>NW_026526991.1:75547658-76747658 GCF_024362965.1 Panthera pardus
AGTTAACTCAGTTATGCTGGAGGGCAGACTTTCTAACTTCAAGTTCATCATTATTTGTAATAAACGTATTGGGAGAATAATGAGCTTTGTGAAAAGTATTTATCTAAAATATATTAATGTAATGTTTGCTAAAAAAAAAAAAGGTATATATATCCAAACTCCTATTTCCAAGGTGTTTACCCCATTACAAAACTCCTTAGTTTTGAGAATTAACTTATATAAACAGCTTTCTTTTTAAATAGGGAACTCTTGTCTTTGAACAAGTATTTATTACGCAGTAAGATTAAGGGGAACGCAGTTAACAAGATAGGAATAATTCTTTTACTAATGGCCTACCATCTGTCATAGTATCTTTCAATCCCCGAAAGTTAGTGGATGTCTACTAAAGATACAGGATATCCCATAAGAATTTTAAATTTATGCATTTTATTTTAATCTAAAAAGATAAATAGATACATGTAATATATTCTAAATAAGTGTTGTTCAGGACTTTCTATGGTAATGAAAATGTTCAATTTTATGCTGTTCAACATGGCAGCTGCTAGCTATATGTAACTATTAAGTATTGAAATGGGACTAGTGTGACTAATGAACTTAGACTTTTAGTTAAAATAATTTAGGGGCACCTCGGTAGTTCAGTTGGTTAAGTGTCCAACTCTTGGTTTTGGTTCAAGTCATGATCTCACAGTTGTGGGTTCAAGCCCTGCATCAGGCTCTGTGCCGACAGCATGGAAACTGCTTGGGATTCTCTCTGTCTCCCTCTCTCTCTGTCCCACCCACACTCATGGTCATGTACTCCTGTCTCTTTCTCTCTCAAAATAAATTAATAAACAGTAATAAAATAATTTAAATTAAAATGTAAATATTTACATGTGGCTAGCAATGCAATCACAAGGGTCCTTATAAAGTAGAGGGAAGAAAGTCAAAGTGAGAAAAGGAAATGTGACAATGGAAGCAGACGTGAGAGTGATGTGAGAAAGAGACCACGAGCCAGGGAATGCAAGTGGACGCTAGAAACTGGGAAGGCCAAGGAAATAGATTCTTCCCTAAAGTCTCCAGAAATAACTAATTCCTGCTAACAACTTGATTTTAGCCCAGTGAAACCCATTTCATACTTCTGACATCTAAAACTGTAGGATAATGCATTTTTGTTGTTAACCAATTAAGTTTGTAATAATTTGTTGCAGCAGCATTAGAAAACCAGTATAACCAGTTTAGTCAAACAATGCCTGCAGATAATAGCATCCTTCCAAGGTAGTTTAGGGTTACATTTTCGCATCCTTGTCCCTCGTCCCTTGGTCCAACCCCTTGCTTTCAGTTTAAGTGGCAATAAAGGGGAATCTCATTCAACTACACTTAGGACTACTCTCAGAGAGAATTTCTTATGATAAATGCATTCTTCTCCCTATGATTATATTTCCAGTGGCGTTTAATGGCTAATTAATTATAGATTGAATACACCTTTGAAAGCATTTAGCTTAACCATATCACAATCTGGCTCAACATCCACTATCAGAAAACAGAACAAAATTAAATAGACACACTTGGTCTGGAAAAGAAGCTGGAAAACTTAGGATGTTGCAAAGATGTACAAATGGCCAGCAAGTATATGAAAAGGTGCTCAATATCACTAATCATCTGGGAAAAGTATATCAAAACTACAGTGAAATATCACTTCACACTTGTTAGATTGATTATGATCAAAAATAGAAAAGATAAGTGCTGGTAAGATGTGGGGAAAAAGGAACCCTTATACACCATTGGTAGACATGTAAAATTTTTCAGCTGCTGTGGAAAACAACATGAAATGTCCCTCAAAAAGTTAAAATGGAACTATCATATGATCCAGCAATCCAACTTCTGGGTATATATCCAAAGGAAATAAAATCAGGGTCTCAAGATATCTTTACTCACATGATCATTGCAGCGTTATTCACAATAGCCAAGATATGGAAACAACATAAGTGTCCATTGACAGATGAATGGATAAAGAAAATATAGTGTATATATATACATGGACTATTTTGCAGTCTTCATACAGAAAAAATCCTGCCATTTGTGACAACATGAATGAATCCGGAGGACATCATGTTAAGTGAAATGAAGAAGAGACAAAAGAAAAACATGCATGATCTCACCTATATGTGGAATCTAAAAAACAATTGAATTTATAAAAGTAGAATGTTGGTGCTAGGGATCAGGGGTGGGGAAAATGAGAATAGCTGGTCAACTGATTCAAAGGTTCAGGTATACAGAATAAATAAATTCTGGAGATCTAATATATATAGAATGGTGATTACAGTTAACGGTGTATTTTATACTTGAAATTTGCTGAAAGCATTGATCTTAAATGTTCTTACCATACACAGTCATATCTCTAGGAGGTTATGGATGTGTTAAGTAGCTTGATTGTGTTAATCATTTCACATTTGGTATATGTATATCAAAACATCATACTGTACACCCTAGAAACATACAATAAAAATATTAATATTTTTATAGTGTGCTGGAGAATTTTAATGTTGGTACAAGTATCACATAAAATGATTTAATTGCATATATAAAATGCAAACCATATATAAAATGGTTGACAAAATAAAATAAAATACCATTTATACCCTCCCCCAATAATATTCTGTACATCAAATTTGCTAATTCATGTTTTATTGGAGAGGGAGTGGCATCTTCTTCCCACCATATACATTTAGTTCAGTAAATGGTGTAATCACACTGCTTGTCTCATGATGGTGCTATTTCCTGTGTTTTCATGTCCAAATTTTAATTTCTTTCTAATTTATAGTTTTTTTAAGAATAGAAAGGAAATCTGGATTTACTCATTATAAATATATATATAATAAACAACTATTTTACTTTATTTCAATATGTTCAAATAATTCTATTTGAAATAGAGAAATAACAATATCACTTATATTGATAAAAGTCCCCAATACAAAGCTGATGAGTTTTTGCTCTTTACATAAAACCTGAAAAGATTGGTAAAAGCAGCTATGGTAATCTATAGCTGAAACAATTTGGATCCAGATATGTCAACATGCTAAAGATATGTAGAGGACAAAGTGGTAAATCCATGACTTAAGCCCAGTTCTTGACATTTCCTTCACTAAGATTGCTTTTTTGGATCATTGATGAGCCAGACAGAGAAATGAGATAAGAGCTCCTAACACCTAGAAAACTAGAGTTGTCCATCTAGAGAAACAGTTGATTTCATTATGGAACTTTGGGTAGAATATTAGGGAAGGAAACTAGCATTTGTTATGTTGAAACTTCTACATAAATTTTAAAAAGTTAGTGAATTAATAAGTTCACCTTCCTTAGGTTTTATCTCCATCATTGAAAATTTTCTTGTATTTGAACACTCTTCTATAACTTATGACTGTCTATTCACTTGCATGTTATGGTGTCCTTTCTTACAAAGATGATGGGTGTATCATCTGTGTAATACTTGGGAATAGGTGGTTGGCATTTGCATATTATTTTATTTAGTCTTCATAACAACACTTTGAGTTACATAATATTTTTCCACTGGAATCTGAGACTTGAAGATCAAATACCCTGCCTGAGCTTGTACAACAAGGTAGTGGCCTTCTCACAGCCATAATTTCCACCATAATATTGTCTTCCACTGCATTTGAGGTGAGTTATTGACTTTTGATGATAGATCCCTGCAAATCAAGTAAAAGAAGATCCTTTGGAGAAGGCGTGTATTGTTTCTTTTCTATAAAAGTTCCCTCCCTAAGCGATAGCTAGTGACTGATGTGAATGATCTCTCCATGTGATAAGAATAACAGGTGATAGCAGTGTTTTAAAGGGAACTTTAACCAAAGGCATGACAGTAGACAAAGGAAGGACCAAAGGTGACCCTGGTAGAGATGGCCACAGAGCGAACCAATGAACAAGGAAACCACTCCAAACAAGATGGTGGCCCAGGTTAGACTGGCTCAAGCACTACTGACATAGGGGAATTGGAAAACAAAGTTTGGCCCTGGAGGAAGGTACCCGTTACATCATGACATTGACAGGCATTGTCAATGCCTGTCTTAACATGGCATTGACAGGAGACTGAGTAACAGTTAGTTGAAACTAGTTTCCTGAGATAGAATGATACTTTGAAAGGCTTCTCATTTACTTGATACTTTTGATTCCCAAAACTAATTTACACGGATTCTTATTTCTGTGCATGGCTTGAAAGGAAAGGTCACAGTTACAAAAAGTGAAGCATAAGTTGCTCTGTTTTGTTCTCTGATGGATTCTGATCATATGGCTTAGTTTTGGCACACTATAGACTCCCAATAAGTATTTGTTGAATGAATGAATCAATAAATCACTGTATGTGAGCATCCTCCAGTATCACAAGCATAGCAGTGCATTTGTTTAACACATGAATGTAGAACAAATCTAAAAGGCTGTAAAAATAATCTAGCCTAATCTCCTCATTTTATAAATAAAAATGTAGTCCAGAGAAAGGACATGGTTTAATCATGGGTACACAGAAGCCAGAAATCTAGGAAAAAATAGAGAAAATAATTCTCAGTTCCCAATTCAGGCTTTGTTTGGTTTTGTTTTTGTTTTTGTTTTTTCCTTCCATTTCTTCTGTTTTTGTTTGTTTTAATGCCTTCCTTTTTACTTATGACATAACTGGGCAACAGCTATATATTGGCTAAAGAAGATTTCTAGTTATATAAACATCAAAAACTCAAGCCAAGGTCAGGTTGTATCCTTTTCTTTTTCTTTCTAAAGCTTTGTCTCAATGATTGCTAGTGTGCCTCTCTATATATACTGCTTCATTTACATGTTATATATGGGGATTGCGTGAGATTATTCATGTTTGTGCTTATTCTTCCCTCTTTGTAATGGGGTAGAACAATGTAGATTTTCTTGATTTCTGAAATAAAATTGAGATTTACAGAAGATAAAATAGACATTTGAAGACTGCACTTGCACAGTACATGACTTTGTGCTAGAGCCCAGAAGCCTACATCTTTGTCTCAGAAATCGGATGCTGTTGAATGGAAATGTGGTCTGTACATATGCCTGCATTGCACTTACATTGTTTTCCTGATGTTCTTTGCATAAACCTAGGGTGCTGAGTGGAAGGTGACCACCTCCCCAGAAGAATGCTGATGAATATCTCTGCTGAGTCACCCACAGCATACATTCAGACTGATGGTAAAGTTCCATTATATCATTCAGTTGTGAAACTAGAATAGCATAATGGTTAAGACTAGGTTTGGACTGAAGGCAGAGCTGGGCTTGAGTCCCATCTCTAGCACTTCTTTACCGTATGTGGGTAAAATGGGGACAACAATAATATGAACTCCTGAAGGTTGTTACACTTTTAAATAAAATGATATACATGATGTACCTACCTCAGTGTGTCTCATGAGCTCTACTGCCTTTTGGAATTATTATTGTCCCACTTTCCTATTCTATATTTGAGGAAAGTTGAAAATTAGGGAGCTGCCTTATGCACAGGACTAGAGATTCTAGGTCTAGGCACAAGTTTTCTGATTTCTATAGATTATCAGCCTGTTGTTTCTTATCATTGTCCCTCATTGTCTCTTCTCAGGAGGGGTATAGAGCAAATGGAAATGTGTCACCATGTTCTTTACTTTCTTTTTACTGTCTTCTGTGTGCTTGGTTTTTTGAAGTTTGGTTGTTTTTTGTTTGTTTGTTTTTAACATTTATTCATTTTTGAGAGACAGAGAGAGACAGAACACAAGCAGGGAAGGGGCAGACAGAGAGGGAAACACAGAATCTGAAGCAGGCTCCAGGATCCGAGCTGTCATCACAGAGTCCAACGCGGGGCTTGAACTCACAGACCAGGAGTTCATGACCTGAGCTGAAGTCGGACGCTTAACTGACTAAGGCCCCCAGGCGCCCTATGTGCCTGGTTCTTTGGAGAAAGGGAAAACCTTGCCGACTCTGGGCCTTCAGCATCACCCATCTCTCCATGTTCTGCCTACGCTGAGTCAGTGATTATGAGCAAGACATTACTGTGGACCCCCTGACCCTCCGGTTTAGGAATTAGCATGCAGGGAGTTTCTGTCACCCTATGATAAATGGAATTGACAAACCACACAGCCCTGGAAAAGAGGTAAAATAATGCCCACAATGAGTATATGCATGACTTCATGAGTTTTGCCACCTTAAATGGGAAGGGGGGGGGGAAATGTGTAAAATAGAATATCCTTCTGACATTATTTATTCAAGACAAAACTAAAATCAATCCTACCACCTTCTTGTTACATGGGGAAAACTTGGACATCATTGCTTACATAAGGAAAGGTACCAATTACAGCACCAAATCCATAAAAATATGAGGCATTTCATAATACAGATTTATAGACAGACACTACTGCATTGTTTACACACTTAAAAAAATACCATGACAGCACTCCAATGGCTCAGAACTAAATTCCAATTTGACTTAGGCCCCTGACCATGTATGAGTTTTAGCAAGTCACCAAACCTCCCTAGTCCTTGGTTTCTTTATCTGTATAATTAGACTATTGAACTGCTGCTTGCTAAAATCTCTTTCCATCCTAAAAGTATTTTGCCAGCAAAGTATTTTCCCATTACATTAGGTATGAAAGTAAAAAGATAAAAAGAAATAAGCTACCCATAGTTGCTTACAGACATGAGAACAAATAACTATACTGTAATATATAAGTATTATAAGAAAAACTCATACAAAGTATAATATTATGATCAAACATGAAGTGATTAATTCTGGAGCAGAAGCAGGTACCAGGAAGAAGTGATAGCTAAACTGGATTTTGAAGGATGAGTAGGAGTTCACTAGGAGAAAATTATGGAGAAAGATATTTCAGGAAGAGAAAATGGGTTGAACAAAAAGGACAGAGGAGCAAAATTGCTTACAACACTCAAGGAAAAACAGATCGTTCAATATTTCTGGAACACTGTTCCTATGTTAGTGTGTGCAAAATGAGTTCTGATATGTCAACCAAGTTAGATTGCAAAGAGCCTTGTAATGGACTAAGAATGCTGGTTTTCATCTTCTCGTCTTCAGATAATTCAGTTTCAGTGTGTATTATGGCTTTTAATACAAAACATGATACACAGGTGCTCATGCATTGTTATAAATGTAGACTTTGTGACTATATATATATATATATATATATACATATGCACACTTACATGCGCACACGTACACATATATACAAATGAACATGCAGATAAAGATTCTGTGTCCTACACAGCCTTAAGATCTTGCTAAAAATGTGTTCAAGTAGCTGAAACGACAGGAAATACATCTAGAAGAAACTCTGGCTACTGGGTTAGCTTATTGCTTTCCTCTAGGGTCCCGTACCTGACAGCAGTCTCTTGATTTTCCAAGAAGCTTTCTGGAAACTCTTAACAAAGATACTTGGCATGTGTACATATGCTTTTAAAAAATAGCAGGGCCGGTGCACCTGGGTGGCTCAGTCGGTTAAGCGTCCGACTTCAGCTCAGGTCACGATCTCGCGGTCCGTGAGTTCGAGCCCCGCGTCGGGCTCTGGGCTGATGGCTCAGAGCCTGGAGCCTGCTTCCGATTCTGTGTCTCCCTCTCTCTCTGCCCCTTCCCCGTTCATGCTCTGTCTCTCTCTGTCTCAAAAATAAATAAAACGTTAAAAAAAAATTTAAAAAAAAAATAGCAGGGCCTAGGTACGCCTGGGTGGCTCAGTCGGTTAGGCGTCCGACTTCAGCTCAGGTCACGATCTCACGGTCCGTGAGTTCGAGCGCGCGTGGGGCTCTGGGCTGATGGCTCAGAGCTCAGAGCCTGGAGCCTGCTTCCGATTCTGTGTCTCCCTCTCTCTCTGCCCCTCCACGTTCATGCTCTGTCTCTCTCTGTCTCAAAAATAAATAAACGTCAAAAAAAATAGCAGGGCCTAGAATGTATTCATCTCTATAGTGATCTTGGTTAGATTGGGGCACAAACATCGTAGCTAATCTGTTTCACTGAAAATCAGTTCAGAGTGCCATCTGAAGAAAGAACTCAGCCTCAGGCCACTCTGAGTACAAATGAAATGCCATCCAATACATGTTTCCTTGGGATCAGAATGCGTTAGACCCTGGGCAAAAATAGCCAACCCATCTACTATAGGGAGGCCTGAACCAGAAAATCAGAGAAACAGCATATCAGACTTAAATCCTGGTCAGTGGATGAAAGTCGTTCCTGAAGCAAAGTGATATACTATGCCTATGGCTCAGCCTCAGTATATGGGAATAGTTTTATTTGCTTTTTTTTTAAAATACAGATATAACATTGTAAATATTTTCTGTGCCAAAAAGAAGCAGAAAATGGAAATGATTTATATATGCCTTAGTAAAATTGCATCTTGGGTTCATTGCAAAATAGACAATGTAATTATTTTCGGAAACACTATGCACTTTATTAACTGCATGTAAAGTGCATATGTGGACATGTCACAAATGTTCATGAAGTGATAGTCATGATGGCTGTTTGGTGCTCCTTGCCCTTTTTTTCTTTGCATTCCTCGACTCCCACAGTGAGACATCTGTAGGCTCCTGCTGTCTCTGGGAGGGCTTTGCCATTCCATCACCTTGCTCCCTCCAATCAAAGTGTGCATACCTCATTAATGGCTACTTTCATCCTTACTCAGTGACTGAATAGGTAAGTGATTCATCTCTAAATATGAAATAATATGTCATCAGCTATAGACTAGCTCTTGTATAGGATATTCACAGAGGAATAAAAATTGTGTAAATTTCCGACACAATGCCGCATCAACAGGAAATGTGCTGTAATAGATCAGAATCTTGCTATACTCAAATTGCACTTTGTGGATAAGCACCAAAAATATAATCTGAGAACTGATAGAAAGCCCCATCTCAGCCCCATGCATATATGATTCATATGCATATAAAAATTTGCAGAGTTGTGTATCTGGTCTATAGTAGGCACTTGGTATGTGTTTATTTTTTATCCTGACAGGTTTGAGCACCTTCTAAACTTTTGAAATCCCACTACCAGTTCCAGGGCTGAGGGAGGACACAGCTGCAGAGGACAGGGCTGGGGACATTAGCTGCTTTCTAATTAGGAAGAAAGGAAAAAGGAAAGGAAAGGAAAGGAAAGGAAAGGAAAGGAAAGGAAAGGAAAGGAAAGGAAAGAAACTAAAAGAAACAAAAAGAAATGAAGAGAAATGAAAAGAAACGAAAAGAAGAAAGAAAAGAAAAGAGAAGAACTAACATTTAGGAAGCCTCTGCTTGGATTCATGACTAGGATTTGTGGCAATGTGAAGACTAAAAGTTTTCGCAAGAAATCTTACAAGTGATTCTGTTGCACCTGCTTAGTGCCTTTTATTTCAGAAGGTAACAAGCCGTTTACCCAGGAGCTATAAACTACACTTAATGTTCCTGGACAGCCTGGACAAGGCACAAAAGCATGAAGTAGGCTGTTGTGTTTAAACACTAGTGGGATGCAATAAACCTCATGGAGAGGAGAAAATCAAGGTTAAGGAAAATGAAGAGACAGAACCATGAAAGGATGAATATACTATGTAGGACTTCTGGAATTTGGAGGATCCCGGTGGCAGAGGGTGTGGTTTAGGGGGTCATGGATCTTTTTGGAAACTATTCTGATAGTACTGTGGAGGATTATAGGAAGGTGAAACTAGAAACCAGGTCAGTTAGCAAAATATTTTAATATTCAAGGTAAAATGTAGCTAATTACACCTGAACTCTGGTGAAGTAAGTACAATGGAGGGAAATGGAGGTTTTAAGACACAATAAGAAGAGTGAGTTGAAAGGTATTAGTGACAGGCGTGGATGCATGGTGTGGGAGAAGGAAGAGTTGACTCCCAGGTTTCAGCCTTGCATAAAAGGATGTTGCCATTTATTAAAATAAGGTCTAAGGGAGAAGGAAAAAGTTTTGGAAGAAATACAGTTTCAGTTTTACAGAATTTGGATTCAGCATACCTATGACAAATCTATAGAGGACAGCCTAGTGGATAATTGAATGGATGAATCCAGGTGCAATAAAAAGATGCAGCTGATTATGTGGTATATTCTACACAGCAAGTGACCTAAAGCAGTCTTCAGTCTTTCCCCTAAATTATTTGACCACTTCTCCATTCTAGCATCATTTCATTACCTCTTCTAATGTTCTACCTCTTCTATTGTCAGAATGTGTAAAATGTGACCCTTGAAGATAGAACAAATAACTCCACTATTTCTTAGGTATTTGACTTTGGAATAGTAATTTCAGTTTTGAGGTACAGTGTCTTCATCTTCAAAGAGCACTATGAGAATCAAAAATAAATACAGATCTTCTTTGACTTACAACGGGGTTTCATCCTGATAAACCTAACGCAAAATGAAAATCTCGTAAGTCGAAAGTGCATGTAATACACCCGACCTATGGAACATCACAGCTTAGCCTAGCCTACCTTAAACAGGCTCAGAACACTTGCCTTAGCCTAAAGTTGGGGAAAATCCCATAGCACAAAGCCTATTTTATAATAATAATAAAGTGCTAAATATCTCATGTAATTTATTGAGCACTATACTGAAAGTGAAAAACAGAATGGTTTTATGGATGCAGAATGGTTGTAAATGTATCAGTTGTTTACACCCTTTTGATCCTGTGGCTGACCACGAGATGCAGCTGCTGACCCTGGCAAGCATCACGAGAGAACAGCATACTGCATATCGCTAGCCTGGGAAAAAGTCCAAGTTCAAAACTTGAAGTACAGTTTCTACTAAATACATATCACTTTCACACCATCATAAAGTCAAAAAATCATAAATTGAAACACCATGAATAGGGGACCATCTCTATGTGGGATAGAGTGTGTGGAATAGTGTCTGAAAATAACCAGTGTTCAATAAATGCTGGTTTTCTACATCACCTTTTTTTTCTAGTTAGTTGAGGTGAGTTAAAAATCCTATCAGGAAATAGTCACTGATCTGCTGCTTGATTACTTTCAGAAGAGAATTGAGTAAATTCCCCTTCCCCAAACACAGAGTATATCCCTAAACCTCAAACAACGTCTTCTTTAAGGAGGAATAATTTAGGTGGAATAATAATGTAGTAGAGAATAATATTCCATTTTATAACATTTTATAACAGTCAGAGGCCTTTTCTGATTTCAGTTGGGCCACCAACTAACTGAGTACTCTCAAGAAGCCTCCCTGGCTCCAAATTTCTTTTCTAAAAATAAGGCTATGAAATGACCATACTATATTCTTTGTCCATCTGAAATACTATGAATAAAATTACCTTCAGTTTCTGGCATGTACTATCAAAATGGTAAGGTTCAAACAAAATCCATCTGATGAAACCTTTCACTGGCCAGATTCTGGAAGCATCTGAGTCCCATCATATCAGTGACATGTTTTGCAATCACAAGAACTAATTAGTGGATGAGATATCTGAAAGAGCTTACTTGCCCAGGCTCCTTGTGGTGCCTTCTCAGGGGAAGCTTGATTGGTTTGAGCCTTGGATGATGAACAGACTTGTTTCCTGCTGTGTTCTTTGGCATTGTCTATTGCCTGTTCCAAATCCTATACACTAGTTTGGTGGATCTCAAAGTCTGGCATCTGGGCTAGCAGTATCAGCATTACCTGGGAATTTTTTAGTAATGAAAACTCTCAGGCACTAACTTAGAATTACTGAGTCACAGTAATTGCTGTTGAGTCCAGGAATCTGTTTTTCTTTTTTTACAGAGGCCTCCAGGTGATTCTAATGCATACTGAAGTTTGAGAACCTTTACACTGCATCCTCTTAGTTACACCCATCAGCGTCAGCATCACTTGGAGCCTGTTAAAAATCTCAGGCCCACCCCAGCCATGGTGAATCTGCAGCTCTGCAAATCTGCAGCTGAACAGGATACCCAAGTGATTCATATGCACATTAAGGTAAAAAGATGCATGAATCCAGACAGAAGCATTACTACATGTAGACAATCAGGTTATTACACAACAGTATAATAAAAAGGACTCTAAATGTTTACATCTGTACTCTACTTAAATATTCTAAGATTATCCCCACACTGACCATACCGACCTACAGTTACTACTCAAGCACTTTTCATTTTTTTTTAAGTTTGTATTTAAATTCTAGTTGGTTAACATTCACTGTAATATTAACTTCAGATGTACAATTTAATGATTCACTACTTACATACAACACCAGTGTTCATCATAAGTGCCCTCCTTAATCCCCATCACCTATTTAACCAATCTCTCCACCCACCTCCCCTCTGGTAATTATCAGGTTTTTTTTCTGTATGTTTTTAAAGGTGATCCTTAGAGGGGCGCCTGGGTGGCTCAGTCGGTTGAGTGACCGACTTCGGCTCAGGTCATGATCTCATGGTTTGTGAGTTTGAGCCCCACGTCAGGCTCTGTGTTGACAGCTCAGAGCCTGGAGCCTGCTTCTGATTCTGTGTCTCCCTCTTTCTCTGCCCCTCCCCCACTCATGCTCTGTCTCTCTTTGTCTCAGAAATAAATAAACATTAAAAAAAATTTTTTTTAAAAAGGTGACCCTTAGAAAATTCACTAAAATGGGCTGGGAGAGGCATTGCTGGCATTCTGGTCTATAGGTCTGATGAATCATTAACCTTTACTAATAGAAATAGAGCTAGTTCAGAGCACCTGGGTGGCTCATTTGGTTAAGCATCCAACTCTTGATTTTGGCTCAGGTCATGATGTCACTGTCCATGGATTGGAGCCCCGCAACAGGCTCTGTGTTGGTAGTGGGGAGCCTGCTTGGGATTCTCTCTCTCTGCCCGTCCTCCACTTATGCATGCACTCTCTCTCTTTCTCTTAAGAATAAATATTTAAAAAAAAAAAGCGATAGAGATAGTTCTTTCAGTCTCACTGCTATGTATACTCAACTGTACAAATACACAGTTGAAGCTCCTCCCTGTAAATATACTAAGTGAAACCTGTTAATCGTACAAAGCGTTTTTTCTAATTCATTTGTTGAGAGGACCAAGAGTGTTTTTTAATCATTGAAACACTTATATTGAGATATTCTACTTACATATGATTATCATAGGAAGGATGACTTTCTCTTTTTGATTTGTCATATTTTTCTTCCTTTTATCTTAAACTTGGTAAACAAAATATTTCTTATTATAGTTCTGAATCAATTAGAATTTGAGACTGCCAACAAATATATTTATTTCCTTATGCATGATTATTTTATCATGCATTACCAGTCTGCAACTACTTAAACCAAGTTTAACTTTGAGATTATTTGATCCAAGAAAGTTAAATCTGGGCCCATATTCCATGTAACAGCTTCCTCACCTTTAGTTTTCCTTAACCTTGAGGGTACAGCACTTTGGGAGCCCCAGCTTATAGTGGAGATGGTCCTCAGTTTGGTTCTGAATTCTAACCAGAAAAAAATATTAACTGTGTCTCTTTTTTTCAATACATAAATGTTCTTTCTCACAGAGAATGACCTCCCTCTACCAGCTGCATGAGATACGAATTGATGATTCTAACTGTAAAGTGAAATAGTCTTTATTGAAGCAATGATAGGAAAGGAGTTATAGGCATGGAAAGAATATAGCTCTGAAATTTAGAAATGTGGGTTCTAGTCTTAACTGTTACTAACTAGATGTGATCTGGGCAAATTCTTTAATCCCCTGGCTTAGTTTCTCTCTCTCTCTCAGTCTCTCTTTCTCTCTCTCTCTCTCTCTCTCTCTCTCTCTCTTTTTTTGGCTTGAAGTAGTTGCTTAACTATTAGTAACCTTTCTTGGAAATAATAATAATGAAACAAAAACTTTATTGATACAATATGTGAAAAAACTGCAAAGTGCCACACAAAGATTAAGGGTATTACTTAATTTTATCCTGTTAAGAACCCAGTAGAGTAAGCATTCTTACTATATTCATGTTTTCCCAATGAAGAAACTAAAACTCAGAGATTATGTAATTTTCCAAATGTCATATAGTTAATAAATGCCAAAACTGGGTTTCAAATCAAACTGTTGGACTCTGAAGCCTTTGTATTTCACTCTCTTATACTCTTAGCATGATTAAGGGACCCCTTCTTTTGGCTACCCAAATGAGTGGCCAAATAATACTGCTCAAAATGTCTCCTGAAAAATGCTAGTTATATGAGCAATAGGCAGAGTTATTCAAGGAAATTTGTCAGCTTTCCTTTTTTTCCCCGAGTTCCTGTGAGTCATCTCCCTTCATGTGAGGTAAGATGCCCTCAGGTGAAAAGCTAACTTTGTTAGAAAAACACCACAAACCATGAGAGATTGTGACAATAAGGTCTTTCCTGTCAAGTAGTGCTTTTGAGTTAGACACACATGGCCTGGCTGTTATTGAGTAGCAGGAAGTCCAGCCGCCTCACTTCTTTCCTTAAACATGTAACTCTGCATACTCACCGTTAGTCACTGAAAGGCAATTAGTATATGCAACCTCAAGCATCCTCTTTGGGGAAGGAATTTCAAACTGGATAACTGGCCGAAGAATTCAATGTCATTCATAAATTTTGTGCTGCTTGATTGGACTAAGGAAGTTAAATGAATAACCGTAATTAATGACAAATTATTTTTTCCTTACTCAAATATTTTAAGTTTATTTATTTATTTTGAGAGAGAGTATGAGTGCTAGCAAGCAGGGGGAGGGGCAGAGAGAGAGGAGAGAGAACATCCTAAGCAGTCTCTATGCTGTCAGCACAGAGCCCAACGCTGAGCTTGATCTCACCAACTATGAGATCATGACCTGAGCTGAAAACAAGAGTTGGATGCTTAACTGACTAAGCCACTCAGACTCCCCACCTTGCCCAAATTTTAAACTTAACAATCCAAGAAGCTCTAAGAAATTGACACGTTAACATTCTTTCTTGCCAATAAATCTCCATCCTTCTCTTGGAAGCTGTGTGATATACAAAGAATGCTTCTCGGTACATACATTTTCTGGTGAAAAAAGATCTACACCTATAGGTGAGGGAAATGAAGAACTAGATAAAGGAAGAAGTCACTCTTCAAGGTAGAGGCAGAGAGTACTAAGAATAGAAAAGCCAAAAGTGGATAGTGATTCATGACCCAAAACATCAACAGGGTAGTGAATAAATGACTGACTGCCTTAGAAAGTAAAGTCTTTAAGATCATTATTTGGGCCTAAAAAACCAAGATCTTTGAATCTTTTATTACTTAAGGCTGGTGGCTCAGTTGGTAATAAGATACATGATGAGGTCCTTTGTCAAGACAAAGCAAAATGGAGTGACCAGAGACAGAAAATAATTTATCAATTGGAAAAGAACAGTAAAACTAAAGTATATTCAACTCTGTATTTCTAAGTTAAGCACCAGTTAAAAACCACCAGCTGTTCCTTAAAAGACACATCCTGTTAATTGAAATGGTCTTAGATCTTGTTGCTCAAATACAGTAATGATTAATTCTTCCTTGGCTTTTGAGGTGCTCCTTATGGTCCACATACACTGAGAGAACTCTGTGATTATCAGAGAGGGTAGTGCAACTATTATCTCTCATATTGTTGAAGTTTGTCATATTTTATGTTCAAGAGAACAACCTGTAGATTTGTATTTTTCTAAAGGAGTAAATCTATGCAATTATGCAGAATTCAACCTAACTGGATGGTCCTGGGGCTTCCCCCCACACACTCTATTTACCTCAAGCTTATTAATACAATACCATAGTCAAAAAGTTCAGGAAAAATGGCTGTAGGAAGTCTGAGTAGTCAAATCTTTTTATTCCATTTTGGAATTGTTACTCTTGTCGCCTATGTTTTTGTGTATAAAGTTCTTCTGGTATTCAGCTGCTAATAGTTACTTCCATAAGCAGCTCATGAATATTTAAATGTGATGGGGATGATTTCCTGATTTTTTCAGACTCTGCCAAAAGTCATTAGTGACTAAGTTAATCAGATGATAGTGTATCTAATCAGATGCTCCTGAGGGTCAATTATCAAACATAACCTACTTGTATGTTGCAAAGCGCTGACTCATGAGTGAAAAGAAATAAAGATATATCCACAATTGGCCTTGTTCATTCCTTGGAGTGATCTAGGAGACCTTTAGGGCAGCTACAAAGACAGAGTTGTAGGGCGATTTTGGATGATCATCTTATAAGTTCAAGAATCCTACATAATCCTTCTGAAGAGCAGTTAGCCATTCATGTATTCAATAAATATTGAGTGCCACTCTATATCATGCACTGCTCTATATTCTGGGGCTATAGAATCAATCAAGACAGTCAAGGTCCAAATTCTCATGGAATATATAGACAGAAGAAATAGAAAATAAAGACAAATGAACAAGAAAAATATTAGACAACTGTAAGTGCTGTGTAGATAACTGAAATAGGGTGATAGAGATTTTGAGGCTACTTAAAACTAGGATCACAAAGAACTCTTGGAGGAGGTGTTTAAGCTAAGATTTAAATGACATGCAGACCTTGACATACGAAGATTAGGCAGAGAGTTTCTGATCAGAGAGGACAGCTAGTAGAACTGTTCTCTCTAATTAAAAACTAAGACCCCAAGGAGAGAGCAAACCTTATGTGATAGATAATAGAAAGAACAGTATGATGGGAGTGTATGATAGGAAGGGAAGTCCTAGGAAATAGAGACCTGATCATGATATTCTTTTTAGGAGAGAATAAGACATTTGGGTTTTGTTCTAAGACACTAGATAGCTTTAAATAGGGGAGTGATGTAACCTGATTTACATTTAGCCAAATTACTTTGGCTTCTGGGTGAAAAATGTGTTTGGGGTGGTGAAGAGTTATTAGAGTAATCTATGTGATAGACGATGGTGGCCTAGACAAGAGTAGTAGAAATACAATGGAATCAAATATATTGATTTGAGATATATTTTGGACATAGAGTTGTCAAAACTTACTAGTAAAATGAATGTGGCTGCTCTGAAAATGAAAAGATTCTAGGATCACTCCTAGATTATTGGTTTAATAAAGTGGTGGATCTAAGGAGAAGACAGAGGTAGGGTAAGTTTTCAGAACTAGAGGAAATCAGTAGTTTCGTTTTGACCTGTCCTACTCCTAATAGATTTAATTTAGTTTTGAGAGTGAGGTCAGTGTTTCTGAGGTTGAGACCATTATTATAAATATAGAGGTTCCACTTCTTAATGTTCCCAAATTCTATACTTCCTCTTGCTTTCTTCTTTAAATTGATAAATTCTCTGCATTGTAATGGTCCGATAAGGGAAAAATTCACAAACATAAATAACATTAATAAATGTGTACTGACAGAATTCAAAACATTCAGTGCACCTATTTACTGAGGCCTTCATTCATTTAATATTTGCTGTATACTATTTGTCAGAAATACAAAAAAATGAAACGTGTTCTGAGTAGCAGAGAAATAAAGATATATATTCAAAGCTTTCACATAATCCTATAGTTTGAGAAAAGTTTGGACGTATACCCAAGTTTGAGAAAACTTGGACGTTTAGTACTACCTTAATAAAATGTTCTCCACCAACAGTAATCTCCAACACTCTTCTCCCCTGAGAAGTATGTGTATCTGAGACAGAATTCTCACAGAGTTTGTTACTGACAAATATATTCCCTGTAGAGCTAAATTACCATTTCCTCCCTATCAATCACATCCTAATAATGTCATTCATTTTCACTTTACAGAAGCTTGGGGGATAGCTTAACATTATGAAATTGTTGAAGAATGAAAACTATTGACCTGCTTGGAGCCTTCCATTCAACATCAATATTTCATTGGATTTATTCTCTTTCTTTCACCAGGACTCAGATTAGAGTGGGATTTAGCTCAATGGGCTAAAAAGGAATATGTGTGTGTGTGTGTGTGTGTGTGTGTGTGTGTGTGTGTGTGTGTGTATAGGATGAAGTATCATGTTGAATGGTGTCATGGGCTGAATCATACCCCACTAAATTCATTGTTGAAGTCCTGACCTTCAGTATCTCAGAATGTAACTATATTTGGTACTAGGGGCTTTAAAGAGGTAATTAAGGTAAATGAGGCAATTAGAGTGGGCCCTACTCCAATACTATTTGTATCCTTATGAGAAGAAGAGATTAGGACACAGACAGGTACAGAGGAAAGATCATGTGAAGATACAGAGAGAAGATGACCATCTACATCCAGGGGTGTGAGAAGCCTCAGAAGACATCAATTCTGCCAATATCTTGATCTCTAACTTCTAGCCCTCAGAACTGTGAGAAATTAATTTCTATTGTTTAAGGGACTTGGTAGAATCTCTTTACTATACATGGGATAAATGAGTAAGGAAAGCTCAGACAAGGGGTAAAGCACTTGGAAGCTTGAAATTCTTCCACTCCCTTTTTTCTCTAAGAATGCTCTCTTTTCTAGAATACGCACCTGTATACCTTGGCATCTCCTGGGATGTTGATTATGTTTATATGGTATTCTATTCTTGCCCTGCTCATCATAGTGTTGCAGGACAAGTCACGTGTAAGACCAGTTGATACACCCTTCTAATATGCCTTAGATTTTGCTATCAGATTAATATGTTTAATAAAATAGAAGTTTTGCATTTCTCTGTTTTGTACTGAAATGTTTGAATATATCTGGTATTTTTTCATCAGACTTAGATGGTTTGTTTCAAATGGTCTGACATATTTAGGCTACCTAGTGAATTCAACTTGAGGGACAAGGATCTCAACTAGCTAGATATCTTTCAGTACAGTGAGAGATATAAATATAAATGTTGAGAAACACATCACATGTTTTAAGTCTCTGCACAGAAAAAAAACAGTGATTTAAAATATAGACAAATATGAGATAAAAATCCCATGGACAGACATACTGAATTATATGCATTGATTTTTCTGTCAATCTACTTGTCATATAGGCAAAGGACTTCGTCTTTTGAAAGTGAATTATTTGACTAAGGAATGCATGAACAGATTATTATACTCTATTTTCTATTTGCCTGCAAATATTAGTGCTTTATATAACATCATAAAGATTATATTTTATCTAGAAATTTGTAAATATTTTCAAAAAGTCATCCTATCTAGGGGTTCTTGGGTGGCTTATTCAGTTGAGCATTTGACTCTTGATTTCTGCTCAGATCACGATATCAAGGTTGTGGGATGGAGCACTCTTCAGGCTCTGCATTGAGCGTGGAGCCTGCTTGGGATTCACCGTTTCTCCCTCTGCCTCTCTCTCTGGTATGCTCTCTCTCTCTCTCTCTCTCTCTCAAATAAAATTTAAAAAGTCAACTCTCCTATATTCTTCATTTAACAATTTGACCTATCTTCTCCAAAATTTCTTAACAAGGTATGACCATCTATGCCTTGGAGGTGGTGGAATTCATATTGTTTTATATATGATTTGTGACCATAGCAGGGAATTATATAATGGGATAGTGTTGTGGAGGATAGTGTGAAAGGGCCAGATGGAGGAAGAGGGAATGAAGCACAAGTTTAGTGTGAGAACAGCATAATACAATTCTCAACAATAGCATACCCATGAATTTCTATCAAATTAATGATTTGTTTTGATACTAAATCTATTTAAGAGTTCCCAAAATGTCCAGTTACATACTATGATATTTTCCTTAATTGATGCTGAGATATGAGAAATTTAAAATCCTTTTGCTATTTCCACACTTTTCCCTCTGAGATCTTGGAAGTTTAAGAAGGGTCAGCCCAAAAATGGTTAATAAAGCACTTCAGGTTTACAAGCCAGTGTGATTGGCACTCTAGGAAACAGCTGGTTAATTTGCATCTCAGTAGGTTTAAGAAAGTCTAAGTGATTTCCTTGCAATAGAATGGTTGGGATCAATTATAGCCTGGTCAGTTCTGAGTTTGAAGATAGACATGGAAACCTTTGCTTTCAATTCAATTTAACTTGACCTATCTAGACATAAACAAGAAGGATTATTTTCAAAAGAGTTTTTTTACAGGAAGAAATAAGTCTAATGGAGGCATTTTCTAAAATAAGAATATATTAAAATCAGGGAAGCTATGTTGAAATAATATTACAACACAGATATTCAGTTTTTTCTGTGCTTCATTTTCACACTTTAAATTCAACCTAGTTTCACCAGAACGCATCTGAAGCTAAAGTTTTTCTTCCTTCCTTCCCTCCCTCCTTCCTTCCTTCCTTCCTTCCTTCCTTCCTTCCTTCCTTCCTTCCTTCCTTCTTTCCTTCCTTTGACTGCCTTATGGAATATAACTGATATATAATACAGTGCATATATATGAAAAGTACAATTTGATAAGTTTTGACATGTGTCTTATGACCCATGACCACAATCAAGATAATAAACATATTGATCATCTTCCAAATGTTCCCTGATGTCCTTTTGAAATATTTCCTTCCCTTCCTTGATCTTTTCTCACATCTGCAGGCATCTATTATTCTGCTTTCTGTCATGGAGATTGGTTTGCATTCCCTTTAATTTTATAAAAATAGAGTCATGCAATATACAGCCTTGTTGCATAGCCTCTTTTACTCAGTGTAATTATTTTGAGATCCATTCACTTTTTTGTGTGTGTCAGTGGTTGATTCCATTTTATTGCTGAGTCATATTCCAGTGAATTGGTGAAGTGCCACAATTTGTTATCTATCACTCATCTCTTGATGGGCATATTGTTATTGGATATTTTAATAAAACTTCTAGGAACATTTGTGTACAAGTCTTTGTGCAGACATATGTTTTCATTTTGTGCAGAGAGGTGGTAAATATCTAGGAATAGATTGGATTATATGTTCAGTATATATTCAACATTTTAAGAAACTGCCAAATTGCTTTCCAAAGTGGTTCTATTGTTTTACATTCCAATCAGCAGTGGACAAAAATTTTAATTCCTCCACATTCTCACCACTACTTTCTGTGAACAGCCTTTTAAATTTTAGACATTCAAGTATATATGTATTGGTACACTGTTATGGTTTTAATATGCATTCACCTAATGAGTAATGGTGTTGAGCATCTTTTCATGTGTATATATATACCATTCATATATCTTCAATGAAGTGTTTTTTCACATCTTTTGAACTTTTTTATTCTTTTGCTTGTTTTCTTATTATTGAATATAAAAGTTTTTTGTATATTCTAGATATAATCCTTTATCAAATATATGCTTTGCAAGTATTTTCTCTTATAATAGTGTCTTTTGAAGAGTCAAAGCTTTTCATTTTGATCAAGTTCCATGAATTAATCTTTCTTTCCTTTTTAATGTTTTTTTTTTAATTTTTTTAATGTTTATTTATTTCTGAGACAGAGAGAGACAGAGCATGAGTGGAGGAGGGGCAGAGAGAGGGGGAGACACAGAATCTGAAACAGACTCCAGGCTCTGAGCTGTCAGCACAGAGCCTGATGCAGGGCTCGAACTCACAAACCGTGAGACATTACCTGAGCTGAAGTCGGTCGCTCAACTGACTGAGGCACCCAGCCGCCCCAATGTTTATTTATTTTTGAGAGACAGACAGAGTATGAGCAGGGGAAGGACAGAGAGAGAAGGAGAGAGAGAATCTGAAGCAGGCTCCAGGCTCTGACCTGTCAGCATAGAGCCCAACACGGGGCTTGAATACATGAACCATGAAATCATGACCTGAGCCGAAGTTGGATGCTCAACTGACTGAGCCACCCAGGCGCCCCTTCTTTTTTTTAAATGGGAAAATAACAGTCTCTTTATTTAAAAAATTTCTTTAATGTGAGAGTGTAGTTGATACACAATGTTACATTAATTTCAGGTGGACAACTTAGTGATTTGATAAGTTTATACATTATGTTATGTTTGCCTCAAGTATAGCTACCCTCTGTCCTGTTACATTGCTATTATAATATCATTGAGTGTATTCCTTATACTTTGGTTATATTTTTGTGACTTACTAATTCCATAGCTGGAGGCCTGTAGCTCCCTCTCCCCTTCACACATTTTGCCCAATCTCCCCACCGCTTCCCCTCTGGCAACCACCAGTTTATTTTCTGCATTTACAGTTCTTATTCTGCTTTTTGTTTGTCTATTCATTTTTTTTAGGTTCCACTTATGAGTGGAATCATATGGTACTTGTTTTTCTCAGTCTAATTTTTTTTGATTAGCATAATATCCCCTAAGTCCACCCTTGTCTCAGATGGCATGATCTTGTCCTTTTTTATGGCTGTGTAATATTACATCATACACACACACACACACACACACACACACACACACACACACAGACATCACATCACATTTTCCTTATCTGTCCATCTATTGAAGGACACTTAGGCTGGCTCCCATGTCTTGGCTACTGTAAATAATGCTACAATGAACACAGGGGTGCATATATCTTTCTTAGTGTTTTTGTTTTCCCTGGGTAAATACCCAGTAGTGGAATTATTAGATCATTTGGTAGTTCTACTTTCAAGTTTTTGAGGAACCTCTGTACTATATTCCACAGTGTCTGCACCAATTTACATTCCTACCAATAGGAAGAAATAGAAAATCTGAACAGACCAATCAAGCTTTCCTTTTATGGGCTTTTTGTGCCATATCTAAGAAATCTTTGTCTAATTCAAGTTAACAAATATTTTCTTATTTTTTCTTCCAGAAGTTTTTAAATTTTAGGTTTTACATTTAGGTACATTTAGTTTTAATTATTTTTTACTATGGTGTAAGACATGTATTGCGGTTCTTTTTTTTTTTTTTTTTTTTTTGGTATATGGATATTTAATCGCACATTACTTGTTGAAAAGACTATCCCTTTTTCAGTTAACAGTGTGTGTACCTTTTTTGAATACCAGTTGTTTCCATGTGTTGGGTTGTTTTCTGAAATCTCCATTCTGTTCCATTGATGTATTGATCTTTAAGCCAATGCCACACTGTATTGATTATTGTAACTCTTAAGTGTTGAAACCATATAGAATTAGTCCTCCAACTCTGTTCTTTTTCAAATATGCTTAATCTCTTTTAGGCCCTTTGAATTTCATAGTCTAGATACTTTATTCTCCCTGGACTCTCAGCCCTGTCTGCTGGGATCTGCCTGGGTTCCCCCACCATGAGTTGCATAATAGCTTTCATGGCAATAAGCTTGGGGAAATCATAGACTCCCCTTTTATATTTTCCATCTCTCAAGAATCACTGTCATTTTTGTCTGTGTTCAGTGTCTCAAAACCATTGTTCTAACCATTATGTTCATTTTTTTCATTGTTTTAGACAGGGGGATAAATCTAGATTTTGCTATTCCATCTTGGACAGAAGGGAAAGCCCAAAATAAATCCCTTGGACCTCTTTTAAATAATTTGTTTCCCAGACTTCCTTTTGACTTGAATAAGAACTCACCTCTTTTATTTCTCAGAGAATTGAAGTGAAAATTAAATGAGGTAATTTATGTATAAAACTTTTTATTATATTGCCTAACACATCGAAAGCCCTCAAGTGTGTTGACTATTACTATAATTACTAATAGTACTAATGTCACTACCTTTGTTGTCATAAATTTTTTTAAATGTTTATTTTTGAGAGAGTGAGAAAGAGAGAGAATGTGTGTGTGCATGTGCCTACAAGTGGGGGAAGGACAGAGAGAGGGGGAGACAGAGGGTCTGAGGCAGTCTCCTTGCTGTCAGCTCAGAGCCCGATGTGGGGCTTGAACTCACAAACCATGAGATCATGACTTTCACTGAAGTTGGATGCTTAACCAACGGAGCCACGTGGATGGCCCTACATTACTTCTTTTACCACTATTACCCTCAAAATAAATCTGAGCTTACGTGTTCTGTTGTACTTTATGAAGTAGGCTTCTTATCATAGACTGATTTCAAACCAGCTCAAAATGGGCCATCCTTCAACAGGGCCAGACTTAGACATGTAACTATAGCTTCTATTTTCTGTTTTTTTTAACAGTACTTAATAAAGGACTAAGACTAATAGTAAATATGGGCAAACCTTGTTTTTTTCTTTCTACATTTGATCTCTCCAGTCATTTAACCATTCCTCCAGTGTGTCTCAGTGCTACTTTTCTCAACACATTTCTAAACTGGTACTTAAAGATGAGTTTAGGCTAAACAATACACGCACATGCTTATAGATGATTTATTTTTCGAAATTCAGTCGTCTACCAAATATTCAGAAACACCAGTAAAAATTTCACATCTAAACCGAGAGAATGTTCTGGGACTATTGAAGTATAAGAAGTTTATTTAACATGAGACTTTATTTAACTTTTTTGTTTTTAAGGAGATACAGCATGGTGTAGCATAGTGATTTAATTTTTTTTTCTTTTAAAAGTCTATTCCTTTCAAACTAAATGTTATTCAGAATCTTTCTATATCTACCTACCTATCATCTATGTATCCATCATCATTAAAGTAGAGGAGTTCTAGTTGAAATAGGGGTGGAAAGTTCATGACGTGCCCCTTCACCTCCTTCTAACCAGCCCCCATTTCCTCACAAATTCATTCCTCTTCTCTCTTCCACCCTAAAGCACACTATGGAGCAGTCTAAAGATTTTTGAAGTATAGTGTACAAAAAGTTCAGGTGCGGCTAGAACTGAGTTCATTCTGGGACTACCTGCTACCAAATGTACTAAAGACTACATGTCTTTGGAAAAGTCACTAAACCTTTTTGAATTTCAACTTCTTCATCCATAAAGCAGGTATAACAGTGTAGGATTGTTTAGAAGATTAGAATAAATCATAAAAAGTAATGGCATGCAATAGAGCTCATCTCACTAGAATTCTTACTATGTTATAATCAGAACAAAAGGGGTGGGGAAAATATAGATTAATCTGAGAAACTGTACATTTCAGGATTTCTCTTTGACAAGTCTCTGGGGCATAATGATGTCTGTCTTTCTCCTAAGGGTATTCCCAGATCAGCTTGGCTGAAAGGGGGCTTAGGACAGTTGGATTTAAGTATGTTTAAATGGTATGAAAGAGATTTTGTGAAAAACCTTTTTTTTTTTTTTTTTTTTTTTGAGAGGTCCAGTAAGGAATGATTGAAAAAAGGTGAGGCTGTAGTTACCAAAATGGGACACAAAGATTTTGTAACAAAGTGGGGGCAAGCAAAACCCAGGGCACCCAGGGTGGGGGGGGGGGGACAATTTAGACTCCTGGAGTGATAGAGGTAGAGGCTTTAATGATATTTGTCTTTCAGAAATGTCTCCCAGAACTTCCCCAGGAGGAAACTACCTGTGCAGCTCTTCTAGCTAGCTGCCTCATATAATTTTTCCAAGTGGCTGTAAGCACTTTTAATTCAAGCAAATCATCCTTTCCTGAAGATTTTCACAGTGAGAGAACATGGGATGGCCCAGCTACTGCTCTTTCCCCAAAGGATACTTCTAGATGTCTGTACCTTGTGGGACAGATGAATAAGCATCAGCAAACAGGACTGCTTGAAATTGAATGCTCCCGAGGCAACGCCCTTGACAACAATGGCTGAACTGAACTTGAATTACTGGGACTAAACTGGAAGGCCTGAAGGAGGCTATATGGGGGGGGGGGAGGGGTTGAGGGGACATGGAACACCGCTTGGGGATCCCTAACAATTGTAAACTTTCTGTTTCTGACAGTTCCACGTGTGCCCTCTGGGATGGTGCCTTGCCATGTGAGTAAAAGGCAAGCATTAACTTGCCCCAGTCTTGAAAACCCCATTATTTATACCTCAGTGTTATTATCAGAAGTATTCCAGTGCCTAAGGAAAATACTTAGTAGACAATCTTCAGACATGTACGCTGTGGGAATTTTGCCTATGGTGGGTATTATTCCATTAGAAAGGTTGTATGAAATTTATTCCTGACTTTTGCTGAAGTAACAATGAGCCTGCCTCAGCCTGAAGGCATTCAGGGCAGTTATAGTTTATGGGTCCTAATTGTTTGGATAATGGAATTTGCTGTTTAAGATTTTTACCTTACAGACAAGGGTGAAGTCTTTGCAAATTGTTAATACATTCTGCTATACCTGGCTTTAGGCCTTGGGTTAGATGGATGAGAAACTGAAAGAGAAAGCCAAATTTACTAGTCAAGCCAATTATTTTTTGATGATCTTGCTAAAATAGCTTAATGAAGCAAATGTATACTGGTGGGGAATAAGAAGGCAGCATTTAGTCCTGTGTTATTATTTGTGTGTCTGGATGACTTCAGCCAAATAATTGAATATCTCTGAGACTTAGTTTCTCCATCTGTTGAATAAGGGAATGGAGTTGAAATAAATATTTTCCTTCAGATATGATATTTTCTGATCTTCTTATTTTAATATGGCTAAGGATGCAGTATCATATTATCAGTGAAAGAGGTAAGTCTTTTAGGAGGTGAAAGTATTTTTGAGAGGGATGTCTTGCCTCATCACTTCTCCAATTAGCCCATGTCAATATCCTACCACTCTAGCCATCTGCATGACTGGAATTGCCTGCCAAAATAAATTAAATATTTCTTAAAGTGAGGGGTAGAGAATATAATGGAATAGAGAAGAGTTTGCCAAAGTTTTCTATTTAAGGCCTTTCAAATGAAATTTGTTTCATTGAAATGAATAAAATGAACATAGCAGCAAAGAAGAATGATGTTTCAGGAATGTTCCGTGTTTCTCTGAAATTGATTTAATTTGAGAAGTAACAGGTAGTTAAATAAGTCTTTATTTCATAACATTTGGTATAAAGTCAATGAACTTTTACAATCCTTAGGCTTTATGTGAAGGTTCACTCTGGAATTGTTATTATTATTACTATTTTAGGTGTTAATGTTAAGATTAAAGTAAATTCTAATTATTGAATGCTCAACTAAAAAAACCTTGTTATTTACCAACTTTGTGATCTGATATAGCCTCAATATGTACAGGAAGAAATGTCATAAAGTTAAACCCATTGAATCATAGTGAGTTCTATCTGGATGATGGTATATTATAAACTTAAATTGGAAATGCAAGAAGCAATTCAATCACTGTTCTATTTAAAGACTGCTTTTGTTTATGATGAAGAAGCAAACAAAAAGCAGAAGTATGCCTGTAAATACAGAGAACAAACTGGAGGTTGCCAGAGGGAGGGAGTTGGAGGATGGGTATAATGGGTGAAGGGAAGGGGGAGATACAGGCTTCCAATTATGGAACGAATAAATCACGGGAATAAGAGGCACAGCACAAGGAATACAGTCAATGATATTGTAGTAGTGTGGTATGGTGATAAATGGTAGCTACACTTGCAGTGAGCATAGCATAATGTACACACAAGTTAAACCACTGTGTTGTACACCTGAAAGTAATGTAACATTGTGTGTCAACTATACTAAAATTTTTAAAAAATATTTTTTTTTAATATGAAATTTATTGTCAAATTGGTTTCCATACAACAGCCAGTGCTCATCCCAACAGGCGCCCTCCTCAGTGTCCATCACCCACCCTCCCCTCCCTCCCTCCCACCCCCCATCAACCCTCAGTTTGTTCTCATTTTTTGTTTAAAAAACACTAATTTTGACTCAGTGTGGACTCATAAGTTTATGGTGACATTGTTTGTAGTGACATTTTAAAAATAAAATTTATGTGTTTAAGATTGACCTAATGATTTTACTTTTGACAGAAAAGAAAAAATGTTATACATAGTAAGATAGCATTAAATTATAAATGAGCACTTTCATGACACATAATCCATGATAATTTATTTTATTCAAACATCGTTATCCTGTAGATGGTTTGCCATAAGAAACAATGTTCCAGGCTAAGAAATTGGTTTATTAAATGGGCAAGCCCAATCCAAGCCTCTGGAACTTCTTTTTATTTTGCATTGCTGTACGTTCCATCCCTCAGTGCCAGGCTACCAAGCGACACAGTTAGTCACTTTCCTTAACAAAATGTCTCATTGCAATAACGTCTATCTTAGTTTCAGTCATTAAATGTTATTTTTGAGAGAGAGCGAATGGGGGAAGGGAAGAGGGAGAGGGAGAGACAGATAATCCCAAGCAGGCTCCATGCTGTCAGCACAGATCCAGACGTGGGGCTCCATCTCACAAACTGTGAGATCATGACCTGAGCCAAAATCAAGAGTCAGATGCTCAACTGACTGAGCCACCCAGGCACCCCTAGTTTCAGTCATTAAAATGAAGCAAAAATATTGTTTAAGGAGTCTGTTTCAGAATCTTTTTTTAAAGTTTATTTTGAGAGAGAGAGAGAGAGAGAGTGGACACACCTGCAGGAGCAGGTGAGGGACAGAGAGAGAGGGAGAGAAAGAGAATCCCAAGCTTTGATAGTGCAGAACTAGGCGCAGGGCTCAAACCCACAAACCGCAAGATCATGACCAGAGCTGAAGACGGATGCTTAACTGACTGAGCCACCCTGGCGCCCCTATTTCAGAATCTTATTTAAATCTTCTTTAAGTGTTTGTTAAAATGAAAGTCACTGTCAGGTAGTGACAATTTTCATTTCAATGTGTGATAAACACATTTTTAAAAATGACTGACACAGGCACACAAAAATGGGAAATTGATTGTAAAAGTAGATTTTGTCAAATGTATAACACATATATTCACCACCAATGTCCTAAAAGTCTTCTGGGCTCTGATCTCTCTTCCACCTAATCCTCTCTCTAATCTTTTTACTGTCTCCATAGTTTTGCCATAGTTTTTCCAGAATGTCATGTAGTTGGAATCATACAGTATGTAGCCTTTTCAGATTGGTTTCTCTCAGTTCGTAATGTGAATTCAAGATTCCTTCATGTATTTTCATGGATTGATAGCTCATTTCTTTTCAGTACGATATTATATTCCATTGTCTGGGTGGACCACCATAGTTTATTCATCCATTCACTGGAGGACATCTTGGTTGCTTCCAAGATTTAGCAATTATGAATAAAGCTACTATAAACCACCTATGTGCAAATTTTTGGGTAGGCATATATTTTCAGCTCCTTTGAGTAAATACCAATGATCACGATTGCTGGATCATGATATGAGCATGTTTGGCTTTGTAAGAAACTGCCAAACTGTCTTCCAAAGTAGCTGTACCATTTTGCATTCCCACCAGCAATGAATAAAAGTTGCTATTGCTATACATATTTGTCAGCATTTGTTGTGGTCAGTGTTTCAGATTTTTACCATTTTAATAGGCATACGGTGGTATGTCATTGTTTTAATTTTCAGTTCTCTAATGACATGTGATGTGCATATTTTCAGATGCTTACTTGCCGTATATATACCTTCTTTGGTGAGGTATCTGTCAGGTGTTTTGCTATTGTTTCTTTAGGTTGTATGGTTTCTTATTGCTGAGTTTTAAGTGTTCTTTTTATGTTTTAGATAACAGTTCCTTATCAGATATGTGTTTTGCAAATATCCTCTCCAAATCTGTGATTTCTCATTTTCTTGAAAATTTGTGATATTTTGACCCTAAAATAGTAGACTACATTGCTGAGTAGTGTCACTGAGGAAATCCACTTGGAATTATAGGATGAGCTTTAGTCATATTTTCATAGAGATATCTCATTGTAAGTCTCGTTTTTAACTTTAAAATGATGGTTTTTGAAGTTTTTGAACCCATCATTGGTCAATGTATTTAGTGTGGAGACACAAACTCCTGTGCCTGGTGTCCAGTTTTAGCACACCAGATTGAAATGATGTATGTTTAATGGCTGTGATTTTTAAAGTCTCAGTTTGTATTCTTTCATTTCTCCCAATTTGCATTTTTGGTTCAGTACTGAATCAAAATTAAGAGGCAAATTATTTGCTACTATCTGTTCTCTGTAGTTAAAACTGTTATTGCGTTGGCTTTCAGATACTTCTTACTCTCTTACATTTCTTACTCTCTTAACAAAACCTTCACTGCTATCCGTGTTCATACAGCCAATGCTCCATATACCAGCTCTTCCAAGTTACATCATGAATCTCAAAGGGATTGTTAATTGTCTTAATCGGCGTGGGTTGTCATACACAATACCATGGACTGGGTGGCCTAACAGAAAAAAAAATTGTTTTCACAGTTGCAGAGGCTGGAGGTCTTGGATCAGGGTGCAGCATGATTGGGTTCTGGTGAGAGCTTCTTCTTGTCTTGCAGATGGCTGCCTTCTCGCTGCGTCCTCATGTGGGGGAGAGAAAGAGAGAGACATCGCTTTGTACCTCTTCTTATAAGACCACAGTCTTATCAGATTAGGGTCCCACTCTTGTGATCTCATTTAACCTTAATTCTTTCCTAAGGACCTTTTCTCCACATACAGTCACATTGACAGGGGTAGAGCTTCCACATAAAGGAATTTTGCGAAGGACACAACTCAAGAGATAGTATTAATCAAGACAAAATATTTTCCACTGTGTCATGGGCATGAGTTTTCATCAATAAACAACAGAACAAAGTGTTTGAGGGCTTCTTTCTCATATGTAGCAAGAGCTGAATCCACGTTCTAAACTCAACACATTTATTAAATTGGGCATCTGGTGCACAGACATGGAAATAGGTGCTTTTCCTCACTGCTTGTCTTAGGTATTCTGCTGTCACAAAGAGTGTGTCTCATTAAAGGAAGTTTGCTAAATGCTTCATCTGCTTTTTTTCTGAGCACATTTGCCTGTAACTTCTTTTGGCTGATTAAACATGCTTCTCAGAGATAGTACTAATTTTTGTACTGAGGACCACAACCGTGAAAGATGTCCTATACTTTAGGCTTTTTTCTGTTTCTGGTGATGCATTTTATCAACTTTATAATGAAAAGAATTACCTTGTGCTTTATTGTGAAAATAAATTAGCTTATTAGGGAGGTCACTGCACAGTGTTTGAAAATGACATGAAAGCTTCAAAAGCTTCATGCCATTATCCGGCTACAAACAATAGACAGGGAGCCGGGTGTAAATATATCAGAATTCAGTAACATTCAAATGTAGGTATTTATAATGGTACTTCCTCTTTACCATTTCATTTTAACTGTTTATACAAAATCATCAAATTTATAAGTTCATTTGTTCTTAAACATCCAAATTCAGATCTGCATATTATATTAATGGTGAAATTATGTTCATCATTTACATGTATGTAGCATTTTATACAGTTTTTGTGTAAAATATATATGTGTAATATATATGTGTATAATGTAAAATAAATATGTGTAAAATGTAAAATTACATACACACAAGTACAATGTAAAACTAATTTCACTTAAAACATATGTTCTACTCATTTTTATTTTAATTCATAATATATATGCAGACATAACATAACCCAATGAAAATAACTAAAATTCAAATATAACAAAATTTAGAAGTTACAGGAAAATATTGTGGAAATATTAAGTAAGATGAACCACACCCTGGGAAATTTATGTAGCCAAGACCAACAGACTGACATATCTCTGCAATACACGCATGTCTTTAAAAGTGTGACTGTTTCTTAGAAAAAACAATGTACTTTATTAAAAATAAAATTATTTTTATATTTTAAAATTGTTAAACTTATGTAAACAAAATGGTTTTATTACCTGTTTGAAACTGCCAAACCACTCACTACCCGCACTAATTGCATGTCAATCACTTGCACACTGTGTGTTAAAAATGAACAGTCAAGGGGCGCCTGGGTGGCGCAGTCGGTTAAGCGTCCGACTTCAGCCAGGTCACGATCTCGCGGTCCGTGAGTTCGAGCCCCGCGTCAGGCTCTGGGCTGATGGCTCGGAGCCTGGAGCCTGTTTCCGATTCTGTGTCTCCCTCTCTCTCTGCCCCTCCCCCGTTCATGCTCTGTCTCTCTCTGTCCCAAAAAAAATAAATAAAAAAAAAAACGTTGAAAAAAAAAAATTAAAAAAAAAAAAAATGAACAGTCAAGTAGGTTTATAGGTGAGCTTGGAGAAGATCTATAAGAATACAGTATCTCGGGGAGCCTGGATGGCTCAGTCAGTTAAATGTCCAACTCTTGATCTCAGCTCAGGTCTTGATCTCAGAATGGTGAGTTCAAGCCTTGTGCTGGGCTCCACACTGGACTTAACAAAGAAATACAGTATCTTTGAAGATATGGAAATCATAAGCTACATCTCTCAAGTTCTGCCATTTCTGATATCGAGATAAGGAGATTGAAGAGGTGTGAAACTTACAGCAGTTACACAAAAGTGACAGTTGTTTAATGATTTCATTTCTCAAGCTTCTTTTGCTTTGGAAACCCATCTACTTACTCAAAAAAAAAAAAAAAAAGCCAGTGATCTGAATGAGAAAATATTCAAAATGTTAATGGAATTTATGGGTATAAAAATAAAGTATGATAATAAAGTGAATGAAAATGTTATAAAAAGTTTAAGCTAGAATTGACCATTTGATACTCTCACAGTGCAATATTAATCAGTGGATACCTCAGTCTAACCTGGGTTTACATACCTTAGTAATATAATATAATATAATATAATATAATATAATAAATACTTTTAGTTAGCTCGTTGGAGAGTCAGTTGCTTTAGCCACCTAAGGCCTCCATCAATAATTTCCCTGGTTTACCTACCTATTAAATTAATCAGTTATGACTTCTGTAATACAATCCCAAAGCAAGTTTATTTGTTTCCCACTTTACTCATTTGGGCTAGTAATTTCCTTGCTCATAGAGAAAACTTTAGGCAATCATCATGACTTTTATATAAGGCTTTGGAGGGGTCAAAAAACAGTCTCAATTTAATCATTAAAATATACAATCTTGTGATTGTCTAAACTTTGACGACTTTTCTCTTTTCCAGCCCAAACCACCTGGAGATGAGAATTCTGGAAGGTGTGAGACCTGATTCTTTATCTCATTGCCGCTACTGCGTGCATTATAGAGATTTCTCTTTATTATTGGCAAGCTTTCTTCTGCAGTTCTCTTCACGTGGGTGAATGCATTTCTTTTCTGGACTGTTACTTCTTTCTTCCTCATCCTTTAGACAAGTGAAAATACACTTCAGCTTCTCTCTGCTGAGTTCTCTATGCCCTCCAGGAGGCCCTGTTGGCTAAGATCTAAGACCATTGCATTTAGGCTATGTCTCTTACGATGTCCCATCTTGTTCACAGAAAACACTCCTGTTTTATTACATGACAAGCTATACAAGTTCTAGCTGTGCAGCCTGTCAAACTAAGTCACCTCTCCTTCAGCTCACCCACAAGATTTCAACAGCCATTCTTTTGCCATTTACATTTTTTTTTAATCTGGAGTGAGATACCAGTCTACTCAGACCTCAAATACAGGGGATACATATTAAGTTTACTGGCTATTATGGTGCTCACAGCCTCCTGGCTTCCATTATTTAGAAACCTATCATTTCCATGGATGTTAAGTTTTTTTTCATACTTTTAAGAGCCACCTCAGCAGTGAGTTTATTCCATTTCCTGGGTCGTTGCTATGTTGTGTCCCATGTCCTGAGCAAGTGCCCCCAAATCAATGAATTCGTGTGTATCCAGTCTTACATTCTGGCCCCTTTTGATAAAGAACCTTCAAAATCAAATGCCAGGAGTGTTCCCTAATTATTTTTGGTGAATGCAAGCTAATTCTTGTAATTCTTTAGATGTATATTCTCTTTCCTTCTTATCAGGCTTAGCACATTTCTAGACAGGTGATCCTGAGATTTAATGTTTGTTATCAGTCTGACAGTCAGAAGAGGATGTCCGAGCTGCTCCTGAGGGCAGGAGTGTGTATGTGTGTGTGGGGGGGGACATCTGTTGCCTTGTGGTAAAGAGGCTCTGCAGCATCTTCTAGCACAGTGGAAACACTAGCTGTTAACTAAAGAAGAGTGACATACTTCTGCAAGCCTAGAGGCCCAGGGTAGTTGCAGAATCAACGTCCTTGAGATATGCAGGCAGATATATCTGTCCCATGTTCTAATATCCCAATCTTTCTTGACAAGTGATATGAACTTTGCATAGTATACCTGACTTGGTGAGAATTCAAACATCTTAGTAGCCCTAGAGCTCTAACAATTAGGTTTTCAGTCTGTTGTTCAAGTGTGTGTGTGTTCTCCTGCACAAGATACCCTGTTTTTCATAGTCATAAAACTGCTTGCTAAAAGCCCTCAGTCATTATCTTCTCCAATGAGTCAACACAACAACAGTAACCAGTCAACCCCATTATTTTTGTAGGCATTGTTCACTCCCGCATTTGTTAAATGTTTGCATCATTAATTCAGAGAGATTTATGAAACTCTAGGTTCAATATAAGCCCAAGTTGCAAAAGACTTAGGGAAAAGGTCATTCTACTTGCTTCTGGGTGGGAATAACAAATGTGTTGGGAGCATACATAAAATTCTCGCTTAAGATGGAGAATATTTGGGGTGCCTCAGTGGCTCAGTTGGTTAAGTGTCTGACTTCAGCTCAGGTCATGATCTCATGGTTCATGAGTTCGAGCCCCACATCAGGCTCTGTGCTAATAGCTCAGAGTCTGGAGCCTGCTTCAGATTCTGTGTCTCCCTCTCTCTCTGCCCCTCCCCTGCTCACACACACTCTCTCTCTCTCTCTCATAAATAAATAAATGTTAATTTTTTTTTAAATGGGGAATATTCTTGGTCATCATGTGCAGTGACAGTGGTTAAGCTTTTCAAGTGGCTTTAAATAACATAAAAGTGGGATTACGGGTGTCATACATGATGCATTTCAATGACTGTATCCAATAAATGATCTGGAGGTACAGCAGTAGGTATTCCCAGAAATAACTGAGCCAGATTTTACATGAAATTAATTTCTGATACTCAAGATATTGAACTTGACAGTGTGTATCAGTTCAGGCTTCAAAAAAACCAAAACAAAACAAATCACTATGTATTCAGGAGATTGGAGGCTTACATAAGTGTTGGCTGGGGTGAGAAATCAGAGGTCAGAGAAGACAAACGTAATTTGAGCATCAAGCTGAGTGATTCTCAAGAGTTCACCTAGAAACAGCTGGGAATCTAAGAACCTCTGGGAGCCTCCTACTGACTCTCTCAATTTGCAGTACCAACTCAAGTGATTAGCAAGAATTTTCTGCCATCTGTCCCAACTGCACTGCATTTGGTGGGTCGCTGGAAACTGTCAGAAACTGCTGCAAATCACATAACTGTCATCTGTCTACTTGTCTGCCTGCAACTCTCTCTTTTGGTCCCACTTTTGAAACTTCATGAGAGGGCTTCTCATTGGCAGATGCTAACTCAGAAAATGGAAGAGACAGACTTTCCAATACCATAACACCTGTCCTTCATTCAGCCTATAGCTATAAACTGAATGTCCTATGACTCATCAGCTTATAACAATGAGATGACATGGTATTTGTTTAACCCTCAGTTATGATAGAACATTGCATTGTCTTTTATTAACATCACCTCCTTCTCCTGTGAAGATCGTCTCTAAATGAGTTTCCCCAAATTATCTTCCTCATGTAGTTCTGAGCCGATATCAAGAGCTGGATGCTTAACTGACTGAGCCACCCAGGCACCGTAGTTTATGTATTTTGGATATTAACCCCTTATTAACTAAATGGTCTGTAAATATTTTCTCCCACTTTATGGGTTGCCTTTTCACTCTATTCATTGCTTCCTTTGTTGTCCAGATGCTTTTTAGTGGGATATAATCCCTCTTCTATTTTTTATTTTGTTCCCTGTGCTTTTGGCTTAATACCCAGAAAATAACAATACCAAGACCAATGTCAAGAAGTTTTTCTCTTATATTTTCTTCTAGGAGTTTTACAGTTTCAGGTATTACATTTAAGTCTGTAACCCATTTTGAGTTATTTTGTGTGTGTGTGTGTGTATAAAGCAAGAGTCCAGTTTCCCTCTTTTGCATATAGATATCCATTTGCCCAACTCCATTTGTCAAAGAGACTATCTTTTTACTAGTGTATGTTCTTGGCACTCTTGTTGAAGATCAGTCAGTTGTATATATGTATTTATTTTGGGGTTCTCTATTCAGTTCCATGGGTCTATATGGTTTTTTCCACTTCTTTTTGTTTCCTTTGGGTTTGGTTTATTCTTTTTTTTCTAGCTCTTTGAGTTCTAAATTTAAGTTGTTTTTTTGGGGGGGTTTTCTTCTCTTTTAGTTTAGGTAGGTGTTCATCACTATAAACTTCCCTCAGTACTGTTTTTATTATATTCTATAAGTTTTGGTATGTGGTGTTTCATTTTGAGATAGTTTCTAATTTCTCTTTTGACTTCTATTTTGACCCATTGGTTCAAAAGTGTGTTAATTTCCACATATTTGTGAATTTTCCAATTTTTTTTCTACTGTTGATTTCTAGTGTCATTCTATTGTGGTCAGAGTAGATACTTGGTATGATTTTTTTATGTTAAATTTGCTGAAACCTGTTTTGTTACCTAACACAGTCTATCCTAGAAAATGTTCCATGTATGCTTGGAAAGAATATATATTCTTCTGCTATTGAACTGAATATCCTGTATATATCTGAAGGGTTCTTTTGGTCTATGGTATTTTCAAGCCAACTATTTCTTTACTGATTTTCTATCTGGATGTTCTATCCATTTTTTTTTTTTTTTTTTTGGATACACATTTCAAGAGTAAAGTGGTGCAAAACTGGACCTAAAAGAATTACCTTAAATATTTTTGACATACAACCCAATACCTATGGCTAAATGTATTAATAAAATATAATAAATAATAAAACACACTACTCAAATTATTCTTCTTATAAATAAGTACTACCACAATATAAAAAGATTATCTGACAATTTGGATAAATATTCACGGTATTTGAATATGTGGAACTTTTAAAGAAAGTCTCTGGTGGACAGATTTAGTAGTCAGGGAGACAGAAATGTATAGGTAGATATGGCAGTGAATCTTGAAATAAATCTTATAAATCCTATATAAATCTTTTCATTCCTGGCCCATTGATAATAAGGGTGAATTTTAGGTCAAGATGTCATATGGACCTCTCTCAGACCTAAGTCTCCTGTAATTATCTACAATACCACCATGGAATATTTGCAGCTTTGTGGATCGAATCCAAATTTCTGCAGCACTGTATGCTACCCTGAAAGGTATGATGGAGCCAGAAAAGGCTCTTAATGTGATAAAGAACTTGTCATCAATTGTGAATGCTAACCAATTATGTCACTATGGATATAGTGAATCATCATGGAAGACTTATAAAAGGAGCCACATTTGTAACAAATTAGCCTTCCTTCTTGTCTACACAAGCTATGGAACTTAGTAGAGGACTGTGTCATAGGCAATATTAATCACAGTTGATATAAGAGATCAACTTCTGATGATATTTCTGTAAGGTACAGCATGGTTATGAAGGCAGGACTCTTTTGGATGCAATGCCTTACCTATTACTCAATTGGTTGTGACACTATTGATGTCAATTATATTTCTGGGTTAAGAGGGGTTAAAACAATTTGAGGGTCAGAAAAATAACATTTATGGCAAATGGGAAGTTTATATTTTTAAAAAATGTTTTGAGGCTATTGTGGTAAATAAATATGTAATTAGTCATCAAATATGAGTTACTATCTCATTGTAAGAATGATACAAGTCATAATCAAGGTGATGATCTTTTTAAGATTTGGGGAAGTGGATGCAGAGATATTTGTCAGAGATGCCTAGAAACTGGTAGAAATGGCTCTAATTTCCCAAGAAGAGAATGGGGCTTTGATGATGCAGTATTTGATTCAAGTTAAAATAGAGCCTTACATTTTAAACATCATATGGGCAGAGACTTACATCATATGTGTAAACCCCTATCAGTGACTTTGAGGACCAAAGTGTGCATGTGCATGTGTGTGTTTGTGTGGGCATGTGGTCTCTTACCACCAGTCCCCCTACCCTTGCTGAAAAGTTTTTCTCAATACAGGTCATAATTTTCAATTAATTTCGGTGGAACATTTTATATTTAGTGTTTCTGTTTTTGCTGTTTTGATAACAGCAAATAAGATATAAAATTAAATAGGAGAAACAGGGCTGAAAAATACTTAAAGTCTGAAATTTAACCAGAAATAGCTATGGAGAGCTACATACAGACAATGTGGGTGAGTAAATAAGTTTAGGGGGAGATTGAATGGAAGAGGATGGTCCATTAAAGTGTGTTTGGGGGAGATAAAGTGGGTCATGGAGGTGAAAAGAAAAGGTGAGTGAAAAGTGGCAACTAGCTAGAAGAGAATATGAATCTGGGGCAAGGACTGTGTGACCAGCAGAGAATCCTAAGGCTGCCAGTCGTGTTCTGGTCTCTTCGAATTGTACAGAGAAAAGTCTTGTTTTAAGTTTAAGTTTTTGCAAGTAATTATAAAAAATAGCTTTAAAATATGTCTGCATCTATTCAGTAGTCAAATAAAAAACTAAGGTTGCTAAATTGAGGGAAAGATGTAGGCACAATGATTGAGTGCAGTAGATCTCCATTTCTGGAAGCACTTTGGAGCTTCTGTTTACTATTTATTTATCTATTTATTTATTTATTTATTTATTTATTTATTAAAGTTTATTTATTTATTGGGGGCGGAACAGAGAGAGAGAGGGAAAGAGAGAATCTCACGCAGGCTTCACACGTAGTGCAGAGTCTGATATGGGGCTCGATCCCACAATCAGGTGAGATCATGACCTGAGCCCAAATCAAGAGTTGGACGCTCAAACGACAGAGCCACCCAGGTGCCCCAGCAGCTACTGTTTATTGAGTCATTTATGTGGTACTCTGATATATGATTTTATTGATTGATTGATTGATTGATTGATTTTTTTTTTTTTTTGGGGACAGAGAGAGACAGAGCATGAACGGGGGAGGGGCAGAGAGAGAGAGAGAGACACAGAATCGGAAACAGGCTCCAGGCTCCGAGCCATCAGCCCAGAGCCCGACGCGGGGCTCGAACTCACGGACCGCGAGATCGTGACCTGGCTGAAGTCGGACGCTCAACCGACTGGGCCACCCAGGAGCCCCTATTTATTTATTTATTGAGATAAAGCTAATGCAATGTATATTTTTCTTTTTCAATTTTTTTTTTAAATTCTAATTAACGTATAGTGTAATATTGTTGCCAGGAGTAAAATTTAGTAATTCATCATTTACATATAACTACCTAGTGCGCATCTTAACAAGTGCCCTCCTTAATACCCATCATCCATTTAGCCCACCCCCCCACCCTCTCCCCTCATTTGTTTTCTATCTTTAAGAGTCTATGGTTTGTTTCCCTCTTTTGCCCTTCCCATGTGTTCATCTGTTTTGTTTCTTAAATTCCACATATGAGTGAAATCATATGGTATTTGTCTTTCTCTGACTGACTTATTTCACTTAACATAATACACTTTAGTTCCTTCCATGTCATTCCAAATAGCAAGATTTCATTCTTTTTGATGGCTGAGTAATATTCCATTGTATATATATACACCACATCTTCTTTATCCATTCATCAGATGATGGACATTTGGGCTCTTTCCATAGTTTTGCTGTTGTATATAATACTGCTATAAACATCAGGGTGCACATACCCCTTTGAATCTGTATTTTTGTATTCTTTGGGTAAATACATAGTAATGCAATTGCTGGATCATAGGGTAATTCTATTTTTAACTTGATTTTAAATCTTTGAACAAACACTAGTTATGAGGAAACTGAAACCCTGAGAAGTAAACCAATGTTATTAGTAGTTTTAATGTGTAGACTTAATGTCTGGATTTGAATCCTGTGTCTCCCCATTACTTTGTATGTGGCATAGGGTGAGTTCTTCAATCTCTATGTTGCAATGTTCTTATTTATATAATGAAGAAAATAATAGTTCCTAGTTCAGGACTCCTATGGAGATGAAATCAGATAGTTTGGGTAAAACATGCTTAGTACATTGCCTGGCACAGAATAAGTACTATATAAATGTTAGCTACCAATAGTGCTGATTATTATTATTTATATTAATATAATATTATTATAATATTATTATAATATTATTATTATTAGGGGAACAGGATAAAGAAGAAAAAAGTCATCTAAGGTTGCAATGTGATTTGGCAGGGAGTCCAAACTCTTTCAATTGGTGCCTCCCTTATAAACATCTGGGTTGAAATGTTTCTGTGTCCTTTTTTCTACTGCTGTCATAATGTTTAGTTTATTTTTTTAATGAGGCTTAAACAATGTCCTTCTCTCATCATGTGTTTGAACTACTCTGATGTACTTGATAATTCTCAAACATAAACTTCACATCTCTATAACTTCCACTAGTTTCTCCCTTTGTTGGAATGTCCTGCCCTGTCCCTTTATATATCTGGCAAATTGCTATTTATTCTTTAAGACATAACTGACCTAGTCAGAGATTGTTTGGGTGCAGTAATAGAGACTCCCTTAAGCTATATTTCATGAAAACTATTAATTTAATGGGAGGAAACACAGGACTATCAAACAGAACCTACAGGCAAGAGGTGTAGGCAGACCTTAGAAAGACTGGGGTCACAAAACTGGAAATGGCCTGGAAGGAAAACCTTTTCCCCTCTCTGCTTCTCTCTGTGAAGCTAACTGTCTTTTTCCTTTCTTCCATTCTGCTTCATTTTTGCCTGTCTCAGAGATTGGGCTGGTTTTGTTTTTTTTTTTTTTTTTTTTTTTTTTTCATGTATGTGGTGGAAAATAGCTACCACAGGCAACATATTCTTTCAGTTTAATTGATAACAATTACATTTCTTTTCCCAAATTACAAATTTCTTGGAAATATAAAACAATTATTGGAGCATGGGCCAGGTTTCTACCCCTGTAGGTCTAGGAGAAGCAGGGTTCTTTACTCAAAAGTGTCTCCTTGATGTAAAGGAAAGGATGCAGGGATGAGATGGGTACAGGTAGGGCAGGAAGCCTACATTTATCTTTTCTTTAAAGCATATAAAGACTCCTGCCAGCTAAGACTCATTACTACCCTTTGTGATCTTATGAAGCTTACCATCTCATAATGTTGTTAATTATAGAGCACATACAAAAGTATTCTCAAAAGTGTGAGCTCATCAAAGACTAATGGGTTGTCTAATTTATATTTTCAGTACTTAATAGCCCTGAAGGGACTCCATATAATAGGAGAAAATCAAGAATAATATTAATTTCAACACAAAGAAATATTTAGTAAGAGGAACAAGTGTTACAGGAGATCAGGGGAACTAGAGATCATTTCTAATATGAGTGATTGAGAAATTTTCATGAAGGAGATAGCATTTGACTTGTACCTTAAAAGGCATGGAGATTTTACCAGATAGTAAAATTGAGGGAAAGTAATTTCTAGCACTGGGGATACCACAAATGAAATTGTGAAAGTAGAAAAAGCCAAAGAACTACACATGGAAGTCTAAAGTAGGATTCAATAAAATTTTATGGTTACTTAGGATGTGCAGAAGAAATAAATGGAAATGAAGTAAAAAAAATAAAAATTATAAAAATTTTAACAGCTTTCACTCTAACAAAAATAATTATTTCACTGAAACAAAAAAATATCTTGTTGTTGTTTTTTGTTTGTTTGTTTTGCAAAATATTTTACAGGGACACATTCAAGTAAAAAGATACATGTTAAATACTTTAAAACGTCTGCTTCTGGAATAGGAAGGGGAATAAAAGTACAGTATGAGGATAATATGAAATATTTCATACATAGTTAGGATGCTTCATGTTGTATTATTTTGCTTTTCTTCTTGCCTAGAACATTAAACATTTTGTAACATCTCCTTTATAAGAAAAGTTTACTAATAAATGGCATTCAATTGATCATCAGATCAAACAACTGTATTTTAGTATTATCTGTATAGAAATAAAAAAAAAAAAAAAGACCACCTAAGTGACAGCAAGCCAAAGCTATTTTTTTTTAGGTTTTATTTATTTTGAGAGAGACAATATAAGTGGGGCAGAGACAGAGAGAGAGAGGGAGAGAGAGAGAATCCCAACCAGGCTCCACACTATTAGCACAAAGCCCCACTCGTGGCTCCAACTCACGAACCACAGATCTTGACCTGAACCGAATCATGACCTGAGCCAAAATCAGGGGCCCGACACTCAACCAGCTGGGCCATCCAAGCACCCCACCAGCCAAAGTTTTTTATTCTGACCTTGTTCCAGCAAGGGAGTCAGCCACCATCATGAATCTTTGGCAGAGATTCAAAGGCAGAGAGAGGGGAGAGAAAGCTTTATAGCACAAAAAAGGGAAGCTTTTATAGCACAAAAAACTGACAGCTTCCCCAGTTTTTGCCCCCACTTCCAACTTATGGCCAACTAGTAAAAGTCGAATATATTCCCCAAACCAACCACATAGGATGCTCCACTTTGAGGAACGCTGCCTATAGCTTCCCAAAACCAATACGCTTCCATCAGGGCAAACCTGAAGAAGCTGTCAGTTATTAATCAAGTCCTGGTTATTTGGGCTAAATGTTACAGGGATTATTGTTAGGTTTCCTAAAGATGGTGTTCTGGGGGTGACTGGGTGGCTCAGTCTGTTGAGCATCTGACTTCCACTAAGGTCATGATCTCAGGGTTCATGGGTTTGAGCCCGGCATGGGGCTCCGTGCTGACAGCGTGGAGCCTGCTTAGGATTCTCTCTCTCTCCCTCTCTCTGCTCCTCCCCAACTCTTGCTTTCTGTCTTTCTCAAAATAAATAAATAACCTTAAAAAAAATTTTAAAGATGGTGCTCTGACTTCCCAGCAATTCGATTTGAGAGTAGGTTGATTTCCTGGGCTGGTTACTGCATATTGTGGGCGAGAGTTCTATTTTTACGTATGATCTGGCCTTTGTCTGTTTGTATATTCAGTCTCATTTGCAAGGATAATTCTGTATGGTTAAGGGTACAAAAGAGATCTCTTTTTGTATCTAGGTCCATTAGAGAAGGCTACAAACAGCTCTTATATAAGTATCTTGAACAAATTCAATATATATGCGGTTGTAAGTAAGAAAAACAAAAGTTCTTTACATATTACCCTGACCATAAGAACATCATGCTAGTAGTAACAATACCTATTTGTCTCTTGTCCTTATATTCTTGTAAACTATTGTGTTGTTGTTCTCTCGGTGTTTAAATGTTAGATCAATTACCTAGAAGTTCCTGCTTGATGACATTTTTAATTATCCTTACCCTCAGCCAAACTCAAGGCCATTTTGTTTACTGGGTCAAGCTTTCCTTGCTTCTTTATTTACATAGGAAGCAAATTGCTTCCCTTATGTAACAAATTTCTAAGACAATCTTTCTCTTTATTTAGTTGGCCATACCTAGCTAAGTGGGTGCCCCATTTTCTTCTGAAGCTGGAAACTGTGCTATATATAAATAAAACACTCATGATCAAGTCAGTGTGAATTATTCTGCCTTTGTTGCTGGATAATCATCCAGTAAGTGTGTAAGTGTGCTCACCTATGCTGTGCAACATTTGATGCCTTTGACATCTCCCTTTCTTGAAATACTTTGACTTTTATTTCCAGAATAAAGTACCCTTTTGCTTTCCTCCTAGGAATCTATTTCATTTCATCATCATGAACAGACTGCCCATTCTTTGTTCTTTCCTTTGTCACCTGTGATTTCCAAAGTTCTATCCTCAGAAGTCTGCTACCCCTTAACCCACACTACCCTAGTGATCTATCCACTCCTGTGGGTGGAACAACTGCTTATTTGCCAGTCTGAACCATATATCCCTCATATATTATAAACCTGTATTTTCAGTTCCCTATTGCATATATTTTTTTGATGTTGGAGTAATCTAATAACTGTCCTCCTCTTTTATTGTTTTCACGTGGAGGGTTGTGAGTAAGAGAAAAAAACCTTAAGGACCTATGTGGAAATGAAAATACAACACTGTCTCTAGATTCAAGCTTTATGGTACTTTTTAAAATGGAGAACATGGCAAAGCTCCCATTCATTTTTTCTTCTGGTAACCTTACCTCTTACACACACAGATGCACACAGACAGCGTGAGCGCGTGTGCGTGCGCGCGCGCACACACACGCACACACACACACACACTCCTGCCCTCAGGCTAGGAAAAAAAAAAAGATGACCTGTCTCATATTTCATGGAACACAGGAGAAGAGAGAAATGGATAAATCCTCATTAAATTCTGATATTTTTGCCCCAGCTGATTAATTTAACCCGAGATGTCAAACCCTCTCTCACCTGGCAAACAGCTAAGTTGTTTTTTCACACGAATGGAGAAATATTTGAAGAAGGAGGAGTGAGGGAACAGAATAGCATCACTCTGGTACTAATCTATCTCTCAGGAAACACGAAGGAAATTAGGTTTCTACCAGCAGTCTCCAATTGGATTTTTTAAAGGAAATTCAAATTCAACAGCCACAGCCACAGCCTTTCATTCATTGTCCCACCTCAGCTTGAGCCACTGACTTAGTGAATACAATCACCCTCCAGTTATGTAACTGCAAACCAATAAAGGACAGAAATATGCAGTTTCTCTTTTTCATACATATTCTGCAACATGTATTAAAGTATTTATTTATTTATCCAAATGTTTATTTATTTTTGAGAGAGTGAGTGTGAGCAGGGAGGGGCAGAGAGAGATGGAGACAGAGGATCCAAAGCAGGCTCTGTGTGACAGCAGAGAGCCTGATGCCAGACTTGAACTAACCAACCATGAGATCATAACCTGAGCTGAAGTCGGAAGATCAACTGACTGAACCACCCAGGTGCCCCTTCAACATGTATTAGAGTATTTAAAATACAAAGGGAAACATGTAACTTCTTCTTGGCAAGAATATCCCTTTTGCAGTAGATGATCTGCTATTTCATGATAACAGTTGAACCTCCTGGTTGTCATCGATCATTTGATTATGGGAGCAGTCACGAATTTGTATTGAGATGTCTGATACTTGTTCCTCTACACCCTAAGACTCAATCCTGGCCGCTTATTTTGTAGAATTCCATTTTTCCATCTAACCAATAATAACCTTCCTAATGTCAAATAGTTTACAACATACATGAATGCTATAAAGTATGTTTAGGATGCATAGTTTCCTATGAATTTTGTGAAATGGATGAATGATTTATAGATATACACAAAGAATAGAAGATTTACTACAAGCATCATTTCTACTTTAAATACCAGGTTCCTATTGTAGACTGCATGTGAAAATACTCTGAAGTTAATATGACCTCCTTACACATGCAAAAAATCATGTTCTTTAGGAATTATAATCCTTAGAATTTCAAAGCACACCACAACATATTTCACAGAAATGAACTAGATTTTATCACTTATTTTACTTCTTATTTTGGGTGAAAATGTATTTCAAAATATATCCATTTTAAGTATAAGCTCTTGCTATTTGCTTCTGTCCATACACAAAAGATAGCTTAGACTTTTTCCATGAAAATAATTTTAACAGTTCTCAACCATTATAAATTAAGATCTGTAATAAGTTAGACCTTTTTATAAAAGCACCAGTAAAAATTCTTGATTATAAAATAGTTTAAATGTAAGTGTGTAAGGTATCATATTTTCTGTATACTAAAAATGTAAAAGGACTTTTAGGGGCACCTGGGGGACACAGCTGGTTAAGCGTCGGACTCTTGATCTCAGGTTATGTCATGATCTGTGATTTTGTGAGTTAAAGCCAGTTTGTGAGTTCAAGCCATGCATTAGGCTCTGTGCTGATGGTACAGAGCCTGCTTGGGATTCTGTCTTTTCTTCTCTCTGCCATTCCTCAGCCTGTGCGCTCGCTCTCTCTCTCTCTCTCTCTCTCTCTCTGTCTCTCACAAAATAAATAAACATAAAAAATTTAAAAATATATAAGAACTTTTTTCACTCCTTTTTTGCTTAATATAAGGGATTCAGAAAACAAAAGAATATTTGTATCAACAGTAGCTAACATGTATTATGTACTTACTATGTGCTAAGCATTATGCTATATATTGCATTCATAAATTCATATAACCCTGTGGGAGTAAAATCCTTGGGGCCAAATGTGTTTTGAAAATTAGAGATTTTCAAGTTTCAAGAGGATAATACAGTGCATATATTGTAGATTATGCAATCCTCAGAAGAGGGCAGCACTCTGTAATCAAACATATTAACATTCCAATAGAGAAATTTATAAATGTTCAAACAACATGAGAAAATGTGGCTGTAAATAACCAACATCAGCTCAGCTTTGTTCTTGCTGCCAGATGAGTTTGCTCCAAACTTAAAGTTTTCAGTTTTGATAAATTTTGGATTTTATAATTATGCATTATAATTTTGCATTATGCCTTATAACTCCCATTTTACAGATGGGGAAAATTGAGCTGAAGAGTTATAAGGTGGTTTTCCAAGGTCATATTGGAAAGCTAGAAATTGAATCCAGGAAGTCTGGCTCAAAATCTTTCAACCTCTATGATCTACCTACTAACATCCCCTGGGGCTGGATGACTTCCCTTCCTGAGCTGAGCAAGCATTTTGTGTGTGTGTGTGTCCCCACAGATGATTTTCTTTAATAATATGTAATTCACAGCCTCACAAGAACTCATGTTCTTTTTAATGTTGAGATGGGATCTACTTACCCATGACCTCCATTCAGTATTCATAGTTTTGCCTCTAAAAACAACAAATAGTATATCCACACCTCCATGACAGTATTTAAAATATTTAAGGATAGTTCTTACTATTTTTCTTTATTTTTCCCTTTGTTTATCTAAACACTCCTAGTTTGTTCATATATGCATTCTTTCCCTTTCCATAACAAGTCTAAATGTCCTCCTGCCAAGTACTATATTTTTATTAATGTCCTTTTATTTATTTTTTTTTTAACGTTTATTTATTTTTGACACAGAGAGAGACAAAGCATGAATGGGGGAGGGTCAGAGAGGGAGACACAGAATCTAAAACAGGCTCCAGGCTCTGAGCTGTCAGCACAGAGCCGACGCGGGGTTCGAACTCACGGACCGCGAGATCATGACCTGAGCCAAAGTCGGCCGCTTAACCGACTGAGCCACCCAGGCGCCCCTATTAATGTCCTTTTAATGAATATATCATTGAGAAGTTAGCTGAGTTTATTTTTATTTTTTATTATTTTTTTAAGTTTATTTATTTATTTTGAGAGGGAGAGAGAGAGAATTTCAAGTAGGCTCTGTACCACCAGTGTAGAGCCCAATGTGGGGCTTGAACTTACTAACTGCAAGATCATGCCCTGAGCCGAAATCGAGTTGGATGCTTAACTAACTGAGCCACCCAGGCACCCCTGAATTGGTTTTTAGAATGGACTATGGCAGAATACTTATCCCTGTGATAAGAACGCCATTCTTCCTGTTGTTGGAAACAAACTAACATGATAGTTTTTTTACTACCTATATTCTGTTTTTGAATTATATTACTCTTGTGGTTAACTAATACCATCTATCATTATCATGTAAGTTGCTAGCAACATAATTTTCCTCATCATTTACTTAGGCAAATTAATTTTTTTAAAACCAAAATCTAGTACAAAGTATTTATTGTGGTCATATTTCATAGTTTTTGACCCTTCCAGGATAATTTAGAATCTAGAATCTGTTACTGTTTGGTACCATTTTGGCTTTATAGCACTTCAGTCTCTGATTATCTTCTTATCAGAAGTTTCATCTTTGATCACACTTTCTACACTTGCACTCTTGCACACTTGCACAGGAAGAAAACATTATGTATGGGTTTATATTCCTTCACAGGGCAGAACAAGAGTGCACTCATTTTTCTAGGTTATTTTCTTCACCTGTCAGGGAATTTTCTCATTGAAAGGACTGCATTTTCTCCTGCACATATTATCAATAGTCAGTAATCAACACTCCATTTCCTTGTAAGTAGATCTTCCTGTCAATTGGTTTCTATTGCCATGTATAAAAATAATGGAAAGTGGAGGCTGCTGAGTTTCAGTAAAAGCTTCCTAAAATTTGAGTTTTTTTTCTTGTTGCTAATCCATTTTGAAATGTGCCTGCAGTTATCTGAGTTAGTAGTTGTTTTTATATTAGGCTTCAGGCTCAGACGGGGATAAGACTAATTTAATAGGTTCTTATTCTGTAAGGCAAACAGCATACCTTGATTTCCTCTGGACAAGAATCTTGATTACAAAGTTGGTTAGAGTTTATTTAACTTAGTTATCTAGCTGAAACTTAAATGAGTAAGGGTTTTATAACTGAGGACTTTATGAAGACAGTAAAGGACATATGCAATGGTGATGGAATCTATATTATTGCACAGTCAGCTGGAATGTAACTGTATACAACAAACTACATAATCCTTATGTGGGTTGTGATATGAATAGTAATCTCTCTTCATTACAAATTATCTAATTTCTTTGCCAAGGAATGACTAAAGAAAGTGATTCTACTCTGGTCCACTTTAATTTTCCTTTCCTTTTTTTTTTTTTTTTTTTTAAACATCTAAGTTCTACTTTTTCTTTTACATATGGTTTACCCCAACGCTTTGCTGGTGACATTAAGAATGATCACCTTTTTGATATTACCAACTACAAAGTTATCAGTCTTTTTATGTAAATGAAATATAAAATTTTAAACACAGAATTTCATAAACTGGATTCATTTAAAAAATAAATCTACTTTTCCCCTTCACAATGAGTGGCACACATTCATTACAAAAATTCAGGTAAAGAGAAGATAAGAACCACCCACACTGTATCTATCTTTCAGATTTTTAATACGTCCTCTTGTACATAAAATCTTAAAGCCACTCTATATTCTGTTTTGTACCCCTTGTTCACTTAATATATCACGTCTCCTTCTTTTCCAACATACAGAGTTCTATGATATTTTTTTAATTAAAAAAAATTTTTTTAGGGGCGCCTGGGTGGCTCAGTTGGTTGAGAGTCCGAACTCACCGCAGGTCATGATCTCACTGCTCATGACTTCAAGCCCCGCCTTGGGCTCTGTGCTCACAGCTCAGAGTCTGGAGCCTGTTTCCAGTTCTGTGTCTCCCTCTCTGCCCCTCCCCCACTCACGCTCTGTCTCTTTCTCTCAAAAATAAATGAAGTTAAAATTTTTTTAAAAAAATTAGAAAAAAAATTTATTTAGGGCGAGAGGGAGCGCAAGTGGGTGGGGGGAGGAATAGAGGGAGGGCGAGATTGAATCAAGCAGCCTCCACATTCAGCACACAGCACACAGCAGGCTTGAGCTCATGACCCTGAGATCTTGACCTGAGCCAAAAATCAAGAGTCAAACTGAGACACCCATGGGTCCCAGAGTTCTATGACGTCTGTAATGCGCATATCGAAAGTCATTTAAATAACCACTATTTTTGAACATTTAGTTTACTTTTTTCCCCTATTATAAATAACACTGTGGTAATTATCTTTGCAGCTGAATATCTGAGCACATATATAATGATTTCTGAGAAATGGATTTGCTGGATGAAAAGGAAAACATGTTTTAGGACATATTTCACAGGCATTACTATATTGTTAGCTGTTGTTTAAAAACACTGCCAAATACTACTTTCCATTAGCGTCTGCAACTGCGTATTTTTGGAAATGTGAGTTTTTAATCTAAGTGTTCTGATCACAGCCATGGCATTCTTCTCTTGCACTGCAGTGTGGGGAGTTTTATGAACTTCTGTCTCTTCAGTTGGAAAGACTGAAATTTATTTAAAATATTACCCTCTAGATAGAGCAAGGACTCTGTTCAAACACCGGATGCCACAATTCAGAAAATGTGCTTTTAAATGCTTTACAGCAATTTGTGTGGGCAAAGCTTGTACAATTCAGAATCCAGTGCATGCTGTTCATCCCCCTAAGGTCTTTAGGATCTGGGGGTGCAGGAGCTCTATATCCTCTTGGTCGTTCTAAATCTAAGTTCCCACCTGCCTGAGTCTCTCCATGTCACTCATGTTTTTCTTTTAGGGCATTCTCTCTTCTCTCTGCCACAAAGATACAAACGTTGAACTCACTCCAGCCTTCATCTATTTAAATACCAAATCATTTATTTACTCATCCAGCAAGTATTTACTGAATGTCTAACCTATGAAAACACTGGTTCTAGGATACTAGGAATATGGCCATTAGCAAAAAAGAACCCCCTGTTCCATTGGAGCTTACATTCTAGTGGGTAAAGACGGGCGATATAACAGAACATAAGTGATACACATAAAGTATTAGGTAATGAAAAGGACTATGTATTAGTTTTCTAGGGTTGTCATAACAAATTATTACCAACTGGATGGCTTAACACAACAAAATTTTATTCTCTCACAGTTCTGGAAGCCAGTGTCCAAAATCAAGCCTCCTTCAGGAGGCTCACAGGGGATAATCCTTGTTTCTTGCAGCTTCTCCTGGCACCAGGCATTTCTCAGCAGGAGACAGCACAGCTCTGGTGTCTGCCTCCCTATTCTCATGGTCTCCTCCCCTGCATCTCGGTCTCAATTCTCCCTCTGCCTTTCTTTTCTAAGAACTGATGTGGCATTTCAGGCCCACCCTTAAATCCAGGATGATCTCGTCTCAACATCCTTAACTCAATTACAACTGCAAAGTCCCCTTTCCTAAATAAGATCAAAATTCACAGGTTCTGGACAGACATACCTTTTTGGAGGGCTACCCTTAAACCCACTATAGAGGGCAAGAGTGTGTGTATATGGAGGAATCATTTTTTTTTATTTTAATTACATAATAGTTAACATACAGTGTTATATTAGTATCAGGTGTACAATATGGTAATTCAACAATTCTATACATTACTCACTGCTCCTTAAGATAAGTACACTCCTGGGGTTCCTGGGTGGCTCAGTTGATTAAGCGTCTGACTCTGGATTTCAGCTCAGGTCATGATCTTACAGTTTGTGAGATCCAGCCCCATGTTGGGGGTCTATGCTGACAACATGGAACCTACTTAGGATTCTCTCTCCCTCTTTCCCTCTTTCCCCTCCCCCGCTTGTGAACACACACACACACACACACACACACTCTCTCTCTCTCTCTCTCTCTCTCTCTCTCTCTCTCAAATAAATAAACTTCTAAAAAAAGATAAGTTTCACCCATCCCTGCACCCACCTCTCCTCTGGTAACCACCAATCTGTTCTCTATAGTTGAGTCAGGGTTTTTTCGTGTGTTTGTTTTTTGTGTTTTTTGTTTTGTTTTGTTTTTGGTTTGTCTCTCCCTCCCCACTTCCCACCCCCGTGTTTTTGTTTTATCTCTTAAACTTATGGAGGAATCAATTTTAAATAGCATGACAGAGCCTCAATGAGAAGATAATGTTTAGAGACTGAAAGGGAATAAAATTTAAGTCACGTGAATAGATATTTTTGTCTTCCTCACAGAGAGGATAGCAAGAGCCAATACTTAGAAGCTAAAGTGTTTCTAGTATGTTGAAAAGCCAGGAGGCCTAATTGTATCTTCTATTATGAACTCCCAGATACTATAATAATAATGATGATGCTAACAAATACATACATATTGTTCCCCTTTTAATTGGCAGTATACCCCCCAATCTTCCCTACATTTTACCTCAGAATTTTCAGAACCTTCATCTGCATGCCCAGAGTCTAAACAATAGACCGTTTCTCTAGATCTCACCTACTCTCCTCAACCAGTCTTTGTAAACAGAATACTAGAGATTTGATTCTCTGCTAATGTGAATTATGGTCTTTTTGTTTAATGTTTATTTTGAGAGAAAGAGAGAGCATGAGGAGGGCAGGGGCAGAGAGAGAGAGAGGGAGACACAGAATCTGAAGCAGGCTCCAGGCTCTGAGCTGTCAGCACATGGACTGACATGGCTTGAATTCACAAGCTGTGAGATCATGACCTGAGCCAAAGTCAGATGCTCAACCGACGGAGCCACCCAGGTGCCCATGAGTTATGGTCTCGACCAACAACAATTTGCTTTTAAGCAAAATTTTCACCTTTACATTTACATTTTACCTAAATATTTTAAAATATCAGAAATTTTAAAAACTTATTTTCTGAACTTTATTCTGTTTCTGTGTTATCATGATGTGTTTTTACATTTGCATCCCCACCATCTCAAACTCTACTGTTCTTTGAGACATGCTTTCTTGACTCCAGATCTCTTTTGATTCCCTTGACTTTGTCCAAAATCCACTATGACACCCAGCCTGTGCCATCACCACTATCCAATCCACCCTATTTCTCCCCTCATGGATATTTATTTGAATCTCATTGTCACCTCACCTGTGCTCTCTAATTGCTCTTGATTACAACCTTCACTTACACTTTGTTTCCCATCTTATGGGGCCATATAATTATACGGCAAGAAAACAATATTGTTTGGTTTCCCACCTGAAATCTCTTTGGGCCAAGCCTGCTTGCCTCCTACCCCAAGGTCAACTAGTCCCAGGCTAGGAGGTATATATTAACAGTAGGCCATGGCTAAATAATGAGCACTCTACTTGTAGTTCATGTATCTTCGACTACATTATTGATGGGGTTCTTGAGCAAATGGCTAAGAAAGAATTCTTGAGATGTCCTTGGTGCAAAAAGGTGATTTTATTAAAGCACAGGGACAGGAGTGGCTGTCCACTCAGTGGCATCAGAGTGGCTGATTATATATTTTTAGGCTTGTGGAGGGAAAGACATAGAGTTAAAGTAAGTTTCTAAGGAATTTGAAAGCAAAACTTTCAGGACGTTGAGGGGCTAGCTACTGCTAAGATAAGGTTACTTTTAGTCTTCAAGAAAACAAAAACATTAAGGAAGTAAGGCAGCCATGAGTTGCTTGAGGAAGGTCATGCTGTGCATGTTTCAGGTATCTGTCAGTGGGCTGCAAACTGTAAGATTTAATTTAAGTTACATTTCTCTCAGCTTTGTTTCCCTTAGCAGTATTGACAGGGTTTTGGTGAACTTGGTTCTTTTCCTGTATCCCAAATTTATAGTGACTGAGATTTTGCTTCATTTCTCTTACTCCTACTAAAAATATTTTTGCCTGCTCTCTCAATTCCGCCTGGTAGTCTTTACCTCAACCGCCTCATTCTCATCCCTGACCACCTAGATCCTGCTATAACTCTGCTAATGATAAGCTAGCCACCTAGAGTGACCTCTGCTGATTTCCTATCACCTAGACTTGGGTCATCGCATGCTCTGTCCCTACGTGGCTACACAGCTTGATTTTCATCTCAGTTCAGATCTTTTGTATTAGTATTCCCTCAAGGTCTTTGTTTATGGTTTCCTTAGATTCATCTCTAGGATAACAAAACCCTATCCTTGGTGACATGTTCAGAAGAGCCCTCTCTTTTCATTCTCTGGTGTGCCTTATCAGTATTCAGTCCTTGGAGCAGAAATTTATTATATTGCTATAGTCCATGTTTAAATTTCTTCAATATTCCTTTTTTAAATGATAGCACTAACACTCCATCCTTATAACTATTAAAAGTCTGTTTTTCTAAAAGTCATTTTTGTTTTTGTTTCCCTTTGAATAGTGAATCATGAACATTCCTATTCACTGACTAATCTAGCAAGACAAGTCGCTCTATTATTGTCTATGAATTTCAACTGATTATTCAGGGTAATGGTGTTTCTTGACTTAAATGAATAAAATGTTATTCACTTCAAAAGCTTTTAGAAACATTTGTTTAGTGTTGTTTAACAGATTGGAAGCTTGGGCTCTAAATATACTTATACTTTAGACATTTTTCTTTAGGGTCGTTAATTTTGTTTTACCTCTGAGTATTCTTGTGATTGCTGTTAAACTGAAAGTAGTATTATGGAATACACACCTTCTTTTTCTGTAAGTTGAAACGATAGCTCTTAATTTTACCAAATACAGCACATTTTGAAAGCCACAACATTCTTTTAGTCTATTTGCATTAATAGGAAAATAATTGTTGGAAAAGCAGATGCCTAGGCTTTTCGCACAACTGCTACCTTTCTAAACCCATAAATAAATGAAAAGCAGGAGATATAAGATTTGATTTATGTATCCAGTTATGAGAATTCACTTGGATTTAATGGTTTTTAGTAGTAATGTCATAAAAGCCCATAATATTGTATTTTATTTAGGTTTGGATGTATGTAACAGAAACCCAAAATGGTAGTGGTTCAGACATGATGAAAGTTTCTTTCTTTCTCTCATAAAAGTCTGAATTTATATAATTAAATGTTGTTATGGTTGCATAAGAGTATCTGGGTATCCAGACTACTCCTAGATTTCCTTGGACGTATGGCCTTCATTGTAAAGTTTCAAAGTAGAGATGGCTCCAAGAATCACATCCTTGTTCCAAGCAGCAGCGCACATTGTGTTCCAAAAGCATAGTGAAACAAGTTGTCAGGGACACACCCCCTCTTGTTAAGGACATGGTGCAGACATGTTATATGCCACTTCCAGTTGCCTTCTCTTAGTGACAACTTGGTCTTTTGACTATACCTATTTGCAAAGGAAGCTAGGACATGAAGTCTTTATTCTGGCTAGCCATATAACTGTGGCTGACCATCAGTCTATCACACAACTGAAATATTTTTATTAATATATTCTATATAAATATAAGTTTTATTGGGATGAAATTCAGTAAGACAGTGGTATCCAAACCTTTCTTCCAACCAGATGTGAAACCCAACATATGAACTAGAAAAGGATGAACTGTCTGATTAAAATGGAGGGCACAGGAATGCCAGAGATGTCACTCAAATACCCCTGCCTCCTTCTCCCCCATAAACACACTCTCACAAAACAGCCTGAGGCTCTTAGGGTTTTGTGAATCAGTATATAAAGTACTATTTTGGAGTTTTAAAGAGGTATTGATGTGAAATAAAGAGTGTATTTTGAGTGTTGTTAAAAAAAATCAATAGGCATTGCTAAGAATACAAATGATTTTATTGAGGGCAAGAACAACTTTAAATAAGATTGCTTCAACTTTTGGTTGAATAATTTCCAAAAGATATTCATCTTATAATCACCTCCTTGGAGAGTCATACAATATTTTTTTATGAGCAAATAGCCACAATACTATCTCAGCATTGTGAAGCGATTATTAATTCTTTCATCAAATTCTTATTCTGAGGAATTTTTTGTAATTTATATTTGAAATAAAAAGATTTTGCAAATAAAGAAATAACCAGGCATTTAAAAAAGCTTAATTAAGGGCTTCTCTGTGCTCAACTTTAGGAAATATTTTCTATTTTATCCTTAAAACAAATCCACAAGTGTGCCAGGTAAATGAAGTGTTGCTGAGCCTAACTTTCAGTCTTTAAATGCAATAAAGTCTTGCTTTTATGATTTTTTAAAAGCAGTTTTATCATAGGAAGGCAGATTGATTCTGTACTGTAGCTTTGAACCACATCAACAGAGAATCGTAATTATTGAATCATTTGTTGGGAAGGGGACTACTGGTCACCTCCAGTGATCCATCCAATGTTTACATATACTCTAATGGGGTTCAAGCCATTAATAAGTTCTTCTATGGTGGAATTTGATTTAAAGAACAAATACGTTATCACTGATGATGTGGTTTTTCTTTTTTTGTGTTTCTTCATTATATATTTTTTGGAAGACTAAAATTATTATTGTTGTTTCCTTAAAAACAGGTAGAGGTAAGACTTGAAGACAAAGAAAATGTTGTTACCAAACTGCTTATATTTGATTATGAAGAAAGCGGTTGCTAATTGTTCATTATCTTAATCATGGGTGACCTGGGGGAAGATTACCTGGGGAGAAATTTAATTGTGGTTTAAATAGGCACAGGGAAGGTGGCCCAGAACTTGGATTTTTATAGCTCCCTAGGGATGTCTCCAAAAAATTTAGAAAAAAAGCTTTACAAAATTATTATGAAAATTTTAGTAATGGGGGCTCCTTTTCTGTCAGTCTACTAGAACATTTTCTAGCAAATGAATCATGTGAACAGCAATATGACTAGGGTGATAGAATACAGAGTTGAATTTCTGACATTAGACCAACCTGGGAGGGATAAAGCTTGTAGTAGTTTTCCATTGCTGCTGTAACGAATTGTCAAAACTTGGTGCCTTAATATAACACACATTTATTTTCTAGCTGTTCTGGATGTCAGGAGTCTCTAAATCATCTTCTCTGGGCTAAAACCAAGGCATTACCAGGGCTGTGCTCTCTCTGGAGGTTCTAGGTGAAAATTCTTTCCTAGAGACCACTGACTTTTTTTGGCTCATGGCTTCCTTTTCCTATCTTCAAAGTCGGAAACAGCATGTTGAGTTCTTATCACATTACATTATATTTCCACTTTCTCCCTTTTCCACATGTAAGTACCTTGTTTTTGCATTGGATCATATGGATAATCCAGGATAACCTCCCAATTGTAAGGCCATCTGATTAGCAAACTTAATTATATCTGCAACTTTAATTCCCTTTGAAATTTGCTATGTACTCTTAAATATTCATAGGTTAGGATGACGATTGGGATATGGATTAAGATGCAGCATCTATTGGGGGCCATCATTCTGTCTACACAAAGGCTTTTAAGCAATGTATTAGTTTGCCAGGACAGCCATAAGAATGTACAACAAATTGGGTAACCTAAATGACAGAAATTGATTGTCCCACAGTTCTAGAAGCTAAAAGTCCAAATCAAGGGGTCAGCAGGGGTGGTACCTTCTTAAGGGCTGTGAGGGGCATGTTTCAGGCCTCTCTCCTTGGCTTAGAGATGGCTGTCTTCTCAGTATGTCTCTTTACATTTTCTTTCTATGCACATCTCTGTGTGCTGACATTTTAGGGTCATTTAGGGACTGACATCCAGTCATACTGGATTAGGATCCATCCTATTGACCTCACTTTAACTTGATTCCTTTCAGAAAGACCCTTTGTCAAAATAAGGCCATACTTTGAGATGCTGAGGGTTAAGACTTCAAAATATGCATTTTGAGGGGCTAAAATTCAACTCAAAACAGGCTGTATCTCTAAAACCTGAGATACGAAGTTCTTAATCACATTGTAGGAACTGAGATTTTAAGGAAGAAATATTTTATTTTCTGATCAGATTTACTTAAATAAGGAAGGAGAGAATGTATTGTTATATTTTTAATACTTCTCCTCAGCCAACATAAAACACATTTTCTATTCATCGTCCTTCTATTTTAATAATTAAAAAAAAATCACCATTATGGGGCCATAAAGTCAAATTAAAATCCCATTGTGCTAGAGTATTTTCAAAGAATTAGCAATAAAAATCTAGGTGGCAAATTTACAATTACTTAAAATATATGAAATGTAAAATTTAGTAGAAATGTTGTCTACACAGTTAAGTGCCTGCAGTCAGTTCTGAAATGTTAATCGCTCTCATTAGTAATGTTCTTGTTTCCTGGGAAAAATGGTAGTGTTTATACCCTCACATAATACATTAGCATCTCTTTTCTTTTCTTTTCTTTTCAGTCCTCAAGGAAAAGAGAACTGTGTTAAAACTCTTTCCCTCTCTCTCTGAGAGTACATCAATTACTGTCAATGGAGGAGGGCCTGTGCTATGCACAGTCAAGTACTATGTTTCACGGGCATGAAAACATAGTAAAAGAGCAAAGAAACATGTTGCTTGCCCTGGAAAATCAGTCAAAGGGGAACCATAAATTGGAAACATTGAAGAGAATTTAGAATCCTTCCCAGCATCACAATACAGTGCCCCAATATCTCTGCAGGAAAAGAAAAAGGGACTATATGAAATGTGGCACACAGATGTATAAACTCAACCTCATTAATATATCTACTATTCCCTTATTAGATTATGCCTCCTCCATCATACTTTTGGGAGGAGAAGATATTGTGAATAATGCCTGCCATCTAGGTTTTTATTAATGTGTGAACATCCAACACACAACCTGACACGTTTTAATTAAAACAAAATTAAAATTCCTACTTAGTACAAACGAACCTTAGTCCAATGGTGTGAAAGCCAGACTTTAAGAATAGTTGTGTGGCTAACTTCCTAAAAGTTAGATTAGCAGGTCTAGAACCTCTATTAATTGTAAAGAAAGCTGAAAATAATTAATTACAAGTCAAATTGTTCAAGTTTAGTTTTATTCATATCCTGAAATAGGGCATCATGAGTGAAAATCATGAATAAATGCACCTGCCTGGGGCTGAACTTCCACAAAACAAATGAATTCCAACTCTTCTCACGTTGGGTAATGTAGGATTCCTATGTATGGTACGCACATGCAGACACACTTCCTCACGCAACAAAGTCAGACATCCCTGTTGTAGGATGATGCCATTAGCTACTTATGGTCGTAGGAAGAAACTTTACTAAAATAGACTTGTAACTTGTTTCCATGCCCTTCACTTGGTACCGTAAATACAATTCAATTTTTCTATTTTTCAGGAAGGATTGTTTGATACTGGACATTGGCATTTTGTTTGCCGCTCTTACCAGACATTTAACAATTACATTTATAAACTTGACAAGAGGTTTTCGAAACTGGCTGAGAGCCTACAATGGGGAAATTTACTTCATTTTTTTTTTTTGCTTCTGTTTTCTCCTCATAGGAAGACATTTGTTCCTTGTAAATAACTTCCTTAACTGTGGTATAGCCCCCAGAAGTCCATGCAGTCACTGTGACCTAGCTAGCCTTGTCAGGATGGCAGGGGCCCTGGTGTCAGGCAATATTCAGACCAGCCAGGGCCCCATTGTCACCTCCTTTCACTGCTGCTTACCATGGCTAGACATAAAGGACAACAGTAGTTACTTCTCAAAAGGTAGGCACCTGGGAAGGCATTTTTTGGTGATAGTGAAAGGCAGTTAAATTAATAAAGATACACCTAGAGAAAAACAGAATAAAATTTGAAAGGCCAAAAGAAAGTTTATTTTAAAAGAAATAATACTTTTTTTTTTTGTCCTGGTCAAGACTTAACAGTTCTTTCTCCTCTTTCCTTAAGAGGAAACAAACCCCATATCACTCTTATAAAACACTGCCCCCTCTGTAACTACATCCAGTGAGGCATAAATTATTGTAGGTACACTTGTGGCTACAACATATGATTTTCTGTAACTATTTGAGATATTATAATAGAAGGATATACTCCGTCATTTGGGTCATGATCACTAATCCTGACAGAATGCCCATGGATGGGTAAAACAGACTTCTCCAGCCTCGACTGGGTTCAGCCAAGAGCCTCTTCACTTTGCTAGTGAAGATTGTCCCTGTTCTCATGAATCATGTGAAAACCACATGCGGCATCCTTGCAAGGGTTCAAGGAGCCTGATCTTCTTTCATTATTATCTGAGGTTTGAACTCATAGAGGGAAGAATATAACTTCTTTTATTCTAAATTGTCTGTGCTTATAGACACACAATCCTAAACTAACTCCAGGATTACAAAAGAGTTTTAAAAGAGCCTAAGTAAGTGTACATACCTAGCAAAAGTGGCATAAATCAGGTCTAATTCTTTCCACTGAAATAACATGAAAGCAATTGTTTATCATCTATAATAATATTCTTTTTTATGTTTCATTTTTTCTTCAAACCACTCATAAGTACTATAATAATATTATCTAATATGGAGTCTAGAAAATAGTACTCTACTGGATACAAAACTTTGATACACCAGAACAAAAATAAGAAAAATATAGCCTAGCCATCTGTGTGTAAGGAAATCTTATTAAAAATATATATATATTACCATCATGTATTGCTCATGACTATACACATTAATTTTTTATAAAGTAAGTATTAACATCACCTAAATTTACATGTTTGTTTTACATCTGCACCTGCAGTATTTATGATGTGTCAATTTGTTGACATTTGTGAAGGCTTTAAGCAGGAGGTAAGCTGAAGCTGTTATTAAACAGATATTCAAAATGTTAGTTAATTTGATTAATTGAAGGAAGAGGAGCTAAGCAATTAAATATCATTATATTGCATTTTTTCAGCTTCAGGTGTATTTAATCACCTGTAGGGAGTTTGTAGCCAAATCATATTCTCTATGGCATAGTTTTTCTTGTCAGGTTATACTTATCTTTTCTTAAGTCTTATAGTTGGACCGGTTTTCCTGGGGTGGGTGAATAGAAAGAAATGGGTCTTTGGGTAATTAGTCTTTGAAGTCACACATTTTCCTTGAATGCATGGTCAACTTCATGCCTCTGTTAGTTTGCTATACCTACTTCTGTGCCCTGATCAATCAGGCACTAAGTAACAAGTCACCTTATATATTTTAGACTGTATTAGAAGAGTTTGCTTATGTGCTTGTTTCTTTTTAAAAGCTCATATTACATATAGTAGGATTAGAGAATGTTAAGACAGTCAGCAAGTAAGAAAGATTGGGTTCTGTAAATCATGGTCCACAAAACCCAGAGTTTGCACAAACCAAAAGTAAAATGCTGTTGTCAGTCCTTTTAGCTATAAAGGTGCAGTGACCATATTATTGAAAATTAATCTAGGGCTCATGGTTTGGGCCATGAAAACATACAGAAGCATATATTGATAAAAATATAAATAAGCCAAAGCAAGATTGCAGTTGCAGAGGTAGAACTGAAAGCTCTTTTGCAAATGCTGTCATCTAGATAATGTCATTTGACAGATAAGACATAGATAAATAAGACATAAAAAATCTCTTGACCCATGGAGTTTTTGAAATCGAGGATTGATTATTTTATTTTTGCTTCCAGACATTTTCTCAGTATGATGGATGTTGGTATAACTCAAAGGCATTATTGACATTTGGCTTCTCTTATATTTCACTATGGAGCATTTTAGTTTGTGTCTAAAACTCTGTGTACTTTCCCATCCTTTCTTGTGTGCCAGGGAAGAGGGGGCAAGACTTGACCATACAAATAATAATGAGGAATTGTTGTGAGAAACAGTCTTACTGTTCAGTCTTACAGACCTACTACGTACAAGTCACTTCACCAAGCACTTGACCTAAATAACCATATTTTGTCTTCAGGTATTATGATCGATCTTTTACAGATGAAGAAATGGAAACAGAAGCCCAAAGAGATCAAGTTACTTGCCACATAACAAATATTTCATAAATTATAGTCAGTATTCCAGGATCAAATTCTGGAACCTAAACTCAACCATTATACCTTTCTGCTAATACAGATCTAGTCCCTCATTTTAGGAATTGCCAAGCTAGAAGGGAACTGTCCAGGGCAACCCTTAAAAGTGTGTACTTAGAGGGTAAAAATTCTTCTGATCTAAGGAGGAACCCATGCCTCCAGGCCCAAAAGAAAGTACTTGACCGACAATTAACAGCATAAATTTTTTTTCCTTACTTCAAATCATAGGAGTCTGAAAGAAATTTTATTACAGTAAGGTTACATTGGTGAGAGTTGTAGGTTAATAGTGATCTGTAACACTGTTGCTCATATGAGTAGTTCCTGAAACTAAATAATAATTTTCTGCCAATAAAGTGGGTAGCCTAGTGGTCTGGTAATTTTAGTTCAAATTTGGAAGGAAAAAGATATATTCTTTAAGTTGCTCAGTAAATTTAAATAAGAGAATAAAAATGGAACTGGCCCACTGCTTAAAGATACCATTGCTGAGGGGGCACCTGGGTGGCTCATAGTTGGTTAAATGTCCCACTCTTGGTTTCGACTAAGGTCATGATCTCATGGTTCATGGGTGTGAGCACTGCATCAGGCTCTGCACTGATGGGGTGGAGCCTGCTTGGGATTCTCTCTCTTCCTCTCTCCCTACCCCTCTCCCACTTGTGCTCTGTTTCTCTCAAAATAAAATAAATACACTTAAAAAAAGACAGACAGAGAGAGAGAGAGAGACAGAGAGACAGAGAGAGAGAGAGAGAGAGATACAATTGCTGATGGGATTCGGTGCCTATGTCTAAGGCTGTGACCCCAAATCTCTTTATTCATTTCTATTACAGTCCCTACAGGAAGCAGCAGAACTATCAACATAGGGATGCTTTAGTGCACAGAGAAAAGTATGAAAGTCTCTTTGCCTTTCAAGGATGAGTGGACATTTGGGAAGGTGATGCTCATGAAACACTTGGAAGCAGGGTGAGGGGAGGGAATAAAAACTATTAGCATTTTGTTATATCATATATACAAATTGAGATTTAATTTTTACAAGGGATTTTAGTTGAGTTAGATGCTTGCAAATTTACCCTGGGAATGGTGATAAAACTTGCCAAGATGGTGATGGACAAGGGTGGGATGCTGGCAATGACAAAAGCAGAATTCTCAAGCCAACATATAGGGACTTTAAAAGGTAGATCAGTCTTCAGGATTATTGCTAAGGAAATATGACTACCTAAAGGTGTTAGAATCATTAAGATAGTTTTTCATAATAAAATACTAGTAAATCATGGAGATCATGGTGACCAGAGTGATGCAGTATTAACTAACATCTAATATCACACTAATGACCTAGAAAATGGTTATTTCTACCATTATTGTATTATTTTATTGTCTTATTCCAGACCATATATTCAATTTCAATTTTCACCTTTTTCTTAGTACCCTGAAGTCTCTGAAAATGCATTTAGGATCTAAAATTGCTGATATTGCAGCTGCTTTCTGTAATGGAAAATAAAATAGTACCATTTGGGATGTTGGTCCTTTTTGCCCATGCTGTGATGTACTTTGACAGAAGTCACTGCCCATGATGAGTCCTGAGCCATGTAATAAAACCCAAATGGGCAGTGTGAGCTGGGGTTGGAGGTTGGGAAAACCAGAATCCAGCCTTTGTAGTAAGAGTCAGGATATGAGTAGGGTCACATTGCAGATTAACACATCAAGATTTATGAGCTCCAAGTAGGTCAAGTTTCAGTGTCCAAAAACTAAGATACAAACCGATTAATTCAGATGCATATTAATTTCCATGGCATACATAAATTCTAAAAGTATTGTTCCAGAGCCTGGTGTCTGAAAATACTGCCACCAAAAGGAATGCAGCCATGGCACCATAATTATGAATGACTGACTCTAGGTTCACGGAGAAGTTGGTCTCATGTCTCATATCTCATTGCCACCTGAACTCCACTCCCACACCCACCCATATATTTGTCTGTATTTAGCCAACAAGTTGGAGAGCATAACTTTAATATGATCATTTCTTTCTTATCTGGACTCTTAATACCATGTGGGTCTGACTTAAGGTTAGGAATTTACAATGCAATTCAAGTGTATGATTTTATAACCACTGAAACTGAGGCATAAAATAAGAATTTATATTTCCAAAGCAATTCACTTATTATAAAGCCATTTAATGTATATTTTCTTAGTTTATTTTATAACAACCCTAAAAGATAAATACGGTCGATGCTATTACTCTGAAAATATAAATATGAAGTTCAAAGTAACTATGGGATTTTGTTTTATATTTTGTAGATGATAACAAAACCAGGACTCAGATTTTGGTCTTCTGACTTCAAGTTTAGTGGCTTTGTATGATATTTTATTCTTTAATGTAATGGAATAGTAATTGGCCAAAGATTGTAGTGACCATGTCAGAACTGTATTTCCCAGCTCAACTCTGTACTACAACACCATACACCAGATCAGCAGCAACCATATCATGTGGGACTTGTCTGAAATGAAAATTCTTGGGCCCCATGCCAGGCCTACTACATCAGAAATGCTGGGAGAAGACATATTGTCTGTATTTTAATAAACTTTCCAGGTGATTCTGATGCATAATAAACTTAGAGAATTGACATTACATATTATAATGATTCTCTATCTTAGGCCTTTACAATAATAAAAAGGTTTTTATTTAAATTACTATATCCAATCTCTGGCAGAAGAATTGCAAGCAAGCTATTAACCTATATATGAATATTTATGAAATAATTATGATATTATACAGTACAGCTTTTATATTAGCATTGTTTCTACTCAGTAAGGAATTTGTGGTAACTCTTAGTATAACAAAAGTCCAGTTTTAATTTTTCTTCTCTCAGTTTGCTAGTTCTCAATTGTTTATGCAGTTTCCACTGGGATAACTCCTTGTTGCTTTAATGCCTTATTCTTCACAAAGAACATTTTTTAATCTTTGCTTAAATACAAACTCTTAAGCAATTGATTTCCATGGAGGGTTTTGCAACTCCACAAAGTATGATACAAAATGCTGGCTATTTGGTTTTCGTAGCTAAAAGACTCTTTTTCCTTCTCTCTCATTTCTTTCCTCTCATTGCCTCTCTCTCTCTCTATGTGTGTGTCAAAAATATATGTCTGTGTTTTCTTTTATAAAATTGGGGTAAAACTATATTTACTGGTCTATAACCAATATTTTAAAACTTCACATATTATATTCAATCCCATATTTGTAAATATTTTTATGAAGACCTACTACATGCACATATTTTAGAGCATAGATTTTGATAACCATAACTCAGTTGAGGACATTTAGGTTATTTCCCAAGTTTTTCCTTATAAGCCACTTATAAGTGATAAACAACTTGCTATGGAAATATTTGGGGATATTTCAGATTATTTTCTTGGGATAAATTCCAAAATTCATGGCATTGATCAGCGAACAAAGACATGTTTAACTTCTTAGAAACATGAACCATTTCATTTTACATTTAAGTTGATTAAACTTTAATTTCATTTTAAATTTCAATGGTATATATGCAAAAACAACTTTCTCATTTCCTATTTCATGGGAAGGATGAGAAAATTTGGGTAGTAAAAAATAGGTATCTTTATACCTTTCCTGGTGTCACTTCTCTTTGATCTCAACTAAAATGAGATTTTTTTGTGTACTGGCTTAGCCAAGCTAAAGCCGAATTATGATTAGAGTTGCAATGTGGCTGCTGCAATCATACTGATATGGCAGCTAATCGTCCACAGATGACTTCATCCATGAGTCTCTCCAGAATCAGCTGATTTCAATATGTTTCTAAGAAAATCACAGTGGCACCTGATGGGGAATAAATACTAAGAGAGAAGCCTAACAGCTCAAATCAATTGAAAAAAGCAAGTATGCAGTGCTTTGGAAGGAATGGGAGAGAAGGAGGCATTGGAGAAATGGCTGCTGGTCAGTGGAGCAAATCTGGAGGGAGAAGTAAAGGAAGAAACGGGACTCTTGGAGCATGCCTAGCAAAAATAGACACTGCACTTAGCTCAGGAAGGATGTTTGGGTCCAGGTTGTGTTGGACAGAACTTTGACTATTCAAATCTGTATTGAGAGTGAATGACTGACTAACCAAGAAATAACCTTAAAGTTGAGAGGAGAGTGTTTTTAGTAACTTGAAAGACATCTGCAAACTACTTTTGCCATGTAACAACACAATCTTGGGGGCAAAATCTCATCACATTCACACCATATATTCACATTCAAGAGGAGAGACACTTCAGAGGAGGAGCCAGGATAGCGGAACAGCATGGAAGTTTTTTGTGTGTCTTGCGTCCATGAAATACAGCCAGACCATCACTAAACCATCCTACACACCTAGAAAACTGATTGGAGGATTAACACAACAATCTGCACAACCTGAACCACAGAATTCAGCAGGTATGCGGCACGGAAAGGTCAATTTGGGGAGCAAGAAGCCGCTGAGGGTAGGGAACCACTTTTGCGGGAGGAGAGAGGACGGACACTGGGGAAGGGGGGAGAATACAGGAAAAGTACCCCTCCCCAAAAGGAGCTGAAGAGAAAGTGGAAAATTGGAAACAGCCACAGGGACTAAACTAAAAAGGGAGAAAGGAGAGAGAGTTTAAATTCCATTAAGACTGTAAACAAGGGGAGAGCAAAGGCTGCAACTCCACAGCTCAATACCTGGCGGTGCTCTGGTGGGAAAGGCAAATCCCCAGGAACAGAGTGGGGTCCGGGAGGTTCTCGCACCACACAGGGAAAAGCGGTTCCACTGCTGGAAGGACATTTGGTAGAGACTGTTGAAGCCACCTGGTCCCAGCAGACCCCAGAAAACGGCCACATTTGCTGGTGCTGGAACAAGGTCGTTAAGGCTGAAGTCTGGTGCCAGATGTGCATTGTGATTTCCCATAATCCCTGAAACACTGCTGCTACACTGTCTCGCGAACTTTTTCTGGGGTGGGCTGGCACCTGGCCGCAGTCTTGGGGCACCGGCAGCAGAGGGTCCAGCAAGCATTCCTGGGTGCAGCCGACATTTGGCCATTGTTCATTCCATTCAGCCATTGCTCGGTGAGACCCTCCCACTGAGGGGCGGAAGGGGTCAAAGCGGCAGTCCTTCAGAAGTAAGGGGCCGGGGAAAACAGCCGCATCTGAGACAAAACTCGGGAGAGAGGTACTGCCTGGGGCATGGTCACGGACAGTGAAAAAGCGGGGACTGGATGAAAGCTGAAGGCAGAAGATGGGTTCGCGATTGCTTTTCGGGGAGAAAAGACTGGGTAGCTGGGTCGTGCCATTTTCACCAATCCCGCGCATGGGCATATGCACCTACAGGCGCCTCAACAATCCACCCAAGTAGGCCAGCGGCACCACCTAGTGGAGAGCGGAGCTGTTACACTGAGCTCCGCCCAACTGGGCCAACTTTGCTCTTCAAGAACACAAGTCTCACCGCCTGCTTAGTTTATGCACTATAAAGTGCTACATAGACTGACTTCTGGGGGAAAATGAAGTAATTTTCATCCTACTTCAATCTGTTAGCAGGTCCATCTATTCAATTTTTTTTTCTTTTTCTCTTTTACACTCTGTTTCTTGAATAGAGAAAGAAAAACTCATTTTCAATTTTTATTAAAAATATTTTTCTTTAATTTTTATTACTATTTTTTACCTTTGTGTAATTTTTTTTCAAATTCTATTTTACTTCCATCATTTTATTTTAGTCTACTTCAGTGTATTCACCTTTTCAAATTTTGAATTTCCTTTTTTTCTTTTTTTCTCTTTTTCATTTTTTTCTTGAATGCAGAAAAAATCCTATTTATTTTTAACTTTTACTAAATATTTTTCTTTAATTTTTTTCTACTATATTCTTTACTTTTGTGTATATTTTTTCAAATTCTATTTTACCCCCATCATCTGATTTTAGTCTACTTCAGTGTATTCATTTTTTCAAATTCACAAAAGATTTACTTTTTTTCTCCCCCCCATTTTTTTCTCTAATATGTCAAACCATTTTCAACACCCAGACCAAAGCACACCTAGGATCTAGAATCATCTATTCAATTTTTATGTGTGTGTGTCTGTTTTTAATTTTTAATGTTAATATTTTTTTAATTTTAATTTTTTTAATTTCAATTTTTCTACCTCATTAATTCCTTTTCTTCCTTCAAAATGACAAAACAAAGGAATTCACCCCAAAAGAATGAGTAGGAAGAAACGACAGCCAGGGATCTACCCAACACAGATACAAACAAAATGTCTGAACCAGAATTTAGAATCACGATAATAAGAATACTAGCTGGAGTCAAAAATAGATTAGAATCTCTTTCTGCAGAGATAAAAGAAGTAAAAAATAGCCAGAATGAAATTAAAAATGCTATAACTGAGATGCAATCATGGATGGATGCAGCGGTGACAAGGATGGATGAGGCAGAACATAGAATCAGTGATATAGAGGACAAACTTATGGAGAATAATGAAGGAGAAAAAAAAAGAGGGGGATTAAGGAAAAAGAGCACAATTTAAGAATTAGAGAAGTCACTCATTAAAAAGGAACAACATCAGAATCATAGGGGTCCCAGAAGTGGAAAAGAGAGAAATAGGGGTAGAAGGGTTATGAGAGCAAATCATAGCAGAAAACTTTCCTAACCTGGGGAAAGACACACACATCAAAATCCAGGAAGCACAGTGGAACCCCAAAAGATTGAACAAAAACCGACCATCAAGAAGTCATATCATAGTCAAATTCACAAAATACTCAGGCAAGGAGAAAATCATGAAAGCAGCAAGGGAAAAAAAGTCCCTAACTTACAAGGGAAGTCAGATCAGGTTTGCAGCAGACCGATCCACAGAAACTTGGCAGGCCAGAAAGGAGTGGCAAGATATATTCAGTGTGCTGAATCAGAAAAATATGCATCCAAGAATTCTTTATCCAGCAAGGCTGTCATTCAAAATAGAAGGAGAGAGAAAAAGTTTCCCAGACAAACAAATATTAAAGGAGTTTGTGACCACTAAACCAGTCCTGCAAGAAATTTTAAGGGGGAATCTCTGAGGGGAGAAAAGATGAAAATAACTAACTAAATACCAAAAGCAACAGAGATTAGAAAGGACCAGAGAACACCACCAGAAACTCCAACTCTACAAGCAACATAATGGCAATAAATTCATATCTTTCAGTACTCACTCTAAACATCAACGGACTCAATGCTCCAATCAAAAGACATAGGGTAACAGAATGGATAAGAAAACAAGATCCATCGTTATGCTGTTTACAAGGGACCCACTTTAGACCTAAAGACACCTTCAGATTGAAAGTAAGGGGATGGAGAACCATCCATCATGCTAATGTTCAACAAAAGAAAGCTGGAGTAGCCATACTTATATCAGACAACCTAGACTTTAAAATAAGACTATCAAGAGATGCAGAAGGGCATTATATCATAATCAAGGGGTCTATCCACCAAGAAGACCTAACAATTGTAAACATTTATGCGCCAAATGTTGGACACCCAAATATATAAATCAATCACAAACATAAAGAAACTCATCGATAGTAATACCATAATAGTAGGAGACTTCAACACCCCACTCACAACAACGGACAGATCATCTAATCAAAAAATCAACAAGGAAACAATGGCTGTGAATGACACACTGGACCAGATGGACTTAACAGATATATTCAGAACATTTCATCCTAAAGCAGCAGAATATACATTCTTCTCCAGTGCCCATGGAACGTTCTCCAGAATAGACCACATACTGGGACAAAATCAGCCCTAAGTACGTACAAAAAGATCAAGATCATACCATGCATACTTTCAGACCACAACCCTATGAAACTCGAAATCAACCACAAGAAAAAATTTGGAAAGGTAACAAATACTTGGAGACTGAAGAACATCCTACTAAAGAATGAATGGGCTAACCAAGCAGTTAAAGAGAAAATTAAAAAGTATATAGAAGTCAATGAAAATGATAACACCACAACCCAAAACCTCTGGGATGCAGCAAAGGCAGTCATAAGAAGAAAGCATATAGCAATCCAGGCCTTCCTAAAGAAGGAAGAAAAATCTCAGATACACAACTTAACCTTATGCCTTAAGGAGCTGGAAAAAGAACAGCAAATAAAACCCAAAACCAGCAGAAGACAGGAAATAATAAAGATTAGAGCAGAAGTTAATGCTATGGAAACCACATTCAAGAGGAGAGGATCATACAAGGGTGAGAGGCATTGGAATTCATCTTAGAATTCTGCCTCAGGTGGTTCCTAGGGCCATGAACCATACATATTACTTAATTTGATACAACCTGTTTAGTTGATATTAATATAAGTTCCCTGTTATAGATGATAAAATGGGCTCAGGAAGATTAAGTAACTTGCCCAAAGTCATTTGGTTTATCAGTGACAGACTTCAGTCTGACAAATCCAATTTGTACGATTCTAGATTCTGTATTGTGGAACTTCAAATACTGGCAAGTTCTCTAAAGTTCTGTTGGTGAATCAAAACATCTGTCTGAGGCCCTTGAAATCCTATGAATTAAATATAATCTCTCTATTTGTAATTCTACCTCTATCTAAAGATACCAATGTTGGGGTGCCTGGATGGCTCAGTGGGTAAGCATCTGACTTTTGATTTTAGTTCAGGTCATGATCTCAGTCTCGTGAGCTCAAACCCTGTGTCTGCATCAGCACTGAGACTGCTTGGGATCCTCTCTCTCCCTCTCTCTCTTCCCCTCCCCTATTCTTTATGTCTCTCTCAAAATAAATAAATAAGCTTAAAAAAATAATAATGATACCAATGTTATTTATTTCATAATTACTTCATCACATAAAAGTTTGACATACAGAGGGAACTGGGAAACACCTGTAGAAATAATGTCCATATGTCAATGATATCAACTCCCTTAAACTAACAATCAGGAATAGAGCTGGAAAGAAGTTTCTTGGATCTTTTCACCTCTAACAATAAATAAGGTTCTAAATTATAAATGGGCCTCAATATCATCCATTGTTTTCTAGAGTCCTTCGTTGTTTATTTTCTCTACAGGAAAGTTATTTTAGCTTATTGATATTAATCCTATATCCCTCCAGCTGTAATTTATCAATTTCATTTGGACTTGCCTTGTTAGAGAACAATATGAATAAAAGTTTCTAAAGTGGGGCACCTGACTGGCTCAGTCAGAAGAGCATGTGACTCTTGATCTCGGGGTCAAGAGTTTGAGGCCCACATTGGGTGTAGAGATTACTTAAAAATAAATAAACTGAAAGAAAAAAGACCTGGCTATTTTTTTAATTAAAAAAAAAATAAAATGGTCGTATAATACTGGTTATTCGTATCACTGATAATTGGTATTTATAATTGGTAGGATAAAATCTTTCAATGTTTTTTTCATGAATAACTAGAATGTAATTTTTTATCTTTTAGTGTAAATTATATCTGTTTTAACAATATTGTATAATATACATTTCTGACAGACTATCTTGCATATGTAAGTAGCACATTCTAATTTTAAAGGGAAGTTAAGACCACTCCTTCTCCCTCTTCACTTTGGAGGGGCTTCTGGCCCTGAGAAGGCTATGTGGTCCTTGTAGAAAAGTTCTGTGCTAGGCTTTAGGAAGAAATGTTTCCTTCCAGGTCTTTCTCGAGTTTGCCATTCTTTGACTCTTCCTGCCTTCCATGATGTAAAATATTGAGGATCAAGAGCAGCGATATTGCTGGGAAGAAGGGTCCACAGAGGTCTGACTATATATGGCCCAGCTTGAGAGATTCTGTGAGCATTTGGGGGTCAAAGGAAGTTAATAACAAACAGTAACTTCATCTGGAAGTTTTCCCCTCTGTATCACCCCTAACCTATGCATTATGAATGACTAGTTTATTTTTATTTATTTACTCATAAGTGTTTATTTCTGTAGGTGCTCCTTGCTTTTTCAATTTGGCTTATAAAAGCACACATCAATATATTTATCTGTGAGAGTGTATGTGTTTTTCTGACAATAAATTGCAAAGTCCTTGAGGAAAGGGAAGATATCTTTCCTCAATTTTTCCTATAAAATGTAGCTTAGTGTTTTATACTTAATATTTATTGAGCACAAATTTAATATTTGGTGGATTCATGAATGTATGATTTGTGCTCTGGAATGTCACATCCTATTTATTTTATTTTCCTACAGCATCCTATATGTGAGGTAGAGCCCATCTTTTCCCTGTCACTGCTAGAACTGAGTGAGAAGCTCTAGGAAGGTGCCTTGAGCCCAGAAAATGTCCTCTACAAGTACATAGAGCAGGAAAGGGGCAAGTAAGTGAAACTGTGATGAACAAAGTTTGGGAAGGGAAACTGCTTGCCTAGATGAGAGAAACGTCAGCAGTTCCTGGGGGTTCTCAATAAATCTGGCTCGTACTAGAGCAGTACTTGGTATGGAGAGATGGTTCACAGAAGAGGGAAAATGTTATTAAATGCCTAGATATAAGATCTATGAGAGACATTTTAAGAACTCAACTGGAGAAGGAAGAACTATACTGTAAGGAAAATAGACATTTTCCATAAAATATGTAATCTTAACAATGAACTTAGGTAAAAACGTTTGTCACACATGTCAACATTCTGTAGATTATTTCTACAATGCCAATTAGTTCCACTCGATTCCCAGACCAATGATCAATTTAACCTGAGAAGTCAACTTGAAAATGTAAGCTGCAGTGCTAGATTAAGTGCCTTTTTCAGAGTCCAGCCAGAGCAGAGTAAATGCATGAAGCCCAAGGCAAGAACAACCAACAGATAGGCTAGCAGCAATATCTTTTAGCAATTAGCTTTTAGCTTGGAAGAGTCTAGGAAGCATGCCCGATTTTCCAGATATAAGGCAAACTTCTAGAGGTGAAAGAAAAGGACAGATCAAAGGTACATCACAGGAACTGGAGCAATGCCTAAGAAACCCTAGTAACTTGAGTTCTAGCTCCCACTAGAGAATTGCCACATCCTATGTCCCTATTGGGCATTTCATTCAAACAGGGGTCTCTGCTGGATAATTTATAAGTTCTTGATTGACAAATGAGAAGAACTCTAGAGGGCATAAAATAGCTAACACTTTACCATTAATCAAGACAGTGACACCAAACTGCATTAGTTGTATTGCATTCTTTAAAGCCATACACTGGCAATTATTTATTTTTTTAATACAGAACTCTTAGTACAGAAGTCTTGACCAAAGAGTTTCAGAAGCACTGATGCAAAGAAACAATTACATGAGCCTAGAAAGAAAGAAATAATGCAAGACAAAACAAAAGAAAAAAAAAAGGATCTAAATATCCATCAAGAGGAGTTTCACATACTCAAATAAAGGGATACTTTGGATTTACTTCAAAGAGTGAAGTATTTCTGTAAGTGTTGACATGGAAGGGAGTTCACAGCCACAGATTTAAGAGCAAGCATAGGAAGTATAACAAACTTATTTTTATATATATGTATTAAATCATTCAAATAAATGATTGAAAATAAACTGATGGGTATATATAAGGGGTATATATAAAGAAGTAGATAATTGTCTCAATATAAAATAAGTGATATTTATAGATGTCACAAATTAAAATGGGTCATCCTGGGAATAAAGACATTGCTTATAGTTCAATGGAGATTTAGAGACGATAGGGATGATCAGTTATGAGGGAATTTTTAAGGCTCTACTGGATATTCTCTGGAGCTCTAACCAAACTATAATTCTATGAAATGAAAAATTCGCTATTCAAGAGGAGACTTGAGCCTGAGTACTTAGACTTAGTAATTGTTATCTGAACTTAATACACTTGGAAATAACAAGTACTGCCCTGCTTTTTGAAATAAATTATTATTTTGGAGTTATTATATCATTCCTATCAAAAGTAAAAAAAAAAGGTAATAGGCATCATTTGTGAGTATTTCCTCCTAACTGGGAAATACAGTGCCATGAATCTCTCATATCAGTCATTCTCTATGTGATTTTTATTTTTTTTTTAAATTTTTTTTAATGTTTATTTATTTTTGAGACAGAGAGAGACAGAGCATGAACGGGGGAGGGGCAGAGAGAGAGGGAGACACAGGATCGGAAGCAGGCTCCGGGCTCTGAGCCATCAGCCCAGAGCCCGACGCGGGGCTCAAACTCACAAACCGTGAGATCGTGACCTGAGCTGAAGTCGGACGCTCAACCGACTGAGCCACCCAGGCGCCCCTCTATGTGATTTTTAAAACACATCTAGCTCCTTCTTTTCCCTCTAGAAACCTGAAGAAACATACTATAATAGAGGCTTCTTAGAGTACACTGAGTACTTATAGTACTTAAAGAGTACACTAAGTCCCCAGGTGTACTTAATAAACTTGTTGTCTCTCTTTGAAGGTGAATGTCTTCAATTTTTAGAAGCTGGTATTATTTTGTACATAAAACTACTTTCACACACAATATACTTATCATTTCCCAATATTTATTAATATTTCCGATTATACTTCAGTGATGAGACACATAATGCAGTATGACCAATATTTGGAAGACAGGAACCCCTGTTTTTAATATTCACCCTAGACCCATCATCAAATCTCTCTTCTACTCTCTGAGATAACATCAATTTGAGATTTTAGGATGATTTACACCCTACGGTGACAACACTGTACCGTTAATAATTCTACTACACTATTCCAGATGTTAGTGTTTTCTTCTCAGGCAGCTGTGATGTCTACACTAACCACTCTAACTCACACTTCCCTCCACTTTCCCCCTTCTCTTGCCACCCTCACCCCAAGCTCACCCCTTTTTGTAAATCATGATGTTATTAGAAGATAAATGACCTTATTTACTAAAAGTATTTCTCTTACCCTCTCTCTCTTCTCCTCAGCTCATCTCTTTCTCTGTTTCACAAATTGATTATGTGTGTAATGAACTCTTCTTCAGAGGCATTTTTGCAGATGAACTGGAAGACTTTCATTATCTGTTGGAAGTTAATGCTGCTGGAGAGGTCAAAAAACTCTGGTTAGTTTTCAGAAACTTTAGTCCTTGGGGGAGGATTTCTTTTTAAGTTCCTTAACTCTTAATTATTTTGAAAAGTCACTTTTTTTTAATGACTGGATGGAATTGTCCCTGGGGAGGTATTTGAAACCCTATGCTTTGGCTTCAATCAACTAGTGTACTAGTCATTGGATTTTTGTTACTTCCATGACCTGTAAAATGAGAATGGTAATCTTACCTTTTTTTAAATAAATAAATAAATAAGATGACAGACATGTGGAATTGCCCCAAAAGTAAGGTTTTCAGACAATACAACTGTCATTTTATAACTACTCTAGGATGTATATTTATATCACTCTATACTCATATCTTATGTATATAAAGAACCACAATATGGAGCACTAGTGTGATATTTTATTTATATAAAATTAAGTTTTTAATACTGTTTGGATGAATGGAACATTTACGCTAAAAATTATAGAGAACAGGGAGCCAAGAGGGCAGAATAGCATGGAAGTTTTTTGTGTGTCTCATGTCCATGAAATACAGCCAGACCAACGCTAAACCATCCTGCACACCTAGAAAACTGATTGGAGGATTAACACAACAATCTGCACAACATGAACCATAGAATTCAGCAGATATGTGACTTGGAGAGGTGAACTTGGGGAGAGAGAAGCTGTGGAGGGTAGGAAGCCGCTTTTGCATACAGAGAGAGATGGAAGGGGGCAGGTAGAATACAGGAAAACATCCCCACCCAAAGCAGCTGGAGAGAAAGTGGAAAAGTGGAAACAGCCACAGGGACTGAACTAAAAAGGGAGAAAGGAGAGGATTTAAATTCCATTAAGACTGTAAATAAAGGGAGCGCAGTCTGCAACTCTGCAGCTTGATACCTGGCAGTGCTCTGGTGGGAAGGGTGAATCCCCAGGATAAGAGTGGAGTCCAGGGTTCTTCAGGCCACACAGGGAGTGGTGGTTCCCCTGCTGGGAGGACACCTGGTAGAGGCTGTGTGGGTCCCCCAAAGGCAAGGCCCCAGTGGGCCCAGGAGAACAATCACATTCACTGGGGCTGAAACAAGGTCGTTAAGGGTGAAGCCTGGTGCCAGATGTGTGTTCTGATTTTCCATAATCCCTGAAATGCTCCTGCTACACTGTCTCGCAAACCTTTTCTGGGGGTGGGCTGGCACCTGGCTGCAGTCTCTGGGCATTGGCAGCAGCACGGTCCCACAAACATTCCTGGGTGTGGCTGGCACCTGCCCACTGCTCAGTGAGACCCTCCTGCAGAGGGGCAGAACAGGTCAAAGCCTCAGTCCCTCAGAAGTAAGGGGTTAGAAAAAACAGCCACATCTGAGACAAAACTCAGGAGGGAGGTGTTACCTGGGGCTTGGTCACGGACTGTGTAAAAGCAGGGAGTGGAGGGAAGCTGGAGACAAAGGATGGACGTGCAATTGCTGAATGGGGAGAACAGAGTTCTGATACTAGAGACTGGTTAGCTGAGTGATGCCATTTTCATCCGTCCCACACATGTATATATGCACCTACAAGTGCCACAAAAATCTACCCCAGTAAGCTACACAGTGCCATCTAGTGGAGAATGGAGCTCCGCCCAACTGGCCAACCTTGCTCTTCAGGAACACAAGTCTCTCCACCTGTTTAGTTTATGGACTACAAAGTGCTTCATAGTTTGACTTCTAGGGGAAAACGGAATAATTTCACTTGTATTTCATTCTGTTCACTGGTCCATCTATTCAATTTTCTTTCCTTCTTTTTTTTCCCTTTTTTCTTTTTTCTCTTTTTCGTTTCTTTTCTTTTTCTTGAATACAGAAAGAGAAAAAATTCATTTTTATTTTCAATTTTTATTAAAAATCTTTTTCTTTAATTTCTTCTACTATACGTTTTACTTTTGTGTAATTTTTTTCAAATTCTATTTTACATCCATCATTTCATTTTAGTCTGCTTCAGCGTATTCATTTTTTTCAAATTTTCAAACAATTTCCTTTTTTTATTCTTTCCTCTTTTTCTCTAATCTATCAAGCCCCTTCAACACCCAGACCAAAACACACCTAGGATCTAGCACCATTTATTTGATTTTGTGTGTGTGTATGTGAGTGTGTTTGTTTTTAATTTTTTAATTTTAATACTTTTTAATTTTAATTTTCTTTTTCTTTTAATTTTTTTTACCTCATTAATTCCCTTTCTACCTTCAAAATGATGAAATAAAGGAATTCATCCCAAAAAACAGCAGGAGGAAATGACAGCCAGGGACTTAACAACACAGATACAAACAAGATGTCTGAACCAGAATTTAGAATCACGACAATAAGAATACTAGCTGGAGTCGAAAATAGATTAGAATCCCTTTCTGCGGAGATAAAAAGAAGTAAAAGCTAGACACGATGAAATAAAAAATGCTCTGAGCTGCAATCTCAAATGGAGGCCATGGTGGCAAGGATGGATGAGGCAGAACAGAGAATCAGTGATATAGAGGACAAACTTAGGGAGAATAATGAAGCAGAAAAAAAGAGGGAGATTAAGGCAAAAGAGCACGATTTAAGAATTAGAGAAATCAGTCACTCATTAAAAAGGAACAACATCAGAATCATAGGGGTCCCAGAAGAGGAAGAAAGAGAAATAGGGGTAGAAGTGTTATGAGAGCAAATCATAGCAGAAAACTTTCCTAACCTGGGGAAAGACACACACATCAAAATTCGGGAAGCACAGAGGTCTCCCATTAGATTCAACAAAAACCGACCATCAAGAAGGCATATCATAGTCAAATTCACAAAATACTCAGGCAAGGAGAGAATCCATGAAAGCAGCAAGGGGAAAAAACTCCTTAACCTACAAGGGAAGACAGGTCAGGTTTGCAGCAGACCGATCCACAGAAACTTGGCAGGCCAGAAAGGAATGGCAAGACATATACAGTGTGCAGAATCAGAAAAATATGCATCCAAGAATTCTTTATCCAGCAAGGCTGTTATTCAAAATAGAAGGAGAGAGAAAAAGTTTCCCAGGCCAACAAAAATTGAGGAGTTTGTGACCACTAAACCAGCCCTGCAAGAAATTTTAAGGGGGACTCTCTGAGGGGAAGAAAGAGTCAATAAATAAATAAACAAACAAACAAGTCAAAAATACCAAAAGCAACAAAGACTAAAAAGGACCAGAGAACACCACCAGAAACTCCAACTCTACAAGCAACATAATGGCAATAAATTCATGTCTTTCAGTACTCACTCTAAACATCAATGGACTCAATGCTCCAATCAAAAGACATAGGGTAACAGAATGGATAAGAAAACAAGATCCATCTATATGCTGTTTACAAGAGACCCACTTTAGACCTAAAGACATCTTCAGATTGAAACTAAGGGGATGGAGAACCATCTACATGCTAATGGTCAACAAAAGAAAGCTGAAGTAGCCATACTTATATCAGACAACCTAGACTTTAAAATAAAGACTGTATCAAGAGATGAAGAAAGGCATTATATCATAATCAAGGGGTCTCTCCACCAAGAATACCTAACATTTGTAAACATTTATGCGCCAAATGTGGAACACCCAAATATATAAATCAATTAATCACAAACATAAAGAAACTCATCGATAGTAACCATTATAGTAGGAGACTTCAACACCCACTCACAGCAATGGACAGATCATCTAATCAAAAAATCAACAAGGAAACAATGGCTGTGAATGACACACTGGACCAGATGGACTTAACAGATGTATTCAGAACATTGTATCCTAAAGCAGCAGAATATACATTCTTCAGTGCACATGGAACGTTCTCCAGAATAGACCATATACTGGGACACAAATCAGCCCTCCACAAGTACAAAAAGATTGAGATCATACTTTGCATATTTTCAGATCACAACACTATGAAACTCAAAATCAACCACAAGAAAAAATTTGGAAAAGTAACAAATACTTGGAGACTGAAGAACATCCTACTAAAGAATGAATGGGCTAACTAAGAAGTTAAAAAGGAAATTAAAAAGTTCATGGAAGCCAATAAAAATGATAACACCACAACCCCAAACCTCTAGGATGCAGGAAAGGTGGTCATAAGAGGAAAGTATATAGCAATCCATAACTTCCTAAAGAAGGAAGAAAAATCTCAGATACACAACCTGACCTTATGCCTTAAGGAGCTGGAAAAAGAACAGCAAATAAAACCCCAAACAAGCAGAAGACAGGAAATAATAAAGATTAGGCACAAATTAATGCTATCAAAACCAAAAAACAGTAGAACATATCAATGAAACCAGAAGCTGGTTCTTTGAAAGAATTAACAAAATTGATAAACCACTAGCCAGTTTGATCAAAAAGTAAAAGGAATGAACCCAAATAAGTAAAATCAAGAATGAAAGAGGAGAGATCACAACCAACACAGCAGAAATAAAAACAATAATAAGAGAATATTATGAGCAATTATATGCCAATAAAATGGGCAATCTGGAAGAAATGGACAAATTCCTAGAAACATATACACTACCAAAACTGAAACAGGAAGAAATAGAAAATTTGAACAGACCCATAACCAGTAGGAAATCGAATTAGTAATCAAAAATCTCCCAAAAACCAAGAGTCCAGGGTCCGATGGCTTTCCAGGGGAATTCTACCAAACATTTAAGGAATAGTTAACACCTATTCTCTTGAAGCTGTTCCAAAAATTAGAAATGGAAGGAAAACTTCCAAACTCTTTATATGCAGCCAGCATTACCTTGATTCCAAAACCAGACAGAGACCCCACTAAAAAGGAGAACTATAGACCAATTACCCTGATGAACATGGATGCAAAAATCTTCAACAAGATATTAGTCAACCGGATCCAACAATACATTAAAAGGATTATTCACTATGACCAAATGGGATTTATTCCTGGGATGCATGGCTGGTTCAATATCTGCAAATCAATTAATGTGATTCATCACATCAATAAAAGAAAGGACAAGAACCATATGATCCTCTCAATAGATGCAGGGAAAGCATTTGACAAAATACAGCATCCTTTCTTGCTATAAACCCTCAAGAAACTAGGGATAGAAGGATCATACCTCAAGATCATAAAAGCCATATATGAAAGATGCAATGCTAATATCATCCTCAGTGGGGATAAACTGAGAGCTTTCCCCCTAAGGTCAGGAACAAGACAGGGATGTCCACTCTCACCACTGTTATTCAACATAATATTGGATGTCTTAGCTTCTGCAATCAGACAACACAAAGAAATAAAAGGCATCCAAATTGGCCAGGAGGAGGTCAAACTTTCACTTTTCGCAGATGACAGGATGCTCTATATGGAAAACCCAAATGATTCCACCAAAAAACTGCTAGATCTGATTCATGAATTCAGCAAAGTTGCAGGATATAAAATAAACACACAGAAATCAGTTGCATTCCTATACATCAACAATGAAGTGACAGAAAGAGAAATCAGAGAATCAATCCCATTTACACTTGTACCAAAAAGCATAAAATACTTAGGAATAAATCCAACCAAAGAGGTGAAAAATCTATACACTGAAAATTATAGAAAGCTTATGAAATAAGTTGAAGACACAACAAAATGGAAAAAGATCCCATGCTCCTGGATAGGGAAAACAAATATTGTTAAAATGTCCATACTACCCAATCTCTGTATTCAATGCAATCCCTATCAAAATAACATGAGCATTCTTCACAGAGCTAGAACAAATAATCCTAAAATTTGTATGGTACCAGAAAAGACCCCGAGTATCCAAAGCAATCTTGAAAAAGAAAAACAAAGCAGGAGGCATCACAATCCCAGACTTCAAGCTATACTACAACGCTGTAATCATCAGGACAGTATGGTACTGGCACAAGAACAGACACTCAGATCAATGGGACAGAATAGAGAACCCACAAATGGACCCACAAATGTATGGCCAACTAATCTTTGACAAAGCAGGAAAGAATATCCAATGGAATAAAGACAGTCTCTTCAGCATGTGGTGCTGGGAAAACTGGACAGTGACATGCAGAAGAATGAACCTGGACCACTTTCTTACACCATACACAAAAATAAACTCAAAATGGATGAAAGACCTCAATGTAAGGCAGGATGCCATCAAAATCCTCGAGGAAAAAGCACGCAAAAACCTCTTTGACCTTGGCCGCAGCAACTTCTTAATACATCTCTGGAGTCAAGGGAAACAAAAGCAAAAATGAACTATCGGGGCCTCATCAAAATAAAAAGCTTCTGCATAGCAAAGGAAACAACAAAACTAAAAGGCAACCAACGGAATGGGAGAAGATATTTGCAAATGACATATCAGATAAAGGGTTAGTATCCAAAATCTATAAAGAACTCAACACCCAAAAAACAAATAATCCAGTGGAGAAATGGTCAAAAGACAAGAATAGACACTTCTCCAAAGAAGACATACAGATGGCCAACCGACACATGAAAAAATGCTCAACATCACTCATCATCAGGGAAATACAAATCAAAACCACAATGAGTTACCACCTACTCCTGTCAGAATGTCTAATATTAGCAACTCAGACAACAACAGACGTTGGCATGGATGCAGAGAAGGAGGATCTCTTTTGCATTGTTGGTGGCAATGCAAGCTGGTGCAGCCACTCTGGAAAACTCCATTTTATAGAGGTTCCTCAAAAAATTAAAAACAGAACTACCCTACAACCCAGCAATTGCACTGCTAGGTATTTATCCAAGGGTTACAGTTATGCTGTTTTGAAGGGACACATGCACCCCAATGTTTATAGCAGCACTACTAACAATAGCCAAAGTATGGAAAGAGCCTAAATGTCCATTGATGGATGAATGGATAAGGAAGATGTGGTATATGTATATATATATAATGGAGTATTACTCAGCAATCAAAAAGAATGAAATCTTGCCATTTGCAACTATGTGGATGGAACTAGAGGGTATTATGCTAAGTGAAGTTAGTCAGAGAAAGACAAATATCATGTGACTTCACTCATATGAGGACTTTAAGACACAGATCAGATGAACATAAGGGAAGGGAAGCAAAAATAATATAAAAACAGGGAGGGGGACAAAACATAAGAGACTCTTAAACATGGAGAACACACAGAGGATTATTGGAGGGTGTGGGAGGGGGGTGGGCTAAACAGGTAAGGGGCATTAAGGAATCTACTCCTGAAATCATTGTTGCACTATATGCTAACTAATTTGGATATAAATTAAAAAAAATAAAATAAATTATAGAGAACAATTGCAATCTTATCTCAGTTTGAGTCTCCAAAGTGTTCATCTCTTGTTTGTTCGCAAAATATGAAGAAAAATCTATATAATCTAGATCCAAAATCATAAATGGTAATATTTAAAACTCATTTTAGGGCACCTGGGTGGTGCATTTGGTTAGGCGTCCAACTCGATCTCAGCTCAGGTCATGATCTTAAAGTTTGTGAGTTAAGGCCCCACATTGGACTCTGCACTGATGTTGCAGAGTCTGATTGGGTCTGTCTCTCCTTCTCTCTGATGCTCCCCTACTTGTGCTCTGTAACTCAAAATGAATAAATAAATTTTAAAAATAACTAAAATTCATTGTATACTATCAGGAAACCCATCAATTAAAGTAAGTTGACAAGAAAATACTTAATTTGAATCAGATCCAACATGAGTTTATCCAGTATTCCCGAACTTCTAATAGGTTCAATTTGCTACATCACACATTGTGTGTGTGTGTGTGTGTGTGTGTGTGTGTTAAATTTAAAAATATATCTGGGTTAACTTAAAAAAAAAACTTGAATCAGATTTCTGCAAGATGCACATAGCATTTCTATGGAACTATCAGATTCTGACTTAAACAAAATTTGAAACTTTTAAAAAAGTTTACTATCCAAGTTTTAGACAAAAACAAGTGGAGATTTGGTTCTAATTACAACATCTGGTAAAGGCCTATTCCTGTCATAAATAGCTGTCTTAGATTCAAATAAATCCTATCTATGTGTAATCTTTCAGAGAGAGAATTAGGAGTTTTTACTTAGCTCACTATTGAGACCACCTGGCTTGGCAGTAAGGTACTGAAATGAGGGAAGGAAGCAATTGCTCTGCAGATCTGGGGGCAATAGGCCAATCTTCCTTCAGGTCTCTCCAAGCTTGTCTTAGGAAAAATGAAGTGATTGATCCTTGCTTAGGCAATCTGTTCAAACCAAGCCTTTACCCAACATTCATTAAGAGGATTATCTCTTTCCTGTGGAAATTCCATAGTAAGTAGCATTACATTTCTAACCTCCTTGCTGAGATATTCAGAGAGCTGGGTATAGGAAATTTGCTAATCAATAAATACCTTTCTGCTTCACTTCACCTGCCTCAAGTTAAAATTTCAGGCAAGTTACAACCAAAGAGTCTTCAGGAATATAAATAACTTCATTAGGTTGAAATAACCCAATACATGAATGTAAAGTAATGCCTCCTTGGGAGTACTTACCTCATGAATTTCAAGCATCAGAGACAATAGTTTCTTTCCTATCCTGATCCTGGAAATATGTTGGAGACAACCTAGTTGTGGCATGTATGGGCCTGGTATTTATACAGGTCTAGATTTATATGTGTCTGTGGCTTCAGATTGAAGGAAAAGCATGAAATGAAGACAGTGATTTTACCCTAGAGATTTGGGTCTTAAAAGAAGAAAGGGGCCACTTCAATGGAATGATCCCTTGGTTCGTGAAAGAGAGATATAAAATAAAAGGGAAAAAAAACCATGAACTAACTATTTGTGACATTTCCCTTATATCCTATGGTCTCTCATAAGTGTTCGCTTATAGGTTTGTTCTTTATCTGGACTCTGGACTCACTGCCCTAGGACTATAAAAACACCGCAAGGACACTATAGAAATACATAATAGGGCTTCTCTTAACTGGGGTTGTGTAATGGGGTAACAGTTTTCTTCAGAGTTTTAAACACCTCCCAGAATCAACTGCAGTAGGGTCAGCAGAGGTAATCGATGGACCAAGTGTGGCGATGCAGCCACGGGCGGTTCTTTCTAAGTTTACAGTTTTTCCATTCTTCCAGGAAAAAGAAGATGAAAAAAAGGTTTTGTGTGTGTGTGTGTGTGTGTGTGTGTGATAATTGACTATTTGGCAACAATTTTGTTTTTGAGAGTGTGTGCCTTCAACTAGAAACCTCAAGTTTATCTTTATAGAAATTATAAAACCGGAGCAATTATTGGCATGCCACATGTAAGAAATTTCTTCATGGATTTGTACCAGCTCTCTTACATGTAACAGGAAGAAGACTTGGTGACACCTCAAATATAAAACGTTTCATCCTCAAGATCAGGCAATCTAACCTGGGAAATTATCCTCTGCTGTCTTTTCTGTGATCATGTTAAATGAATACCCATCATTCCTGCTTGAACAAATGACTGTTTAACCATTTTGACATTCTTGAATTCTATTGATTGTTTTTGTTTGTTTTAACTAATAAACTTTATTTTTTTAGAGCACTTTTAGGTTAACAGCAAATTGAGTGGAAAATACAGAGAGTTCCCATATACCCCCATTCCCATATACCACAAGCTCCACTACTGTGGACATCCCATACCACCATGGTACATTTATTATAATTGATGAATTTACACCAGTATAGCATTACCCAAAGTCCACAGTTGACATTAGGGTTCACTCTTGGTGCTGTACATTCTATGGGAATTGAAAAACATATAATGACATGTATCCACTATTGTAGTATGATACCAAATAGTTTCACTCCCTTAAAAATCCTCTGTGCTTTGCCTATTCATCTCTCCCTCCCCTCTCACCCATGGCAGTCAGTAAACTTTTTACTGTCTCTTTCTCCAGAATGTTATATAGTTGAAATCACACCATATGTAGCCTTTTCAGATTGACTTCTTTCACTTAATAATACGCATTTAAATTTCCTCCATGTCTTTTTATGACTTAGTAGCTCCTTTCTCTCTAGCAGTAAATAATCGTCCTTTTTCTCTTTTTTTTTCCTTTTTAGCACTGAAAAATATTTCATTTTCTGGATGTGCCATAGTTTACTTATCCATTTATCTCCTGAAGGATATCTTGGTTTCTTCCAAATAGAACATAATGCTTTGACATACTTTGTAATAGTTTCTTTCCCCCTTCCCCTGACATTAGCACAAGAGGATTTTTGTCTGATTTTCACTGTGAGGACCTGGTATAGTTCCTGGAAGTAAAACTCACAAAAAGTGTGGAGCCTTGTCTGATTGGGTCCCCCTGGAGTTTTTAATCCCTAGGCTTGTCTACACAGAGCCCTCAGCAACTTGTCAATTACAGTTCAGGTTTTCCTACCTCAGCATTGATTCCAGTGAAGGTTTCAATTCATAGGTTTCTGCTTCAGTAAGCTGTGATTATCTATACCTGCCTAATTGTATACCTGCCAATTTTTGAGACAGCAATTTGCCCTATGACCTCACTTTTCTGATAGGTCTAAGAAGGGGTGTAAAGAAGGCCTGGAGGGGAGGCTAATCTAGTCAGCTAAAGTGATTTTATGCCCTTTAACTCAGCCAAGGCAATCACAGAACTGACTCAAGAGGACCTTAAATAGGACTAAATGTCAGCAAGTTTCCCTATTTCACATTCTTAACTAATTTTAATCACTTATCATCTTTTTGCTGAAATGATTCTCAGTACCATCATTGTATGAGGGCTGTTTGCAGCCTGTGTGAAGCACATACCTTCCACCCTGACTTTTAGAACTCAGAACAGTGGGATCAAGACAAAGCATCCTGATTTCACCAGCGGTGGTTGTGTCTGTAGCATTCCTTTGCTGGTATTCCTGTTTCTTCTCTTCATTTCTGAGACTGATACTGGGAATTTACACACTGAAGTATAAGCTTAAGATCAGTCTGTCCCCAAATGGTGTCTTTTTCGGTGGTCCTGGAGTCTAAATGTCTCTTAGAAGAATATGAGACTAGGCTTTCTAGCAATCAGTAAGTAAAATATCCAATATTGTCAAATTTACAAAAATATAAATCTAAGAATATTCCATACTGGCAGGAAGAATGAAACCTGAAATAATTTCAGACTCTTTAGATCCTAGTCTAAGTCCCAAAGGAAGATTTATTCTAAAGAATTATTGTGTCCTTTGGAATCCAAGAGGAAAAACAAATGTAACTGGACTTGAAGAAGGAACCAGAATAAGGAATTAAGATGTTATTCATCAGTGCTTATCTTTTCAGGTCTGCGTCATCTCTCTTCCTGTAGGTTGCTTTTCTCTGCTTTTCTATTTACCCTGCAGAGATTGCTTGGCAGTTACTGCAGTTGGAGGGTGATAATTAATCACACCCCTTTCCCCCTATGGGTTCTGAACCAATTTTAGAGATGTAGGAATCAGACAGATGAAGACAAAAGTATCAGCCTTATTCCTAGTACAACTGGATTGGAGAATGTGGGTTGGATTTAAGGCCAAATGGGCTTCCTGCGTCTTTCACTCCTGAATTAAATCCTCTTGGAAATATAAGTCTTACCCCTGCAGGGACAGAGTCTCTCCAGGAAATCTACACCATGGAGGGAAAAGGCAAGGCAAACAAAACCTCGGGAGAGGCGCCATTTTTGTGCAAGATTTTAATTCTACTAAAAAATCAATATCAAAATCAAAAACAAAACACCCAAAAAACTAAGGAACAATGGTCACAGTGTCAATATCTAACCATTTAGATAAATCAATTATGAATAAGGTGAAGGGAGAGGGATTGAAAGTATTACTCTGGGAAAAAGCAACTGTTGAGAACAAAAGAACATTTCTTTTCAAAAAAATCATTTACAAATACCTGGTGAGGAAAAATTACAGTGATTAGCATGGGTCAGGTGTCTTCAATATATTCAATCAGTGACAACCAGGATAGAGGTTCTGTACAGGGCAAACTGGTCAGCCAGAAATTCTTCCCATTGTACTTGGGAGCAGGACCTCACACAAAAGCCAAAGTTACGAGCTTGGCAGCCACCTTAAAAATCACCTAATACAAGCTCCCAGTAGCTGTAAAGGAGTACGCTGGCAGTGGTTTTATATATTGTCTCAGTTGCTTTGTTATTTTCTCTCTATATTTCTATCTTTCCGCATATTATTATTTTTACCCTTGAGACCAATTTGTAGATACCACGCAATTTTATCCCTAAATGTCTTAGGGTGCTTTTCCTCAAAAAGTTTGACATTTCTAACATAACTAGTGTATAGATATCATAATCCGGAAATTTAACAGCAACACTTCACTATTATCTATTCCAAAGTCCACGTTCACTTCTGATCAATTGTCTCAGAAATGTTCTTTCTGGCACTTTTTTTTTTCTCCAACGGAGAACTCCATTCAGGATCATATATTACATGTAGTTATCAAATCTTTCAGTCTGCTGTAATGTGGTACACTTCCTCAGACTTTCTTTGCCTCTGTGACCTCCATATTTTTGAAGGGTACAGGACATTGCAGCATGTCTCTCAACATTGTCTGATGTTTCGTTAGAATCAGATTATACTTTTTTTTTTACCTTTTATTTTTAATGTATTTTTAAAATTTAAATCCAAGTTACTTAACATATAGTGTAATAATGATTTCAGGAATAGAACTGAGTGATTCATGACTTACATATAACACCAAGTGCTCACCACAACAAATGCCCTCCTTAATTCCTATCACCATTTAGCCCATTCCTCGTCCACCCCACCTCCTTCAGCAACCCTCAGTTTGTTCTCTGTATTTAAGAGTCTCTTATGTGGGGTATCTGGGTGGCTCAGTCAGTTAAGCATCCAACTTCGGCTCAGGTCATGATCTTGTAGTTCGTGAGTTCAAGCCCCATGTCAGGCTCTGTGCTTATAGCTCAGAGCCTGGAGCCTGCTTCAGATTCTGTGTCTCCCTCTCTCTCTGCCCCTTCCTGGCTCATACTCTGTCTCTCTCTCTCAAAAATAAATAAACATTAAAAATTTTAAAAAAGAGTTTCTTATGATTTGCCTCCCTGTTTTTATACTATTTTTCCTTCCCTTCTCCTATATTCATCTGTTATGTATCTTAAAATTCTATATATGAGTGAAATCATGTGATATTTGTCTATGACTTATTTCACTTGATATAATACACTCTAATTCCATCCCCATTGTTGTAAATGGCAAGATTTCATTCTTTTTTATCACCAATATTCCATTGTGTGTGTGTGTGTGTATATATATATATATATATATATATATATATATATATATAAATATATATATATATATATATAAATATATATCACATCCTCTTCATTCATCAGTCGATGGACATTTGGACTCTTTCCATACTTTGGCTATTGTTGATAGTGCTGCTATTAGGGAGCATGTGCCCCTTCGAATCAGCACTCCTGTATCCTATGGATAAATACCTAGTAGTGTAATTGCTGGGTCATAGGGTAGTTCTATTTTTAATTTTTTGAGGAACCTCCACACTGTTTTCCAGAGTGGCTGCACCAGTTTACATTCCCACTAGCAGTGCAACAGTGTTCCTCTTTCTCCACATCCTCACCAAATCTGTTGTTTCCTGAGTTGTTAGGTGTGAGGTGATATCTCACATGTGTGAGATGGTATCTCATTGTGGTTTTGATTTGTATTTCCCTGATGATGAGTGATAAGCATCTCTTCATGCGTCTGTTTGCCATCTGGATGTCTTCTTTGGAGAAGTGTCTATTCATGTCCTCTCCTATTTCTTCACTCAATTATTTGGTTTTTTGGGTGTTGAGTTTGTCAAGTTCTTTATAGAATTTGGATACTAACCCTTTATCTGATATGTCATTCGCAAATATCTTCTCCCATTTTAAAGGTTGCCTTTGCTGATTGTTTCCTTCACTCTGTAGACTTTTTATCTTGATGAGGTCCCAATAGTTCATTTTTGCTTTTGCTTCCCTTGCCTCTGGAGATATGTCAAGTAAGAAGTTGCTGCGGCCAAGGTCAAAGAGGTTGTTGCCTGTTTTCTCCTCTAGGATTTCAATGGCTTCCTATCTTATGTTTAGGTCTGTAATCAAGTTTGAGTTTATTTTTGTGTATAGTGTAAGAAAGTGGTCCAGGTTCATTCTTCTGCATGTCACTGTCCAGTTTTCCCAACACCATTTGCTGAAGAGACTGTCTTTTTTTTCATTGGATTTTCTTTCCTGCTCTGTCAAAGATTCATTGACCATACATTTGTGGGTACATTTCTGGGTGCTGTATTCTGTTCCATTGATCTGTGTGTCTGTTTTTGTGCCAGTACCATACTATCTTGATGATTAAAGCTTTGTGATAAGCTTGAAGTCTGGAATTGTGATGCCTCCAGCCTTGGTTTTCTTTTACAGGATTGGTTTGGCTATTTGGGGTATTTTCTGGTTCCATACAAATTTTAGGATTGCTTGTTCTAGTTCTATGAAGAATGCTAATGTTATTTTGATAGGGATTGCATTGAATATGTAGATTGTTTTCAGTAGTATCAACATTTTAACAATATTTGTTCTCCCAATGCATGAGCATGGAATCTTTTTCCATATTTTTGTGTTTTCCTCAATTTCTTACATAAGCTTTCTATAGTTTTCAGTGTATAGATTTTTCATCCAAGTAAAATTAAATTAAATTCCTAGGTATTTTATGGTTTTTGGTATAATTGTAAATGGGATTGATTCCTTGATTTCTCTTTCTGCTGCTTTATTTTTGGTGTAAAGAAATGCAACCAGTTTCTGTGCATTGACTTTATATTCTCCAACTTTGCTGAATTCATGTATCAGTTCTAGCAATTTTTTGGTGGAGTCTTTGGGTATTCCACATAGAGTATCGTGTCATTTGCAAAGAGTGAATGTTTGAATTCTAGCTTGCCAATTTGGATGCCTTTAATTTCTTTGTGTTGTCTGATTGCTGAGGCTAGGATTTCCAATACTATGTTGAATAACAGTGGTATGAGTGGACATCCTGTCTTGTTCCTGACCTTAGGGGGAAAGCTCTCAGTTTTTCCCCATTGAGGATGATATTAGTGGTGGGTCTTTCATATATGACTTTTATGATCTTGAGGTATGATCCTTCTATCCCCAGTTTCTTGAGGGTTTATAGCAAGAAAGGATGCTGTATTTTGTCAAATGCTTTCTCTGCATCTATTGAGAGAATCATGTGTTTCTTATTCTTTCTTTTATTAGTATGATGTACCACATTGATTGATTTGCAGATATTGAACCAGCCCTGAATCCGAGATATAAATCCCACTTGATCACAGTGAATATCTCTTTCAATGTATTGTTGGATCTGGTTTGTTAGTGTCTTCTTGAGAACTTTTCCATCCGTGTTCTCCAGGGAAATTGATCTGTAGTTCTCATTTTTACAGGGGTCTTTGTCTGGTTTTAGAATCAAGGTAATGCTAGCCTCATAGAATGAGTTTGGAAGTTTTCTTTCCATTTCTATTTTTTTCAAACAGCATCAAAGAATAGGTGTTAACTCTTCTTTATATGTTGATAGAATTCCTCTGGAAAGCCACCCAGCCCTAGACTCTTTTTGTTGGGAGATTTTTGATTATTGATTCAATTTATTTATTGGTTATGGGTCTGTTCAAATTTTCTATTTCTTCCTGTTTCAGTTTTGGTAGTTTATATGTTTATAGGAATTTGTCCATTTCTTCCAGATTGCCCAATTTGTTGGCATATATTTTCTCATAATAGTCTCTTATTGTTTGTATTACTGCAGTGTTGATTGTACTCTCTTTCATTCGTGATTTTATTTGGGTCTTTTCCTTTTTCTTTTCAATCAGTCTGGGTAGAGGTTTAACAACTTTGTTAATTCTTTCAAAGAACCAGCTCCTTGTTTCATTGATCTGTTCTACTGTGCTTTTTGTTTTGTTTTGTTCTGTTTTTGTTTTTTGGGTTGTTTTTTTTTTTTATTTCAGTATCACTGATTTCTGCTCTAATCTTTATTATTTCCCTTCTTCTGCTGGTTTTGGGCTTTATTTGCTATTCTTTTTCCAGTTCTTTTAGGTGTAAGGTTAAGCTGTTTATTTGAGACCTTTCTTCCTTCTTTAAGAAGGCCTGGATTGCTTCCATTTTAGCTTCTGGAGATTTTGGGCTGTTATGTTTTCATTTTCACTGGCTCCCATGTACTTTTTAATTTCCTCTTTAATTTTTTGGTTAACCCATTCATTCTTTAGTAGAATGTTTATCTCCAAATATTCATGGCCTTTCCAAATTTTTTCTTGTGTTTGGCTTCGAGTTTCATAGGATTGTGTTCTGAAAATATGCAAGGTATGATCTTGATCTTTTTGTACTTGCTGAGTGCTGATTTGTGACCCAGTATGTGATCTATTCTGGAGAATTTTCCATGTGCAGTTGAGAATAATGTGAATTCTGCTACTTCAGGATTAAGTGTTCTGAATATATCTATTATGTCCATTCAGTCCAGTGTGTCATTCAAATGCATTGTTTCCTTGTTGATTTGCTGCTTAGATCACCTGTCCACTGCTGTTAGTGGGGGGTTGAAGTCCCCTACTATTATGGTATTACTATTAATGATTTTCTTTATGTTTGTTATGAACTAATTTATATTTGGGTGTTCCATGTTGGTTGGGGGGCATAAATATTCATAATTGTTAGATCTTTTTGGTGGATGGACCCCTTAATTATGATATAATGCTCTTCATCCCTTGTTACAGTCTTTATTTTAAAATTTAATTTGTCTGATACAAGTATGCCTACCTCAGCTTTCTTTTGACAACCATTAGCATGATAGATGGTTCTCATCCCCTTACTTTCAATCTGCTGGTATCTTTAGGTCCTAAGTGAGTCTGCTGTAAGCAGCATATAGATGGGTCTTGTTTTTTTATCCATTCTGAAACCATATGTCTTTTCATTGAAGCGTTTAGTCCACTGACATTTAGAGTTAGTACTGAAAGATATGAATTTAGTGCCCTTGGTATTTCTGGTGATGTTCTCTGGTCCTTTCTAGCCTTTGTTGCTTTTGGTCTTCTTATGCTTTGTCTTTTCTCCACTCAAAGAGTCCCCCTTGAAATTTCTTGCAGGCCTGGTTTAGTGGTTACGAATTCCTTTGGTTTTTGTTTGTCTGGGAAACTCTTTATCTCTCCCTCTATTTTGAATGACAGCCTTGCTAGATAAAGAATTCTTAACTGCATATTTTTCTGATTCGGCACGTTGAATATATCCTGTCACTCCTTTCTGGCCTTCCAAGTTTCTGTGGTATATCTGCTGTGATCCTGATCTGTCTTCCCTTATAAGTTAAGGACATTTTCCCTTGCTGTTTTCATAAACCCTTCTTTGTCTGTGTATTTTGTAAGTTTGCCTATGATATGCCTTGGTGATGGTCAGTTTTTGTTGAATTTAATGGGAGCTCTCTGTGTTTCTTGGATTTTAATGTCTCTGCTCTTCCCCAGATTAGGAATGTTTTCTGCTATAATCTGCTTTCATAAACCTTCCGCCCCTTCTTCTCTCTTTTCATCTTCTGGGACTCCTATGTTTCAGATGTTATTCCTTTTTAACAAGTCACTGAGTTCTCTAAGTCTTATACCATGATCCTTTGCCCTTGTTTCCCTCTTTCTTTCTGCTCTATTATTCTCCATAATTATATCTTCTATATCACTGGCTCACTGCTCTGCTTGTCCATCCTTGCCATCATGGCATCCATTCAAGATTGCATCTCGGTTATAGCATTTTTAATTTCATCCTGACTAGATTTTACTTCTTTTATCTCCGTAGAAAGGGATTTCATGCTTTTTTCCAATCCCAAATAGTATTCTTATTATCACAGTTCTATATTCTAGTTCAGACATCTTGCTTATATCTGTATTGATTAAGCCCTGGTTGTCATTTCTTCCTGTTCTGTCTTTTGGGGTGAATTCCTTCATTTTGTCATTTTGGAGGAAGAAAAAAATTAAAATTAAAAACAAAACGAAAGATCAAATAAAAGAAGCTAGATCCTAGTGTGTTTTTGTCTGTTTGTTGAAAGAAGCTTGATAGTATTGAGAAAAAGGAGAAATAAAAGGAAAAAAAAGTAAGAAAACATTTAAAAATTAAAAATATACACGATAAAATAGACTAAAATAAAATGAAATGAATAAACAATTAAAAAAATAAAAAATAAGGTTAAAAAAAGAAAATAAAATTTTCTTTCTGTATCCAATAAAGGTGAAAAGAAGAAAAATGAAACCTGAATGAAGTTACATCCAGTTTCTCCTAGAAGTGAAACTATGAGCCTTATATAGTCAGTACACTAAGCAGGTGGAGCGACTTGTGCTGGTCTTCTAGGGGATGCGCTTGGAGAGCACAGTTGGGCAGGGCTTGGTGTAACAGCTTTGTTCTCCACTAGGTGGCACTGATTATCTCAGCTTACTGAGGTAGATCAGTGTGGTGCGAATGCACATGCGCAGGAAAGGTAGAATTGCCTCCATCCAGCTCCCTAGTCTCTGGCACAGGAACTTTGTGGTGATCAAGCACCCCTCCTTTGTCTCAGGCCTTCATTTACTCTCCATCTCTACCATGTCCATATCCAAGCTGTCTGCCAGCCAGGCAGCACCTCCCCCCACCCCAGAGTTTTATCTCAGATGGGGTTATATTTCAAAACTCCACACTTCAAAGACCCCTGCAGCTTGGAACCACAACGACTCCCTTCAGGAGACTCTCACTGAGCAATGGTCAGGTGCCAGCTTGCTCCAGAAAATGTTCACGGGATCGCACAGCAGCAGAGGTTCAGAGATTATGGCAAATCACCACACACAGCCAGCACCAGGTTTCACCACACTCTGGTGTTTTGTCCCAATGCTAGTAAACATGGCTGCTCTCTGGGGTCCACTGGGAACTTTGTCTGTGGGGAGGCTGTATGGCCTCTACCAAATGCACTCCAAGCAGAGGAACTGCTTCTCCCTGTGTGGCACATGGATTCCTCAGAGCCTGTTGCCTGCTCCTGGGGATTTGCCCTACTTCCCACCAGAGCACTGCCAGGCACTGAGCTTTGAAAAATCAGACTCTGCACTCCATCGTTGACAGGATCCTGGTGGTATTAAAATCCTCTCCTTTTCTTCCTGTCAGTGGTTTTAGGGAACAGATTTCTTGTTTGGTCACCTGTGAGTGTTTTCCCTCTTTCTCTCTCTTTCTCTCCAATTACTTTTGGGGGAGTACTTTTCTTGCAAGATCCCAATGTGTTGTACTCTTCCCCTTTCTCTTTCTCTGTCCTCTCTCTGAAAAAATAGCTCCCTACCCTCTGCTGCTTTTCTCTCCCCCACCGTTCACCTCTCCGCACCATTTACTTGCCAAGTTCTGTGACTCAGGTTATTCAGATTGTTGTGTTGATCCTCAGATAGATTTCCTAGGTGTTCAAAATGGTTTTGTGCCGATCTAGCTGCATTTCAGGGACGAAACAAGCTCCATGCTGCTCTGCCATCTTAACTCCTCCCCCACCCCCCAATTATACATTTGTTTTTGGCCAAGTTACTGAAGTAAGGCTGAAGGTTCTGCTTAATGCAGCAAATAAGAAGATTTATGATGTCAGTGTCTTCCAATTTTGATCATATTAGCTTTGATTTCTTGGTGAAAATGGTTATGGCCAGGCTTCTCTATTATAAATTTCCTATTTTCTTCTTTTTATTAATAAATGATATGTGTGGAGATTCTTTGAGATTATTCAAATTTCCTATTTGTAATCAAATTTTCACTCACTAGTTTTATCACCCATTAATGTTTTTCCAACTTTATTGGGCATCAGGTATGTCTTAATATTCATTCCACTGTACAGAAGATATTTCTCTTCTTCCTATTTATTTACATATATATATATACACATACATACACACACATATATATGTATATGAATATATATAAGAATTAGCCCATATATATATATATATATATATATATATATATATATATATGGGCTAACTAATTCTTGTTCTATGAATTGAGTTATATTTTTACAGTTATTATTTATCTTCATGCTCAAATTCCTCAGGATCTGGCCAGTAGGAAACCCTTCTGTATCCCTTTATTATAGTCTCATCATTTTTTGTGTGTGTACACTTCTTTACCTTCTGTTACAACAGAATGTTCCAGGCTCAATTTATATTTCCCCTGCTTCAGTCCTTCAAGTAGGTTCAGTTCCTTTTAATAGGGAATGGTATTTAGAAGCTAAATGGTATTTAGGTATGCTCATTGCAACTGGCATGCCATTGCTTCTAGATTGAACTAAGAAAAAGATAAACATAGAAGTTGTTTTTTTGTTGTCTGATTGCTGTGGCTAGGACTTCCAGTACTATGGTAAATAACAGTGGTGAGAGTGGACATCCCTGTCTTTTTCCTGATCGTAGAGGAAAAGCTCTCAATTTTTCCCCATTGACAATGATATTAGCTGTGGGTTTTTCATTAATGGCCATTATTATGTTGAGGTATGTTCCCTTTAAACCTACTTTGTTAGAAGTTGTAATAACACACACACACACTCACACACACCATTTGCAACGACATAGATGGAGCTAGAGAGTATTATACTGAGATAAGTCAGTCAGAGAAAGACAAATAGCATATGAATTCACTCATATGTAGATTTAAGAAACAAAACAAACAAGCATAGGGGAAAAAAGGGGGGGGAACTAAAAAACAGACTCTTAATTATAGAGAACAAAGTGATGGTTACTAGAAGGGAGGTGGGTGGGGTGATGGGCAAAATAGGTGATGGGGATGAAGGAGGGCACTTGTTGTGATGAGCACCAGGTAATATATGGAACTGTTGAATCACTATATTGTACACCTGGAACTAATATTACACTGTATGTCAGGGCACCTGGGTGGCTCAGTTGGTTAAGTGTCTGACTCTTGATCCCGGCTCAGGTCATGATCTCGTGGGCTCATGAGTTCTATCCCCACATTGGGCTATACACTGTCAGTGTGGAGCACTTGGGATTCTCATGTAATATTTAAAAAAAATTACACTGTATGTTAACTAAATGGAATTTAAATAAAAACAAAAAAGTTATTTTTCTATATATTTCTATAAATTATATATTTTTATATTTGATATATTAAAAATCATGACTATATACTGGTACAATTCCAAACCCAAACCATAGAGTTTATTATTTTAGAATTTGTCTTTCTATATTTGTGTAGAATAACACTATGAACAATAAAACTTAAACTAGAGTTCACATTTTTTACCAGTTCTTTCTTGTATGTGTAGTACTATTTATATATAGTAAAATGCACAGATTTTGTGTCCAATTTGATCAGTTTTGACAAATGAGCATACTTATGTAACCCACATCCTATCCAGATATAGAATATTTTCTTTGCCTTAAAAAGTTTCTTCATTGCCATTTCTGATTTTTTTCACCATGGATTAATTCGGCCTATTCTGGAACTTCATGTAGATAAAATTGCAGTTTATGCTCTTTGGATTTGACTTTTTGCTCAATGTGTCCATGAAATTTTATCTTGTGTTTGTGTGTATCAGGGTTGTAGTTCATTCTTTTTTATGGCTACTAATATTCCATTGCATGAATATACCATATTTTAAAAATGTTCCCAAGATTTGGGTAGTTTTCTGTAAAGGTGGTATAAATCATATGTTTTCATTTTGGGAGGATGCACACTTAGGAGTAGAACTGCTGAATCATATATGCTTACCTTTATTAGAAATTGCCAAAATATTTCCCAAAATTATTCTACCATTTTACACTTCTACTGGCAGTGCATGAGTGTTGCTTTATAATCTCATTTTAATTTTAGCTCCTCTAGTGTGTGTTATGGTATTTCATTGTGGGGGAATTTTTACTTCCTGCTGATTGATGATATTGAGTATTTTTATGTACTTACTAAATTACATTCGTATATGTTGTTTGTGAATCAGGTATTCAATTCTTCAGTTTAGAAAAAAAGGAAAAAAAAACTTCTTCCAGTATATATGCATTCTATTAGCAATAATCGCGCCTCAGATAAACCTCATTGGCTACAATACTGCCACTGTGCAAAGCTCAGTACATATGCATTCTAAATATACATCCTTTGTCAGATTTATGTAGGGTAAATATTTTCTCCCAATTCGTGCCTTGCCTATTTACATTCTTAGTGGTGTCCTTTGATAGGCAGATGTTTATAATTTTGACAGTCTAATTTATCTATTGTTTTTGTTTTATGGTTACTGCTTTTTGTGTCCTGTCCAAAAAACTTTGCTTATCTCCACATCTTGAGGATAATGTCCTACATTTTATTCTAGAAGCATTATATATTTAGCTTCTTTGTATAGACATCTAAGTCATCCAGAATTAATGTTTGAACGTACAGTGAGGTAAGGATTGGGGGTCTTTTTATTCTATATTGAGAAGGTGTGCCAATACCATTTGTTGAAAAACTTTAATTTCCTCCAGTGAATCACTTTGGGGTCTTTGTCAAAATCAATTGTTTATATATAGGTGGGTCTATTTCTGGGCTTTTTATTCTGTTCCTTTGATCTATTATCCTATGCCGATATTGTACTGTCTAGAGTAATGAAGCTTCATAGTAATTCTTAATGTCAGGTAGTATAAAGTCTCTAATTATATTCTTTTAAAAAATTATTTTGGTAAAAAATGATTAAAAAAATAAATTTTTACGTGGAATTTAAGAAACAAAACAGATGTACATATGGGAAGGGCAGGGGAAAAAGAGAAGAGAGGGAAACAAACCACAAGAGACTCATAATAGAGAACAAACTATGGGTTGATGGGGGGAGATGGTTGGAAGATGGGCTAAATGGGTGATGGGTACTAAGGAGGGCACTTGTGATGAGCACTGGGTCCTGTATGTAAGTGATGAATCACTAAATTCTACTCCTGAAACGAATATTGCACTGTATGTTAACTAACTAAAATTTATATTAAAAAATATATTTTGGCTATTCTAAGTTCACTAACTTTCAATTAAAAAGTTTTATAAATAGCTTGTCCATTTCTATATTTTAAAATGTCCCTTGGTTTATGTTTGCAGTTGCAATGAATTTATAAATCAATTTGGGGGAACTGATATCTTAAAAATATTTATTCATCTGATAAATCATACAACTCCTTTTGTTATTTTGTTTTGTTTTGTTGAGTAAAGTTGACACACAATGTTAGATTAGTTTCAGGTGTAGAATATAGTGATTCTACAAGTTTCTGCTTTATGCTATACTCACAAGTGTAGCTACCATCTGTCACCATACAGCACTATTACAAAATAAATAAATAAACAAACAAATAAAAGGCAGAAACATACCCATAAATACAGAGAATCAACTGATGGTTGCTAAATGGGTGGGAGTGGGGGGATGGGCATAATGGGTGAAGGGGAGAGGGAGATACAGCCTTCTAGTTCTGGAATGTATTAAACCATGGGAATAAAGACACAGCATAGGGAATATAATGGCCATTTGTCTTTAAAAATTCTGCAGTGTTCTATAGTTTTCAATGCAACGGTCTTTTACTTTTTCCTAAATGTATTCCTATGTATTTTATATTTTTGGTAATATCATTAATGGGAATTTTTATAATGTTGTTATTAGTTGTTTTCTGCTATCATACTGAAATACAATGAACTTTAATTCAATTCTTGTAACCTGTAAACTTGATAAATTTACTTAGATTTTTTCTTTTGTGTGTGTGTGTCATGTTTTTACTTAAATTTGTTAGTTAACATATAGTGTAATACTGGTTTCAGGAGTAGAATTTAGTGATTTATCACTTACATAGGGGACCGGGTGCTTGTCACAAGTGCCCTCCTTAATACCCATCAACCATTAAACCCATCCCTGCCCTCCCCTCCTCCATCAACCCTCAGTTTGTTCTCTATAGTTAAGAGTCTCTTATGGTTTTCCTCTATTTTTTCCCCTTCCCCTTGGTTCTCTATTTTGTTTCTTAAATTCCACGAGTGGAATCATATGGTAGTTGTCTTTCTCTGACTTATTTCACTTAGTATAATATACTCTGACTTCACTCACATCATTGCAAATATCAAGGTTTCAATCTTTTTAATGACTTAATAATATTCTATTGTGTATGTATGTATATAGACTAATACCTTGGCTTGTGAGCATAATTTGTTCCAGAAACATGCTTGTAATCCAAAGCACTCATATGTCAAGGCGAATTTCAAGAACTATTGGCTCAGCTGTGATCATGTGACATTCGTCATCACGTACTTCTCATATTGCGAGGTGTCACTCGTTTATCAAGTTAAAATTTATTAGAAATACTTGCTCACCTTGTGGAATGCTCATAGAGCAAGTTGCTCACAATCCAAGGTTTTACTGTACATGTAAATGTACCACCTCATACACACACACACACACACACACACACACACACACACACACACATACACACACACGCACACACACACTGTTCTTTATATATAACATATATGTATCACCTCTTCTTCATCCATTCATCAGTCAAAGGATATTTGGACTCTTTCCACAATTTGGCTATTGTTGATAATGCTCCTATAAACATTGGGCTGCATGTGCCCCTTCAAATCAGTATTTTTGTATCCCTTGGATAAATACCTAGTAGTGCAATTGCTAGGTCATAGGGTAGTTCTATTTTTAGCTTTTTGAAGAACTGCTATACTGTTTTCCAGAGTGGCTGCACCAATTTGCATTCCCACCAACAGTGCACAAGGGTTCCCCTTTTTTTTCATTCCTGGCCTACCTCTGTTGTTTCCTGTGCTGTTAATTTTAGCCATTCTGACATGTGTGAGGTGATATCTCATTGTGGTTTTGATTTGTATTTCTCTGATGATGAGTGATGTTGAGCATCTTTTCACGTGTCTGTTAGCCATCTGGATGTCTTCTTCGGAAAAATGTCTCTTCATATCTCCTGCCTATTTATTAACTTGATTATTTGTTTTTTGGCTGTTGAGTTTGATAAGTTCTTTATAGATTTTGGATATTAACCCTTTATCAGATATGTCATTTGCAAATATCTTCTCCCATTCTGAAGGTTGCCTTTTAGTTTCGTTGATTGCTTGCTGTGCAGAAGCTTTTTATTTTGATGAAGTCCTAATAGTTCAAGTTTGACTTTGTAGATTTAATAGCTGCTTTCTAGATTCCTTAGATCAGAAGTTACAAAATATGGCATGTGGAATAAATCTGGCTCACTGTTTCTATAAATAAAGTTTTATTTGAACACAGACATGCTCATTCACCTACATATTTTCTATGGTTGTCTACACAAGAGTTGAATACAACAGAGTCCACAAGGTCTAGACAGCACACAATATTTACTATCTGGCTCTTTATAGAAAATTTCTGTCAACCCATGCCCAAGATTTAATCACATATTTAATAATAGCTTTTGTGAAAAGAGAACATTTACTCCTTCCTTTCCAACTTCTGTGCCTTATATTTATTTTAATTTTAATTTTTTATTCTTTTTCCTAGCTGTATCCACTCACTATGACACCCCCCACCCAGTAGAGTACTGGATATAAATAGTGAAAAATGGTGATCTTTGCTTTGGTTCTGTTCTAAAAGGAACATATTAAGTACTGTATTTTGTCATTAACATAACATTATCTATGGGTTTGTCATTAATATTTTTTAATAGACTGAGGAATTTTCCTTTTATTCTGAATTTTCTGAGAATTTTTATACTTTTTTTTTGTTTTTGCTTTTTTACATGTTTTTTCTTTAGCTGTTGATAATATATTTGTTTTCCCCTATATTTGGGTAACATAATAAATTTCCTTAATTAAGCATTTGCAAGTAAAAAGATCTTTGACTTTCTGAATAAATTCTAGTTGATAATACTATATTATTTGATTTTCAATATTTTTCTGAGAGTTTTTGCATTTATGCAAATAACATATTTTTTGAAAATTCTTTTCTTATATCACTTTTATCTGGTTTTTGTACTTGAGTTATGCCTGTCTTACAAAATAAGGTGTGGATTTTAGATATCCATAACTCCATGGTTTTTTTCTTACCTAGATTGAGAATCTTTTCTTTATAATTGGAGTTTTAAATTCATTAACATTTAATGTAATTATTGATTCATTCAGATTTAGAAGTATTATTTTGTTCCTTATATTTTATTTAGTCCATCTGCTCATATAATAAAGTCATCGGTTCAATTTTTTTGATGGTCTAGTCCTACTTTTTTGCCAACTTATAAATTAAATGTCAATTAGCATTCTATTGCAACTTCTCTTTTGGATTATCATCCTTACCTTGTTGTTTTATACTTTATTGGTTGCTCTAGGGATTGCAATATGCATCCTTAACTTTCACAGTGTCTTAGAGTTGATATTTTACCATTCCACAAGAAATTTAAGAATCCAGCAATTTTCTAGTTTGCTATAACCCTTATACTTTGAGATGTTGTCAAATATATTGCCATACATATATTAAAAGCCCCATGATGATTGTTAGAATATTTGTTTTAGACAGTCATCAGGCTTTGAAAGAAATTAAGAAGAAAAATGTAGTTTTTATATTTACTCACATATTCACTATTTCTGGCATTTTTTTTATTGCTTCATGCACATTAAGTTTACATAGAGTATGTATCCACTTCAACAAAAATAAGTCTTTAATATTTCCTTTGCTACAGGTCTGTTGGCAAAAAATTCTTTCAATTTTTTATTGAAAAATATCTTAAAATTTCCTTCATAATGCAAGGATACTTTCACTGCATATAAAATCCTAGTTGCTGGTGCCTGGGTGGCTCAGTCGGTTAAGCTTCCGACTTCAGGTCAGGTCATGATCTCACAGTTTGTGAGTTGGAGCCCTGTGTCAGGCTCTGTGCTAACAGCTTGGAGCCTGGAGCCTGCTCTGGATTCTTTGTCTTCTTCTCTCTCTGCCCCTCCCTCACTCACGCTGTCTCTCTTTCTCTCTCTCTCTCAAAAATAACTATTTTAAAAAATAATAAAAAATAAAAAAAATAAAATCCTAGTTGATAATCACCCCTTTCAGATATCACTTTAATGATGGCATTCCATTATCTTCTCACCTACATTATTTCTCATGAAAGATCTGCCATTTGCATGGTTTCCTCCTGTGGCATTTCTCTATTTTCAAAACTTTCCCTTTATCTTTGGGTTTTAGCAGTTTGACAATGGGTTTAACAGTTGACAAAACTACTTACAGGTATTTTTTTTTAATATATTCATACTTCTTAGATTTTTAATTTGGTATTTTTTTAGTAAATTTGGGCAACTTTTCAGCCTACTTCAAGTATATTTTCTATCCCATTTTTTTCTTATTCTCTTTCTTCTTGACTCTAATTTCACGTATGTTAGACTGCATAATACTATCTCACATATTAATTATACCTTACTTTTAATGCCTTTTTTGTTTATTTCTGCAGAGTGAGTAATGTCTATTACTCAGTCTTTAAACTCAGGGACTCTTTCTTCTCTTTTTTTTTTTTTATTTTTTATTTTTGGGACAGAGAGAGACAGAGCATGAACGGGGGAGGGGCAGAGAGAGAGGGAGACACAGAATCGGAAACAGGCTCCAGGCTCCGAGCCATCAGCCCAGCGCCTGACGCGGGGCTCGAACTCACGGACCGCGAGATCGTGACCTGGCTGAAGTCGGACGCTTAACCGACTGCGCCACCCAGGGGCCCCGACTCCTTCTTCTCTTGCATCCAATCTTATTTATGGCTGTTCAGTGAATTTTTCAGGTCACATATTTAATTTCTTGCTTATAGAATTCTTATTTGATTCTTTTTATAGGCTCTATCTCACTGCTAATATTCTCCCATTTGTTCATATGTCCATCCATTATGACCAATTTTTAACATCTCTGTATATATTTGTATTAGTTGATTTTAAATACCTGTCTGCTAATTCCAACATCTGGATTATTTCTCAGAGTTTGTTTCCATTGACTTCTCTCTCCCTTCAGATATGTTTCATATTTTCCCACTTCTTTTCATGTCAAGATTATTTAAATTTATTGTGTGGTAGACACTGTAGACACAATTTGATTCAGACTCTGAATTTAGCTGTTTTCCTTTAGAGAGAGTTAAGGTATTTGAGTTTTGTTTTGTTTTTTTCATACTGTAACTTAATTTTCTAATCAATTAATCTTAACCTTTCAAATTTTGTGTCTGAATTTTGCTAGCACTCTTCAAGAGTAGCCATTACTATACTGGTAAAAAAAAAAAAAAGTCCTATTCCTAAGACTTAGCTTTACTTCAGTATCAACTAAATAAATCTGTTGTTCAGCAAAGTATCCTTCCTATAGATGTTCAGAAATCCCATGTATCAAAGTGTTGTGGGAACTTCAGAATCTCCATTCAGCTCACAGATTTGCAGGAGCTATTTTATATGTGAACTCACAGTGTTACACTGTCAGATGTTCAACATCTAAAAATAGCTGCTTCCTATATCTCTCTCACATGTGCATACACACATACAATTTCCAATTACAAGGTATTTTTCCAATAGAAATCTATTTACCTAGTTTTAGATCTCTTTTCAATATATCTTCAACTTCACGCTATTACCAACCAATATATTACCATAATATTAAACTATCCATCCATAAAGGAGACTTTATAATTTCCTACTTCAATCTTTGAAAGCCCTAACATTGATTCTGTGCTCTGCTTGGTAGAGTTACAATTCTTATTGATAAATCTGAACTCATCTTCTGGCTTCTTTGATTTCTCATGGATGGCCAAATTGTTAGATAAAAGCTGTGACACTGGGTGAGTTTTTCTGTATACATGTATGAGAGACTATTAGATTGAAAGATTTATTATCGCCAAAGTAAACAAACAAAAAAACCAAAAATGTGACAGTACAAATGTGACAGTAGCACCTCATGGTTATTTATATTGAATGTTTATAATTGGTGAACAAATGTGGATTTGGGGGTAAAAATAAAAATAATGTCATTGATTTACCAAGAGAAGAAGAAGTACTGAATGAGATAATTTTAAGAAAAGAGAGATTGAATGTGTATTGGGAAAGGGGAGTGGTTAGTAGGTACAGAATAAGTTCAAGAACTCTGCCAAAAACCACACTAAGGTTATACTGTGACATTTATATTCACCTTAATGTCTATGACATGCATTACAGGTCATTGATGAAACTCTGGAAACAACATGTTGCATTAAAGTTAATTTAAATTTCTTCCAGTAAGGATTAGAGCTATACTGATTGCTAACTCAATGATAAATGAAGTGAGCTGAATGTGGATTGGTAAGCATTCACTGTCAAAACAGTGATGATCAGTATTTCTCCTTTTGCCTCTCATAGTTTCTGACTACTATAAATCAGCTTTTTCTTTTTTTATTTTAGAGAGAGGGAACGTGTGAGTGGGGGAGAAGGGCAGAGGGAGGGAAGAGAGAGAGAGAGAGAGAGAGAGAGAGAGAGAGAGAGAGAGAGAATGAATCTTAATTGGGCTCTATGCTCAGTACAGAGGCTGATGCAGACCACAGTCCCACAACCCTGGGATTATGACCTGAGCTGAAATCAACAGTCAGAAGTTCAACCAACTGAGCCACCCAGGCACTCCTAAATCAGCCTTACTTGAAGCTCTTAAAAAATTTTTTTTAACATTTATTCATTTTTGAAAGACTAAGAGAGACATAGCATGAGTGGAGGAGGGGCAGAGAGAGAGGGAGACACAGAATCTGAAGCAGGCTCTGAGCTGTCAGCACAGAGCCCGATGTGGGGCTCAAGCTCATGAACTGTGAGATCATGACCTGAGCCAAAGTTGGACCCTTAACTGACTAAACCACCCAGGTGCCCAAAGCCCTTTTAATTTAAAGTAAGCTATATTTTCTTCCCTCTACATACATGACTCAGTTTATGAAGATGGTTTTTAATAAACATAAATTTCTGGAAAATAGTTTAGTACAAAGACCACTGGCTATGAAGATTAAAACAAATAGCAACAACAACAATAACAAAGAACATTTGAACCCTGAATCTGTTGCTGGATAGCAGTATAATCTTAGGTTAGTCTTACTTAACTTCTTTGAATATAAATTTCCTCATCTATAGAGTTTAGAGTAATTCCTGTTTCACAAGATGGGTGTAAGAATTAAATATAGCTAGAGCTAGAGATGTATATTACCTGGCACAATGCCTGACACATAATAGATTTACAATAAATAGTTAGTCTTTCTTCATTCATGACCACATATTTTCTAGACCAGGACTCAGCAATTTTTTTTCTATTAAGGGCCAGATACTGAATAATTTAAGTTTCGTGAACAATACTATCTCTGTCATAACTACTCTATTCTGCCATTGTAGCCCCAAAGCAGCTTTCTTTGTTGATTAAACTTTATGTACAAAGCTGGTAGCAAATCAGATTTGGCCTGTAGGAATGGTAGCTTGTAGACTTCTGGACTAGATTAAGGAAAATGGTGGGGTTTTTTGCTTGTTTGCTTAGATAGTCATTGGATCTATATTTTAAAATCCCCAAGGTTTAAAAGATCCAGAAATAGCATGCTCCATCTGTTCTCTTCATGTTTAACATGTTTGATCAAGACAAAACTTCACTGTGCATTTTTCTGTGCTTATCATGGTATGTTTACAATCAAATTTCTTTGGTAAAAGTATGATTTCATTATGTCACCTTTTTCAATTTTAGAGGACAAAACTTTTTAAAGTAACATAAAGCCTATTTTTCTTATCTTACAAATAATAATGTTTTGGCTGGATACTTCTCTCTAGAATTCATGTGAATTCATTGACAAATGGAAATGACTATATTTGGATATTATTCTTTGTCCTAATGAGTGTCCAGCCTTCATCCTGACTTCTAGTAGGATAATAAGAACTTCTCTTCTTTGTTTTTCAAATGCAGCCTAGTATGATATGAAGGAAATATAAACGGGAAAATATACTGGCTTAGAAATCAGAAGAATTTTATTCTAACCCAGGATTTATGACTACCTTAGTGTTATATTAGCCAAAATATTTAAGGATGCATATATTAAAGCCTACCTTTTATGAGATTGCCATCAGCTTTAACCTTTTTCTCCAAACCTGTTATCCTTATGAATTTATTTTTTTTATCATTCGCAAAGTTACTATTTTTTGGTTTTTCTTACTTTCCTCTTATTTTCCTTAGCCAAATACTTCTAAATTCTTATTTATGCAGCATTTGTTGGTTTATAAGTTTTGGGGTGTGCATTATTTAATTTGGTTTTCACAACCACTAGTATGAACAATAAGACTTTTAATCCTCTTATTTTATAAATGAAGAGTTAAGTGATAAAATAATTTAAACCAATGAATTTAAGGTCATAGAGTTAGAAGACAGAATGAGGACTAAGGTCATGCCCTCTCACTACTCACTCACTCATTTCTCTGCAGGGGTTCTGAGGAGTCTCTGTGCTAGATTTCCAGGTGTTGTGTCTTATACTTACCTTTATAATATTCTGAATTTCCCTGTGGGAACTGTCACTGTTGACATAGTGACAGAGGAAGATGAGGAAGAGCTAAAACCATTATCGAGAATACTACAATGACTTCTGGGATAAGAAATTCCAGAAGGTGAGTGAGTCCAGGAGAAGACACTGGATGCCATGGAAAGGATTTTTAAGGATTTCTTGGTCTGGATGTTGGCAACGTAGCTATTTTTTTCTAGTTTCTGAGAGATAAATTTAATGACCTTTACTTTGTCTCTTTGTCCTTCATGCCCTATTCAGCCACATTATCATAAATATTTGCCAATGTGATAAGAGAATGCTATTTTCTTTAACAATCAAATAAAGATTGAATCTAAAAAATAACTTTTTTCTTTGTTTATTGGGCAAGGAAGTACCTAATAACATTTCTACTGTCATTAAAATTCCATATTTTCTCTTTTAGCAAATAGAATGATTGGAATTTTAGGACTCTGATCAGTTACTAAAACCCTCCTTCATTAGTCTTTTTTTAAAAATTTTATTCAAAAAACATTTTTTAAATGTTCATTTATTTTTAAGACAGAGAGAGACAGAGTGTGAGCGGGGAGGGGCAGAGAAATAGGGATATCCAGAATCTGAAACAGGCTCCAGGATCTGACCGGTCAGCACAGAATGTGGGGCTCGAAATCATGACCTGAGCTGAAGTCAGATGCTTAATGGACTGAGCCACCCAGGCACCCCCGTAAGTCCTTTTAATTCACCTTTATTTGCCCTCATTTAAGATACCTTCTTGTATTTTATGGAACAACAGATGAGATTTCACAAACCATCGCTATCGTTATGAATACCCTTCTTCTATTTCCCTCCTTAGCTTTACTAACATTATAGAACAGGGGTTTGGGTCCATTATTATTTAACCTTTCTATAGAATTTTCAGTATTAAGAATCTCCTGACCCACATATCTCTGGGGATATTTTTGGAGGTAAATTTCTGGACCTTAAACATTTTTAATATATAGGCTGCTAGCTGTGGGAGTCATGTAAGTTGAGCCTAAGATGCAGCGGTCCCTACCTTTAAGTAACAAAAAAATGAACCAATTTTGGCATGTTACTAAGTACCTAGTATCCAGGGAGAACTATAGTGAAATATCTAATACATCTTTCTTGGGAATCTATCTTTTAGTCAAATATTAATCCCCAAAATATTTATCAGATTTCTCCTTGTATTGAAAAGCATTTATATTTTATACAAATTTTATATAAATATATACAGATGGATAGGTAGACATTGATATTTATTGCAAACACAAAGAACTTAAGATATGCTGCGTACTATTTAAAAGATCTTTCTTTAATTATCTCCCCATAGAATTTTCTGGGAAAGCTCAAACTCCCCTTGTTGGAGCTTATGTGGGATCTAGGCTTAATTTTCTTTTGTGGGTTAATTTGAATTTTGGATTGTGTGAATGCAATTAAAGGGCGAATGAACTTTAGCTTAGTCTTTACTTTCTAGTGCTTTTATGAAGAATAAACATGAAATTTGTCTTGACATTCTGTAAAACAGAGCATACATGTTTATTTTGAATTTTTCCCACTTTTAGTAACATGGTGACTGAAGAAAGTAAGGTGCAGTATACTTAGGGAATAAATAAAATATTTAAAACTAAGAAAGAGTGATTAGGAAATAAAATATACTACTAGTTGATCTAAGCTGGTGAATGAGGGCTAAAGCTAAATAGGTATAGTAAACTTAATAACATGAAAATGTGTAAATTTGTTTTAAAAACCACAGGAAAATTACACAAAAAGTATGTCACTTGGCTAATTTAATCCAGAAGACAAAATGATCAGAAAATGAGATGAAGGGAAAGATTTGGAATACAAGCTAAGAATAAATAAGAGATGAAAAATATCACCATCTGGAAGATTTTAAAAACAAATTAAAGAAAATGTTATTTAAGAACATGATAAAACAGCAAGATAAAACATGAATAAATTCAGCTCAGTAATATTTTAAAAAGTTAAATGTAATAGGTAAAATTTTAAAGGAAAATGCTTCAAAGATGGACAGTATATTAGAAAAAAAGTTTTAAAGCCTGAGGTCAGCTAAAATTACCTCCTAAAGTTAGAGGAAAAGTAATTTTAAACAGTGGTACTTTTCAGGGTGCAAAGGTTAACATTCCCTGGAAAAGTATGCAGGGTCATTGAGTGGAAGGCAGTTGAAGCAACCTTCTGACCTTGTAGTGAGTTCCATTCTCTTGACTAGAGCTCATTTCAAAGAGGTTTATGTTGGTTGATATTTCTTGTGACTGATTCTCAATGTAGCCATTCTTGAGGCAGAGATATCTCCTTCCTTAAACCCAAATCCCACAGGGAAGACCAGACAATAGGCAGATGATAACCTTTAGTCCTTACTAGGATCTAAAGTACAAATTTCAGCAACAGATGATGTACCTGAGATGATTTCAATGGTTTTCATTTCCATCCTTTTTTGGAAATCTCTTTTGAGTGATTTCTTTCTGTGGGAAAACAGAAAACAAGGCAAAGATAAGGACATGTCATAATTGAAGCATTAAATGAATTTCAAATTTTAGAATCAAGAAAGTTACTATAAATTGTTCTAAAACCCAGTTCAGTCTGTTCTCATTCAGTAAAATCTAATGTGTCCCAGGGAAACAGGGCCAAGGATTAAGCCAGGTAGCTGTGGAATCATGACCTCCTTTCTCTCCCAGACTATCATAGGAGGAATGGGGCTTTCCATTGCAGTGCACTGTGTAACTTTACTTATGACAGGATGAGCTGTGTCTGCCCTTGATAAAGAGAATGGAGAAGACAATGGAGGCAATGGAGAAGACACAGTGAATTCTAGGTCATGAAGGACTGTCTTCCCCAAGCTTCACAATACTGAGCTTGAAATGCAGCCCACCCTACTCCACCTTTCAACCCTCAGAGGCCATCTAATCAATTTCTGTCCCCGGGTACTCAAGTTAAACATCTTAATTTACTGATTAATATCTGCCAATGAGATATACAGTAGGGATTTTTTATTCCTGACAATTCAGATTCCACTTTCCAGGGAGGAAAACTAGGGCAACTTCCTTTAGTTTTTTTTTTTTTTTTTTGCCTTAGTTTTTGTGACTGTAAAGTGGGGGAAAATAATGTTTAGGGGACACATTTATTAAATATTTAATATATACTATAATTGTTCCAAGTTTGTTGATATTGATCTTCTAATTCCCAGGACAATATTTAAAAGAGTGTTTTATTATTACCTGCCTGTTTATAGGTGAATATAACAAAATTATAGAGGTTAAGTAACTTGCTCTAAATAAGTATCAGGGTAGTGATTAGAACTCAGACTGCAGCCTGTCAACCCCATACAGTGAGGATATAATATGACTAAGTATGTGAAATGGCATCATAGCATGCTGCCTTGCGTGTGGTATTCATTAATAAACATTGGCTTTTTAAAATTATTGTTATTTCTTACCAACAGTTTACTATAATGACCAATTTCTTGCCTGAGCTCTCCTTTGGTTGAGAAGAAATGAATAAATCTCTGGGAGAGATGTGGCTCAAGTGTCTTTTTTTTTCTTCATATCCTTGCCCATCACCAGCAATCCTGATTCTTTTGGGCTGGAATCTGAAATCACTTTCAATTCATTTGCTCTATGCTTTGTTTTTTAGAGTGATGCTAGCAGAAGAAAGGGACCATGTTTCTTGGGGTTCAACATCTGACATAGTATAAACTATTTCAGAGGATATTTGTTCACTTAATCATTCATTTAATGATGAATATATTTACTGTCTATAATGTGCACAGGTGAACAAAATAAGTAAAGACCCTATGGGTTCTTTATGTTATCCTGTTTGTGTTTTTGTTTTCATGTTGTTATGTATGTGTTATGTGAGTGTATGTCCTATGTATCTGGGTTATTATACATATTGTGTCACACACACACACACACGTACACACATATACTCTGTGTATGCTATTCAAGATGATACTAATAAGTTAATCCTCCTAAATCATTGCTTTTGTCATGATACTTTCATATTCAAGCAGTGTTTGTCCTCCCTGTATTTAAATGTTGAGTCAAAGCTCCATAGACCAGGCCTTAAAATTCTCCAAAACCGAATTCCAAACTATCATCCCAATCTTGCTTTTTACGTGTGGTCAATACAATCATTGTATTCCATTTAATCTGCTATAATTTTTCCCCCTAAGTACAGCCTGAGAACTCTGGGAGCTAACTTCTACTTCTGGCCAAAATAAACAGGACAAAAATAGCAGGAACTAGATTAACCCTTCTACCATAAATAACTACACACACACACACACACACACACAACCAACAACCAGACAAAATATATGAAGTAATGGTTTTCAGACGTTATACAAGCAGGCATTGCACAAAAACAATCATGTGAGAAAGGAAAATTCCCCACAATTTTCCCCTGTCCCCCTTTTCCCTTCTTGGAGTTTTCTTCTTAAAGGTATTTCTAGCCACAGCACCGGGAGAGGACTCCAGAGAGAACGTGGTGGTTTCCTAAGTTGATGTGATAGAATGGGGTGTATGGAGGTTTCAGGTGGCTGGACTTCACAGGGCAGAATGCCACAGAAAGAGAAAGAGCACAGAAAGAGAGCCACCGAGAACTGTAGAAGTTGCCCTTTGAATCATCAGCTGATACTGATCAGCAAGTATTTGTGAGGGATTACCAAAGGTGGAGGAAAGAGCCATCTTAAAGGAAAGCACAACAATCCCTGAAGCTTAATAGAGCCTGGAATTGTTTGTTTTCTACTCTAGCAAGAGTAGAAAAAAACATCATAATACATGAAGCATCAGGTACTTAGAAGGATATTGCCTCAATAGTGGAGTGTAATTAGCCCAAGGCTAACAGCTGTTCTAGTCCACATAACCGTGCTTGAAACCAAACCTTAAAAGGGTAAACCAGTTTCCAAGTAACTTCACTGCACCCCAGTGCAGAGTTTAAAGGTATTTTTTTAAATTCAAGAATATTCAGCACTTTTAAAAATTCTCAATATGTGGCATCTGACTGAAAATTACTGGGTATATAAAAAGAATGGTTTGTCAGTACGTAAGAATGAACCCTGACTGAAACAACTGGGTAAAAGTTTTGGAGCTATGTGAATTTCTTTACCTCCTTCATACAATTCACAAAAAGTTGGTATAATTAAGGTAAGTTAATCCCAGTGCAGGAAATGAGCCATATGTATAGAAAGAAACATTATGCTCACATGTCTTTTTCTAAGAAATTAGGAGAGTAAATTAATGATTAGTAACTTGAATTCACAGAGGACACCAATATCAGTTTTCAGCCTTTGGTTTTCAGCACCATGGTGGAGGTAATGGAAAACAAGTGTGTGCACCTTGAATAAGCCTGCCCCCCGCCCCCATCATTTGCTGCATTGGCCCCAGTGTCATCATTTCACTTCAAACCTCATTTCTTTTCCTGTCTCCCCACTGAGAACTTCTGTTAATGGAAGTATCTTACCTACTCCCAGAAGAGGGTGCCACTGAACAAGCTGCCTACATGGCCCTCCTCAACCTCTCCTAAATTATTAACTATTCCCTTCTTCTGCTTTAAAATTTTCCCTATGCCTGTGGAGAGGAGGAGCCAAGATGGCGGAACAGCATGGAAGTTTTTTGTGTGTCATGTGTCCATGAAATATAGCCAGACCAACACTAAACAATCCTGCACACCTAGAACACTGACGAGGATTAACACAACAATCTGCACAACCTGAACCACAGAATTCAGCAGGTACAAGGCACAGAGAGGTAAACTTGGGGAGCAAGATGCCGCAGCAGGCAAGGAGGCACTTTTGCAGGCGAAGAGAGGACAGGGCCGGTGGTGGTGGGGGAATATGGGAAAAGCACCCCTCCCCAAAAGCAGCTGAAGAGAAAGTGGAAAATTGGAAATAGCCACAGGGACTAAACTAAAAAGGGAGAAAGGAGAGAGAGTTTAAATTCCATTAAGACTGTAAACAAGGGGAGCGCAAAGGCTGCAACTACACAGCTCAATACCTGGCGGTGCTCTGGTGGGAAAGGCGAATCCCCAGGAACAGAGTGGAGTCTGGGAGGTTCTTGCACCACACAGGGAAAAGCGGTTCCACTGCTGGAAGGACATTTGGTAGAGACTGTTGAAGCCACCTGGTCCCAGCAGACCCCAGAAAACGGCCACATTCGCTGGTGCTGGAACAAGGTCGTTAAGGGTGAAGCCAGGTGCCAGATGTGTGTTGTGATTTTCCATAATCCCTGAAATGCTGCTGCTACACTGTCTTGGGAACTTTTTCTGGGACGGGCTGGCACCTGGCCACAGTCTCGGGGCACCGGCAGCAGCAGGGTCCAGCAAGTGTTCCTGGGTGCAGCCGACATTTGGCCATTGCTCAGTGAGACCCTCCCACAGAGGGGCAGAACAGGTCAAAGCCGCAGTCCTTCAGAAGTAAGGGGCCGGGGAAAACAGCCCCATCTGAGACAAAACTCGGGAGAGAGGTACTGCCTGGGGCCTGGTCACAAAGAGTGAAAAAGTGGGAAGTGGACAAAAGCTGAAGGAAGAGGACGGGGAGAACAGAGTTCAACTAGAGACTGGGTAGTTGGGTGGTGCACTTTTCACCGCTCCTGCGTATGCGCATACACACCTACCAGCACCACAACACTCCACCCCAGTAGGCTAGCAGCGCCATCTGGTGGAGAACAGAGCCGTTACACCGACCCCGCCCAACTGGGCAAACCTCACTCTTCAAGAACACAAGTCTTACTGTCTGCTTAGTTTATGGACTATAAAGTCCTTCATAGTCTGACTTCTAGGGAAAAATGAAGTAATTTCAGTCCTATTTCAATCTGTTAGCAGGTTCATCTACTCAATTTTCTTTCTTTTTTTTTTCTCTTTTTCACTTGTTTTTTTCTTGAATACAGAAAAAGAAAAAATTCATTTTTATTTTCAATTTTCATTAAAAATATTTTTCTTTAATTGTTTTACTATATTTTTTATTTTTGTGTAAATTTTTTCAAATTCAATTTTACTTCCATCACTTTATTTTAGTCCACTTTAGTGTATTCACTTTTTCAAATTTTCAAATGATTTCCTTTTTTTCTTTTTTCTTTTTTTTGTTTCTTTTCTTTTTCTTGAATGCAGAAAGAGAAAAAATTCATTTTTACTTTCAATTTCTATTAAAAATATTTTTCCTTAATTTTTTCCTATATTTTTTGTTTTTATGTAAATTTTTTCAAATATTGTTTTACTTCCATCATTTTATGTTAGTCTAGTACAGTGTATTCACTTTTTTACATTTTCAAACGATTACCTTTTTTTCCTTTTTTCTCTTTTCGTTTTTCTTTTTCTTAAATACAGAAAGAGAAAAAAATCATTTTCATTTTTAATTTTTATTAAAAATATTTTTTATTTTTTTCTACTATATTCTTTACTTTTGTGTAAAGTTTTTCAAATTCTACTTTACTCCCATCATCTCATTTTAGTCTACTTCAGTGTATTCACTTTTTCCAATTTTCAAATGATTTCGTTTTTTGTTTTCTCTGCCCCCCCTTTTTTCTCAATCTGTCAAACCACTTTCAACACCCAGACCAAAGCATACCTAGGATCTAGAATCATCTATTCAATTTGTGTGTGTGTCTCTGTTTTTAATTTTTAATTTTAACATTTTTTTAATTTTAATTTTTTTAATTTCAATTTTTATACCTCATTAATTCCTTTCTCCCTTCAAAATGACAAAACGAAGGAATTCACCCCAAAAGAATGAGCATGAAGAAACGACAGCCAGGGATCTAACCAACACAGATACAAGCAAGATGTCTGAACCAGAGTTTAGAATCACGATAATCAGAATACTAGCTGGAGTAGAAAATAGATTAGAATCCCTTTCTGCAAAGATAAAAGAAGTAAAAAATAGCCAGAATGAAATTAAAAATGCTATAACTGAGCTGCAATCATGGATGGATGTAGCGGCATCAAAGATGGATGACGTAGAACAGAGAATCAGCGATATAGAGGACAGAATTATGGAGAATAATGAAGGAGAAAAAAAGAGGGAGATTAAGGCAAAAGAGCACAATTTAAGAATTAGAGAAATCAGTCACTCATTAAAAAGGAACATCAGAAGCATAGGGGTCCCAGAAGAGGAAGAGAGAGAAATAGGGGAAGAAGGGTTATGTGAGCAAATCATAGCAGAAAACTTTCCTAACCTGGGGAAAGACACACACATCAAAATCCAGGAAGCACAGTGGACCCCCATCAGATTCAACAAAAACCAACCACCAACAAGGGATATCATAGTCAAATTCAAAAAATACTCAGGCAAGGAGAAAATCATGAAAGCAGCAAGGGGAAAAAAGTCCCTAACCTACAAGGGAAGACAGGTCAGGGTTGCAGCAGACCTATCCACAGAAACTTGTCAGGCCAGAAAGGAGTGGCAAGATATATTCAGTGTGCTGAATCAGAAAAATATGCAGCCAAGAATTTTTTATCTAGCAAGGCTGTCATTCAAAATAGAAGGAGAGAGAAAAAGTTTCCCAGAAAAACAAAAATTAAAGGAGTTTGTGACCACTAAACCAGTCCTGCAAGAAATTTTAAGGGGGGCTCTCTGAGGGGAGAAAAAACAAAAATATAAATAAACACATACATACATACATACATACATACATACATACATACCAAAAGCAACAAAGATTAGAAAGGACCAGAGAACACCACCAGAAACTCCACCTCTACAAGCATCATAATGGAAATAAATTCATATCTTTCAGTACTCCCCCTAAACGTCAACGGACTCAATGCTCCAATCAAAAGACATAGGGTAACAGAATGGATAAGAAAACAAGATCCATCTATATGCTGTTTACAAGAGTCCCACTTGAGACCCACTTGAAAATAAGGGGATGGAGAACCATCTATCATGCTAATAGTCAACAAAAGAAAGCTGGAGTAGCCATACTTATATCAGACAATCTAGACTTTAAAATAAAGACTGTATCAAGAGATACAGAAGGGCATTATATCATAATCAAGGGGTCTATCCACCAAGAAGACCTAACAATTGTAAACATTTATGCGCCAAATGTTGGACACCCAAATATATAAAGCAATTAATCACAAACATAAAGAAACTCATCGATAGTAATACCATAATAGTAGGAGACTTCAACACCCCACTCACAGCAATGGACAGATCATCTAATCAAAAAATCAACAAGGAAACAATGGCTTTGAATGACACACTGGACCAGATGGACTTAACAGATATATTCAGAACATTTCATCCTAAAGCAGCAAAATATACATTCTTCTCCAGTGCACATGGAACGTTCTCCAGAATAGACCATATACTGGGACAAAATCAGCCCTAAGTACGTACAAAAAGATCGAGATCATACCATGTATATTTTCAGACCAGAATGCTATGGAACTCGAAATCAACCACAAGAAAAATACTTGGAGACTAAAATTTTCCTATGCCTGTTTCTGACTGATATACTACACATTCATTATTTTATAGGTTAATATCTGTCTCTACCACCAGATTATAAACTTCATGAGGCAAATGATTTTGTTCATCTCTGGATCTCCTTAGTCCGTATTAGTGGCTCACAGATATTTATTAAATGAATGAGTGATTCTTAACATCATGCAATTATTTCTTTATTTACCTAATTTTTTTTGCAATATACTACAAATCAGACCTTTTGACATGATTTTCCCATAATAGGTGCTAAGCTGAGTCAACTCAGTTCCTAAGTTTGATAATGGATTAATGACAAATAGATAATAAAGACTTTCATTAATCTACTTCTATGACTCTTTAAATACATATGTACTTCTTGTAGGGATTCATAGCAAGTATGTTCTGATCTCCCCCCACCAATTATCACTTTGCTATCCCTTTATCAAATTTAATTACTTTGACTGAAATTAATCAAATACTAACTGAATGTCTATCAAGTATCAGGCACTGTGCTTCATCCTATGAATACAGCAATGAATAAAATATTCTCCTAGTTCCTGCCTTCATAGTTTATGGTCTAAATACCAGGTATGTTTTGGGACACCTGGGTGGCTCAGTCAGTTAAGCATCTGACTTTGGCTCAGGTCATGATCTCACAGTTCGTGGGTTCGAGCCCCATGTCGGTCTCTGTGCTGACAGCTCAGAGCCCGGAGCCTGGTGTGGATTCTGTGTCTCCCTCTCTCTCTGCCCTTCCCCAGCTCATGCTCTGTCTCTCTCTCTCTCTCTCAAAAAATAAATAAACATTAAAAAATACCTGATAAGTTTTCTATTAATAAAATTATATACAACAGGAGAAATAAATGTGAAAATCTAAAGCAAATAGTTCTAAATCTATGTAGCAATTATCCCAGCTTCTTTTGTGTTGGAAAATAAAAACGTATTGTATGGGAAATTAAAAAAATACACCCATAATGCCTGGAGTACTAGATGTATCCTTGCAAGAATATAATTTTGGAATGAGAAATATAAAGGTTTTAAAATTATGTGATTTGAACTTTTGTTTTGGAAATGAAAGATCTTGCCTCTTAATGTGTCGAAACTAAATTAGAGAGAAGACTTAGTTTGATTCTCAACTCTGCCACTTCTAAACTGTGTGACCTAGAAGAAATTACTGGCTTACTGGAAGAAGAATAATTATTCTTCCTCTTTAACAAAATTGTGGTCATAATCAAATAAGATTATGTTTTAGAAGAACATACTTAAACATCATAAAAGCCATTTATGAAAAGCCCACAGCTAATATCATTCTCAATGGGGAAAAACTGAGAGCTTTCCCCCTGAGATCAGGAACACGACAGGGACGTCCGCTCTCACTGCTGTTGTTTAACATAGTGTTGGAAGTGCTAGCATTAGCAATCAGACAACAAAAGGAAATCAAAGGCATCAAAATTGGCAATGATGAAGTCAAGCGTTCACTTTTTGCAGATCACATGATATTATACATGGAAAATCCGATAGACTCCACCAAAAGTCTCCTAGAACTGATACATGAATTCAACAAAGTCGCAGGATACAAAATCAATGTACAGAAATCAGTTGCATTCTTATACACTAACAATGAAGCAACAGAAAGACAAATAAAGAAACGGATCCCATTCACAATTGCACCAAGAAGTATTTTATGCTTCGGAATAAACCTAACCAAAGATGTAAAAGATCTGTATGCTGAAAACTACAGAAAGCTTATGAAGGAAATTGAAGAAGATATAAAGAAATGGAAAGACATTTCCTGCTCATGGATTGGAAGAATAAATATTGTTAAAATGTCAATACTACCCAAAGCTATCTACACATTCAATGCAATCCCAGTCAAAACTGCACGAGCATTCTTCTCAAAGCTAGAACAAGCAATCCTAAAATTTGTATGGAACCACAAAAGACCCCAAATAGCCAAAGTAATATTGAGGAAGAAGACCAAAGTGGGAGGCATCACAACCCCAGACTTTAGCCTCTACTACAAAGCTGTCATCATCAAGACAGCATGGTATTGGCACAAAAACAGACACATAGGCCAATGGAATAGAATAGCGACTCCAGAATTGGACCCACAAAAGTATGGCCAACTAATTTTTGACAAAGCAGGAAAGAATATCCAATGGAAAAAAGACAGTCTCTTTAACAAATGGTGCTGGGAGAGCTGGATAGCAACATGCAGAAGGATGAAACTAGACCACTTTCTCACACCATTCACAAAAACAAACTCAAAATGGGTAAAGGACCTGAATGTGAGACAGGAAACCATCAAAACCCTAGAGGAGAAAGCAGGAAAAGACCTCTCTGACCTCAGCCACAGCAATTTCTTACTTGACACATCCCCAAAGGCAAGGGAATTAAAGGCAAAAATGAACTATTGGGAACTCATGAAGATTAAAAGCTTCTGCACTGAAAAGGAAACAATCAACAAAACTAAAAGGCAACCAACGGAAATGGAAAAGATATTTGCAAATGACATATCAGACAAAGAGCTAGTATCCAAAATCTATAAAGAGCTCACCAAACTCCACACCCGAAAAACAAATAACCCAGTGAAGAAATGGGCAGAAAACATGAATAGACACTTCTCTAAAGAAGACATTTGGAGGGCCAACAGGCACATGAAAAGATGCTCAACGTCGCTCCTCATCAGGGAAATACAAATCAAAACCACTCTCAGATTATCACCTCATAGCAGTCAGAGTGGCTAAAGTGAACAAATCAGGAGACTATAGATGCTGGAGAGGATGTGGAGAAACGGGAACCCTCTTGCACTGTTGGTGGGAATGCAAACTGGTGCAGCTGCTCTGGAAAACAGTATGGAGGTTCCTCAAAAAATTAAAAATAGATCTACCCTATGACCCAGCAGTAGCACTGCTAGGAATTTACCCAAGGGATACAGGAGTACTGATGCATAGGGGCACTTGTACCCCAATGTTTACAACAGCACTTTCAACAATAGCCAAATTGTGGAAAGAGCCTAAATGTCCATCAACTGATGAATGGATAAAGAAATTGTGGTTTATATACACAACGGAGTACTACGTGGCAATGAGAAGAATGAAATATGGCCTTTTGTAGCAACGTGGATGGAACTGGAGAGTGTTTTGCTAAGTGAAATAAGTCATACAGAGAAAGACAGATACCATATATTTTCACTCTTATCTGGATCCTGAGAAACTTAACAGAAGACCATAGGGGAGGGGAAGGAAAAAAAAAGGTTATAGAGGGAGGGAGGCAAACCATAAGAGACTCCTAAAAACTGAGAACAAACTGAGGGTTGATGGGGGGTGGGAGGGAGGGGAGGATGGGTGAGGGGTATTGAGGAGGGCACCTGTTGTGATGAGCACTGGGTGTTGCATGGAAACCAATTTGACAATAAATTTCATATTAAAAAAAAAAGATTATGTTTTAGAAAATGCTTTGAAAACCACACTGTGTCTGTAGCATAGAGTTTTAAGGACTGCAAATAAACTAAGTTTGCAAATTGCTCAACATTGTTTTAAGTACTTAGTAAGTGGTCACTACATGCAGCTATTATATTAGAGATGAAAATTTAAAAGGTAAAGATTTAATATAGAAGAGTTTAAAAACAAATTATATTTTCAAAGAAACACAGTTTGAAGTTGAGGACCAGAAGGCTTTTCTTTTCTATTTTTTCCTGAATTTTGATGTGGATATAACTAGAATGTAGTATCAACAGTCTGCTTACCAATGTGTGAAGCTAATGTTCACCTTGATGCTCCTACTTCAATTCTTTTCCAGTAATGTTGGTTAGTCAGAGAAAGGTAAAAAGAAACTGCAAATGATATTCACTAAATTGAGTATGAGGTTGAAATGTCTTCCATCATATTATTTTTATGAACATTGGTTTCTCTGATGCCCATTGTATCAATGCAAGAATCAGATCAAGGATCAGACTTCCTTTATGAATATTACATGCAGAATAGAAGGCATTTGATGCGATTGGAATTTTTTGGGTAAATCTTTTTACAAACTTGGAATCAGGTCATCACATAAAAGTGAATATTTAACAATTTTAGAATACTTTCCAGGAATTATTTTTCAGAAAGGAAAAGTAAAATGTGGAATTTTTTGTACACTATGAGCATTGAGAATATTTTCTTTGTCGCTCAGCAGAAGCAGCACACTCTTTTACTTGTATTCAAATAAAAAGTGTTCATTGTCAATTGAAACATTTCCCTTAAAATTTTCTTTTATTCCAGGTATTGGAACCATCCAGCACAATATCATTCCATTATTATTAGCAGTGAAAATCATCCTTGTCCTTATTAAAAATTATACCACTGATATATGTTTTTCTCATCATGTTAAAAGAACTAATTTTATTTTGTTTGTAACATGGACTAAGAAGTATGAAAAAACATATATTGTATTTAATATAAAATATATCCTGGGAAATGTCATTTACATAGAGTTCAATGGCAATGAAACCCCTGAAGTTGTGCAATGAAATGGTTTTGCTACTCTCTGGGATTCAGTATATGATAGTGGTTAAATGCACAGAGAGGTAGCTAAGTTGCCTGAATTCAAATCCTGAATTGTCCTGCTAGTTTCACTAGCACTGTGCTTCACTTTCCACCACTACTAAATGCTCTGTGCCTATCACTTCATTACTAATTATATGGTATCCTATTCATTGTATCTCTGATACTTAGCATACATAGATGCTCAGTTTTTTCTAAAATTCATTAAAAACAAAAACAAGTACATGTCTATTTCATTAAGAAATTGGCAAAGAAAGCTAACGTCAACTATTTAGCAAAATCAACTTAAGATCTAGTTTGTCATCTTGCCATTTAGGCCATTATCTGTTCTTATAAGACTCTAATAAGATAAAGGTTAAAGAATGTTAGCATTTAAAATGCTCTGAAAAAGGATAAAAACATTACTTTCCTCTGCCATATGGTTATTTAGACTATGTGTTTTCCTTTACTTCAATTTCTCAGTTTTGTCATTTACCTTTAGGTAAATTTACTGGACGGGTAAAATCAGCGAAGAGGGGTTAAAAAGTAAAACCTAAGAAAGCCACAGGAGAAATTCCAATAAAATTTAAATCTGTTTCAATTAATAGTTAAAAGATGAGCAAAGGATTTTTCATGCATGGAAGCTGCCTTCATTATTTAAAAACCTACCACAATCAAACTCTAAACATATTAACAAGAGGGGCAACTGGGTGACTCAGTCCATTAAGCATCTGACTCTTGATTTTGGCTCAGGTCACGATCTCACAGTTCATGAGTTTGAGCCCCACGTGGGACTCCGTACTGTCAGGGTGGAGCCTACTTAGGATTCTCTCTCTCTCCCTCTCTCTCTCTGTCCCTCCCTGCTTGCTCTCTCTCTCTTTCTCTCTCTCTTTCAAAATAAATAAACTTAAAAATATAAATAAATTAACTAGAAATATAGAATTTATTTAAATATTTAAGGAAACAAAATAGTGGGCTAAAAGAAATTTCACATGGTCAAACTTTAGTGTTTTCTTAAATACTTACTCCTCTTAACAAAGTTTTAAGCATGCTGGACTTAGCCTCAAGAGTATTAATAGCATTTAACACTTATGTTGTATCTACTATTTGCCAGGTAATATTCTATGCACTTAACATACTGACCTCTTTATTACCAACAACTTATGTTCTAGATACCATTATCTTCATATGACACATAAGGAAGCAGAGACACAAAGATGAGTCTTGACCAGAGTTAAATGGACTGTGTTGGTATTTGAAGCCAGGCATTCTGGCTTTGAAACCTGTGTTCTGAAGTACTAGACTGTGCTGCCCTTCCATGCCTTCAGAATCCCTACTTGAGCTTTCCTATTGTCACCACCACCTGTTTTCCTTCCAACCTACAAGCTCTGCCACCCTGCCTCCTCTCTGGTTACTTGTCTGCCTTATTATTATTATTGTGAGTTTATTTATTTATTTTGAGAGCAAGAGAGAACAAGCATGCAAGCACATGTGGTGGGGGAGGGTCAGAGGAAGACCACCCCCCCCACGCCCCCCCGGCAAGGAGGCTCCGCACTGTCCATGCAGAACCCTACCTGGGGCTTGAACCCACGAATCTGTGAGATCATGGCCTGAGCAAAAATCAAGAGTTGGAAGTTTAACCAACTGAGCCACCCACACTCCCCTCTACCTTATGAATACCTCCACCACCTGGACTCTCCCACTGATTCTCCTACCCATCACATAAATTCATTTCCTTCTTTATTCAGCTTAGCTTCTGTGGTCTATCATAATCACCTCATTTTAAACCCTCTGTTCCCTCCCCTCTTTTTATTTGTTCCCCTCATCTAATTAAACTACCGTTCAAATTAGACCCAATTATCTGCCTACTCTGTGCATATACTGAGCAGCTAAACATTGCAGAAGATAAGTTAAAAACTGCTTACTTGTTGTTTTGTTTAAATTCATGATCATAAGCTTCAAGTGCATACTTTATTGGGTCAAAAAAATTCTACTAAATCTCCCTAGTATGCTCACTTCCCCACTCTCAAAATGATCATTACTATTTACCTATAAAGATGTTCTCTATTTCACTGTTTCTAATAGGAAAAGACTGGAAAGAATCTAAACATCCAGAACTGTTGAATTAATTGAATAATGTACATCAGCACAATGGAACACCTTTATTAACGATAGAAGAGGAACACTTAGAAGAATAGTGGAAGACAGTTAATGGTAAGAGTTCTTCCTGTTACATGAGAAAGGCTGGTTACAAAAACCTTATGCACCATTGTTACATAAAACACATAGAAAGAAAAACAAAAATTCGTAGTGGTTTTCTCTGGAGGTTGGATTAGAAATACTTCTTTTATTCTTGTTTTTATTATCTATATATTTTCTACATTGATGATGTCGCACCTTGTAGTAAAGTAATCTTTAAGAAGGCAGTGATACTGTGTCATTTTTGTCTACTCTCTTTTCCCTAACACATCACCCCCTATTCCTCCTCCCTCTTCACTCATGACCTAAATCTGTATTTCATTGAAAAAAAAGATCAAAACTTCTTCATTTTGTTCTTATTCTACCTACCATCCTACCTGCATTTCTGTATATTTTCTCTGGTAGCTCTTGGGTTCCTATAGAATATGGAGACCTTGCTTATCATGACTGATGCTCTGCATTCTTTACTTTCTCGCCTCCATGGTTTGCAATTGATTAAACTTTTTGTCAGTGATTTAATATTCTCTCTTCTCTCCCTTGAATTACCCACTTTCCTCCCTTTCTACAAAAGGATATAACATAGTGGCTCAGGGGTGGGTTCTGGGTAGAACCTGCTTTAACTGAGTATTGCTTCCCCTATTTCTAGCTGTGTAGACCAATTAACTGAATGAATAGGTTTGTAGAGCATTTACTGATTTTCCACAAGTTTCAATCTCACCATCTATAAAATGGGCTAGTAATAGTATGTACATCTAAGGATGCTAGGATGTAATGAGGATGATATTAATTAATGCCTGTAAAATTCTCAGAATAGTGCCCCGGGCATAGAAAGTAGTTAGTAAATGTTACCTATCTCCTCCCTCCCACTCCACTTCCTCTTCCTCATCCTCCTCCTTATCATTTTTTTACAAATATATTTTTGAACCTCTTTTTGAGGGGAAAATTCTCTCATACTATTTCTCTCTTCTTCATATTTTCTATTCTACATTTACAGGAAAACTTTTTGAAAACTTTTCCCATAGTTTCTCCACTTCTTCACTTCTTTGATTAGGTCAGTTCACCCTAGTCACTACTCACAGTGGCTCTTTTCAGTACCACCAAGAACACATCAGCAAGCAGCAGTAACCACTCCTTTTCATCTTTCCTTTTCAGCATCATTTGACACTGTTTACCATTTCCTTGTTCTGGGAACATTTTCTTCTCGTAGTTTCAAGAACATTACGTTCTCCTGATTTTCCTGCTTCCTTACTGCCCTTCATAGCTGTTCCTCTGATGTTCTCCATGACTTCACCTCTGTGTTAGCATACTCCAGGGCTCTGTACCCAGTCTACTTTGTCTACACACTCTCCTGTCTTTGAAAGCAGAGACAAATGTAAATAACAAATCATATTTAAAAAATTGTGTCTATGTGACTTGACTTTGCCCACAAGGTAAAAATACACAAATAAATCTTTATGAGAAGGGAAGTCTTCAAGTTTTAATAGCAATTGTAGAATGTCTTATTTTATTCATGATGTATTAAAGTGAACAACACTGGCTTTGTAAAGAAGTGAGACGCTTACACCTCACACCACACAAAATGAATACACACATACACATGAACTCATGCTCCTCCCCTACACAATCCTCATTCCCAGCAACCACAATAGAGCCAGAAAATGATAGCAAAAGTATGTAAAGAACAATCTTTCCTGTAAAATGTACCATAATAGAGAAATTCCATCACTGATTCATTTTTCAGAGATTTTATAAACAAAAGATGAATCAATATGGTCAGAGGGATGTATTATGTTCCTTCTTTCCTCACTCCCATATCAATTATTTGTCAGGATAGTCACATTATTTTGTAATTAGTTTTGTACATGTGTAAGTCTTTTGGCACCTTAATACCTTTTTTCCATGCAGAATATAGTCATTTACCTTTGTGATTTTCTGATTGGTGCTTGCTATATAGTAACATGAAAAATATTTCTTGATTGAAGAAATAAAATAAGTTCAGTAATATGTGTACATTTATACTTGCATTTCAAATAGCCCATGGTATTGCTATAATGAACAGAACATGGAAAATTTGTTAGAATTAATTTAAATTTCTTGTTCAATTATTAGTAGTTAAATGAAAGCTTGCTATTATACTATTATACCTAAAGCTTGCTATTATACCTATACCTATGCTATTATACCTATTCACTGGTCACCTACTTTGCTTTTTGCTCTCCTAAGCTTTTACTGACACATTGGCCATAGTGAGCTTCTTGAAAGCATATTTTGCCATACTGTCACTCTCCTGCTTGAGTGCATTGTTGATCTCCTGATGGAATCCTATTGTCTTTTTTTTATTTTTTATTAAAAAAAATTTTTTTTAACATTTATTTATTTTTGAGACAGAGAGAGACAGAGCATGAACAGGGGAGGGTCAGAGAGAAGGAGACACAGAATCTGAAACAGGCTCCAGGCTCTGAGCTGTCAGCACAGAGCCTGATGAGGGGCTTGAACTCACTGACTGCGAGATCATGACCTGAGCTGAAGTCGGCCGCTTAACCGACTGAGCCACCCAGGCGCCCCAATCCTATTGTCTTTTATTGAAGTCCAAAAGCCTCAATTGGGCTAGAAGGTCTTACATGCTATCATTCCCTTCCCATCTTTATAGTTTTATCTCAAACCCCTTGCTTCGCTCCTGACTTGTCTCATCCTGATCTCTCCTCTGTTAGTCCTCTTGTTAACTCCATGCACAGGTCAAATGCCACTTCCTCTTAAAACTCTCTCTTCACCCCCACCCCTAAGTAGGTACCACTCTTAATGTGTTTCCTAACACCTGGAACTGCATGAAAACACCTTTTTCAAACATGCCCTCCTTGCCCTCCCGAAGATGGGTCACCAGAGGAATCAAGGGAAATCTTTGTCTTCTTGGAGAGATTCTTTTTAAAGTGCCAACTATTCTTTTCCTGCTCTCCTCACTGGGAGTGAGAAAGAATGGCATCTGACTTCTTTCCCCTTCTAAGATTTTAGGGCTCTCTTACCTGTGCTAAATTAAGAAAAAATCATGTTCAACTTTAATCAGAAAATTGTGGAGTCAAAGAACTGGTCGACACTTTTGATGCTGCTGAAGTATAGAGACAACAGGAGACATTTTAGTTAAATTAAAAAAGGTGGTGTCTGGGAATAACCTGCCTTCCCACCACTTAAACCGGCAAAGACAGTGGATCTCCAGTGACTGGAGAATAGATCAGTTTAGGTGGTCAGGGCTATGCCATCTTGAAATATCACTAGAAGGCTGCTTATTAGAACATGAGGTGTCTAGGATAAAGAGACAATGGGAGGGATGGAAGGGATGGATGACACACTGTGTGAAGTGTAGGGCAAGGCTATTCCTGGGCAAGAGATTGCACCTCTCTCTCCAACATGAAGTACCCAAAGAACATCAAGCACCTCTCACAACAGAGCTGGTATTTCAACATTGGCAGCACAGAGAGACATTAGTGGTCAGAATTTGGCGGGGGGGGCAGGGGTTTGTTTTGTTTTTCTTTTTGCAGCAATAAGTTTGGAGGAAAGCCACAAACATACCAACACTGACGTACTGGCAATCATATTGGTAATCTCCTACATTTCCCATCACTCAGATGGCTGATAGGAACAGGGAAAGGCTCAAGAGATGTAGATAATAGATGGATAAAGAGAATTTTCCTCCATACCTACTGTCAAGTTCTCAGACTACTGTAGGCATTCACAAAAGCTCTGCCTGTGATACTATAACAGGGTTTTGACCTGACTACTCACTGAGCATAGAAATGCCTGAATGTGATGGAACATATACCTAAAATTAGACTGCTTTATTCCAAATGAGACTAGAATGATTTTGGAAAGAACTGAACTCATTTTCAGGCATGCAAACTGGACACTTTAAGCCAACAAATACTCCATCAACACCACTGTCAGAGGTGGACATTGGAATGTAGAAACAAACTATTGGCTACTGAATACGTAGAAAATACTCCAGGCATATATACCACAGAGTTGTATTTGCTCATTACATAAAATTTCAATTTTATGCAAACTAATTTCAAGTCCTGTGGATTTGCAATGCAGATATTCTGAAGGCATTTGGACAAAAGTAAGCCAGTGGATAGAAAGAGAGCTAGATATACAGAGTCAGGCTGAACTACACACACACTCTCTCTCTCTCTCTCTCTCTCTCTCTCTCTCTCTCTCTCTCCCTCCCTCCCTCCCTCCCTCCTTCCCACACGTATGCAAAAAGCGAAGAACCAAGGGTCAAAAGTTGGTAATACGGTGAGTCAAATAAATATTGGGCCATTGCGGTTCCTGTCAGACCAGACTCTATCCAAACAGTTACCCCATAGACAACAGACATGTTCTCACACATCTAATTCCAAGGCTGCTTGAAGAATTAATGTGGAGGGGCGCCTGGGTGGCTCAGTCGGTTAAGCGGCCGACTTCAGCTCAGGTCATGATCTCACGGTCCGTGAGTTCGAGCCCCACATCGGGCTCTGTGCTGACAGCCTGGAGCCTGTTTCAGATTCTGTGTCTCCCTCTCTCTGACCCTCCCCCATTCATGCTCTCTCTCTCTCTGTCTCAAAAATAAATAAACGTTAAAAAAAAAAAAAGAATTAATGTGGAATATGCTTTTTCAAGTTTGTGTTCATAAATTCATATGGGATAAAAAAATTTTAGTAAAGTAAAAGTTATACTTTATCCAATACATAAACATAAAATACATTTTAAAATTTCACCCTAGCACTTCATTTTCCAGACATTCGGATCTATGTAAAAGGACTTGATTTTTAAGCAGTTGCTTTCGAATTCCACATTCAAGAAGCAGCAGAACTTACTCCTCCTTATTCACACAGGCACCATCACAATGTTCCTTTTTCCAGACCTCCACAACTTTACAAATGGAAAGGCCCTTGTACTTTCTAAGGATAGTTCCTAGCAAGTTCCAGAGCAGTACAATCTCCTTCTTTAAGAGTTATGAGTTAGTGGGTTGGAAGTCAAACCTGGGAATATATATCTTTCAAAAAGCCACTCAGGGGGATAAAAAATTAGACAAATGAACCTAGTTAAATATTAGGCTGAACTGTATAAAATTACTATTTGTAGGTAAAAAAAACTGTCAAGTATTGACATATGGTTTTTTTTATATGGTTTAATTATGATGCATACAAAAAAAATGCCAGCTTTTGGCTATCCCTCTGGAGGCCAATATTCAGAAATTTCGGTTCAGTAGGTATGGGATGGTAAGTGGACATCTGCATTGTAAGAGGTTTCCTAGATATGTGATGAGCCATGTTTGGGGACCACTGAATTGTGCCACAGTTTGGGCTCTAGGTTGGTTTCCCATTGTTCATGTGTAATTATTCATTACCATGTGCCTATTATCAATTTTTAGAAAACCAAATCAAAACAAAAGAAAACTTTTCCAGAGTTATCTATCATCATCTCCCCTTTTCTGTCTAACAAGAAGCTGCATTTCATTACCCCTGCTCCTGTCAGCTTATTCAATGGAAGGCAAAGATTTCTTTCTGACATTTTTCTTGGAAGGAAGGTGAAGCAAGTGGAAGATGTAGCACCGAGAGCTAATATAGTCTGCTCCTCTTGCATAAGTAAAATGAAGGAGAGAACCTGTCTGCAAACAATGAGAAACTCAGAATGAGGACCCAGACATCTACCAGCAAGAGATCCATCTTAATGGAAGAGTTGTGTACACATGACCATGTGCCAGTCTTTTCAGCAAGACTCATATGTGACTTTTTTTGTTTTCACACTTGATATGATTGAAACTGTCATTTTGGAATGTCCAGAAAGAAACACATATTGAGTTAATTATCTAGAAAGGGGAGGAGTGAGAAGAAGCAAAGCATATATTATTGCTACGCATTTTCATAAAATAAGACATAGGGCGCCTGGGTGGCTTAATCAGTTGAGTGTCCGACTCTTGATCTTGGTTTAGGTCATGATCTCATGGTTGTGGGGTTGAGCCCTATCGGGCTCCATGCTGAAAGTGGAGTATGCTTGGGATTCTCTCTCTCCTTCTCTCTCTCTCTCCCCTCCCCCATTGCCCCCTTGCTCTGTCTCTCTCTCTCAAAATAAATAAATAAACATTAAAAATAATAAAAGAAGATGTATCTGAAAAAGGATACACTGAAGAAATAAAGTAAATTGTTGTAGGTCTTTAATCACCACCATAGACTAACAGTGTCTTAAAGGACCTTATAAGGTAAAGCTGATGATCAATAACATTTATTAAATGGCTACTACATCAGCTAATGTTCTAGGGATGTTTAATCTTCCTGGTAACCCTTGACCGTTAGATGTATTATTCCATTTCTGCAGATGGAGAATCTGAAACTCAGAGGTATTAAATAACACGTCCAAATTGCATAGTGATAAATGACAGAGCTGAAGTATGAACTGATTACGTGGAGATTTAGTCAGTGCTTGAACACTGTCAACTTAGAACCATATAATTCCTGGTTACCCAGGCAATTAAAAAAGGAACATGATTTGTATTATATTCTTGATAAGCAAAATTAGAAACTCAGAATAAATGTTTAGGCTTTTTTCTGATTGCTTCTTCATAGCAAATCATATCCTCAGTTCATTCTGTAAGAATATGAGAATGCATTAGATAAATTTGACTTTAAACTTGCCATTTCAGATCAAGTAGCAAATTTTCTTAAAGGTTACATTTCTGTGGCAGAGATTGCTGGCTGTTCACCAAGATCTAGTATCCTCTTCTTTCAGGACCCATGGCCAGTCTACACTTCTAGCTACCCTTGCATTTAAGTATGACTGAAATTCTACTCAACGCAATGTGAGGAAAAAAAGTGTGTCTTCCAAGGCAAAGGCTTTTTAAACAACCCTCCATGCCCTCTTTCCTCTGTTGCCAGTAAATGAAATGATGATGAAGTCCTAGGGAATGATTGAGCCACAAGATGAAAGGAGTCTGGATCTCCTAATTCCTGACCAGGACTCTTGCTTTGAAATCTCTCATGGTGGAGAAATAGATTTCTATTGCATTTGAGCCACTGAACATACATGGGACAATTTGTAGTACAACATTCACTAACAAAATATTAGATGAATTGGAATTTAAAAAAAACCAAACATTGCATTTGGATTTGGTGTTCCCCACCTACTGTAATACCATTGTGGATAAATGGACTTCTCTGAGCCTGTTTCTTCTGTGAAACAGAAATAACAATTTCCACTTCATAAAATTATAAGCATTAAATTAAATCATAAATATGACATTGTTTTAAATTATAATCACTAAGGAAATGTGAAACTTGAAGGACATAGTTTTTTAATTTTTTTTAATGTTTATTTACTTTTGAGAGAGAGAGAGAGAGAGACAGAGACATAGATAGAGAGAGAGAGCATAAGCAAGGGAGAGGCAGAGAGAGATGGAGACACAGAATCTAAAGCAGGCTCAAGTCTCTGAGCTGTCATCACAGAGCCCAACATGGGGCTCAAACCCACACGCTGTGAGATGGTGACCTGAGCTGAAGTCAGAGGCTTAACTGACTGAGCCACCCAGATACCCCATGAAGGGTATAGTTTTTGAGAGAATGCTTCATTCTCAGTTCAGAAAACAATGCTTTCTTTTTTTTGTAACAGTTTTAATAAGACATAATCTATGTACCATAAAGTCGATACATTTTAAGTATACAATTTAATGAATTTTAATATATGTAATGAGTCTTACAAACACTACCATATTATAGTTCTGGAATCTTTTCATCATCCACAAAGAAATCTCATACTCACATATAGTCATTTCCCATTCACATGCACAAATACTTTGTTCTTTTTTATTACCAAATAATATTCCATTCTATAAATATACAAATATTGTTTATCCAGTTGATGAAAATTTGTATTGTTTCTAAGTTTTAACTATTTTAAATAATATTGCTGCAAATATTCCTATACGTTTATTTATATGGACCTACATTTCAATTTCTCTTGAGTATGTATCTAGGAGTGGAATTGCTGGGTCATACATTAACTCTATAATGAACATTTGAAGAAACTGCTAGATTGTTTTCCAAAGTGGCTGCACATATACATTCTCACAGCAATGTATGAGAGTTCCAATTTCTCTATATTCTTACCTACTCCTGTTATCTTTCTGATTATGGCTATCCTAGTTGGTTGGAAATGATACCCTAAGGTGGTTTTGATTTGCATTCCTGTAATGGAGCATGTTTTCATGTGCGTATTGGCCATGTCTATATCTTCTTTGGAGAGATATCTATTCAAATCTTTTTCCCATTTTTAAATTGGGTTATTTGCCTTGTCCAAATTCATCTTTTGAATGAGGATGGCCAACTCTTCCAGAACCAGCTTCTGAAAAGCCTATTTCTTTCCTGTTAAATTTTCTTAATAACTTTGTTGAAAAATAATTGATCATGATGTGAGGGCTTGCTTCTGGGCTTTCAGTTCTATCCCATTGATCTCTATGTCTATCCTTATGCCAGAACCACACTGTCTTAATTACTGTATCTTTACAATAAGCTTCAAAATTTAGAATTATGAGTCCTTTCAATTTGGTCCTCTTTTTAAATATTGTTTTGGCTATTCATGGGTTCCTTAATTTCTATGTGAATTTTAGGATTAGGTGTTCAATTTCTGTTAAAAAGTCAGCTGGGATTTTGATAATTGTGTTTCGCTTATTATAGACCAATTTGGTGTGTATTGCCACCTTAAAAATTTTAATGTTTCAATCCATGGACATAGGATATGTCCATTTATTTAGTTCTTTTTCCATTTCCTTTGATATTTATAATTTTCAAGAAGCATGACTTACACTTCTTTTATTCAATTTATTGTGAAGTATTTTATTCTTTTGGATGCTACTGTAAATGGAGTTATTATCCTAATTTATTTTTGGATTTTCATTGCTAGTGAATGTCCCTTTCTTTTGGTCTACATTGTCATGTTTCAGATATGCCATATTGGTTTTACTATTTTTGTCTCTCTCTCTCTCTCTCAACGTGAACTCTATTCATGGCATTTGTTACACAGTGGGTGTAAAGCCCATTTTCCCGACAGTCTGAACTCCTGATTTTGACTACATCTCTATTTCAGCACAGCAGAAGGCAAATTGTTTGCCTGACATAAGAAAGATAGTAGCTTTACATGAAATAATTATTTTTAAATGATGCTAAACAACTCCCAATCCAGTTTATACTGGCAAGCATACATGCTAGTAGGGGACTTGACACATGACTAAGGGACCAGAGACATTTAAATTCCCTAGCTTTTAGTTAATACACATGGGTTTTTAAAAATTAAAATTATTTAGAGGAAGGGGGAGTACCCTGTCTGGATGCCTCTAAAAAGAGCACATCCTTTGTGCTGGGGGCTGGATGACGATGATAATGTTATTTGGGAAAACTTCCTCCTCTTATTTCCTTCCTGTGAATGGAGCTAAAGTGTTGCAACTCAGGGTTTCTCCTCCCCTTGTTACTTATTCTGCCTCTGGGGAGAGCAAATGGTTTGTCATAAAGTTAAATTTGGGAAGAGTAATTGGGCCCTTTTGCTTCAACTGCATCCTCTTCTTCCTCTTGAAAGTGCTTTGGCTACAGAAAGCACAAACCTCCTCCATGCCCTAAGTTTGTTTGGTAGACTATATCACCTGGAAGCTGCTGTGGGGTGGGGCTGGGGGGAATGTAAATCAGCTTAATTCTACCATTCAAAAGCCAGTAATAAAGGTAACAATTTGCCCTCTTTATTTACTCTTTGTTTAATTTCTCATTCTTTTAATAATCTATGGTAAGAAATTTTGTTTTTTGGCAGTTCCCTCAGAAATTCAAACAGTTAACACCAATAATAATAATAGCAGCTAATATTTATCAAATACTTCTTATATATTTAAAATTTACAGATTAATAAAATATTTGTAATACTTCTGTTTAATAAGAATTGCTATGATCTATTGCCTACATGGGGGAAAAAAACCTTGAAGCACTGACAGGTTAAGTAATTTGTTCATGTAACAGAGATAATAAATAGCAGAGACAGGGTATAAACAAGTTTAGCTCAGCACCTGTACCCTTACCACTGCTTATACTCCCAGTGTGGAATTCTCATTTTGTCATTAAGGAAACTGAGACACAGAGAAATTAAGTAATTTGCCCAGGTTTGCTCAGGAAAGAAATGCTGGAGGTAATAATGAAAATAACAGCTGCCACTCAACCTCCTGAGTTCTGGTAAATTTAGATCTTGAAGTTCCAAGTCCCAGAATGGACAGTGGGGTAGGTGAACTCCCTGAGGCTATTAAAATGGTGATCCAGAGAAAGAAAATAAGGCTTACAGATATTCTGTGTGGGTTCACCCAAAGGAAGGTTACTGAGTGAGGATTCTCACTGAAGCCTCTGAAGAACTCCTCCTATTTCTGTGGTCTCACCACTGTGCACTTTCACATTCTTAAAGAGTATCCCCTGTGATGAACGACCAGCTTAAATGATATTTTGTTTTTGCATTTGTGGATAACAAGAATGTGATATTTGCAAATGATTTATCTTTAGGTTTGTGTTTGGACTCTATGTTTCTGACCTGGAGAAAGAACAATCAGACAGTTGCCTTGGTTGCACTAGAGTATTTAAGGATGCTCAAAGGTAAGAGGTGCACTGGGGCTATTGGCAGACATGTACCCCCAAGCCGAAGGAGACTGAGAAAGATGATGCTTGCTAACTGGCCCTGCTTATTATTGAAAAGTAGTAGGTGCTCTTCTACTTTAACTATTTGTGTCTGTTGGCAAAGCCAAGTAAACATTTTCTGCTTTGGAAATCAACCAGAAATTGAAATGTCAAAGCAAAAAGATGAGAAGGAAGGCATTATTCAGAGCAAATGTTTCTCCTTTTAAAATGTGTATATGTTGGTTTTTTTCTTGAGGAAGATGATGGCGTAGGAGGACGCTGGGCTCACCGTGTCCTGCTGATCACTTAGATTCCACCCACACCTGCTTAAATAACGCAGAAAACCACCAGAAGACTAGCAGAATGGATTCTCCGGAGCCAAGCGTAGACGAGAGGCTCACGGAAGAGGGTAGGAAGGGCAGAGAGGCGGTGTGCGCTGCTACACGGACTGGCCGGAGTGAGCTGGGGAGGAGGGGCAGCCCACCGTCAAATCAGAGCCCCCAAGTCTGGCTTGCAAAAGAGGAGGGGCCAGACGGAGTGTGTTCAGACAGTAAGCGGGACTTAACATCTGGAAGGTTATAAGCTAACAGCTCTGCTCGGAGAGCGGGAGGGCTGGAGGACAACTGGAGGGAGAGTTGTTGAGCCCCGGACGACAGAACTCAGCTTGGCGGGGAACAAAGGCGCTCCCCAGCACCATCTCCCTCGCCTGTCTCCCAGCCAAAATCCCAAAGGGAACCAGTTCCTGTCACAGAACTTGCTTGCACCGCGCAAACACCCAACACTGTGCTTCTGCGGATCCATCCCTCCGGTGGCAGGTCTGACTCCCTCCCAGTGCCTCAAGGCCCCACCCGAAGTGGATCACTGAAGGAAAAGCGAGCTGAGCCTGCCCCTCCCGCCCCTGTGCACCTTGCAGATCCACCACAGCTAAAACGCCAGATCCCCAGCACCACAAGCCTGGCAGTGTGCAAGTAGCCCAGATGGGCCATGCCACCCCACAGTGAATCCCACCCCTAGGGGAGGGGAAGAGAAGGCACACACCAGTCTGACTGTGACCCCAGCGGTGGGCTGGGGGCAGACATCAGGTCTGACTGCGGCTCCAACCATGAATGCAAGTTATTCAAGACAGCACAAGGGAAGTGCCCTGCAGTTCCGCACCACTCCAGGGACTATCCAAAATGACGAAACGGAAGAATTCCCCTCAAAAGAATCTCCAGGAAATAACGACAGCTAACGAACTGATCAAAAAGGATTTAAACAATATAGGATTGTTTAAATATAGGATTTGAAAACAGTATAAAGGACAGCAGAGAATCTATTGCTACAGTGATCAAGGGACTAAGGAACGGCCAGGAGGAGCTAAAAATGCTATAAATGAGCTGCAAAATAAAATGGAGACAGCCACAGCTCAGATTGAAGAGGCAGAGGAGAGAATAAGTGAACTAGAAGATAAAATTATGGAAAAAGAGGAAGCTGAGAAAAAGAGAGATAAGAAAATCCAGAAAAATTAGAGAACTAAGTGATGCACTAAAGAGAAATAATCTATGCATAATTGGTATTTCAGAGGAGGAAGAGAGAGGGAAAGGTGCTGAAGGTGTACTTGAAGAAATAATAGCCGAGAACTTCCCTGATCTGGGGAAGGAAAAAGGCTTTGAAATCCAAGAGGCACAGAGGACTCCCTTCAGACGTAACTTGAATCGATCTTCTGCACGACATATCATAGTGAAACTGGCAAAATACAAGGATAAAGAGAAAATTCTGAAAGCAGAGAGGGATAAACGTGGTCTAACATATAAAGGGAAACCTGTAAGACTTGTGACTGATCTCTCTTCTGAAACTTGGCAGGCCAGAAAGGAATGGCAGGAGATCTTCAATGTGATGAACAGCAAAAAAAATGCACAGCCGAGAATCCTTTATCCAGCAAGTCTGTCATTTAGAATAGAAGGAGAGATAAAGGTCTTCCCAAACAAACAAAAACTGAAGGAATTCGTCACCACTAAACCATCCCTACAAGAGATCCTAAGGGGGATCCTGTGAGACAAAGTACCAGAGACATTGCTACAAGCATAAAACATACAGACATCACAATGACCCTAAACCCGTATCTTTCTATAATAACACTGAATGTAAATGGATTAAATGCGTGAACCAAAAGAAATAGGGTATCAGAATGGATAAAAAAAACAAGACCCATCTATTTGCTGTCTACAAGAGACTCATTTTAAATCTGAGGACTCCTTTAGATTGAGAGTGAGGGGATGGAGAACTATTTATCATGCTACTGGAAGCCAAAAGAAAGCTGGAGTAGCCATACTTAGACAAACTAGACTTTAAATTAAAGGCTGTAACAATAGATGAAGAAGGGCATTATATAATACTTACAAGGTCTATCCATCAGGAAGAGCTAACAATTATAAATGTCTATGTACCAAATACTGGAGCCCCCAAATACATAAAACAATTACTCACAAACATAAGCAACCTTATTGATAAGAATGTGGTAATTGCAGGGGACTTTAACACTCCACTTACAGAAATGGATAGATCATCTAGACACATGGTCAATAAAGAAACAAGGGCCCTGAATGATACATTGGATCAGATGGACTTGACAGATATATTTAGAACTCTGCATCCCAAAGCAACAGAATATACTTTCTTCTCGAGTGAACATGGAACATTTTCCAAGATAGATCACATACTGTGTCACAAAACAGCCCTTCATAAGTATACAAGAATTGAGATCATACCATGCATACTTTCAGACCACAATGCTATGAATCTTGAAATCAACCACAGGAAAACGTCTGGAAAACCTCCAAAAGCATGGAGGTTAAAGAATACCCTACTAAAGAATGAATGGGTCAATCAGGCAATTAGAGAAGAAATTAAAAAAATATATGGAAACAAACGAAAATGAAAATACAACAATCCAAATGCTTTGGGATGCAGCGAAGGCAGTCCTGAGAGGAAAATACATTGCAATCCAGGCCTATCTCAAGAAACAAGAAAAATCCCAAATACAAAATCTAACAGCACACCTAAAGGAAATAGAAGCAGAACAGCAAAGACACCCCAAACCCAGCAGAAAAAGAGAAATAATAAAGATAAGAGCAGAAATAAACACTTTAGAATCTAAAAAAACAGTAGAGCAGTTCAATGAAACCAAGAGTTGGTTTTTTGAAAAAATAAACAAAATTGATAAACCTCTAGCCAGGCTTCTCAAAAAGGAAAGGGAGATGACCCAAATAGATAAAATCATGAATGAAAATGGAATTATTACAACCAATCCCTCAGAAATACAAGCAATTATCAGGGAATACTATGAAAAAGTATATGCCAACAAACTGGACAACCTGGAAGAAATGGACAAATTCCTAAATACCCACGCACTTCCAAAACTCAATCAGGAGGAAAGAGAAAGCTTGAGCAGACCCATAACCAGCGAAGAAATGGAATCAGTTATCAAAAATCTCCCAACAAATAAGAGTCCAGGACCAGATGGCTTCCAGGGGAGTGCTACCAGACGTTTAAAGCAGAGATAATACCTATCCTTCTCAAGCTATTCCAAAAAATAGAAAGGGAAGAAAAACTTCCAGACTCATTCTATGAAGCCAGTCTTACTTTGATTCCTAAACCAGACAAAGATCCAGCAAAAAAGAGAATTACAGGCCAATATCTCTGATGAATATAGATGCAAAAATTCTCAATAAGATACTAGCAAATCAAATTCAACAGCTTATAAAAAGAATTATTAACCATGATCAAGTGGGATTCATTCCTGGGATGCAGGGCTGGTTCAACATTCACAAATCAATCAATGTGATACATCACATTAATAAAATAAAAGATAAGAACCATATGATCCTGTCAATTGATGCAGAAAAGGCATTTGGCAAAATTCAACATCCTTTCTTAATAAAAACCCTTGAGAAAGTCGGGATAGAAGGAACATACTTAAACATCATAAAAGCCATTTATGAAAAGCCCACAGCTAACATCATCCTCAATGGGGAAAAAACTGAGAGCTTTTTCCCTGAGATCAGGAACATGACAGGGATGTCCACTCTCACCGCTGTTGTTTAACATAGTTTTGGAAGTTCTAGCATCAGCAATCAGACAACAAAAGGAAATCAAAGGCATCAAAATTGGCAAAGATGAAGTTAAGCTTTCACTTTTTGCAGATCACATGATATTATACATGGAAAACCTGAGAAACTCCACCAAAAGTCTGCTAGAACTGATACATGAATTCAGCAAAGTGGCAGGATACAAAATCAATGTACAGAAATAGTTGCATTCTTATACACTAACAATGAAGCAACAGAAAGACAAATAAAGAAACGGATCCCATTCACAATTGCACCAAGAAGCATAAAATACCTAGGAATAAACCTAACCAAAGATGTAAAAGATCTGTATGCTGAAAACTATAGAAAGCTTATGAAGGAAATTGAAGAAGATATAAAGAAATGGAAAAACATTCCGTGCTCATGGATTGGAAGAATAAATATTGTCAAAATGTCAATTCTACCCAAAGCTATCTACACATTCAATGCAATCCCAATCAAAATTGCAGCAGCATTCTTCTCGAAGCTAGAACAAGCAATCCTAAAATTCATCTGGAACCACAAAAGGCCCCGAATAGCCAAAGTAATTTTGAAGAAGAAGACCAAAGCAGGAGGCATCACAATCCCAGACTTTAGCCTCTCCTACAAAGCTGTCATCATCAAGACAGCATGGTATTGGCACAAAAACAGACACATAGACCAATGGAATAGAATAGAAACCCCAGAACTAGACCCACAAATGTATGGCCAACTAATCTTTGACAAAGCAGGAAAGAACATCCAATGGAAAAAAGGCAGTCTCTTTAACAAATGGTGCTGGGAGAACTGGACAGCAACATGCAGAGGGTTGAAACTAGACCACTTTCTCACACCATTCACAAAAATAAACTCAAAATGGATGAAGGACCTGAATGTGAGACAGGAAACCATCAAAACCTTAGAGGAGAAAGCAGGAAAAGACCTCTCTGACCTCAGCCGTAGCAATCTCTTACTCGACACAACCCCAAAGGCAAGGGAATTAAAAGCAAAAGTGAATTACTGGGACCTTATGAAGATAAAACACTTCTTCACAGCAAAGGAAACAACCAACAAAACTAAAAGGCAACCAACGGAATGGGAAAAGATATTTGCAAATGACATATCGGACAAAGGGCTAGTATCCAAAATCTATAAAGAGCTCATCAAACTCCACACCCGAAAAACAAATAACCCAGTGAAGAAATGGGCAGAAAACATGAATAGATACTTCTCTAAAGAAGACATCCGGATGGCCAACAGGCACATGAAAAGATGCTCAACGTCGCTCCTCATCAGGGAAATACAAATCAAAACCACACTCAGATATCACCTCACGCCAGTCAGAGTGGCCAAAAGGAACAAATCAGGAGACTATAGATGCTGGAGAGGATGTGGAGAAACGGGAACCCTCTTGCACTGTTGGTGGGAATGCAAACTGGTGCAGCCGCTCTGGAAAAGTGTGGAGTTTCCTCAAAAATTAAAAATGGATCTACCTTATGACCCAGCAGTAGCACTGCTAGGAATTTACCCAAGGGATACAGGAGTACTGATGCATAGGGGCACTTGTACCCCAATGTTTATAGCAGCACTCTCAACAATAGCCAAATTATGGAAAGAGCCTAAATGTCCATCAACTGATGAATGGATAAAGAAATTGTGGTTTATATACACAATGGAGTACTACGTGGCAATGAGAAAGAATGAAATATGGCCCTTTGTAGCAACGTGGACGGAACTGGAGAGTGTGATGCTCAGTGAAATAAGCCATACAGAGAAAGACAGATACCATATGTTTTCACTCTTAGGTGGATCCTGAGAAACTTAACAGAAACCCATGGGAGAGGGGAAGGCAAAAAAAAAAAGAGAGAGGTTAGAGTGGGAGAGAGCCAAATCATAAGAGACTCTTAAAAACTGAGAACAAACTGAGAGCTGATGGGGGGTGGGAGGGAGGGGAGGGTAAGTGATGGGTATTGAAGAGGGCATCTTTTGGGATGATCACTGGGTGTTGTATGGAAACCAATTTGACAAGAAATTTCATATATATTTTAAAAATGTGTATATGTTGGGCATGTGAAAATATATGATGGCTAATGTGCTATTGTCAATGAAAGTGTAATTCCAACAAAATTCTATGGAATGGTTGCTGTAGAAGTTGATGAAAGATCTATGGCTATTTTTGAGGAAGCACAAGTTATTCGTGTTTCCAAACTTTTATCTGTTATTTGACAGCCACTATGAAATGTTTCTTTTATAAGTAAAAAATGTTTAAGAAGATTCTATACCATTATTTCTTTCAGTCATGACATTCTGTGGCTTCTACTTTTTCTTGCTCTAAGCTTCTGACTAGCATGCCGTCTCCTAAATCCTTTTAAAGAATACAGCTAAGTCAAAGAAACATTTTATTTTTAGAAAAAAAAAAGTGGTTTGCACTTAGATCTGCAGGGGCTACTCAAGTTTCATTAAGATAATGAAAGAATAGTATTTTTCCTGAAATTAGATTTTAGAAATACCTTTTCTGATGTTGCTGTATTCATCATGTCTTGTGGTTATGCAATCCTTATTTTCAAGTAACTCATTGTACCTGGCAAACATCTCATTACTCTTTCCAGGGTTTCAGTATTGAACTATAAATGGTGTGCCATGGAAAATGTTAAGTTACAAGAATTGTTGTTTCTTTCTACAGATCAACCAAATAGTGTTCCATAATATTCTTGTTTAGAAGGAGAGTCATTCATACTCTGAATGTAGTTTCAACATCTGTGGTAAATCGACCATCAAACAATCCACTAACATGGAAATGAGAACGTGTCACCCAGATGTACACTCCATCACATTAAGTCCTTTGTGGTTGGCTGTTTTCTTCTTTAAATTATGAGATTCTTGTGGGAAAAGATGACATTTTGTGTGTTCTATTTTGGATGTGCATGGCTGGGGGGAATCACCTGGTAGATTAGAAGTGTATAGTATGTGTAAACTTCTGTTTTATACAATTTTAAATTTAATTTTGTAAGTTAAACTTTACTTAAATAGCAATTGGCCAAATTTAGGATAAAAGTAAGCCTTTGGTAGTTACAGTAATTATTGAAGTAATATGTGATTATTGTGTGTAGTATTTTACTAAGTATGATATGTATGTAAGAATATGTAACAGGCACAATGGATAAATTGTTCCCCTCCAAAAAGCTTTTAAGATATTTGGAAGAACAAGCTTGAATACAAAGTGACACAGAAATAATTGATAAAATTATGTACTAACAAATGAAAGGTTTAGATCAATTTATGCATGTGTTTTAACACATGAAAAATATTTTATACACACACACACACACACATACATACAATAAAGGGACTAAATGATGTAGAAGTGATTCAGAAGACTTCTCTATAAAGATCTAGGTGACAGGGAGAACTGATTGCATGTGGAAAAATATAAAGCCTTTTTATTTATTCACTTATTTAACTCATGAGCATCTACTCTGTATTAGCCTTGTCCTAGATGCTAGGTATAGAATATTAAAGAAAACAAAGTCCCTCCCCTGAAATGTAGTGCTGAAAATAGACATGCAAACCAGAAATTATGATATGTTATTACGAGTGCTGCTCTGAGAATAAAAAGGAAGGTCACTTAGTCCAGAATGCTCAGCTAGCACTATAGAAAGATCCTTTGGTCTGTGGTAGTGAAATCTGGTTTGTGGAGCTCATGAGGACTAGGGGAGTTAGGGGTAAATTAGATACAGAGCAACTAAGTAGGAGGCCATTGCTGCTATTCAGGCAGTTGATGAAGACTGATGTTAGGCAGTCACCGTAAAACCAAAAATTGCACAGATCTGATAGAGACAAAGAAATAGCCTATTGACTCCTACCATGGTACAGTGAAAATACTGATAACCAAAGTGAAGATAATAGAAAAACAAAAGCTCAGTTCTTTCTCACTGTAGAACATAGAGGGTGGACTCATAACCTCAAAGACACTTCCTGTCACCTTCGGAAAGGTGGAAGAAGAAATGATTCCTTCTTTAAATACAAGCAAACAGGCTCTCCTATGTGCAGGCATTCTCTGTTTCTGGGAATAAAAATTCCACATCAGACACAGTTCCACACCTCCATAAATCTTTTGAGGGAGGAAACAGTCTGGAAAGAAATATCTCACATAAAATAATTACCCTGATAAAATTATGTTAAAAAAATCACTACAAGAACACAGAGCTTGAAGTAACAATTCTGATGAAGATGAGGTTTGAGGATGGAGGTATAGCTACCAAGAAGTCTATATTTATACCGGTACTTAGCAGGTCATTGGAGAGAAATGTGCCCAAACATGAGGCAGAGGTAAGCAGGAGTCTTGGTGGTGGGTAATGAGAACAATTTTCCATAATTCGTGTGAATTCCAGAGTGTGTTTCTGAAGTGATAACTAGATACTTCTCTATCTCCTTTGCCACTCATAGTTTATAACTTACTGTACATATTTGGGGCCACTGAAACCAGAATTAAGTTTTATACTAATATTATGACTGTAGTTCATTTAATTGTTTTTGGTCACTCATGTTTAAGTTAAGGTATAAAATGTTGGGGCACCTGGGTGGCTCAGTCAGTTAAATGTCCAACTCTTGATTTTGGGTCATGTCATGATCTCATGGTTTGTGAGTTTGAGCCCCACATTGGGGTCTGCACTGACAGCATGAGCTTGCTTGGGATTCTGTCTGCCTCTCTCTCTGACCTTCCCCTGCTCACTCTCTATCTCTCTTTCTCAAAAATAAATAAAAATAAACTTTAAAAAATTGTATACAATGAGGTGCATATAGGACACAGATCATTGGTACTTCTTGATTTTTATACATGTATACACCTTTAATGCAGTCACTCACATTCAGATAGAGAAAATCTCCATCACCCAGAAGATTTTCTCATTCTTGCTTTGCATCAGTGCCACTCCAGCCCAACCACACAGGAGCTTTATCACCACATGAAAGCTTTGCCAATTTTTGAACTCCCTGGAAATGGAACCAGGCAAGTAGTATTTACTTTCTTGTGCCTGGTTTATTTCATTCATCATAACATTTGTGATACACCCATGGCTTTATGCCATTTGTTGTTTTGTAGTATTCCATTATTGGAACACTGCATGATTTTTTTACCCACTCTCTTGTTGGGCGTTTAGGGTATTTTTGAATAATGTTGCTATAAACACTTACACATTTCTCCTGGGCGATTTGCTTTTAGATACTGTAGCATAGCATCGTGGTATTTTACATGTATTAATTACTGTCAGGCAATCTACATGTTAGGTGTTGTCAATCGTTGTAATCAGGGATTCACATCTCTGGCATTGTCACTTAGCCTTTAATTAGAACCGCTCCATTTTAGAAGCAGCTACTTTTGAGGTACATGTACTGCATTATTTTAAGGCCATACATTGAACAATTGAATTTTTGATACAGGGACTCACTGCTGAAATTAGTGGTTTGCTGGTTCGCATAACGAATGTTGGAAGTGGGATCTCATTGGCAAAATCAATGAAAATAAAGATAAGAAGATTAGCTAGAACATTTTAGACACACTCTCCACATTAATCGAGCAGGATATATGCAGCTAGCAAATCCTGCAGCCTGTGTGCCTGAGAGGGGTGCTGAAGACAATTTTGAAAGAATCCTTTCTCCATCTATTGGCATGGAGGATTTTGGTTGCTGATGATAATTATAAGCCAACTCTAAGTGTGTAGAATTTTGCATATAGAATATAATTATACTTGCCTTAAGTCAGCTATTCATGCAAGATCAGGTCAGTGCCTAAAGAGAGAGAGACAGAGAGAGAAAGAGATGGGCATTTATCAAACTGATGGAACAGGTCATATGAAATATTTTCTTCCTTCTTCTAAAGAATATTCATTCCATAAATGTTGGTATGTGATAAAATTTGCTCTGAGATTTGCTTTCATTATAACTGCTAGTGTGTTTGTGGGAAAGAAGCTAATGCCACCTTCCTCTAATTTTCCATGATAACCCTGACTCACCAAAAGCTCCTTAAAATTATGCATGACCAATTTTTTGGGGTACTATCATAGATGTAGTATTGACTTCAACTCTCCACTCTTCCAGGGATAGGAAGATACAGGTAAGAGTGAAGTTTCACCAGTTGGATACCTTATCCTTGACTTTGGGCTCTCCAAGTGAGATGTTGGAAGACCTTATGAAAGCAAGGGCTTTAAAATGCCAGCCCCATTATAAGAATCATGACCTAGATAGTCCATTGGTCCCAAGAGAGTGAGCAGTAAGAAGCAGAACTCTATTAGTAATACCAACCTGAGGCAAAACTTCCCCAGATGACCCATAGCTCCGTGAGAGTAAATGACTGTACCTGAGTTTTACTCTTGTCACTTTATGGAGTCAGGATTATTAAGGTTTAATATTGTTGCAGTAAGTAAATTAGCCCTTTTGAAGTGTAGAGATTTTTGAATTTTGAAAATGTACACAGTCACATAATCACCATCACAATCAACATATAGAACATTTCTAGCACCACAAAAAGCTCTCTCATGCCCCTCCTCTTACCCTCGGACCCTGGCAACTATTGATTGGTTTTCTGTCCCTTGTGGTTTTGAACTTTCTAAACTATCATGAAAATGAAAGTATATGGTATGAAGCCTTTTTTTGTTTTTGTTTTTGATTTTGTTTGGCTTTTTTACACTTAGTACAATGCATTGGAGATTTATCTATACTGTTGCATTTATCAGTAGTGTGTTCTTTTGAATTTCTGAGTAGGATGCATTTATCAGTTTGTATTTCCATTCAGCAGTTGATAGATATTTAAATTATTTTCATTTCTGGAATGTTAAGAATAAAACTAGTTGGAAATATTTACAAGCATGTACTTGGGAGGACATAAAATATTCTTTTGAGTAATATCTAGAAGCAGAATTGCTGAGTTGTTAAAAGTATCTTCTTTAACTTTATAAGAAAATTCCCAAACTGTTTTCCAGAATGATAGTACCATTTTACATTCTACCAAAACTGTATGAAGGTTCCAGTTACACTACACCTTCAGTAATTCTTGGTATTTTCAAGTTTGGGGGTTTTGGTTGTTCTTGTCTTGGTTTGTTTAGCCACTGCAATAGGTGTGAAGAGGTATGCCACTGTGGCTTTAGTTTGGGTTTCTCTAATGATTACTGATGTTGAGCTTCTTTTCATATATTTGTTTGCCATCCGTATTTAAAATTTTAATCTTTTTGGTGAAATATTTGTTAAATATTTTTGCCTATTTTTAATTAGGCTGTTTATTTCCTTATTCAGTTTTGTGGGTTCTTTATATATTCCAAATACCAGTCCTTTATCAGACATATGTTTTGCAAATATGGACCAAAGAGAAAAAAAAATAGGAAGAGGCCATATTATTGGGAAAAAACCCCAATAATATGATTACTGATTGACAATTTATACCTCAGAATACACAAACATGTGGGAATCATCAATTGACTGTCCTCTTTGAGCCACCTGCAGCATGACGGAAGGGCCTGTATTTCATCCTCTTCCTTACCTTTTATTCAACTTGAAAAACGTTAGCAGTGCCGAGCGCCATGACACACTTAACTGCAGATGATGACAAGGTTCAGTTTTTATGCATGTTAAACGACACTTAGCAACAGCTCTCTTGTCAGCTATTGCTTGAAAGAGATGGCTTTCTCCAACATCATCCCCCCCGCCCCGTTGCTTAGCAACCCTGCTTATTTCACTAGCAATGTACCTATCATGGATATCGACCTGAACAGAAACACATCCTTGAACAATGGAGGACATACAGCAGGAGACATTGTTCTGGTTTCCTAGTTTGGTTTCAGGGCTAGCACATGGCCCTTACTATTAATCATATTAACATACAAATTAACCATTTTGTCTCACTTTTGATAATGTGTTTTATTTGTATTGATGCTGATTGTTTTGCTCCAACAACTATATGTCAGCATTTACATTTCTTATGAAGAACTTCTCTATGGCTTTCTTCAAGCTGATTTTCAAACAGGAAAAGAGTCTATTATTTAAAGTATGCTAACACAGTTTTGCTTTACTTGAGATCTCTTCTAATTGCAATCAAAATATTAGGAAAGAGTGGCATAAAATTTGTCTGTACACTTGAAATATTGAACATACTAACTTGAAATAATACGACATATTCAATAATATTTGGGGAAAATGTGGTGCTATGCACTGTTGGCTATATACTCTACAGCCATTCTTCCCTCCCCAGGATTTCTTTCTTGCTGACTTACCTCCCATTAGAGCAGCTAAAAATATTGAACAGTCACTTTGCTTGCTTCCATTGCAGTAGGACATCAGAATGTGACTCAGTCCTGGCCACTGGCATCTGAGGGAGAAATCTGACTCAGTCTCTGGGATATAATTTCTTCCTTAAAATAAACACAGGAGAAAAACTTCCTCTGCCCATGGACATTGTCACTCCATGCCCTTCCAGAAAATGTAACAACCATCTTACAACTATAAAGTGATAAGCCTAAAGACTGTCAATGAAAAAATAGTTTAAGTAACTCAAATAGAGTTCAGATACTTTATTCATCTGGTAAGTATGAGGGAGCATCTGAAGGGTGGCTAACTCCCTAAGTCAATGTGGGGTAGTTTTGTGGACTCAGAAGAAGAGGTATGGGTCCTGGTGCTTTGGGTCAGGTAGCAGTTTTCACTGGATTGGTTGGAGATTCTCCTCCTCCTCCTCCTCCTCCTCCTCCTCCTCCTCCTCCCTCCTCCTCCTTCCTCTTCCTCCTCCTCCTCCTCCTCTTCTTCTCTTCTTTATTGCCTCTTCATTGGAATCATTGATGAAATCCAAGAAGAGTGCTTTTGAGAGCTATTTTTATAAGCCTTGAAGTTTCTCTATTACTTAATTTTAAGGAGAGAGAAGGAAGGAACTTGCTAACTAAATACATAAATAGAAAGTGAAAGAAAGAGGAGGAAAAGAGCAAGAAGACAAAAGATTTTGCTCTATTATGTCTACTTTAATCCTTTTACAAGATCAAGCAATACACCAAAGATGGTGAAGCAGAACAATGAGTCCTGGTGACACTGCTTCACAACTGAGCTAACACTGGAGTCAGAAAAAGCCTTAAAAGGATACATTTGATTAGCCTCACTAAGGATAATTACCCTTTCTGAAAATTAACTGATTTGGGATGCTAATTACATTTACAAAATCTCTTCACAGCAGTAACTAGATTCTTGTTGAAGAATAAATGGAAGAAGATGAATGAATATCAGGGGATAGGAATCTTGAGGGTCATCTTATAATTCTACTGTATGAAGCAGTAAAATTATAGAAGGAATTTTAGTATACTATATAGCAACCTAGGTGTTCAGAATATATTTTTATTGTAAACATTTATTATGAAAGTTATCAAGCCTCCAGCAAAGTTACAAGATGTTGCTAAATAGTCGTGTACTCACCACGTAGACCTCCCATTAACAATTGTTATATCAACATTTATAATTTATATAAATGATAAGACATTTTTGTCAATATCTATCTGTCCTTTTATCTATTCATTAATTCATCTTATTTTCAATGAATTTCAAAGGAACTTGAAGGCATCAACATATTCCTTAAATATTTCAACGTGTAAATTGTTAACTAGAATTCAATATTTGCTAGGGTTTTCTTTTGATATAAAATTTGCATACAATGAAATACACAAACCTTAACTGTACCGTTTGCTATGGAGTTTTTTTTCTAATTTCTCTCCCCCAAGTTTATGGAGGCATCATTTACATATAAAATTTAGCTAGTTTAAGTGTGCAATTTGAGGTGTTTTGAGAAATGTAAGCCTCACCACAACTAAGATACAGAGCATTCCATCATCCTAAAACATTCCTTCTTGCTCTTTTGCAGTTAATCCTTTCCCCTCACCCTGACCCCAGGCAATTACTCAAAAAAATATTTTAACCAAAATAACCAATAGTTATATGGCAAACATAATAAAAGTCCATAAACAAACAATACATTAAAAAATATTAACAAAAATAAAAAGGCCAACCAAAAAGAAGACAAAATGGACAGATATGAAATTTATAAGAAACATCTAATTAAACAGTGAGAAGATACTCAGTCTTCTTAGTAGGCAGGAAAATAAAAGTTCAAACAATAATAAAGTGTCACTTTTTAACCTATCACAATGTAAAAACAAAGTCAGTTGTATTTCTAATGTTGAGAAGGGAGAAGTGGTAAAATATCAACTGTTATAGGTCTTTGATAAAATAATCAATCTGGCAATAGCCATTAAAATTAAATCTACTGGCTAAGATGGCCTTGATATTTCCCTCAGTTTGACCTTTATAGACAGGCTTCTTCCTATCTCCTGGTCCCTGACCTCCTTCTTACCATGGCCCTTACAGAATCTGGATGGCCTACACCACTGAGGTTCCTCCTCTCTTAGAGAGGATTTACTTTAGAAAATCTCTCTTAGAGCACTTACTTTAGAAAACTAGTAACTGTAAATTCTTTCTCCATCCCTTTGAGACGTGAGTCCTTTCAAAAGTCTTTTGCCAATTTCACAACCCAGGCCTATCTTTCTCAAGGACCTGGGAGCCATCCTTTTGAAATGTACTCATCTAGGAAGATAATACCCCCATCCCCTAATGTCTGGGGGGGTGGTAGGAGCCTAAGTTCAGTGAATGCCTTGCTTCAAGTTGTAAAACTGTGTCCTGTCAGGAAGATATGAAGACTGTTTACTTTTCCTTTGGGTAAAGCTAATTAGCCAACAAAGATGGCCTGTGATTTCTTTAGTCTAATCCCAGCTCTTGAAAACTCACTTTGTTTCAGTAGAATTGAGATAACTTAGTTATGTTCTGTCTCCCCTATTGCAATAGCCTTGAATAAAGTTTTCAGCATCCGATTAACTTTGTCCAGTGCAGTTTTTGCTTTGACAGTACACACAGTCTTCAATCTGGCATTCCCATCCCACTGCAGAGTCTGTCCCTTAAAAACAAAAGCATGGAATTTAATTAACACTGGTTACCTTGGAATGAATGGAAGAGGATGATAGAAAATAAAGAAAAAGCTATTTTTAGAACCATGTTTCTACTGAAAGAGCATATGTAATTTGGTCTTTTTTTTCTTTTTGATGTCTGATCTTATTTATTTGTTACTCTTAGAAAATCTCATTTTTGACTGGACTCAGGCTTAGAGGTAGAAGCTCTCAGATACCACCTCCATCTCTTGACAATCTGTTCCTGGCATCTTTCCTTGGCTTCTTTCATTTTCTTTGCCAAAAAGTTTAGCATATTCTGCAACCCCTTCCTTATTTTTCTTAGTATGCTGCTTCTTCAGAGCAATACACTGATGTTTGTGTCAGAGGACACATGAAGAAACAAGATGCTGAATCTTGGCCATTTTGGCTCTAGTTTCTTGCCTTCTTAGTTTAGGGGCTTTCTCACAACATACTGGTGGACATCATTTCTTTAGAAAAGTTTGCAGATTCCTCTCATTCTTTTGGGCCCCAGGTGGCAAGACACAGTAGTATTAGTGACTCCAGGAATATCCTTCTCACCCCCCCTTTTTTTTACAATAACCAAATTGAGAACTCTGAGATTGGCATCCACAATGCAACCCCAAACAGATCTGCACTTTCTTTCTCTAGTCTTCCTTAGTCGGTAGCAGGAATGCCCCTTACTCAGCAGCAGGTGGACATGACCAGGGGTCAAGACACCCTGCTTCATGGGGAAGCCTTGCTTGTCATTGCCACCACTTATTTGGACCACATAACCCTTCCATTTTTCATCGAGAGCATCAGCAGCAACTTCTGTGGCCATACCCTTGTTATAAAAGGTATGAGGTTTGTGTTCATCATCCACTTCTATGAGCTTTTGGCAGCCAGTAGCTGAGCAAGAGATGTTCAGCTTCGTCCTAAAGCAGCTTACTGCCTTTGAGGTACCACAAAAAAAAGAGCAATATGATCTTTTTTATATAAACTTGTATCTGATGCTGGAAAGAATGTTGAAAAATGAATTGAATGTGCATTAAAATAAAAATAAAATAAAATAATGAAATATAACTTGACTGCCACTCCCCATGGATTTAAATGATTGTTCAGTGTTTCTGTTTTTGAAGTGTTTTTTTACTATAATTTATCATAGGGCTTTTCACATTAAATAATATTAATTTACTTATGTGTCTGTTTCCCTCATTAGCATACAACACCCTTCTAAGCAGAGAGTATGTCATTTATTTGACTATCTCAAGCACTTAACACAAAATATAAAATATGTTAAATGGTCAAAAAGTGATTGGATTTGAATGAAGTTTATACCACAATAATTTTGGGAAAATATATGAGGACATGAGAGGAATAAGGAGATAAAATAATATCTTTATAACGTGGTGGAACTGGAGAATTTTTTCAGCATATTGAAGTTGCCTGTACTATAGGGCATAATAATACCTTTTATTCAGTTTAACAAACTTCAAATTTGGATGCGTGAGCCCTACTATTCTTTGTCTAAGACATATCCAGGCAACTAAGTTGAGGCCCCTACTCAGGGAATTAACGGTCTCATGGGCATAAAAACATTGACAAAGTAAGCCTAATAAGTGCAATGCAGGATATTGCATTAAAATGAAATAACACATGTCAAAACACTCTATAAGATCTATAGAATCCTATGTGTTTTAGGCTTTTCACAGTATTATAGTCAGTTGTATATATTTCTAATCTCCTCTGTTAAAATATAAATGTGACTAGCCAGTCACTGTGTCTTAATTCTGTTTCCTCTTCCATGACTAGCACAGTTTCCTTGTGTAGGAGGCATTCCAAAATTCTCTGTTAACTGAAGGCACAGATGAACACATAAGTGAATTAATGAATGATTGCCTTTCATTGAGCAGTGGTTTTCAAATAGTAATGTATATCGGATAAGCCTGCAGAGATTTTGATTTAGTTGATCTGGTAGTAAGGGCCAAGAAATCTGTTTAGCACTTAGGTTAATTCTGATGTAGCTGGCATGCAGACCATCCAGTGAGAAGTTCTGGCAAAGAGTGTAGAGTTTTGGCCCACTTCATTATCTTATTTGGTTTTGAAAGCAAAGATATAGTCAAAATTTTGTCCTTCCAGGGCTGAGCCTCCATCAGCCTTACAGGTAGAACTTTAAAAAAGCATAGCTGATTTATGTGTCAGAGGGAAATTACAGTCTGCTTCTATCTTTCATCTAGAAGCAAAGAAATCAAGGTTTAGATTCTGTCCTCCTTGTTAAGGCACCAATATTTTAATGCAGCTAAAAATCTGATAAGGGGAGGGGCCAAGATGGAGAAACAGCATGGAAGTGTTTTTTTTGCATCTCTTATCCCTGAAATGCAACCAGATTAACACTAAGCCATCTTGCACACCTAGAAAACTGATTTGAGGATTAACACAACAATCTGCACAACTTGAACCACAGAACTTGGCAGGTACGCAGCACAGAGAGGTGAACTGGGGGAGAGAGAAGCCGCGGAGAGCAGGGAGCTGGTTTTGCTTGCAGAGAGAGGACAGAGATGGGGGGCAGGTGGAGAATACGGGAAACACACCCCCCCCAAAAGCAGCAGGGGAGAAAAAGAAAAAGTGGAAACAGTCACAAGGGTCTGAACAAAAAAGGGATAAAGGAGAAAGGAGAGTTTAAATTCCATTAAGACTCTATAAACAGGGACAGTGCAGAGTCCAAAACTCTGCAGCTGGATAACTGGCGGTGCTCTGGTGGGAAGGGCGAATCCCCAAGAGCAGAAAGTGAGGTCTGAGGGGTCTACAGCCTACAAAGTGAGTGGCAGTTCCCCTGCTGGGAGGACATTTGATAGAGGCTGTGCAGCCACCCCATCCACAAAGGTCCCAGTGGATCCCAGAAAACAACCACATTCACTGGTGTTGGAACAAGGGTGTTAAAGGTTAAGCCTGGCGCCAGGTGTGTGTTGTGATTTACCATAATCCCTGAAACACTGCTGATACAAGATTGCATGAACTTTTTCTAGGGTGGGCTGGCACCCAGCCAGGGTCTCTGGGCATCGGCAGCAGCACAGTCTCGAGAACGTTCCTGGAGGCAGGCCGGCACCAGCCATTGCTCAGCAACACCCTCCCCCAGAGGGTCTGAGTGGGTCAAATCCCCAGTCCCTCAGAAGTGAGGGACATCTCACAGCCGCATCTGAGATAGAACTCAGGAGGGAGGTGCCACCTGGCAACTTGATGGATTGGTCATGGACAGTGTAAAAGCGGGGAGAGGAAGAAAGCCAGATACAAAGGGGGTGCTTGGTTACTGGTTGGGGAGAGCACAGAGTTCTGACACTGGAGACTGGGTATGTAGGTGACGCCATTTTCACCCCTCCAGTGCATGCACATGCACCCCTATAGGAGCCACAACAATCCACCCCAGGAAGCTAAGCAGCGCCATCTAGTGGAGATTGGAGCCATTACACTAAGCCTTGCCCAACTGAGCCTAACTGTCCTGCTTGAGGAACATGATAAGTCTCTCTGCCTACTTAGTTTATGGACTATAAAGTGCTTCATGGTTTGACTTCTACAGGAAACTGGATGTAATTTCAATTGTATTTCATTCTGTTTGCTGGTCCTTTCATTCAATTTTTTTTCTTTTTCTTTTCTTATTCTTAAATACAGAAAAAGAAAAAAAATTATTTTTATTTTCCATTGTTATTAAAAAGATTTTTCTTTAATATTTTTTCTACCATAGTTTTAACTTTTTTATAAGTTTTTAAAATTCTATTTTACTTTCATCATTTAATTTTATTCTATTGTATTCATTTTTTCAAATTTTCAAATGTTTTCCTTTTCCCCCCCTTTTCCCCCTTTATTTCTTTTATTGTCTTTACTTTTTTTCTCCAATCTATCAAACTTCTTTCAACAACCAGACCAAAACACACCTAGAATCTGACATTCTTTATATGATTTCTTTGTGTTGTTTTTAATTTTTTAATTGTGTGTGTGTGTGTGTGTGTTTACTCTATTGACTCCTTTTCTTCCTTCAAAATGATGAAAGAAGGTATTCACCCCAAAAGAAAGAGCAGAAAGAAATGACAGCCAGGGACTTAATCAACACAGATACAAGCAAGATGTCTGAACCATAAACTGGAATCACAGTAACAAGAATACCAGCTGGGGTTGAAAATAGATTAGAATCCCTTTCTGCAGAGATAAGAGAGGTAAAAGCTAGTCAGGATGAAATAAAAAATGCTATACCTGAGTTGCAATCTCAAAAGGATGCCACAACAGCAAGGATGGATGAGGCAGAGCAGTGAATGAATGATATAGAGGACAAACTTACAGAGAATAATGAAGCAGAAAAAAGGAGGGGGACTAAAGCAAAAGATCATGAAATAAGAATTAGAGAACTCAGTGACTCATTAAAAAGGAATAACATTGGAATCATAGGGGTCCCAGAGGAGGAAGAGAGAGAAAAAGGGGTAGAAAACTTATGGGAGCATATCATAGTGGAAAACTTTCCTAACCTGGGGAAAGACACAGACATCAAAATCTAGGAAGCACAGAGAAATCACATTAACTTCAATAAAAAAATGACCATCAACAAGGCATATCATAGTCAAATTCAGAAAATACTCAGGCAAGGAGAGAATCATGAAAGCAGCAAGGGAAAAAACTCCTTAACCTACAAGGGAAAGACAGGTCAGATTCGCAGCAGACCTATCCTCAGAAACTTGGCAGGCCAGAAAAGAGTGGCAGGATATATTCAGTGTGCTCAATCAGAAACATATGCAGCCAAGAATTCTTTATCCAGTAAGGCTATCACTGAAAATAGAAGGAGAGACAAAAAGTTTTCCAGGCCAACAAAAATTAAAGGAGTTTGTGACCACTAAACCAGTCCTGTAAGAAATTTTAAGGGGGATTCTCTGAGGGGAGAAAAGATGAAAAAAAAAAAAGACCAAAAGCAACAAAGACTAGAAAGGACCAGAGTACACCATCAGAAACCCCAACTCTATGGGCAAAAAAATGGAAATAAATTCATATCTTTCAGTACTCACTCTCAATGTCAATGGTCTAAATGCTCCAATCAAAATACACAGGGTAACAGAAAGGATAAGAAAACAAGATCTATCTATATGCTGTTTACAAGAGACCCATTTTAGATCTAACGACACCTAAAGATTGAAAATAAGGGGATGGAGAACCATCTATCATGCTAATGGTTGCCAAAAGAAAGCTGGAGTAGCCACACTTATGTCATACAATCTAGATTTTAAAATAAAGACTGTAAAAAGAGATGTAGAAGGGCATTATATCATAATCAAGGGGTCTCTCCACCAAGAAGACCTAACAATTGTAAACCTTCATGCTCCAAACGGGAATTCACCCAAATATATAAATCAATTAATCACAAACATAAAGAAACTCATTGATAAGAACACCATAATAGTAGGGGACTTCAACACGCCATTTACAACAATGGACAGATCATCTAAACAGAAAATCAACAGGGAAACAATGGCTTTGAATGACACACTGGGCTGAATGGACTTAACAGATATATTCAGAACATTTCATCCTAAAGCAGCAGAATACACATTCTTCTCAAGTGCACACGACACTTCTCCAGAATAGATCACATACTAGGACGCAAATCAGCCCCTCAACAAATACAAAAAGATCGAGATCATACCGTGCATAATTTTAGACCACAATGCTATGAAACTCGAAATCAACCAGAAGAAAAATTTTGGAAAGATAAATATTTGGAGTCTAAGGAAAATCCTACTAAAGAATGTGGGCTAAACAAGAAGTTAAAGAGAAGATTAAAAAGTACATGGAAGCCAATGAAAATGATAACAAACCAGCCCAAAACCTCTGGTACACAGCAAAGATGGTCATAAGAGGGAAGTATATAGCAATCCAGGCCTTCCTAAAGAAGGATGAAGGTCTCAGATACACCACCTAAATTTACACCTCAAAGAGCTGGAAAAGGAACAGCAAATAAAACCCAAAACCAGCAGAAGACCGGAAATAATAAAGATCAGACAGAAACCAATGCTATCGAAACAAACAAACAGTAGGACAGATCAATGAAACCAGGAGCTGGCTCTTGGAAAAAATTAGCAAAATTGACAAACCCTGAGCCAGTTTGAACAAAAAGAAAAATGAAAGGACCCAAGTAAATAAAATCAAGAATGAAAGAGGAGAGATCACAACTAACACTGCAGAAATACAACCAATAATAAGAGAATATTATGAGCAATTATATGCCAATAAATGGGCAATCTGGAAGAAATGGACAAATTCCTAGAAACATATAAACTACCAAAACTGAAACAGGAAGAAATAGAAAATTTGAACAGACCAATTCATCCAAATCAGCCAGGAGGAAGTCAAGCTTTCATTCTTTGCAGATGACATGATACTCTATATGGAAAACAAAGGACTCCACCAAAAACTGCCAGAACGGATCCATAAATTCAGCAAAGTTGCACGATATAAAATTGATGTGCAGAAATCAGTTGCATTCCTATACACCAACAATGAAGCAACAGAAAGAGAAATCAAGGAATCAATCCCATTTACAATTGCACCCAAACCAATAAAATACCTAGGGATAAACCTAACCAAAGAGGTGAAAAATCTATACACTAAAAACTATAGAAACCTTATGAAAGAAATTGAAGAAGACATGAAGAAATGGAAAAACATTCCATCCTCTTGTATTGGAAGAACAAACATTGTTAAAATGTCGATACGACCCAAAGCAATCTACATATTCAATGCAATCCCTATCAAAATAACACAAGCATTCTTCACAGAGCTAGAACAAACAGTCCTAAAATTTGGATGGAATCAGAAAAGACCCCAAATTGCCAAAGCAATCTTGAAAAAGAAAACCAAAGCAGGAGGCATCACAATCCCGGACATCAAGACGTATTACAAACCTGTAATCATCAAGACAGTATGGTACTGGAACAAAAACAGACACTCAGATCAATGGGACAGAATAGAGAACCCTGAAATGGACCCACAAATGTATGGCCAACTAATTTTGCCAAAGCAGGAAAGAATATCCAATGGAATAAAGACAGTCTCTTTAGCGAGTGGTGCTGGGAACTTGGACAGTGACATGCAGAAGAATGAACCTGGACCACTTTCTTACACCATACACAAAAATAAACTCAAAATGGATGGAAGACCTAAAGGTAAGACAGGAAGCCATCAAAATCCTCGAGGAAAAGCAGGGAAAAACCTCTTTGATCTTGGGCACAGCCACTTCTTACTCAACACGTCTCTGGAGGCAAGGGAAACAAAAGAAAAACAAACTATTTGAACCTCATCAAAATAAAAATCTTCTGCACAGTGAAGGAAACAATCAGCAAAATTAAAAGGCAACCGAAAGAATGGGAGAAGATATTTGCAAACGACATATCATGCAAAGGGTTAGTATCCAAAATTTATAAAGAACTTATCAAACTCAACACCCAAAGAACAAATAATCCAGTGAAGAAATGGGCAAAAGACATGAATAGACACTTCTCCAAGGAAGATATCCAGATAGCCAACTGACACATGAAAAAATGCTCATCACTCATCATCAGGGAAATACAAATCAAAACCACAAGGAGATACCACCTCACCTCTGTCAGAATGGCTAACATTAACAATTCAGGCAATCACAGATGTTGGTGAGGATGCAGAGAAAGAGGATCACTTTTGCATTGCTGGTGGGAATGCAAACTGGTGCAGCCACTCTGCAAAACCGTATGAACATTCCTCAAATATTAAAAGTAGATCTACCCTATGACCCAGCAATTGCACTACTACGTATTTACCCAAGGGATACAGGTGTGCTATTTCGAACGGGCACATGCACCCCAATGTTTATAGCAGCACTATCGACAATAGCCAAAGTATGGAGAGAGCCCAAATGTCCATCAACAGATGAATGAATAAAGAAGGTGTGGGGTGTGTGTGTGTGTGTGTGTGTGTGTGTGTGTATACATACACACACACTGGAGTATTAGTTGGCAATCAAAAAGAATGAAATCTTGCCATTTGCAACTACGTGCATGGAACTGGAGGAAATTATGCTAAGCAAAATTAGTCAGAGAAAGACAAATATCATATGACTTCCCTCATATGAGGAATTTAAGATACTCAACAGGTGAACATAAGGGAAGGGAAGCAAAAATAAAATAAAAACAGGGAGGGGGACAAAACATTAGAGACTTTGAAGTATAGAGAACAAACAGAGGGTTGCTGGAGGGGTTGGGGGAGGGGTATGGGCCAATGGGAAAGGGACATTAAAGAATGTACTCCTGAAATCATTGTTGCACTGTATGCTAACTAAATTATGTGTAAATTAAACAATAAGTAAATAAACTTAAAAAAATAAAAGAAAAGCAAAAATAATCAGGAGTTAACAGTGCCCTAGCTCCTCCACTCTTTTTCTCCAGTTGTAACTGCCCAATTGGAGTACATCTACAATATATGTTGGTACGTTCTACAAATCATGTGTAATGTATATTCTGAACTTTAGAAAATAATTGATTCTATAGCCTTCTAGATTTCCAAAGATCTCAGAGCCTCAAACCATATTATAACATAGGTTCTGACACCAAAGGTAAAGATTATTTTATGTTTTACAGAGGGGAATGTCAGTTTTGATAGCTGTATTCGCTAGCTACATTTTCTGGTTTCAGCTTTTCCAGCTCTTGTTAAATAAAGGCTATCTGGTTTTGCCATCTCACCATTTAATATGGTGATTTGAATTTCTTTTTAGCTACTTATTTAGGCTGTATACTACACAGTTAATGGAATTTGTCTGCCAGTTTCACACTGGGAGCTTTTGAAGAAATAAGCTAATTTGAATTTTACTTTTTATATCCTCCTGGAAACCGGAGAAAAATATCAGTCTAGAGCCCAAAAGAAGGTGCTCCCCCTAAAAATCTGGAAACCTAAAGAGCCCATTTTGTAAGGGAAAATCAATAAGGAATACCCCCACCCACAGTCTCTTAAGAGACTGCTGGGTAAAGCAACCCTCTTGAACCTTAAAGCTTAACAGAGGCAAAAGAAAAACTGCTGAAACAGATTAGTCCTCATCTGACTTTACAGCACAGATTTCTTCCTGATGTGATCCAAAATCCCAGGTTGAAAATTTAGAGTAAGCTGGAAGTTACTTTGACCATGGTCTTGCTAGAAGCCAAACCAATTGTTCTCTCAAGCAAGCAACCTTCATTTCAGGCCATCAAAATTTTCCCATGGACCAATATTAAGAGGCATATTGAGTCATTTTGTCCACTTTGGACAAATAAAGTGTGGAATGGCATGGGAATTCAACCTTATGAGTAACATTTTTCTTCCACTCAAATAAATAATGGTGATTATGTGTGATCTCAATTCACTCTACGTCATGACTCACAAAGTAACCATTGACTAAATGAAAAAAAATAAACTTTTCTACCAAAGGATATTACTAATAAACAGGAAAAAAAATATCATGGACTTAACTCTCATGTACATACCACATGTATATTATATAAACTTTACATATTAAGGATTTCCCATCTACAAATTAAATTATCTGCTGGTAAATCATGAAATAATTTGATGATCCATGTTGAATGACTCACAATACTGAGATGCTGTTCTATTATTTAATAAACGTATTTAGTGTGTGGTTTGTTTTGCTTTGCCTTGGCTATTGCTATTTATAATTTTTTAGACTAGTTTTCAAGCTTCTCTCCAAGAGTATAATTGGGTCATTTTTGCTATAAAAGTACGATTTTGAATGATGCTTCCAGTTTGTGTTGCTTCACTCAAAATTCATTCAGTTTATAGTAAAAATTGGTAATAGAATTTTTCCTTACAAAGTCAATTGTTTATCAAAGTAGTAACTACACTTATTTTTAAATTGATAGAAAGCCTTCAATTCTAATTATTGTAGACAAAATGCTATATTTTTCAGCTTTTTAGAGACTAAGGCAAAAGGATAATTAGTCTAATACAATCTAGGTTTAATACATTGTCATCTTTATTATATTCAACTTTTACTTTTCCAGCTGTTTGTAATAATCCCTCACAATCCCAGACTTGCTTGTGCTTGTACATACAAACTCATATTCTTTTTTTTTTTTTAACAGGGCTGTTTAATATTGCTTCTGACATTAATTTTTGTTTCTGTCAGAGCACATGGTTACCCATTTTTTCTGGCCTTACTTGCAAATAGATATAGTCAGGTAACTAATTGATGCCTAATGGCACATGAGCAAGTATAACGTATAATTTGGGGGGACGTGTCCTTTAAATGAAGTTACTCTCTTTCCTCCCATGCCCCGCCCACCTCCTCTATCACACTCTGAGAGCCAGAATTGAGACATTATGGTAATAAGTCACTTTTCACCATAATGATGAGGATGACAACCTACGAAATGGGGAAGCTCTCCAGAGAGAACCTGGGCACTCAGATGACCTCACAGGCAGAGCTTTCATACCTTCCTGGAATGTTCGACCAGGTAAGAATTTTACAGAAAAGAGGAAAAAAACCCTTTTAACTCTATGTAAGTCAATGCCATTTGTTTTCATTTAAAATAGCAGAGTCAATATCCTAACATACAATTTGTCTATTTATGTTGTTATTTTAACATTTTTATTTCTATGAGCAACTCTCAAGCCATTAATCTATTATCTCCATTGAGGATATAACACAACATTTAATTATAAGAAAAAAAATCAAATTTAACAAAAATACTACAAAATAGGCAAGTGAGATAAAAATACACAGTTGTATTTTTATACAAGGACACACTTGTATATAGTATTCATTATAAGACACTAAAGATTCCAACTGTACTTGCTTTATTGTGCATAAATAATCTTTATTCATGAAAATCACATATAAAGGGCTTCCAAAAAAGGCATAATTACTGTTATATATTTCAAGTTTGTGACATGTGTGTGAATACAATATCTATAATATTTTTTTTCCTTTGAAAACTGCCACTCTTTTCCAAACCTTTGACTGATGGTTAGGAACTAGCATAATTTGAGGACCACGCTTTGAAAAGCACTGGTCTATGATTTTTAAGTTGGGTTTCTGTTTGTGAATTTCCATTGCATAGTTGATTTACTTTATTCATACTTAGATAATGAGTGATTATCAGATATTTGTGGCAATTATGACATTTAAAAGCAAACTGAGAAAATATGTATCTGATAAAGGAAGGGATCTAGTGGACAATTTCTTTATAATTTTCCATATTTACTGAGACTGAAAACTGACATCTGACAGCCAACTATGCAGATATTTATCTTCAGGCAACAGAATTTAAAAGTTTTGAATGTGCATGTCGTCGGATAGGATCACATTCTCTTGTTCTGTTATGTGCTTATCTACTCCCTATATCCAACTTGGATTCTCCATGATGTATGTTACCATTCTGGCCCTTAAAGTCAGAATTTGGGATACCTGATCTCTACTATGTGTATACATTATGTGTGAGTGTCAGAGCCTGGGATATATTCGTGTGTGTGTGTGTGTGTGTGTGTGTGTGTGTGTGTGTGTGTGTGCACGCGTGTGCGCACGCGCAGGGAGCAGGGAGAGGGAGGAGAGTGAGAAAGAGAATTGGAGAAAGAGACAGAAAGAGGCTAGAAATCACATAAGTGCCTGCACCTGGCAGCCACCACACCCTGGAGGAAAATACAGTAAAAGCTTGGTTTGTGAGCATAATTCATTCTGGAAACATGCTTGTAATCCAAAGCACTTGTATATCAAAGTGAATTCCCCACAAGAAATAATGGAAACTCCGATGATTCGTTCCACAACCCAAAAGTATTTATATAAAAATGATTACAATTCTGTAATATAATACAAAATAATAAAAAAAATACAAAACATAAAGAAAAATAAATTAACCTGCGTTTACCTTTGAAAACCTTCGTGGCTGGTGTGAGGGAGAAAAGAGAGAGGAAAGTTATTGTGTAGGACAATTTCCACTATCAGTAATGAAATCACTGGTATCTATTGGCTCAATGTAATCTTTTTCTTCTACAACTTTAACAAGGAAACTATCCAATGACCTAGAATGAAGCAAAGCATTCCTAAACTTACTCTTGTATGGAAAAGCAAAGACTGTCCATAGGTGCCTTGAAGTGACAAAAAATACACTAGTGCCAGTTGTGGGCACCTTTCAACATTCTGAAAAATCACTGATTTCTGCCCAGCACCATGGCCCAAGACCAAGTATCCAAGCATGGGAGAAGATCACCCACAACTATGTAGCAAAAGAAAGAGAGAGAGAAAGAGGGAGAGAGAAAGAGGGAGAGAGAGAAGAACCATTGGCTCAGTTGTGATCACACAACATTCAGTGTCATATTGTCACATACTACTTGTATTGCAAGACATCGCTGGTTTATCAAGTTAAAATTTATTGGAAATGCTTGATTGTCTTGTGAAACACTTGCAGAATAAGTTATTCACAATTCAAGTAACTATATTTGCTTTCTCTGTCATTTTCATGTATAATACAGAGTTGCAAAAGTTCCAAGCTGCCTCAAAACATTATTTCTGTTGTTTTTTATTTCTACTCATAGATGGAGAAAGCCAAGTTGGTGCAGTATGAATATAAACCAGTGAGGGCACATACCAATAGAGCTTTGTGGATATAAGCAGTATTTAATCTCCTTTAATTCTAGTGTGCCTAGGTGGCTCAGTCGGTTAAGTGTCTGACTTAGGCTTGCGTCATGACCTCACAGTTTGCGAGTTCAAGCCCTGCATCAGGTTCTGCAGTGACAGTTCAGAGCCTGGAGCCTGCTTCAGATTCTGTGTCTCCCCCTCTCTCTCTCTGCACTGCCCCCGCTTATTCTCTCTCTCTCAAAAATAGACTTTAAAAACTAAATAAAAATAATAAAACTATTAATCTTCTTTAATTCATCTCACTGTCCAGTGAGGTTAGGGGTTATTTAAGGTAGCCTGTAAAGGCAAAAGAGAACAATGAGTTTCTGTAAAGCATGACAATGGTTTTTGCTTTGGAAGCCAGTGATAGGCAAAGCTGGTGTGTATCCAGGACTTACAATGAGTTGGATTCTAGTGGTGTAATCGAAGAAGCAACAGACATGCAAGGAATCAGTAATATGATCCATTACTGAGATTATGAAAAGAAAAACTGGCCTCCAAAGGACTTAAAGAACTAGTTTTCTGTCTAGACTTTTGCACAAGATGTGATGGCAGGGCCAAAGGATTTACCAAAGGTAAATGCACAAGGTAAATAGGGCTCTATTCTCAATTCCTAATACTGGCAAGAAACCATTACTCTTCTACTGTAGTATAAATAATATGACTTCTTTTACATTTAGGTCATGTAGTCATACTTCCTGCATCCTTCAATATTGCTATCATTTACAAGCCCACCACCAAAACTATTTTCATCTATTCATCAATGACTTTGGAATCTCAATTAATGTTGTTCATTTCTGTTCTCAAATTCTATTGGTAGCCTAGTGGTTAATTATCTATCCATACTCTAAGTTCATAGTTCTGTGACTCCAAAAGCATTCACCTCCACTTTACCATAGTAGCTTATGCTCATAGACACACTCTTGTCATCACTAACATCCATTTTATATTTGAAAAGTGAAAAATGACCATATTTATGGTCATATCACTTTCTTATTCCAATTTGACTCCAACAAGTCCTATGATCTTCATTCCTCTATTGTCTTCTCAACACTTAGGTCTCTGCCCCTTATTCTATCTAATCTGGACCACACAATCCACCACTCCAACCAGTCTAGTGCCAGTGCCCTGAGGGCCTTTGCCTCCTAGCTGGATCCCACCCTTCAAGCCTTCCTCTGTCTTCCTCTGCCCAGGCTTCCAAACAATACTGGAGAAAGATCAAGACTGAAAATGCTACAAATGATCTGATTCCCATTTAAGCTCAGCTTTGCCTTTAGTATTGCTAAACAGTATGTTTATGTGTCCCTAAGAAGGTGCTTCTGTGATTGCTTAAAACAAATATTTCAAATATTCATCATTCTCTGCAATTTCCTAATTCCAACATACTGCCTCCCTAATGTATCCAAAATGAATACATATTACTTTATAGTGACAAAAACTATTCTATAAAAAGGATATTTGTGCATGTGGTATTTTCTCCAAGGTCCTTCATGCCGGCAAATATGTAGTTTTCATAAGGAAATAGTTTTTGAATGTAGATGGGGAGTTAGCCATTGTTCCCTCATCTGAGATTTCCCCAGAGAAGACTAACCTGTTTAGTCCTTCGGTATATTGAAGATTCAATTATATCTTTACTCCAGGGAATTGTTTGTTTATCGAAGTATCTCAGGGTCTACCAGACCAAGTAGCTCACAGTTAACAATGTGTTATTGTCTTAGTTTGCTTTCTATTAATTATTTCTTATATATTCACTGTGGAAAGAGGGAGCCAATTTTCATCTATCACTTTAATAACCACAGTGCATATGTACTCAGAATAAAAGATAACAAAATTAATCATACTCTCTTTCCTTGTTTGGCATCTACTTTTGCAGCAAGAAAGAGAAACTTATTAAGCAAATTTAAATAAAAGTGAAATTTTCTTTTTTATTGGAAACAGACAAAGGATTCAATTGTGAGAAGTTTAGTCAGACAACAGGGGAAGTAAATTAATCAAATGACAATTCCCTCCAGGATTATTTTCTTCCTTGGGGGCTACTTGTTATCTCATCCCTGTTAAATGTCTGTTTCTGTTTCTAAGAAACAGAAGGAGAAATATAATAGTATCATTTAAGTAAATTAAAGATACACGAACATAAAGTAGCAGCAGTCATTTTCCAATAACATAATCACATAAAAAGATGAATATTTAAGAAATTAAGATGATTGTCCATGGTGGTGAGAAGACTAAGCATGAAGAATGGAGATGAAAGAAAATCAAGCAATCAGGCAAGAGAGGGAACTTTCCCCACCTAAAGATTAATACGTGCCATAAACCAAGGAGCATAATGAACTCATTTCTCCATCTGATGTCAAATAAGCTAATAACAAAAGTAGAAAAACAAAGAAGTGGAGGTGTGACTTACACACATTACTAAGCTATTTCCAGGAGAGCCTAGGACATACATGTTTAGAGGCTTCCTTTGAAGTTCCTGTGGAACATTCATGTGATCTGTTTGCCCCATTCCTTTTTCTTTCTGAGATGGAGAGATCTCTTCTAACCTTTTTAGTTAATCCATTTTATTTTTAGCTAATCCCTTTGCCTTTGTCCTTTCTTTCCCTCATTTATCAGTTCTATTAAAGCCTAGTAACTACGGCTGGTTCCATTAATCACCAAGTTTGGAATTTGAACCACACATAAAACTGTAACTGCTAAATTTTGAAACACATTTACCTCAAGGATTTTAGGTAAAACTATTATAGACCTATAACTACTCATTGAATTGAATCTTTTATCATTATGTAGTGACCTTTTTGATGCCTATCTTGTCTTAGAACTAATATAGCCACCCCAGATTTCTTCTGGCTAATATTTACCATGTATATCATTTTCTATTCTTTCAGACTTTCCCAAGTTTTTTTTCTATTAAAAAAATGTTTATTTATTTATCTTTGAGAGAGGAGTGTGAGTAGGGGAGGGGCAGAGAGAGGGAGACAGAGAATCCTAAGCAGCCTCCTGCCATGGCAAAGCCTGATGTGGGGCTTGCACTCAAGAACCATGAGGTCATTACCTGAGCCAAAGTTGGACACTCAACTGACTGAGCCACCCAGGCCCCACCCCCATTTTTTAAAACTGTGTCTTTTATAGACAAGATAGATCAGGATTTTTTTTTTTATGTCCAATCTGAAAATTTCATGTCTTTTAACTGGCTAAAGTCTATTTACATATATTGTAATTTTAATTTTACAAATAATTCAATTACTAATTACATTTAATTTGTTAGTAACTAAGGTATTATTATTTTGTTACTTACGATCATCGATATATTAAATTTAATTATTATTAATTTACTAGATTTTACTTCCATTCTTGAAAAAAATACTACTGTATTAGTCAGGGCTGAAAATCACCATTGACTTCAAGTTAAAGTTTTGTCTTCTTCTAATCAGGTAATCTCTTGTTTAGCTAAATTTCTTGACAAGCTGCATATACAAAAAAGTTCAGATCTCAAAGCATGATTTGCAAAAACAGTGTAAGTCAGAGATATTTTGCTGTTCTGAAAAATTAGGGGATGATAATGGAAATGGGATGAGGAAGAAAGAGAAAGAAGAGACACATTGGGCACTGAAAATGTTCTGGCATGTGAGGGTGCTACATTTTATTTAATGTCAGGAGGAAAGGCCTAACTGTAGAGATAAACTTCTTTTTTTTTTAATTTTTAATGTTTTTATTTATTTTTGAGAGAGAGACAGAGCAAGTGGGAGAGGGGCAGAGAGAGAGGGAGTCACAGAATATGAAGCAGGCTCCAGACTCTGAGCTGTCAGCACAGAGCCCGATGTGGGGCTCGAACTCACAAACTGTGAGATCATGACCTGAGCCGAAGTTGGGTGCTCAACCAACTGAGCCACCTAGGCACTCTAAGAGATAAAGTTCTTTTAAAGGAATGAGGAAGCTGGCTATCAAGGAACTAGAGGGAAGAGCATTTTGGGCATAGAAAACAGCACATGCAAAGTCTAAGTGTGGGGGGGGAATGTACTTGGGATCTTCAAGAAACAACATATAGGCCAGTGAAGCTGGGGTTGGCAAGTGATGGGATGAGGATTCAGAGACTGTCAAAGAAGTAACCGGGAATCTGATCACATAGGGGTTTAGTGGCTGTTGGCTTCTGTGCTTAGTGAGCTAAAAGCCGTTGGAGAATTTTGAGCAGAAAAGCGACAGGTTATGTTTCGACAGAATCAATCTGGCTGCTGGTTGAGAATAGACTGAAAACAAAGGCAGGAAGCCCAGCAAGAGGTCTTGGAACAGAGTGGCAGAAGCAATGTTTGGAAATGGACACAGTTCAAACATATTCAGAAAGTAGAGCTCATAGGATTTGCTAATGGACCAAAGGTGTGTGAAAGGAAGGAGCTAAGGAGAGCAACCTGAAAAATGGAGTTGGAGTTTCCATATGCAAAATTTCATGTATTCTTTGAGTTCTGGAATGTGTATACATATACATACATGTGTGTGTGTGTGTGTGTATACACATATATACATATATATATGTGTATACACACACACACACACACACACACACACACCTATATATTCCACATCTGGGTTAATATGAATAAGGCAGAACAGCAGCAGCATGGGAAGTTGAAATGAGACAAAAAAAAAATCCATGGAAGAAAAAACACAAGAGGTGGCCAAGAAAAGGGAAGGTTTTAGGATTCACTGAAATGACATAGAGGATATAGGGCTTCTCAAGGAATGTGAGATGGGGATTATAAATTTTATTTATAGTATCAAAGAACACTGTGACTTCAGTGGATATTTATAGCTTATATATGAGAACTTTCTAGTAACAGCCTAGTATATATGTGGGTAACTTAAATCTGAATGGTATTTGCCACAGTATGGATAAATATTTGTATTTTCATTTTTTAGAAAAGAAAAACTAAGTTGCAAATACCATTTATAAGTCATTCATTACTGAATCCAAATATATATTCAAATTTTCTCCTCAGACTTTCATCTTTAATGCTCTCCAATCCTTTTCATCCTGTATTCTTAACGCATGAATTATGTATTTTACAATATGATTCTGCTACAGCCTCCTGTTTATTTGATAAAAATGAAAAAATAACAACAGCAGTAATAATTTGAAACACAAATATAATACTTGCATCTATCAACAAATGCCTTCTGAGATCCTATTGTGTTCTTTTACTGAATGGAAAATAGTATAATAAAAAAATTAGTCCAAGGATTTTGAAAGGAGTGCAAGTCCATAAAATTTTAATAGGCATTTCAACTAGTTAATTTAAAATAAGGGCATGAATTAAGAGCAAGAACAACTGAGTCCATTCTCCCCTCTCCCCCACTTCCCACCAAGTAAGTTTGTTTTTATTAAACTGTAGGCACAATTTTACCCCAAGGCTCCTCTTAATGAAATCCTCTTCGGCCAAGGTTTCTTTTCTAAACAGACAATCTGTTCTCTCTGTGATGATAACGAGAGGCCACCCTGTTGGAGGTTGGCTAGAAACGTCATTTATTCTCACACAGAAGGTTGACTAGTCTCCTTCGGAAACACCATGATGTCTCAAATTACAAAGTGCCAGACCTGGCTCCAAAAATTCATTTACCATTTCCCAGCTCTTCAAAGCTCCACATCCCACTGTCCTGAACTTGCTGTATAGATTCATCTGGCAATGATATCACTTGCCAAATTGATTTTTTTTAATCAATTCACTAACTTATTAATCACATTGAAAATACAAATTCTGCCAATCTTTAATGAACCACTTGATTCCTTATATCAAAGGCATATTTCTTTATTATCATCATCTGTTCCCTCTGCTTCCTCTGTTCCCAACATGTATCTGCACATAGTGGCTGAACCTACCCTATCTCCACCCCCATATCCTCTATTATTTCTAACAAATTCTTCACTTCAGAAAAGGATTGGGGTTTGTGCTAAGAAGTATGAGAAGGTGGGGACTCTTTCTGAGCACTCTCACAATTGTGATTCGTATATATCTGTGTTATTATTTGATTATGTCTTTCTCCTTCTGTTGTCTCTGTGCCCCAGAAGGACAGAGACCATGGTTTTGATCACCACTGAATCTCCAGTACTTAGTATGCAATGTCTGGCATTTGCTAGGCACATAATAAATATATTAATCAAACAAATTAATGAGTAATAAAATGAACACAAGGCACCTACATCATTGCGGGGGGAAATCTTTGAGAAATGCAGAAGGAAAAAGACCAGACATTATTTATTTCTTGCTGTACTGCCTTCCTCCTTTCCTACCAGGGTGGTGTAATGAACCAAGGTTTGCCTTCATCTGGAGATGAAATCCAAGAAAGCATGAAATTAGGCCCTGTCTAGGTACATTTAGCTATGCTTTGGCCTTAAGGGGATTTAATTGGGCCTTCATTCCCAGGCGTTTATTATCTGAGAAGAGCAGAAAGGTATTGTGAGCAGACATTTTGGTTAGTAGTAAACAATGGACATTATGCAGGTCAAGTATTCCTGCATGCACTGGGAAAACTGAACATGTGATCAGAGATCAGATGAAAGTAAAAATTCATTGTATATAACAAGAACTAACATCTCAAAACACTGTAATGTTACGCCTGATTGGCATTATGTCCAACCTAATGTCTTCCTCAGCTAACAACTTCTCTTGGTGCTTTGCCAAATTCATTTTATTCATTTTAGAATTCTAAGGTTAAAACCTTATTCCTACATGAGGATATATGTTCCAATTAGCATTTTGCTATTGGTATAACCACAGAGTTTTATTTATCTTTTCAAAACAGCAGCTCTTACTTTTGTTGATCTTTTCTATTGTTTTTGTAGTCTCTATTTCATTTATTTCAGTTGTAATTTGTATTATTTCCTTCCTTCTGCTAAATTTGGTCTTAGTTCATCCTACTTTTTCTACTTTCTTGAGGTATAAAATAGGTTATTTGAGATCTCTCTTTTTTTCTTGATGCAGAAATTGTTTTATTACTGTGAACCTTCCTTTTATAACTGCCTTTGTTATATCCCATAAGTTTTGTTATATTTCCATTTTTTGTTCATCTCAAGATATTTTTTTTTTATTTCTCTTTTGATTTCTTCTCTATCAACTGGTTGTCCAGGAGTATTTTGTTTAATTTCCACGTATTTGTGAATTACCCAATTGTCCACCTACTGTTGATTTTTAGTTTCATACCATTTTGGTTAGAAAAGATACTTTATATTTCAATTGTCTTAATTTTATTACCTCTTTTTGTGTGTCCTAACATATGATCTATCCTGGTGAATGTTCCATGTCCACCTGAGAAATGTGTATTTTGTTGCTTTTGGATAGAATATTCTACATATGGCTCCTAGGTCCATTTAGACTACAGTGTTCTTGAAATCTATTTCTTCACTGATTTTCTGTCTAGATGATCTATTCAATGTTGAAATTGGGGTGTTAGTCTCTTATTATTGTATTGATGTTTATTTCTCCCTTCAGATCTATTAGTATTTGCATTATATACGTAGGGGCTCCAGTGTTGGGTGCATATATCCTTATGATTGTTATAATGTACTATTGAACTGACCCCTTTAACTCTTGTGACAATTTTTTACTTAGTCTCTTTTGTCTAATACACTTTGTCTTTTGGTTATCACTCACATGGAATAATTTTTCCTAACCCCTTTGTTTTCAGTCTATGTGTGTCATGAACGCTGAGGTGAGAGCTGAGTCTCTTATAGTGAGCATATAGTTGGTTCTTTTTATTTTTTTTTTTTAAATCTATGTGGCACTCTATGTCTTTTGATCGGGGTTTAGTCTATTTATATTTAAAGTAATTGTTGATAGGTGAAGATTTATTACTGTCATTTTGTGAACTGTTTTCTCACTGTTTTTAGTTCCTTTTATTTTTTTTCCCCCTCTCTTGCTATCTTTTTGTGATTTGGTGATTTTTCTACAGGGATGTGCCTGTGGTATCCTCTTTATATTTTGGGTATCTGCTACAGGTTTTAATGTGAGTTTACCGTGAGTCTTACATAAAATATTTTGTAGTTACAACATTTTACTTTTAAGCTAGCATTTGAACTTTGATGATATACAAAGCTATACTTTTACTTCTCACATACATGCTTTATGTTATCAGTGTCACAATTTACATTTTTTTATATTGTGTATCCATTACAACTGTAGTTAGGGTTATTTCTAATGTTTCTGTTTTTTTAATTTTTACAATGGATTTGAAATTGACTTGTGCACCACCATTACAGCATTAACGTCTTCTGATATACTATTGGCTCTGTTTCTCTGGGGAACCTTGACTAATAGAAGTCAATACCCCTAAAACAAAAGTGCTTACTTAGGCCTGTGTAATAGAGCAGGGTAACATTTCAACAAGAGGCATCACTGGTCTCTTAATTATGATTATCACACCAGCAAGCAGAATAGCATTTCAGCAAAAGTACACACAAAGGTCCTCAGGTAAGAAAAAATCTCCAAGAATGAGGAAGTGAAAGGAGGCCAGTGTGATTGAAGTTTGGTGGGTGAAGGAGAAAGCAAACCAAGCCAGGCAGAAGATAAGGCATAATAAGGAATTTCATTTTTTTAAAGATTAAACAAGTGGTTTTAGCTGAGAAACAAAATAATTCTGGAGTTCATTAAAAGGAATGAGAGGAAGGCAAGTCAGATATAAAGGGTATCAAAGTATAATAATAAGTTAATGGTAAAGAAAAGGGAAAAAAGAGGTAGTAAAGTTTCTGAAATGCTAGAGAAAGATTACAATAATCTTATTGTCTTTTGGTTATCACTCACACGGAATATTTTTTCCCAACCCCTTCACTTGCAGCTATGTGTGTCATGAAAGCTAAGATGAGAGCTGAGTCGCTTACGATAATCTTTGTGTAATCTTTCTCTAGCATTTTGTGCCAAAGGGATCCACTTTTGTTCTGTCACCTTGTGTGGAAGCTGCAGTACAGCTTGTACAGTTGTCAGTTCCTAGAGAATTCCTAAGAATCCTTATCTGAAGTCTCTTAATAGAATGAACATCTATTAGCCAGGAGAAAGTGATGTATTTCTTTTTATTTGGGAATAATGCATCCGAGGATCATTGCTTTGCAATTTTACTGCTTTTTGTTGTTAACAATGTAAGTTCTTTTCTATTGTGTCTCAAATGTAGTATTTACATGATGTCTTTCCCAGCATATCCAAACTCTAGGATTCTCATCGTGCAATGGCTGGTTAGGTGAGTGTTTTGAAAATATCAGCTTGTACTTGTTGGTATCATAGTAGTCTCCTGCAGCAATTTATTTTAACCAATTGTAATAGAGATGAATCTAAGCATGGAAGTAACATTTCCAAACACAGAGACAGTCTGTTATTAACTCACAAGGAAATAATCTGTGGATCCCAGATCTATGCATAGATCTTATTTCCATCAGGAAAAATGGCAATACTTCAGGTCGTGGAAGTTTGAGGGTTTCTGAGAGCTCTGCTGATTCTGGTTAGAGAGAGAGAGAAAGTGAGAGAGAGAGAGAGAGAGAGAGAGAAAGAATGACAAATGCTTTTATTTATTGAGTACTTTATCATATCACTTGATGACATATCTCTAGCACAATAATAATACATAACCAAAGGGAGAGATGTTGCACAAAGAATTCTAGAGTGCTAACATGAATAAATGGATAAGTCTAAGAGAAATAAACTTGAAAACTAGCAACTATGGATGAACAGGAGAAAAATACAATTTACAGAATTTATTATTTCTGTTCACTTTTCACCCTGAAGCTTATGGATGATAAGGATACTGCTACTTCTGAGTAAATGGTAAAGGTTTAGAGGTTTCTTTTAAAAACAATATTAGTGAAATGTACACCTTTGTTACTGAAGAGAGAATTTGAGATTCTAAAATTGGGAGTATAAAATCAAATCATGTTTTTCCTACCATATAGCCATAGCTCTCCAGCAAGGAAATTCCTCTGCCCATCTTGAGAAAAAAAAGGAATAACCAGAACATACTCATAACACATTTTCAGATTTTTTACAATTTATTTATTTATTTTGAGAGAGAGAGAGAAAGCACAAGCAGGTGAGGGGCAAAAAGAAGGAGAGACAGAATCTAAGCAGGCTCTTGGGATGCGGGGGCTCAAGCTCACGAACTGTGAGGTCATGACCTGAGCCTAGATCAAGAGTTGGAGGCTTAACTGGTGGAGCCACTCAGGTGCCCCCACATTTGCAGATTTTTAAAGGAGCCTCATGCTTTGGTTGCTATCTATTCCCTATCTTTTGTCTTACTAAGATTATGTTGCAGACAGGTTATGACATGTATTAGGAATATCCTCAAGGATGTCCCTAAAATTATACCATCAATATTGATTCATTACAATGGTCAATACATCTCTGCTATTGTGAGCAAAAATGCTCTTAGCCTTTCTTATGTGGTTTTGGACCCTGAATACCTGTCCCTCTCCCAGGTGGAGAGTATTTTTCTGTTCTCTTACCCAGTGCAAGAGTTATTCACCAGTACCCTAGGATTGCCCTTGTGTCCTACAGAAGTTTTGTTTTGTAACAAAGGTAAGAGAGAATGTCCTGGGTTGAAGTTCATGGCCTCCTACAGTAGCTGCTCTTCCTCTCCCAAGTCCTTTCTTGGGACTCTCATCACTTTTTATGTGAGTACCTGGTAGAATTTATGTAGAAAATGATGGCAAGTAGGAACAAACTCCTCCTATACATCTGTGACCTCCGGGGTCTCCATATACTCTCACCAGCCCCCAACTGACCCCCACCAGTTTATTAATTATTCCAGTAAAATTCTTACAAATGTGGACCCATTTAAGCAAGGGTTTGTGTCCTATATCTCCCTGCAGGCAGCTATCTCTCCTTATAGTTTAAACATGTTTCTTGCCCTGGCACCTTAGCTGTCAGGGGTTCAGGAAAAGTCATGAACTTAAAGCTTGTTTTTTCTTTATTCTTGTAAGTGTGGGGGCAATGTTCTTTCAGTATTCTAAATTCCTGAGCAGAAATCTGAAAATCTCTCCTCTATTTTAAAGTATATTTTAACAGAATAAATACTTGTATGTTGACAGGGTTTTTTTTTTTCTTTTGGCATATTAAAAATGAAGTTCCACTGTCTTTGACTTGTACTGTTTCCAACCTAAATTCTAAATTCTACTCTTGGTCTGTTTCAGAGTATGCAATATGTGTTTTACCTCTGGCTGCTTTTTAGAATTTTCTCTTCTTTGCTGGTTTTCAGAAATTTTACTATTATAATCCTTAGTGCAGTCGTATGAGTGTGTGTGTGTGTGTGTGTGTGTGTGTGTGTGTGTGTGTGAAGTTATGGTTTTCACCAGATTTATAAATATTTCAGTCATTAAAAAAAAAAAAAGCTTTACCCCCCTACTTCTTCTGGGACTCCAACTGCACGCATATTAGATCACTGATATTTTCTCACTGGTCGTTATTACTTCCTTTGTTTTTCTCTCTTTTTTTCCCCTCTGTATACTCTATTTTGTATAGATTCTATTGCCATTTCTTCAGGTTCTTAGATCTTTTCTCCACAATAACTAATCTGCTATTAATCCCCTTTCCATTTCAGATATATTATTGTTTATCTCTAGGAATTTTATTTGGTTTTCTGTTTTATATCTTCCACTTTTCTCCTCATTAGGCTTCTGTGTTGCTCTACCTGCTTGAGCCTATAGACCATATTTACAACAATTGTTTTAATGACTTTATCTGCTGATTTTGCCATCTCTATTATTTCTATTCCTATTGATTGATATTTCCCTGGTTATTACCCACATATTCCTCTTTCTTTTTGTACCTAATAATTTTTATTGGAACCAGGATATTTTGAATTTTACATTGTCAAGTGCTGAATATTATTTTCCTTTAAAGAGTATTAAACCTTTTCTGTAAAACAATCAATCTACTTCTAAGGCCTCTCTCCTCTTTTCAAAATGTGTCTCCAGTCTGATTGGAAGGGGCCTAGGTACTTCTTTCCCGTGTATGAGCTCTGGGAAGTATTGGTCTTACAGTTCTTGATAATTATTCTTTCCTTCAAAGTTTTTTTATTGTCTGTTTGTTTTTTGTATTTTTTGGTCAAATCTCATTGGTTTTTTTTTACCCAACCATACATAGATTATTCAGCTAAATAATAAAAGGGTCAACAGGGAAATAAAGGAAAAAAATACATGGAAACAAATGGAAATGAAACACAGTGGTTCAAAAACTTTGGGATACAGCAAAAGCAGCCCTAACAGGGAAGCATATAGCAATACAGGTCTACCTAAAGAAGCAAAAATATCTCAAGAAAACAATATAGCATTACACATAAAGGAGCTAGAAAAAGAACAACAAATGGAATCTAAAGCCAGCAGAAGAATGAAATAACAAAGATTAGAGCAGAAATAAATGACCTAGAGAACAACAAAAAAAAACCCAAACAGCAACAACAACAACAACAACAACAACAACAACAACAACAAACCCACAACAGAACAGATCAATGAAACCAGGAGCTGGTTCTTTGTAAAAATAAACTTGATAAACCTCTAGCCAGACTTATCAAAAAGAAGAGAAAGGACCCAAATAAATAAAGTCACAAATGAGAGAAGAGAATAACCAACATCACAGACATACAAACAATTATAAGAAAATATTATGAAAAATTATATGCCAACCAATTGGACACCCTGGAAGAAATGGATAAATTCCTAGAAACATATAAACTACCAAAGCTGAAACAAGAAGAAGTAGAAAACTTGAACAGACTAATAACCAGCAAATAAATTAAATCAGTAATCAAAAATCTCCCAACAGACAAAAGTGCAGGGCCAGATGGATTCAATGGCAAATTTTACCAAACATTTAAAGAAGAGTTAATATGTATTCTTCTCAAACTATTCTAAAAAATAGAAAATGAAGGAAAACTTTCAAATTCATTCCATAAGGTCAACATTACCCTAATACCAAAACCAGATACAGACTCCACTAAAGAAGATAATTAAAGGACAATATCCTCAAGGCACATGGATGCAAAAAGACCCCAAATAGCCAGCCAAAGCAGCAATGAAAAGGAAAAAAAAGACAGAATCACCACAATTCTGGACTTTAGGTCATATTACAAAGCTGTAGTGATCAAAACTGTATGATATTGGCACAAAAATAAACACATAGATCAATAGAACAGAATATAAAGCCCAGAAATGGACCCACAACTAAATGGCCAATTAATTTTCAACAGAGCAGGAAAGAATATCCAATGGGAAAAAGACAGTCTCTTCAACAAATGGTGTTGGGAAAACTGGACAATGACATGGAAAATAATGAAACTGGACCACTTTCTTACACCATGCACAAAAATAAATTCAAACCAGAATGGAGACCTAAATTGAGACAGAACACCATTAAAATCTTAGAGAAGAACACAAGCAGTGACCTCTTTGACACTGGCCATAGCAACTTCTTTCTAGATATGTCTCCTGAGGCAAGGGAAACAAAAGCAAAAATAAACTATTGGGACTTCATCAAAACAAAAAGCTTCTGCTCAGTGAAGGAAACAGTCAACAAAGCTGAAAGGCAACCTATGGAATGGGAGGTGATATCTTCAAATGACATATCCAGTAAAGGGCTAGTGTCAAAAATGTATAAAGAACTTACAAAACTCAACACCCAAAAAATAAATAATCCAATTAAAAATGGGCAGAGACATGAATAGACATTTTTCCAAAGAAGACATATAGATAGCTAACAAACATGTGAAAACATCAACATCACTGATCATCAAAGAAATACAAATCAAAACTACAGTGAGATATTGCCTCACAGCTATCTAAATGACAAATCAACAACACAAGAAACAACAGGTATTGGTGAAGATATGGAGAATGGGGCACCCTCTTGCACTGCTGGTGAAATGCCAACTGGTGCAGCCATTCCTGAAAATAGTGTGGAGGTTCCTGAAAAAGTTAAAAATAAAACTACCCTATAATACAGCAATCACACTATTAGACATTTACCTAAGGAATACAAAAATATTAATTCAAAGGGATATATGTGCCCCCAATGTTTAGAGTAGCATTATCTACAATAGCCAGATATGGAAACAGCCCAAGTGCCCATTGACTGATGAATGGATAAAGAAGAGGTGGTGTGTATACACACACACACACACACACACACACACACACACACACACAACACTGGAATATTACTCAGCCATAAAAAAAGAATATGTGAAACTTGAGAGACAAAAAAAAAAAAAAAAAAGAAATGAGGAAAGCGGGAGAGAGAGAGAGAGAGGTAAACCAAGAAACAGACTCTTAACTATAGAGAACAAACTGATTGTTACTAGAGGGGAGGTGAGTTGGAGGATGGGTAAAATAGCCGATGGAGACAAAAGAGTGCACTTGTGATGAGTACCAGGTGTTGTATGGAAGTGTTGAATCACTACATTGTACACCTGAAACTAATAGTACACTTTATGTTAGCTAACTGGAATTTAAATTAAAACTTAAAAAATTAAACAAAATACCAAAAATAAATAGATAAAGATTACAATTTGGGGGAAAATACAGGTAGAGTGGATGAGTATTTCTTTCAACAAATTTGGTTGTATATGTAAGCAGATATGAGAATGAATCTGGAGAATAAGAAATGATTTAAAGATTTAAAATCTTAATAAGTAAGATTTGAAGTGGTTTACCTACAGAACTTGAAGGTAGCATTTGTTATAATATTTCTGTGCTTATCAAAATGACTAATAAGGATGAAGGGCCTGGTGATAAAGAAGAAGTATAATAGAAGCAATGAAATCTCTCTGTAGCTTTATAGTTTGGCCTTTTATAGAAGAAACATGTTATAAGCTGTAACCAGGAGAAAGAAAAAGTAGAGGTAAGTTAAGACTTTCGGAAGATTTAGTGAAGAATTGAGAGAGTTTTGGCTCATGAATTCTACTTCCTTTCCTTTTCTTTCATTACATTTAAACTATTATTACAAAATAGTTCTACAATACTCATAAGAAATTGCCTTTCTTGAATAATTTTTTTCAATTACAGATTTTCAAATTCCATGCTGGAAAATATTTTCCTTTAATGTCATCTATTATCTAGATTTTTCTATTGAGAATTTTAATTTAATTCTAATTTATGATCCTTCTTTATAAATTGTTATTCTTTTCTCCATATATAAACTTTTATAATTTTTTGTGTGTCTATAGGATTTGAAATGTAATGATAATGTGCTTTTTTCAAAAATATTTTCTTAGTCATTAGGTGAGGCCCACTGTGGGTTCTATGAACCTAGAATACCATGTTCTTCAGTTACAGGAAATATCTTTGATTTTTTTTTTTTTTGGTTAATTTCCTTCTTTCAATTTTGTTCTCTTCTCTTTTTATGGAACTGCATTCTCAATAATATATTTGACTTTCCCTATTATTCCTCACTTGTACTTCTCCTAGTTTTTACTTTTTATCTATTTTCAAAGATATTTCCTGAAGTACATTTCAGTACTTATAAAACATTTTTATTTTGTTTATAGTATCTCTATTTTCCCTCAGATCTTTTTTAAATTTCCCCTTTATTTCAGTATAGTTGACACACAATATTGTATTCGTTCCAGGTGATTCAACATGTTTATGCGTTATGCTATGCTTACAAGTGTCACCATACAATACTATTACAATATCCTTGACTATATTCCCTACTCTGTACCTTTTATTCCCATTCCCTCAGCTTATTTTTAATTTAATTTAATTTAATTTAATTTTATTTTATTTTATTTTATTTTATTTTTTAAAATAGTTTCCACACCTAGCACGGAGCCCACGGCACAACCCTGAGGTCAAAACCTGAACTGAGACCAAGAGTTTGATGATTAACTGACTGAGCCAACAGATACCCCTTCCTCAGTTCTTTTTTGTTTTTTTTTCAATATATGAAATTTATTGTCAAATTGGTTTCCATACAACACCCAGTGCTCCTCCCAAAAGGTGCCCTCCTCAATACCCATCACCCACCCTCCCCTCCCTCCCACTCCCCATCAACCCTCAGTTTATTCTCAGTTTTTAAGAGTCTCTTATGCTTTGGCTCTCTCCCACTCTAACCTCTTTTTTTTTTTTTTTCTTCCCCTCCCCCATGGGTTTCTGTTAAGTTTCTCAGGATCCACATAAGAGTGAAAACATATGGTGGTTTCACTCTTATGTGGATCCTGAGAAACATAACAGAAACCCATGGGGGAGGGGAAGAAAAAAAAAAAAAAAAAAAAAAGAGGTTAGAGTGGGAGAGAGCCAAAGCATTAGAGACTGTTAAAAACTGAGAACAAACTGAGGGTTGATGGGGGGTGGGAGGGAGGGCAGGGTGGGTGATGGGTATTGAGGAGGGCACCTTTTGGGAGGAGCACTGGGTGTTGTATGGAAACCAATTTGACAGTAAATTTCATATATTAAAAAATAAAAAAATAAAAAAAATAAAAAAAAAAAAAGAGTGAAAACATATGGTATCTGTCTTTCTCTGTATGGCTTATTTCACTGAGCATCACACTCTCCAGATCCATCCACGTTGCTACAAAAGGCCATATTTCATTCTTTCTCATTGCCACGTAGTACTCCATTGTGTATATAAACCACAATTTCTTTATCCATTCATCAGTTGATGGACATTTAGGCTCTTCCCATAATTTGGCTATTGTTGAGAGTGCTGCTATAAACATTGGGGTACAAGTGCCCCTATGCATCAGTACTCCTGTATCCCTTGGGTAAATTCCTAGCAGTGCTATTGCTGTGTCATAGGGTAGGTCTATTTTTAATTTTTTGAGGAACCTCCACACTGTTTTCCAGAGCGGCTGCACCAGTTTGCATTCTCACCAACAGTGCAAGAGGGTTCCCATTTCTCCACATCCTCTCCAGCATCTAGAGTCTCCTGATTTGTTCCTTTTGGCCACTCTGACTGGCGTGAGGTGATATCTGAGTGTGGTTTTGATTTGCATTTCCCTGATGAGGAGCGACGTTGAGCATCTTTTCATGTGCCTGTTGGCCATCCGGATGTCTTCTTTAGAGAAGTGTCTATTCATGTTTTCTGCCCATTTCTTCACTGGGTTATTTGTTTTTTGGGTGTGGAGTTTGGTGAGCTCTTTATAGATTTTGGATACTAGCCCTTTGTCCGATATGTCATTTGCAAATATCTTTTCCCATTCCGTTGGTTGCCTTTTAGTTTTGTTGGTTGTTTCCTTTGCTGTACAGTAGCTTTTTATCTTCATAAGGTCCCAGTAATTCATTTTTGCTTTTAATTCACTTGCCTTTGGGGATTTGTCAAGTAAGAAATTGCTGTGGCTGAGGTCAGAGAGGTCTTTTCCTGCTTTCTCCTCTAGGCTTTTGATGGTTTCCTGTCTCACATTCAGGTCCTTTATCCATTTTGAGTTTATTTTTGTGAATGGTGTGAGAAAGTGGTCTAGTTGCATCCTTCTGAATGTTGCTGTCCAGTTCTCCCAGCACCATTTGTTAAAGAGACTGCCTTTTTTCCATTGAATATTCTTTCCTGCTTTGTCAAAGATGAGTTGGCCATACGTTTGTGGGTCTAGTTCTGGGGTTTCTATTCTATTCCATTGGTCTATGTGTCTGTTTTTGTGCCAATACCATGCTGTCTTGATGATGACAGCTTTGTAGGAGAGGCTAAAGTCTGGGATTGTGATGCCTCCTGCTTTGGTCTTCTTCTTCAAAATTACTTTGGCTATTCGGGGCCTTTTGTGGTTCCAGATGAATTTTAGGATTGCTTGTTCTAGCTTCGAGAAGAATGCTGGTGCAATTTTGATTGGGATTGCATTGAATGTGTAGATAGCTTTGGGTAGTATTGACATTTTGACAATATGTATTTTTCCAACCCATGAACACGGAATGTTTTTCCATTTCTTTATATCTTCTTCAATTTCCTTCATAAGCTTTCTATAGTTTTCAGCATACAGATCTTTTACATCTTTGGTTAGGTTTATTCTGAGGTATTTTATGCTTCTTGGTGCAATTGTGAATGGGATCCGTTTCTTTATTTGTCTTTCTGTTGCTTCATTATTAGTGTATAAGAATGCAACTGATTTCTGTACATTGATTTTGTATCCTGCCAAAATATATCTTTGCTAGTATCTTTGCTAAATTTATGTATCAGTTCTAGCAGACTTTTGGTGGAGTCTATCGGATTTTCCATGTATAATATCATGTCATCTGCAAAAAGTGAAAGCTTAACTTCATCTTTGCCAATTTTGATGCCTTTGATTTCCTTTTGTTGTCTGATTGCTGATGCTAGAACTTCCAACACTATGTTAAACAACAGCGGTGAGAGTGGACATCCCTGTCGTGTTCCTGATCTCAGGGAAAAAGCTCTCAGTTTTTCCCCATTGAGGATGATGTTAGCTGTGGGCTTTTCATAAATGGCTTTTATGATCTTTAAGTATGTTCCTTCTATCCTGACTTTCTCGAGGGTTTTTATTAAGAAAGTTTGCTGAATTTTGTCAAATGCCTTTTCTGCATCGATTGACAGGACTCAGTTCTTTTAAAAAAGCATCCTGTCTTTTGTCATGGGTGAAATTTATCTTTTACTTCTGTCAAGATATTATTTATATATTTTAAATTTTTATTATTTGTGCATTTGCTTATTTTCTCCATGTATTTTTCCTGTATTCATTTTGTTTTTACTGGTAATGTTTTAATCCTACATTCGTGTTGCTCAAAGTCTGGTGATATGCAGTTCTCAGTGCAAAATTGAAAAGGTGGCAACGAAGAGCTGCATGGGAGTTTTGGGTTTGTGGGCTGGTTAGTTGGCAGTTTTTCTTTTAATTTTTTTTTTTTACATTTATTTACTTTTGACAGACAGAGCACAAGTCGGGGAGGGGCAGAGAGAGAAGTAGACACAGAATCTGAAGCAGGTTCCAGGCTCTGAGCTGTCAGCACAGAGCCCCATAGTGGGGCTTGAACCCACAAACTGCGAGATCATGACCTGAGCCAAAGTGGGACGCTCAACTGACTGAGCCACCCAGGCACCCCTGTTGGCAGTTTTTCTGTACGATGGAGATCACATACATTAATGGACTTTCAAAGAGTGCATCTAAAATTCTTTTCTCTAAGGCCATTCTCTTTTAAGAGATCTTCCAATTTTTCTACCTAAGAATTAAACATAGTAACAAATGTTCTGGAAACAGAGCACAGGAATGGAGCTGGCAATTTCACCATTCAATTTTTGAATTTTCATATGATTCTCCTCTTTTTAGCATGGTACACTAATTTTTTACAATCTTGCTAATTTAAACCCCTTGTTTCCTGCTCGGGTGAGAAATGGACAGTCAACTATCTTTGTATAGTATTTTGTGGCAAATGTGTCCGAATGATTCTTTAGTGAATTCATTGAAATTCAACTAATTTTTCTGCTTTCTACTCACTCTAGTTTCCCAACTTCTGCCTCCAATTTATGAGTTTTTCTTGGGCTGAAAATGTGCTTTCTTCTTGTCATCTTCCTCTAAATGTTTTCTGTAGCACAGAATTGTCTCTAGTAAATCGCTTATTGCTCATTTGTCCACCATTCATCTTCCAAATTTGTAGTCATCTCTGATGTATGTAACTTTTAAACTTTATTTGTAATTATCTTGCAATGGTTTCAAATGGAGGCAGATATAAATAAATGCATTTCATTTGCTTTCTTGAAAAGAAAATCTATTAAAGTGCGAGACAAAGTCAGTTGAGAGAGAGACAAAAGAAGAGGTTTTAGAAGAAAGGACCATGCAGGAAATAACTATCTTGGTTTTTGCAATATCAAGCCTATTTATGCAATGTGATAAGTACTTACAGATTGTGATAATGAATTTATTGTGAAACCAGTTTGCTTGGTTGTGTGATTTTTTTTCTCCCCAGCAATGTTTAGCGGTTCAGATGTGGACAAGAGAAGGCAGGTTGTTGAGTTCTTCCAGGATTAGACTATGGTCTGATATCTATGGCAAAGGTAGAGATATGCAAGAGAGTGTAGGTTGTTTCCTACAGACTGGTTTTAATGATACACCATGGAGTCTAACAAAAGGGAAGTATAGTCAAAATGGTAATTGATGCATAGTGGGATCAATGGTTTGAACATTACAAAGTAGAGAAACATCAGCTCTAACACAATGGTATGAGTAAAGTAATTTGGATAGGTTGGATATTATAGTCCAAAAGTGACATATTTCAATTCAGGATTTTAATCATAGCACAGTTTCTCATGTTGAGAAGTTCTAGGATGTGGTCACAGTGCAGAGGCTGGGGTAGACTAGAAGGAAAGGTCATTATCATTAAAGATGCACAGAAATGAAAGGCCCAAGAATCAGATGACTAAGCAACAGCATCTATTTGACCATCTGATCTTATTTTTTTCATGAATTATTTGATATTTGAAAGTAAATTGTTGAATATTTGAAAGTGTTCTTTTACAAAATACTTTATCTTTTTTATGTTTTTAAAATCTTTTTTGGGGGGGTTCCGGAAGATGGCGGCATAGGAGGACGCGGGGCTCACAGCGCGTCCTGCCGATCACTTAGATTCCACCTACACCTGCCTAAAGAACCCAGAAAACCGCCAGAGGATTAGCAGAAGGGAGTCTCCGGAGTCAAGCGCAGACTAGAGGCCCACGGAAGAGGGTAGGAAGGGCGGCAAGGCGGTGCGCGCTCCACGGACTGGCGGGAGGGAGCCGGGGCGGAGGGGCGGCTCGCCGGCCAAGCAGAGCCCCCGAGTCTGGCTGGCAAAAGCGGAGGGGCCGGACGGACTGTGTTCCGACAGCAAGCGTGACTTAGCGTCTGGGAGGTCATAAGTTAACAGCTCTGCTCGGAAAGCAGGAAGGCTGGAGGACAAAGGGAGGGAGAGCTGCTGAGCCCCCGGACGGCAGAGCTCAGCTTGGCGGGGAACAAAGGCACCAGCGCCATCTCCCCCGCCCATCCCCCAGCCAAAATCCCAAAGGGAACCAGTTCCTGCCAGGGAACTTGCTCGCTCCGCGCAAACACCCAACTCTGTGCTTCTGCGGAGCCAAACCTCCGGCAGCGGATCTGACTCCCTCCCGCTGCCACAGGGCTCCTCCTGAAGTGGATCACCTAAGGAGAAGCGAGCTAAGCCTGCCCCTCCAGCCCCCGTGCACCTTGCCTACCCACCCCAGCTAATACGCCAGATCCCCAGCAACACAAGCCTGGCAGTGTGCAAGTAGCCCAGACGGGACACGCCACCCCACAGTGAATCCCGCCCCTAGGAGAGGGGAAGAGAAGGCACACACCAGTCTGACTGTGGCCCCAGCAGTGGGCTGGGGGCAGACATCGGGTCGGACTGCGGCCCCGCCCACTAACTCCAGTTATACACCACAGCACAGGGGAAGTGCACTGCAGGTCCTCACCACGCCAGGGACTCTCCAAAATGACCAAACGGAAGAATTCCCCTCAGAAGAATCTCCAGGAAATAACAACAGCTAATGAACTGATCAAAAAGGATTTAAATAATATAACAGAAAGTGAATTTAGAATAATAGTCATAAAATTAATCGCTGGGCTTGAAAACAGTATACAGGACAGCAGAGAATCTCTTGCCACAAAGATCGAGGGACTAAGGAACAGTCACGAGGAGTTGAAAAACGCTTTAAACGAATTGCAAAACAAAATGGAATCCACGATGGCTCGGCTTGAAGAGGCAGAGGAGAGAATAGGTGAACTAGAAGATAAAGTTATGGAGAAAGAGGAAGCTGAAAGAAAGAGAGATAAAAAAATCCAGGAGTATGAGGGGAAAATTAGAGAACTAAGTGATACACTAAAAAAAAATAATATACGCATAATTGGTATCCCAGAGGAGGAAGAGAGAGGGAAGGGTGCTGAAGGGGTACTTGAACAAATTATAGCTGAGAACTTCCCTGAACTGGGGAAGGAAAAAGGCATTGAAATCCAAGAGGCACAGAGAACTCCCTTCAGACGTAACTTGAATCGATCTTCTGCACGACATATCATAGTGAAACTGGCAAAATACAAGGATAAAGAGAAAATTCTGAAAGCAGCAAGGGATAAACGTGCCCTCACATATAAAGGGAGACCTATTAGACTCGTGACTGATCTCTCCTTTGAAACTTGGCAGGCCAGAAAGGCTTGGCACGATATCGACAGTGTGCTAAACAGAAAAAATATGCAGCCGAGAATCCTTTATCCAGCAAGTCTGTCATTTAGAATGGAAGGAGAGATAAAGGTCTTCCCAAACAAACAAAAACTGAAGGAATTTGTCACCACGAAACCAGCCCTACAAGAGATCCTAAGGGGGATCCTGTGAGACAAAGTACCAGAGACATCACTACAAGCATAAAACATACAGACATCACAATGACTCTAAACCCATATCTTTCTATAATAACACTGAATGTAAATGGATTAAATGCGCCAACTAAAAGACATAGGGTAACAGAATGGATAAAAAAACAAGACCCATCTATTTGCTGTCTACAAGAGACTCATTTTAGATCTGAGGACACCTTTAGATTGAGAGTGAGGGGATGGAGAACTATTTATCATGCTCCTGGAAGCCAAAAGAAAGCTGGAGTAGCCATACTTATATCAGACAAACTAGACTTTAAATTAAAGGCTGTAACAAGAGATGAAGAAGGGCATTATATAATAATCACAGGGTCTATCCACCAGGAAGAGCTAACTATTATAAATGTCTATGCGCCAAATACCCGAGCCCCCAGATATATAAAACAATTACTCATAAACATAAGCAACCTTATTGATAAGAATGTGGTCATTGCAGGGGACTTTAACACCCCACTTACAGAAATGGATAGATCATCTAGACACACAGTCAATAAAGAAACAAGGGCCCTGAATGATACATTGGATCAGATGGACTTGACAGATATATTTAGAACTCTGCATCCCAAAGCAACAGAATATACTTTCTTCTCGAGTGCACATGGAACATTCTCCAAGATAGATCATATACTGGGTCACAAAACAGCCCTTCATAAGTTTACAAGAATTGAAATTATACCATGCATACTTTCAGACCACAATGCTATGAAGCTAGAAATCAACCACAGGAAAAAGTCTGGAAAACCTCCAAAAGCATGGAGGTTAAAGAACACCCTACTAACGAATGAGTGGGTCAACCAGGCAATTAGAGAAGAAATTAAAACATATATGGAAACAAACGAAAATGAAAATACAACAATCCAAACGCTCTGGGATGCAGCGAAGGCAGTCCTGAGAGGAAAATACATTGCAATCCAGGCCTATCTCAAGAAACAAGAAAAATCCCAAATACAAAATCTAACAGCACACCTAAAGGAAATAGAAGCAGAACAGCAAAGGCAGCCTAAACCCAGCAGAAGAAGAGAAATAATAAAGATCAGAGCAGAAATAAACAATATAGAATCTAAAAAAACTGTAGAGCAGATCAACGAAACCAAGAGTTGGTTTTTTGAAAAAATAAACAAAATTGACAAACCTCTAGCCAGGCTTCTCAAAAAGAAAAGGGAGATGACCCAAATAGATAAAATCATGAATGAAAATGGAATGATTACAACCAATCCCTCAGAGATACAAACAATTATCAGGGAATACTATGAAAAATTATATGCCAGCAAATTGGACAACCTGGAAGAAATGGACAAATTTCTAAACACCCACACTCTTCCAAAACTCAATCAGGAGGAAATAGAAAGCTTGAACAGACCCATAACCAGCGAAGAAATTGAATCGGTTATCAAAAATCTCCCAACAAAGAAGAGTCCAGGACCAGATGGCTTCCCAGGGGAGTTCTACCAGACATTTAAAGCAGAGATAATACCTATCCTTCTCAAGCTATTCCAAGAAATAGAAAGGGAAGGAAAACTTCCAGACTCATTCTATGAAGCCAGTATTACTTTGATTCCTAAACCAGACAGAGACCCAGTAAAAAAAGAGAACTACAGGCCAATATCCCTGATGAATATGGATGCAAAAATTCTTAATAAGATACTAGCAAATCGAATTCAACAGCATATAAAAAGAATTATTCACCATGATCAAGTGGGATTCATTCCTGGGATGCAGGGCTGGTTCAACATTCGCAAATCGATCAACGTGATACATCACATTAACAAAAAAAAAGAGAAGAACCATATGATCCTGTCAATCGATGCAGAAAAGGCCTTTGACAAAATCCAGCACCCTTTCTTAATAAAAACCCTCGAGAAAGTCGGGATAGAAGGAACATACTTAAAGATCATAAAGGCCATTTATGAAAAGCCCACAGCTAACATCATCCTCAACGGGGAAAAACTGAGAGCTTTTTCCCTGAGATCAGGAACACGACAGGGATGCCCACTGTCACCGCTGCTGTTTAATATAGTGCTGGAAGTTCTAGCATCAGCAATCAGACAACAAAAGGAAATCAAAGGCATCAAAATTGGCAAAGATGAAGTCAAGCTTTCGCTTTTTGCAGATGACATGATATTATACATGGAAAATCCGATAGACTCCACCAAAAGTCTGCTAGAACTGATACATGAATTCAACAAAGTTGCAGGATACAAAATCAATGTGCAGAAATCAGTTGCATTCTTATACACTAACAATGAAGCAACAGAAAGACAAATGAAGAAACTGATCCCATTCACAATTGCACCAAGAAGCATAAAATACCTAGGAATAAATCTAACCAAAGATGTAAAAGATCTGTATGCTGAAAACTATAGAAAGCTTATGCAGGTAATTGAAGAAGATATAAAGAAATGGAAAGACATTCCCTGCTCCTGGATTGGAAGAATAAATATTGTCAAAATGTCAATACTACCCAAAGCTATCTACACATTCAATGCAATCCCAATCAAAATTGCACCAGCATTCTTCTCGAAACTAGAACAAGCAATCCTAAAATTCATATGGAACCACAAAAGGCCCCGAATAGCCAAAGTAATTTTGAAGAAGAAGACCAAAGCAGGAGGCATCACAATCCCAGACTTTAGCCTCTACTACAAAGCTGTCATCATCAAGACAGCATGGTATTGGCATAAAAACAGACACATAGACCAATGGAATAGAATAGAAACCCCAGAACTAGACCCACAAACGTATGGCCAACTCATCTTTGACAAAGCAGGAAAGAACATCCAATGGAAAAAAGACAGTCTCTTTAACAAATGGTGCTGGGAGAACTGGACAGCAACATGCAGAAGGTTGAAACTAGACCACTTTCTCACACCATTCACAAAAATAAACTCAAAATGGATAAAGGACCTGAATGTGAGACAGGAAACCATCAAAACCTTAGAGGAGAAAGCAGGAAAAGACCTCTCTGACCTCAGCCGTAGCAATCTCTTAATCGGCACATCCCCAAAGGCAAGGGAATTAAAAGCAAAAGTGAATTACTGGGACCTTATGAAGATAAAAAGCTTCTGCACAGCAAAGGAAACAACCAACAAAACTAAAAGGCAACCAACGGAATGGGAAAAGATATTTGCAAATGACACATCGGACAAAGGGCTAGTATCCAAAATCTATAAAGAGCTCATCAAACTCCACACCCGAAAAACAAATAACCAAGTGAAAAAATGGGCAGAAAACATGAATAGATACTTCTCTAAAGAAGACATCCGGATGGCCAACAGGCACATGAAAAGATGTTCAACGTCGCTCCTTATCAGGGAAATACAAATCAAAACCACACTCAGATACCACCTCACGCCAGTCAGAGTGGCCAAAATGAAGAAATCAGGAGACTATAGATGCTGGAGAGGATGTGGAGAAACAGGAACCCTCTTGCACTGTTGGTGGGAATGCAAATTGGTGCAGCCACTCTGGAAAGCAGTGTGGAGGTTCTTCAGAAAATTAAAAATAGACCTACCCTATGACCCAGCAATAGCACTGCTAGGAATTTATCCAAGGGATACAGGAGTACTGATGCATAGGGGCACCTGTACCCCAATGTTTATAGCGGCACTCTCAACAATAGCCAAATTATGGAAAGAGCCTAAATGTCCATCAACTGATGAATGGATAAAGAAATTGTGGTTTATATACACAATGGAATACTACGTGGCAATGAGAAAAAATGAAATATGGCCTTTTGTAGCAACATGGATGGAACTGGAGAGTGTGATGCTAAGTGAAATAAGCCATACAGAGAAAGACAGATACCATATGGTTTCACTCTTATGTGGATCCTGAGAAACATAACAGAAACCCATGGGGGAGGGGAAGGAAAAAAAAAAAAAAAAAAAAAAGAGGTTAGAGTGGGAGAGAGCCAAAGCATTAGAGACTGTTAAAAACTGAGAACAAACTGAGGGTTGATGGGGGGTGGGAGGGAGGGCAGGGTGGGTGATGGGTATTGAGGAGGGCACCTTTTGGGATGAGCACTGGGTGTTGTATGGAAACCAATTTGACAGTAAATTTCATATATTAAAAAATAAAAAAAAATCTTTTTTGTTTTATTATTAAATATCTCTTCTAGGCAGAGAACTTTGAAATTTAAATTTTATGAGATATTTATAATATGGTATTAACATTATGAATCTAACTTTGGGAATTAAAAAGAACAGAGAACATGGTCAAAGTTGCATAACGAGTGTCAGCTACCTTCTAGTAAGCTGCCTCTCACACACACAAAAAACTATAATTCCTTGTAGAATAACAGCAAAAATAGGCAGCTTTTTTAAAACTATTCTTCAGTATGTATATTATTGAACTGAAATTCTGGACATATTCTAGTTTGAATAAATATTTCTAAATTTGGAGGAGTTGGGCAATAGAGAAACTATTTCTAGCCAATCATTGTGAACCTATAAAATATAGGAAAGGTTTGCTCCTTTTATATTTAAAGGTACTTCTTGGCTCATGTGTTTGAGGAGATTTTTGAGAAGCTTTTATTTGAAATTAATTTTTTTTTTTTGCAAGCAAAGCCTACACTCCTGTGAATACATTCTAAACATTAGTCTCATTAACGTCTCAATCAGTACCCTGGTTGCTTAGACTCGCACCAACTAATAAGGGTCAAGGTCATAGCTTCAACTTGAAGAAAACCAATAGCTCTTTAGGCATGTGCATGAATGTGTTTTATGCTATTTCTCTGTCTCCTCTTCTTACACACCTTTCCAACTTTGAAGCCTGAGAGGTTGGGATGAACCTCTAATGATACCCTTAAGGGCAGGCTCTTTTCAAGGCAAAGACCAGAAACTTTCATTTCAGGTCAATCCCCATGTGGCTGACTTTAAAGTTCATCTGAATTAACATTCAGTGATATTTTTGTCAGTTGTGACTGCAAGCAACATCATTACAGTGATATAGTAATGCAAATAACTCTGCATAGCTCCATTAAATGCCACATTGTTCTATAATGGAACTGACATTTCATTATTTCTCAAACATCAAATGCATCATGGCACTCATTGCCAGTTATACTTTAGGCACATTAATGTTTGTGGCAGGTGTGATAAATCCAGGAAGAATAAAGAGAATATGACTGATAGGAGCATAATAGTTACCAGATATGCTTATGAAACTCAATAAAAATGAGTCATGAATAGAGTGTATAATTATCAATGACCTTATCCACCCTACTGATAAAGCCAGTGAACCCATCATACTGGCATCCAGAAACACATATGTCCTGATTCCCTTAATCACCTCAGAGACATTGCAAGTGAGTTATCTTTTGTGGGATGCTTTGCGCTCCCTTGGGTACTTTAAAATGTTCCTTGCACAGCACAATGCAAATGTTTCCATTGACAAAAGCTGTTGGATTTTAAAATAGAATTGTCAAAATATTTGAAACCAAATGAAAAAATTTTAAGTGCCAGTATAAACTCCTAGGGATGAGGTGCAAAACCAAGGTAACAAATGAAAGATTTAGAAATGTCAGCCAGCAGGGTGAGGGCAAATAGTTTTGATATTGTACTCAGTACAGGAAGTTGGACCTAATCATTCCTAATTCTAGTAATCAGTGAACTGCCTATTATATACGTACAGGCAAAGTTTAAGAAGTAACTTTTCAAGACCCACAAGCCTAGAAAATAGACAGAAAACATTGATATTTATTGAGGGAAGAAGCAGTGATCATAAATTGATTTCACATCTAGAAATTATAGGGCCAATAAAACTGACCCTTCAATTCAGTCCAATTGTAGTGGATGCCAGGATTCTGCCACAGGCAACCATCTGCTCTATTGGCTAATTGCAAACTTGTGGTCTAATTTCAGGAAAAGGTGAAGAGGTTTTAGATATGGTTTTTCTATTTCACTATAAGAGAGGATTACTTAGAAAGGAGGAAATAGTTCCTGTGAAAGGCTGGGTGAGTCTCATGAAGTAGAGAGATCTCAAACTGCCGAGTACTTTGTAACTGGAAGAATGTGATACAGAGAAAGTGTAAGGAAATGCCTCCTCATTGGAGCTCCATAGCAGGTATGAAGATAGCTCTGCCAGGATGGAAGAAAAAGACCTAGCTATGCTTCACTGAATTGTAGCAAATTCATGGGAATTCTCAGGTTCAAGAACTTTTGATAAAAAATTCAGAAATGAGAATATTAACTTGATATTAAACTAAGATATAGTTATTAAATTTACTCAAAATTAATTGTTAGAATTACCAAACAATCCAGCAATCCCACTTCTGGCTATTTACCAGAAAGAACTGAAAACAGGATCTTGAGTAAGTATTTGCACCCTGATATTTATGGTGGCATCATTCACAACAGCCAAGAGATAGAAGCCACCTAAATACCTGTTGATGGATAAATGGATTAAAAAATATGGTATCTTTTCATGTGCCTGTTGGCCATCTGGATGTCTTCTCTAGAGAAGTGTCTATTCATGTCTTCTGCCCATTTCTTCACTGGATTATTTGTTTTTCGGGTGTGGAGTTTGGTGAGTTCTTTATAGATTTTGGATACTAGCCCTTTGTCTGATATGTCATTTGCAAATATCTTTTCCCATTCCATTGGTTGCCTTTTAGTTTTGTTGGTTGTTTCCTTTGCAGTGCAGAAGCTTTTAATCTTCATGAGGTCCCAATAGTTCATTTTTGCTTTTAATTCCCTTGCCTTTGGAAATGTATCAAGTAAGAAATTTCTGCAGCTGAGGCCCAAGAGGTTTTTTTCCTGCTTTCTCCTCTAGGGTTTTGATGGTTTCCTGTCTCACATTCAGGTCCTTTATCCATTTTGAGTTTGTTTTTGTGAATGGTGTAAGAAAGTGGTCTAGTTTCATTCTTCTGCATGTTGCTGTCCAGTTCTCCCAGCATCATTTGTTAAAGAGACTGTCTTTTTTCCAACGTCTCTCCTCATCAGGGAAATACAAATCAAAACCACACTCAGATACCACCTTATGCCAGTCAGAGCTACAATGAACAAATCAGGAGACTATAGATGCTGGCAAGGATGTGGAGAAATGGGAATCTTGCACTGTTGGTGGGAATGCAAACTGGTTCAGCCACTCTGGAAAACAGTATGGAGGTTCCTCAAAAAATTAAAAATAGATCTACCCTATGACCCAGCAATAGCACTGCTAGGAATTCACCCAAGGGATACAGGAGTGCTGATGCATAGGGGCATTTGTACCCCAGTGTTTATAGGAGCACTTTCAACAATAGCCAAATTATGGAAAGAGCCTAAATGTCCATCAACTGATGAATGGATAAAGAAACTGTGGTTTATATACACAATGGAACACTACTTGGCAATGAGAAAGAATGAAATATGGCCTTTTGTAGCAACATGGATGGAACTGGAGAGTGTTATGCTAAGTGAAATAAGTCATACAGAGAAAGACAGGTACCATACATTTTCACTCTTATGTGGATCCTGAGAAACTTAACAGAAGACCATGGGGGAGGGGAAGGAAAAAAAAAGAGAGGGAGGGAGCCAAAGCATAAGAGACTCTTAAAAACTGAGAACAATCTGAGGCTTGACGGTGGATGGGTGGGAGAGAGGGGAGGGTGGGTGATGGGTACTGAGGAGGGCACCTGTGGGGATGAGCACTGGGTATTGTATGGAAACCAATTTGACCATAAATTTCATATTAAAAATAATAATAAAATAAAAAAATAAAAAATATGTATATGCATACAATGAAATATTATTCAGCCTTAAAGAAGAAAGGAATCCTGTCATATTCTTTAATATGGATGAACCTCAAGGACATTGTCACTGAAATAAACCAGACACCAAAGAACAAATATTGTATGATTCCACTTATATGAAGTACCTAGAGTAGTCAAATTTATAAAGACAGAAGGAATGATGGTGATTGCCAGGGGATGGGGATTGAGAGAAACAAGGAGTTGCTGTTTAACAAGTATAGAGTTTCAGTAACACAAGCTGAAAACTTCTAGAGATGTGCTGTATGACAAAGTGCATATAGTTAACACTGTACTATACACTTAAAAATTTGTTAAGAGGGTAGACTTCCTTTATGTGTTTTTTACCACAATAAAAAGGTTGATCTTTAAGGATTAAAGCTTTAGATATTTATTAATTTATTCTTCCATTCATGTGCTACATTTAATAGATAATGCAGCTAGCTAGAAATAAGACTGTTCTCTAATTTTGTAGAAGAGAGTTCACATTTCACATATATTTGATAATACCCTGGCATAAAACATACCACCTTCACCATTATGTAAGGTAGGTGGGGGTATGCATAATGTAACATCATTTTAATTTAAATTGTCAATGAGTACAGAGACAGTGATCAATCTGGTTGCAGCCGAAAAAATGAGAGTGAAAGCTAGGTAACTAAATGGACCAGCAGGTGGGACTACTGAGAGAGGGGCCTTGGTCAAATCACAAGTCCCTGAGGCCTTACTAAAGATAGCTTGAATTAGACTGTTCATTGTTAAGATGCAGGCAAAGAACAGAAGAAAGTACGTCTAGTAAGCAGAGACTGTTACTATCAGGAGGATAGCAGAGTAGGATAATACAAAAAACTGAAAGGATCTGTGATTTTTACCCTATTTGGATGTGAGCATGTTAGTCTTCCAGTGTCATAGATGCTGTGACAGAAACTTTAAGACACCTACGTCAAGACAAAGGACTTTATTATTCAGTGCAGCAAGAAGCCTGAGATTCCTGTTTGCATATGTTCCCTTTGTTACCAGGTCCCATGTGGGTGATGCAGAGCAGCCCAGAGAGATATTGTAGACATAGTGGGTTTATGTCACAACTTGGGAATCCCAAGATTGGGAATCTAAATCTAAATCTTTTCTAATGGATCACAAGTAAACCTGCAAGATATAAATAAATGTGTACTTGGGAGAGGATGAAGGGTTTCTAAAATACTTCTTGGCCTTGCCCTCAGGAGCTCAGCAGCTGAGGCTGCAGGTATCAGGTCTTCACCACTGACAGTAGTGTGGCCTGATATGGCCATAGTACTCTGGGACTTCTGTCAACTAGGGTCATATGATGTGCACATTGTCAAGAGCCAACAAGGAAGTGTTTACGTGTCTCCAGTTTGTCTAACCACTTTGATATTCTTAATGTGCACTTAGTAGCTACTTATAAATCTTCCCATCCTTCCAAGCATAGTGCTGACCACTCTGTTCCTAAACAATGTGTGTTGATTCATCTTTTGGTATAGACTATGAGAATCTTCAGGTCTCTCTGTTCTGGGCCATTCTAGGACAATCTAGGGAGTTCTGGGATTACATAAACCCTTAAAGTTTCTTTGCCTGAAACTCAAACTTTTTAGAGTATTGATTTTGCCACAAAGTATGAACAAAAGCAGGCAAATTTTATGACCAGAGTACCTGAGTTATCCTCATATGCTTTGAACTGTATTGTACATTTGCCAAAAAATAATCAGAGAAATTCTCGAGGAATTCAACTGAGCAAATAATACAACTGTTTGGTTTGGGCCTCTGAGGCAAACTGTATCTGGTGGGCAACACATTTTTTCCTTTCATATGACCCTTTGGTAAGAGAGCAGTTATGTAGTGGATGGAACTAGAAGGTATTATGCTGAGTGAAATAAGTCAGTAAGAGAAGGACAGATATCATATGTTTTCACTCATATGTGGATCTTCACAAACTTAACAGAAGACCATGGGGGAAGAGAAGGGTAAAAGAATAGTTACAGACAGAAAGGGAGGGAGGCAAACCATAAGAGACTCTTAAATACAGAGAACAAACTGGGGGAGAGGGGAAAATGGGTGATGGGCATTGAGGAGGGCACTTGTTGGGATGAGCACTGGGTATTGTATGTAAGCAATGAACCATGGGAATCTACCCCAAAAACCAAGAGCACACTTTACACACTGTATGTTAGCTGATTTGACAATAAATTACATTTAAAAAAAAGAGATAGCAGTCAGGTGTTTCTCAGCTTAATTAACATAGACACCGCCCCGGGTGCTGGCTGAGAAGGTTGAAAGAGTCACTCTTCCCCCAGCAAGGAGAGAATGAAGTCTATCATGTACAAAATGCAAGGTCATAAATTATATTTAATATCAAAAAACCATATAAAGCAAAAATAAATTATATACTAAAAGCTCAATATATTTATTGTAGCATAAACAGTGTTGCTTATTCTGTACCTGTATAAAAAATAAAGGCACACTATTGAAAAATAATAAGAAGAAAAAAAGACACCTAACTTAAGGGCCTCAGAGTATACTGGGGGGGAGAAAGAGAAATTCACCAACAATTAACACAAATATAAAATCACAACTATGGGAATTGCTGCAAAGGATACAGCTATGATGCAATGAAAGTTTCGATGGGAGATTTGGCTGAGTTAAAAGATAGAAGAATGTTGGAGGGCTTGCCATAGACAACTACATTTGAGCTTGCTCTGGAAGAATGAGTAGACGTTAACTAAGTAGATAGTGACAACAGCTTTAAAAACCCAGGAGACAGCCCTGTGCCAGGGCCTGTGATGGGAAGGTGCAACCAGTCACGAGGGACTGAAGGGCTAGTGTTCGGTAAACAGGGTAAAGCACACAGGGTAAGGTCCTGCAAAGGCCTTGCACCCAAAGTAAGGGCTTCTGTGTTTACTATAAGATTGATGGGAAGGCTTTGAAGGACTGCAAACAGGTGAGTATCAGATTTTTCTTCCAAAAGAATGATTTTTGCCACAGTGTGGGGAAATTTATTAGAAGTTTGAGTAGAAGCATATAGACCAATTAGACAGCTTTTTAAAATTTAAAATCCCAACAGGTTTAACAGCTAGGATATCTGATGTTCTCTATCAGCTATGAGGAAAATGGAATTCTGAATCCTCCTTCCCTAGGGACTCCAATGTGACCCCATCTCAGGGCACCCTGAAAGCTTGCCAGGTGCTTAACACTGATAACATGTAATTCCCATAAGAACATTGACAAGGAAAGCATAATAGGTCCATATTAGGGCCAGATATGTCTTGGGGATGAGAGTTTGGGGAATTTTAGAAAAGTAATACAAAAGCCTGTATCTTATATAATGTAACACCTCCAGCAGAATCTAGAGCAGAACCATCTAATAAAACACATTACTTTCTAGAGTGAAATGTCTGCATATTAACACTAAGTGGTATAGGTAAAGATTATAAGCTGTCTTACATCAGTTCAAGTCAGGTTATCTGGATGAATGGATTCATGTTAGTTCATTTTCCAATAACTAAGTTACAAAATGCTTCTGTTCTTCATAATATTTAACATTAGAATTTCAAAGAAGTGACTGTGTTTGTATGCAGATTCCCCTTTTAGTAGACAGAAAATTGAGACTAAAGACACTACTTTAGTATCTAGATACTACTTTAGAACCCACTCACATATCTGAGGAGACAGACTTAAACCTAATCTGTTTGACTTTAAAACCTTACTATATGCTAACTAATTTGGGTGTAAATTAAAAAAAAAATAAATTAAAAAAACCTTACTACATATCTTTAAACAAATAAAATATGCATCTTCATTTTTTCAAGAAAACTGGATGTGAATGGATGACTAAATTTAGGCACTAGAGTTAAGGCCAGATGCACAGTATTATATCAATAACATGTTAATATGATGTCTCTCTAGGATGGCAAGAGCTCACTCAATTTTTAATATATGTAACCTATCAGACTCAGCTCTTAAATATAAAAACTTGGCTTTGATTAAACAAATATAATTTGATCTTTTAAAATAAACAAGATATTAAGTCAAAAAATATAATGTGGAAATACTGCAACTTGGTATTTTGAAAAGAGGTATTGGATAATTAGCAGACATGACTCAGTAACAGCTTATCATAAAATTTAATGAACAATTCTCCTTAATACATCACATATGGTCCTTTCACATGATTTTATATGTTTGTATGTGTATATATATATATATATATATATATATATATATATATATATATAATTGTGTGTATATATAACATATACACACACACACACACACACACAGGTATATATCTATACACATTAGGTGCACATACATATGCATACATATATATATATGTATAAAACGTGTATGTTTATATGTATATATAATATATTTATATGACCTTTATAACTCTAGATTTCATGTATCCCATTTGATGTTTACAACACTCTCTGAAAAAGAGCAGAATTGTTCTGCTAGTCTGCAGATTATTGTGTATTGCACTGATGAAGGAATTCTATTTTCCCAAAGATATTCACAGTAGTAAGTAGAGGAGTTGATAGCAGACAGGACAACCCCAACTCCTTAGATATAGTGTAAGTTTTTGTTCTATAATTTAAATTCTTTTTTGACTCCTGAAATGGAAGGATGAAACTCTGAAAGCTGTTTGTTTTAGTGATTTCTTCTAAGGACCCATAGCTGTGGATAGAGCACTTAACACATAATCATCTTCTTATGGTTCCCACACCCAGTTGCTTACTGCAACAGGTTCTCTCTTGGTGGATTACCCATGGTCTTGCATATTTTCCTCATTTATACCATTACTTTACCTTCTCAGTAGGTTGAAAAAACTTACCCATTTAACTTCAGAAATATTTAGGTAAATAATATGCCTGAAAATGTTTGCCATTTGTCTCAATTTTGTAAGTGAGGAAATAATTTTTCAGCCTTTATTTTAACGCTGCTATATCTGTATTCTTTTTTTTTAATGGTGGCTATCAATCATTAGCAATTTTAGGAAGCTGGGCCAAGTTCCATCAGGCACTTTAGCATTTGGCTGATCTTTTAAATCAAGAGGAAAATGCTTAATAAGTCACTAGGCAACATTCTATGCCTAGAATTATTCTAATTTTCTCACTGTCAAACGAGCTCCTCTCCCTAGGTATTTCAAAGACCTTACTTTGCTCTTTGCAAGGACATTTTAAAGTTTCACACACTTGTATAAGATTAATTTCTGTCCCTCTAGCAAGTTTTCACCCTTTTTCCTTTGTTAATTAAAATCTTCCCTCTTGAATTTTAGGGGCTATTTATTCATTATTTAGTTCCACATTTTCACCTAATAGGCTGGAATGTCATGACTTAATCAACTACCTTATTCATTATATCAATATTTACTAAATACCTATTAAGGAATTACAGTAAATAGGAAAAACCCAGACAAAAAACCTCAAGGGTGTAAAAGTGCAACATGCTCTATTTTATTATTTGAGTAGAATGTCCACTTTGAGGTTTGATTCCATTTGATGGCTGAAAACCTTAACCTAGTCAATTATTGAAAAAATCAACAATTTAATTAAAAAAAGTTCAGTCATTTAAGATGAGGCAAATATTCCCTATTAATATTTACTTACTTTAAAATTTTTATAGTGTAATATTTGATACACAACATAAATGTAAAACATATATATATATATATATACATACATATATATATATGTTGTAAAGCTAATAATTAAAGGAATGCTTAAATAATTTAATGCCTAGAATACTGCATCTTCGTGGGCACTCCTCTCCCTTGGCAGCAACTGCAAGGTAACCATAATCTTGATATTTTTAATATTCTCTCTTTAAGATACAGCTATTGTTTTATAACATATCATGTATTCCTAAAGTATGTACTGATTCTCTATGCTTATTGAGCTTTATACAAGTAATATCATATTGTACACTGTTTTCCAGAACTTAGAATTTTTTACTCATACTCTTTCTAAGACTCAACCATCCTCAAAAAATAAAACAACAAAACAAAACAAAAAACAAACAAAAACCCCACAACTCAACAGTCAACATTACATTACCAGTGAATTATCCAAAATAGTTAAAAATATATACATCAAAACTTCCAGAAAATATGGCAGAATATAAGGATCCTAGGCTCACCCTATCCTAGGAATGCACCTAGATAACACCCACATCGGTATAACTAACCCAGAAAACGACCCAAGGACTGGCAGAACAGATTCTCCACACTTAAATGTAGAGAAGAGGCCACATCCAAGAGGGTAGGAAGGAGAAAGACATGGTGGGGAATAGACCCCAAACCAGGCATCACAGACACAGGGGACCTGCACTGGAAAGATGAATTCCCATAACATTTGGCTTTGAAAACCAGAGGGGCTTGCCTTCTTGAGTAAGTACAATCAGTGGGGCTTAATGTCTAGAATTTTAAAAATCAGCACTCTTGGCTCTCGAGAGCCAGAGGCAAAAGGAAACTTGGTCCCTGCTTTTAAAGAGACCAACTAACAAACAGCACTGCTGAGATACAGCACAGAAGAAGCAGTTTGAAAATTCCTGGCGTAAACAAGGAGATTTATTTGCTAATCTCAGAACTTGTGCTGGAGGAATAGGGATCTTTGGGAGACTTCTCCAAAAACAAAAGAGTTGGTAGGTGCCATTTCCTTCCTGCATCCCTCAGCCTAGATACAAGGACATCTGCAGGAAACAGCAGAGCCCAAAACACTCTACCTAGCTTGCTAACAGCACACACCTGCCCCCAAACTCTTCTACAGACCTACCCCTCAAACCAGCCCTGGCAGGAATACTCCAAAGTGGCTCCACATCTCCTCCCACAGCAGATCTAACAATCTTTGCTAACACTGCATGTCCCACCTCTGAGTTCTCCTGCAAACTTGCACCCTCCAATACACCCACAGCAAGAGTCCATGCAAAGTGGTACCACAAACCTGGCAGTGTACAAGCAGCCCTGATAGGGGTAAGCACCATCCCAAAGTGATTCCTGCCCCAGAGAGAAGGGAAGAAAACCACAAACATAATTTCAACTGTGGGCTCAGCAGTGAGCTGGGGACAGACATGTGGTCTGGTTGAAGGCCCCACTCACCAACAAAAACTTCACAGGAGACAACTGAGGGAGAGCACCCTACAGTTAGGTGCTACTGCAGCTCTTGCAAATGCTTGGTCTAACCCAATTCAAGCCCAAGATAGCCCCAGACTGGCCCACTAAAAATACAGGGACCAAACTGCCCAAAACAGGCAAAAAGAGCCAGTGCAAATGACTGGACTGAAGTTAAACATGGCTCAGCTGCAAGGGTAGGATGCATGCAACACACACAGGAAACAACCCTGAAGCATCAGTTCTGGTAAACAGGAGACATTGCATTGCAGGGCACCATAGGACCTCTTCTTCATAAAGCCACTACTTTCAAGAATGGAAGATGTAGCTGACTTTCCTAACACATAGAACCACACACAGAGAGTTACACAAAATTAAGAGACAGAGGAATATGTCCCAGAGGAAAAAAAAAGGACAAAATCACAGCAAGAGAGCTAAATGAAATAGAGATATGTAATAGGCTTGACAGAGAATTTAAAGTAATGATCATAAAGATACTCACTGGACTTAAGAGTGGAGGACCTGAGTGAGACCCTTTGATACCTATATCAGAGACATAGAATAGAAAACATAACAAAGGACCAAAGAGAGATGAAGAACTCAATAACATAAATTAAAAATACACTAGAGGGAATAAATAGTAGACTATAGGAAGCAGAAGAATGAATCAGTGACCTAGAGGACTGAGTAATTAAAAGGAGAGAGAAAAAACAAAAAATAAAAAATGAGAATAGATTAAGGGGCCTCAACAACACCATCAAGTATAAAAATATTCACATCATAGGGGTCACAGAAGGAGAAGAGATTAAAAAAAGGGGCGGGGCAGAAATTTTATTTGAAGAAATAATATCAGAATGCTTCCTGAATCTGGAGTAGGAAACAGAAATCCAGACCTAAGAAGCAGAGGGAGCCCTGAACAAAATCACCCCAAGGAGCACCACACCAAGACACATAGTAATTAAAATAGCAAAAAGTAGTGATAAAGAGAGAATAAAGCAGCAAAAGAAAACAGTTACATACAAGGGAAACCCCATAAGGTTATCAGCTCATGTGTTAGCAGAAACTTTGCAGGCGAGGAGGGAGTGGCATGATATATTTGAAGTGCTGAAAGGATAAAACCTACAACCAAAAAAGCCTGCAAGGGTATCATTCAGAATGGAATAAGAGATAAAGAGTTTCCCAGATGAACAGAAGTTACAGGAATTCATCACCCTTAAATCACCCTGCAAGATATGTTAAAGAAGATTGTGAGTAGAAGAAAAGACCATAAGTAAAAGTAAGAAAAGTAGGAAGCACAAAAAAAAATTAAGCATATCTATAAAAGTCAGTCAAGGGATTCACAAAGTCTGCGTATAATGTATGACACCATATACCTAAAAGGTGGAGGGAGGAGGTAAAAATTTGGTGATTTTACAATGGATTCAAACTTAGGCAATCATCAACTTAATATAGATTGCTACATGTAGAAGATGTTATATACAAATCTAATGATAACCACAAACCAAAAACCAGTAATAGATACCCAAAAGCTAAAGAGTGCACATGGAACATTCTCTAGAATACATTACATATTAGGCCACAAAACAAGTCACAACAAATTTAAAAATATTAATGTCATACAATGCATTTTTTCTGACCACAATGCTATGAAATTAGAAATCAATAACAAGAAATAGAAAGAATACAAATACCTGGAGATTAAACAACATGCTACAAAACAATGAATGGGTCAACCAAGAAATCAAACAAGAAAACAAAGAAATTCACGGAGACAAATGAAAATGAAAACACAATAGTCCAATATCTGTGATACCACAAAAGCTGTTCTAAGAGGCAAATTTAGAGCAGGTCTACTTTAGGAAGCAAGAAAATTGTCAATAAACAGCTAACCTTACCCTTAAAGGAGCTAGAAAAAGAAGAACAAACGAAACCCCAAAACAGTACAAGGAAGGAAATAATAAAGATTAGAGCAGAAATAAATGAAATAGCAACTAAAAACAACAATGGAACAGGTCAATAAAACAAGGAGTTAGTTCTTTGAAAAGTTCTAGGAAACTGACAAACCTTTAAGCAGACTATCAAAAAAAGAGAGGACTTATATAAACAAAATTAAAAATGAAAGAGGAGAAATAACAACAGACACCATAGGAATACAAACAATTATTAGAATTTTATGAAAAATTCTATGCCTCAAATTGGACAACCTAGAAGAAATGGATAAATTCCTAGAAAAAATATAATCTCCAAGACGTGAAATAGGAATAAATAGAAAATTTGAACAAACCAATTACTATCAATAAAATTGAATCACTAATAGGGGCGCCTGTTGCTCAGTGGTTGAGCATCTGACACTTGATTTTGGCTCAGGTCATGATCTCATGGTTTGTGGATATGAGCCCCGTATAGGTCTCTGTGCTGATGGTGTGGATTCTGTCTCCCTCTCTCTCTGCCCCTTCCCTACTCATTCTCTATCTCTGTCTCTCTAAATAAATAAAATAAAACATTAAAAAAATTGAATCAGTAATCAAACACAGCAACTACAACAACAAAAAAGTCCCAGACCAGATAGCTCACTGGTGAATTCTCCCAAACATTTAAAGAATAGTTAATAACCATTCTTCTCAAACTTTTCAAAAAAAAAAAAAAAAAACTAGAAGAGGAAGGAAAGCTTCCAAATTCATTCTATGAGGCATGCATTACCCTCATACCAAAACAAGATAAAGGCACTACAAAAAAAGAGAAACATAGGCCAATATCGCTGATGAACATAGGTGCAAAAATCCTCAACAAAATATTAACAAACTGAATCCAACAATACATTTTAAAAAACTGTTCACCAATATCAGGTGCAGTTTATTCCAGGGATAAAAGGGTAGTTCAATTTTCTCAAATCAATCAATGTGATGCATCACATCAACAGGAGAAAGGATTATAACCATGTGATCACTTCAGTAGATGCAGAAAAAGCCTTTGACAAAGTACAACATCCATTTACGATAAAAAACCCTCAGCAAAACAGGCTTAGAGAGAAAATACCTCAACTTCATAAAGGCCGTAAATAAAAACCCCACAACTAATATCATACTCAATGGCAAAAAATGGAGAGCTTTTCCCCTAAAAGATTAGGAACAAGAAAAGGTTAAGAACAAGAAAAAGTGTCCACTCTCACTGCTTTATTCAACAAAGCACTGGAAGTCCTAGCCACAGCAGTCAGACAAGAAAAAGAAAATACAACCAAATCAGTAAGGAAGAAGTAAAACCTTCATTATTTGAAGATGACATGATACTATATATAGAAAACAGAAAACCCTAAGGACTCCACACACAAAAAAAAACTACTATAACTGACAAATACATTCAATAAGTTCACAAGATACAAAGGCAATATACAGAAATCAGTTGCATTTCTAGACACTAATAATGAAGTAGCAAAAATAGAAATTAAGAAAATAATCCCATTTCCAATTGCAACAAAATAATAAAATACCTAGGAATAAATTTAGCTAAGAAGGTAAAAGGACCTATGCTCTGAAAACTATAAAACATTGTTAAAAGAAATTGAAGATGACACAAACAAATGTAAAGATATTCCATGCTTATGGATTGGGAGAACAAATATTGCTACAGTGTTCATATTACCCAAAGCAATCCTCAGATTTAATCCAGTCCTTTTCAAAATACCAACAGCATTTTTCACAGAACTAGAACAAATCATCCTAAAATCTGTATGGAACCACAAAACACCATGAATAACTAAAGCAATCTTGAAAAAGAAGAACAAAACTGGAGGTATCACAATCTCAGATTTCAATATGTACAACAAAGCTGTAATAATGAAAACAGTATAGTACAGGCATAAAAACAGACACATTAATCAATGTAACAGAATAGAAAGCTCAGAAATAAACCCACAATTTTGTGGTCAATTAATCTTCAACAAAGGAGGCAAGAATATGCAATGGGAAAAAGACAGTCTCTTCAACAAATGGTGTTGGGCAAACTGGACAGCTATATGCAAAAGAATGAAAGCAGACCATGTATACCATACGCAAAAGTAAACTCAAAATGATTAAAGGCCTGAAAAAAACCATACAAATCACAGAAGAGAGTACAGACAGTAATTTTTTTGACATTGGCTGTAGTAACATTTTTCTAGATCTATCTCCTTGGCCAAGGGAAACAAAATAAAATAGCAAATATAAACTAGCAAAATAATATTTTGCTATAGAAAATAGCAAAAATAAACTATTGGGACTACATCAAAATAAAAAGCTTCTGCACAAGAAATGAGTGGATCAACAAAAGTAAAAGACAACCTACTGAATAGAAGATATTTGTAAATGTGATCCATTAAAGGATTAGTATGCAAAATATATAAAGAACTTATACAACACAACATCCTAAAAACTCTAATTAAAAAATATACAGACATGAACAGACATTTCTCCAAAGACATACAAATGGTCAACAGACACATGAAAAGATGCTAAACATCACCCATCATCAGGGAAATGCAAATCAAAACCACAATTAGATACCACTTCACATCTGTTAAAATGGCTGAAATAAACACAAGAAAGAGCAAGTATTGGTAAGGATGTGGGGAAAATAAACCTTTGTGCAGTGTTGGTGTGAATGTAAGCTGTTGTCAGTGTGGAAAACAGTATGGAGTTTCCTCAAGAAATTAAAAAATGGAATTACCATATGTTCCAGTAATTTCACTACTAGTTATTTACTCAAGGTATACAAAAACACTAACTCAAAAGGATATATGCACCCCTATGTTTACTACAGCACCACTTAGAATATCCAAATTATGGAAACAAACCAAGTGTCTATAGCTAGATAAACTGGATAAAGAAGAGGCAGTATATATATAATGGAATATTACTCAGCCATAAAAAATGAAATCTTGCCATTTGCAACACTATGGATGGATGTAGGGAGTGTAAGTTAAATAAGTCAGTCAGAGAAAGACAAATACCATATGATTTCACTCATATGAAATTTAAGAGACAAAACAAAGGAAAAAGGAGACAACCAAAAAAACAGACTCTTAAATATACAGAACAAACTGATGGTTACCAGAGGGCAGGTGGGTGGGCGATGGGTGGAATAGGTGAAGGGGATTAAGAGTACACGTCACACGATAAGCAATGAGTAATGTATAGAATTATTGAATCACTGTATTGTGAACCTGATAGTAATATCAAAATTTAAAAAAGAAAGCCATCAAAAAAGGATATGAAATCAACCTTTAAGAGCACAGATTAAAGAAAAGCACTTTTTAGTTATCTAATGAGGCCAAGTTATTTGTGACATCAAAACCTGAAAATAGCAGTAGAAGAATGATAATATAAGCAAATTACAAGGAGTTTCATCGATATAACCACAAAAATGATCAGGGAAAAAATTTCCTAACAAAATATGAGCAAATTAAATCTATGCATATATAAAAAAGATAATACCTGTTGACTAAGTTGAGTTTGTTTCAGGATTGAACATTTGGCTTTAAAATATTTTTTGAATAAATGAACACTGCAGGAAATTACATAGGACTTTATTCTTTCAATATGTATATGTTAAATAAAGAAGGTTGTACATATTTCAATAAATATATGTAATGAATTTAAGTACCACTTATTGCTTTGAATTTTGCAAATAATAGCATCTTCTTTCTGCTCTGAAATTTAGTGGTACAAGAATAAAAAAATGGAAAGAAAGAGATTATGCAAGGAGACTCACACATATATGGCCACTTGCATTAGTCAACGGCTGCACAGAGAGCAATGAAAAATGGGTCAATTTCAATAAATCATTCTGGCATATTCAAATATCCATGAAAGGAAAATAAATTTTGATCACTCAACCATAATCAAACATCAGTTCCAAGTAGATTAAATGTTAAAGACAAAACAATAAAGCTTCTAGAGTATAATATAGCAGATCACCTTAACATTTTAGGAGGAATAGACATTCTTAAAAGAAGACTTTAATGTAAGAAAATGAAAAAATGACTACATTGAAATTATGAACTGCTGTCCATAATATTCACCAATAAGACTGTCAAAAGCTAGCCATAGAAAAAGAGTTGTTTAGAATATCTACTACTCACAAAAAGTTTGTTTCTAGAACATATAAAGACCTTTTCACAAGTCATTTTAAAAAAATTAAGAAGACAATCAACCTAGTGGAAAAATGAGCATGGGATTTTAACAGACCTTTCACCAAAGAGAATGACCAAGAAACATGAAAGTGTTTGTTCTCATTAGTAATCAGGAAAATGTATATTAAAGCTTCAGGAAATACCCCTGAATACCCACAAGAGAGCTGAAAATTGAAAGCTAGTGTTGGTGAAAATATGAGCAAAGGGAACTCTTATGTACTGCTGTTGTCCACCATAAACGTGTCCAAACATTTTGAAAAAAGTTTTTCAGTAGTTCCTAAAATTGAATACACACGTACTTTATGACAAAGAAGTTGCAAAGTTGTATAAAGAAGTTGTACACCAAAAAAAGGTGTAAACATAGGCACCAAGAGATATGTATAAAATTGTACAAGGCTGCATTATTCATAATAGTTCAAAACTGGAAACAAATCAATTGTCCATGAATAAAATAATACATGATACATTCACAGAATGAAATAATACCTTTTAGTGAAGTCAATTACCACCTGTGGTAATATAGATGAAACTCAGAAATACAAGGTTGAATAGAAGATCCTAGACATAAAGTGAGGCAATTTCCAGAATTGAAATAAAATAAATCAAAGACTCTACAACCAACCAAGTTATGTTGCAAGCATCAAAGGTACAGAAAACCAATCTTAAACGTTCATGAACTGAAGGGATATTTTACCTATGAGCTCTTATTGAGATATGTACTTCACCCAACAAATACACAACTAGAAAACCAAAAGAATTGATGCAACTAATATACTTAATTGTAGAACTAAAACCAAAGTTGTGGTAAGAATGGAAGAACAATATATGAATGTTGCATGTTCTGAAAAATAATAAACTAATAAAACCAGTTTTGTCACATGTATGGATTTGTGTGTCTACCACTGCAATTAAGATACAGAACAGCCCCATCACAAGGATCCCTTGTGGGGCCCTTTTGTGGCCAGCTACCTTCCCCCCTCTTCCCTCCACTCTGGCAACCACTCACTGGATTTTTTAAAGCAATAATTAGAAAAAAATTATCACCTTAAAGACGTTTGTCTCCATTTTTTTTAGTACAGTTAGAGAAGCCGAAACTAAAACCCATACATAATATACATAAAAATGAGTATGCAGGAATAGCTAGGAATCTCTGAGAATGAAAATAAATGAGAGGAAACAGTCCTGCCAGATATGGAAACAGACTATAAAGTGTTTGCAATTAAAAATTTTTGGTATTGATACGAGAAAAGACAATAAAAAATAGGGTAGTCTAGAATATGGAAACTGAGTACATATTAAAACTAGCATTGCAAATCACTAGGGTAAAAATAAACTTTTAAATAAATGGTGCTTGGATAACTGGATGGCCATTTGTAAAATTAAAAAAAAATTATATATATATATATATATATATATATATATATATATATATATATATCTCACACTATATACAAGAATAAACTCCAGATCAAACAGTGATATAAATAGGGGAGAAAGGCTGAAATTTTATAAGAAGGGCAGGGGGAGAGATGGGTGCAAAAGAGGCTAACTAGGGTTCAAAATCTATGTTAGTAAAAGAGGAGATTGTTAAATTTAACTACATTTTTTTTTTTAAAAAAATAAGACTTCTGCAAAGTTGAAAAACAACAGACACATTGGAAGTAAGTACAACATGTGAAACAGAATGAGAGATATTAAAACCAATATAAAAGAACTCTTAAAACCTGAGGGGAAAAAAGACCAGAAACCTGCTAGAGAAATGGGCCAAAGAAAAATAAATAATGGAAAAGAATGATATAAAATGGTATAAAAGAGGCCTTAAACATATAAGATGGTGTTCAGCTTCACTCATGATAGCTCAACGCAAATTAAATTACACTAAGATCCATTTCTCAACTATCGCAGTGCCCCAAATTCAAGACCAGCAGGCAATATTCTTGTTCCTCAAGGCTTGGGATAACAGGCACTCTCATGTATTGCTGGTAGGAATGTAATTTGATGCAACCCTTAAGGAAGGTAATTTGGCATTATGTGACAACACTGTATTCGGATTTACAGCAATTTGAGCCAGCAATTGCACTTTTAGAAATTTAGACTTAGTGTATCTAGGTTAATGGCGTATAGGAACTCTTTGTACTATTCTTCTATATCAAAATAAACTTTAACAAAACTATGTTATGGTGCTGACAATCAAAATAGTATGTTTGGAGAAGAGTGGAAGGGTGGATAAGGAAGTTCTCTAGTATTGACTGACAGTATTCCACTCCATCTGTGTGGCTACATAGGAATTCTTTTTGCTATAATTCTTTGGAATGAAAATGTGTTGCATACTCTTCCCTTTCGTTGTAAGCCCTTTTGTTTTTATTGAATAGAATGAACTATATTAATATTCTATTATGTGAAAAATACTAAGTTATGTACATTTGATGATCAATACTTGGGTTTTTACCAATTTGTAGATAAAGAACAATGTTTACATGGGTTTTCTGTAAAACTATCTCCAGGAATAAAAAAAAAAAAAAAAGATTATCTCCAGGAATGTATTCTTGTAAGAGGACTAAACCATAGAATGCACACACACCCAACTTTATATGATAATCATTTTCCAAAGTGTTTCTGACAATTTACTCTTCTGGCAAAGGTTTATAGCAATTTCTCTTGATTCATAATCTCTTCACCAAAAAGTATTCACAACCTTCTTAATTTGTGCCAGGTGATGGAGAAGGAATACTTGGAAATTGCCTCAGTTCCTATGTGCTCACCAATATAATAAAAAATGTGTGCCAGATATATACATATTTTTAATCCAGATGCGCCAATCAGAGATTATGGTCTATTTTATTGTTAGAAGGTAAAGACCAGTAATTTTTGGACTTTACAATTCATCAGCTCAGGATTTGCCATCCTTTTCTGCTCATCTCCAAAGTATTGCATAAGTTCTAAGAGACTCTTGTGGCAGCAGCTGTGGGAAGGGTATCTGTTTCATGGCAGTCCTTTGTATTTATGTTGGTATCTGTTGAGGTTGACAGTCCCTTCTGGTTCTTGGGCATGGTTCTCTCTCTTTGTTAACAACCACTAGGTGTCTGTGTTCCTGCCTGGCCTCTGGCTGCTAGATCTACATTGCAGCAGCTTTCTCTTGTCATCGATGAACCCCTTTGGAGTCCACAAGGGATGGACCACAAGTGGAGTTTCACTTCACTTTCATAACGTTTTCAAAAGCACAGAAACACTATGTTGTTCTCCAATATCACTTCAATGGTGTGAAAAACTTCATGAGGCTGTCTTTGATTCCCTATACAGCCATCTCCATTGGGATGGAAACTTCTTCAAGGATCCTATTCCCATGGTCTCAGACAAAAAGTCGAGCAAAAGTACTCTGTATTCTCAGATATGTAAACACTTCTGGAGATGCAACCATGGTCTCTCCTTCAGGACTGGGGCACAGAGATCCCTGTATCCTACCAACATCTCACTCTCTTATCACATCTCCAACTTTTTCCTTCATGCCTAAGAGAATGTTGTCAAGACGGTGATGAGACAGAGATTATTCTTCCAAATGTTTCCTGTCTTGCCTTTAGGCTTAAATATCAAGAAGACTCTGGTATCTTGTTTTCTGGGTCTGCTGTGAAAAATTCTCCAGTCATGGCTACTTCTAATCTTGTAGTTCTAAGTTCTGGGATAGCCAATGTGGGTGGCAGCTTATGGAAGTAAACAGAGAGTATTTCACAAAATAAATATATAAAATACACTGATCATTGCTTTGTGCAATGTCCTGCTGCTGAAGTAAAGTGCAGATGCATGTGGAACATGTAGCTGCTTAAGGGGCCCTTTAGCCTCAATACCTGGGTTTATGTGTCTTCAAAGTTTATGTCAAAAAATGCTGCTCCTCTCCTTAGGGCACTTGCTCTCTGACTACATTCTCTCTCTTCCATGAGTAACAGGTCCTGAGAACCACCAATGACAATAGCAGACCTAATACTGAATGTTATATAAATGACGTTCTTCCTTTCCTCCCTCAAATAGCAAGAATCAATACAGCCAAAAAGGAGAATGAAAAAGAAGAGTCAATGCTGAAAAGCAGACCAAAGCATGGATTTTCTACTCCTTTGATACTCTGGAGTAATTATTTAACAGGTTCCCCATTTTCTTTTCTTTTTTTTTTAATGTTTATTTCTGAGAGAGACAGAGACAGAATGCGAGTGGGTTAGGGGCAGAGAGAGAGGGAGACACAGAAGCAGAAGCAGTCTCCAGGCTCTGAGCTGTGGGCACAGAGCCCAACGTGGGGCTGGAACGCACGAGCTGTGAGATCATGACCTGAGCCGAAGTTGGATGCTCAACCGACTGAGCCACCCAGGCGCCCCTCAAGTTCCCCATTTTCTAAGCAACAACCTTTCTCTTAGAATGCCTGGCTACTGTAAAATGCTAGCTCTAAGGCTTCTGCTCTTAGACTTCTTCCCAAACAGAGATTCCTGTGGGACTGGTGCCCCCCTCAAGTTCTTTTTGTTGTCATTACCCATTTCTGTAGAGAAAGTTTATAGGTTCTTGACAGACCCTGTGTTCACTCTACTGTGATTCTAGGTATGCTGGGAAGTCCAATTGCAAAATGGGAGTTTTGACCTGTTTGGAATCAACTAGGCTATTCTATGTGTAGTAATTCTTTCTTTTGGGGAAGTGAAGTTGGTAAACTTAAAGATCATTTTCAGTTTAATTTGAGTTAGTATTTTGCATGTAATTATAAATAAGACACTGCCTTTTAGAAGTTAACCATTAAGGAGTGCCTGGGTGGCTCAGTCAGTTGAGCATCTGACTTCGGCTCAGGTCATGATCTCATGGTTTGTGGGTTCATGCCCCACGTTGGGCTCTGTGCCGGCAGCTCGGAGCCTGGAGCCTGCTTCAGACTCTGTGTCTCCATCTCTCTCTGCCACTCCCCTGCTTGCAATCTGTCTCTTTTTGTCTCAAAAAAATGAATAAACATTTAAAATTAAAAAAAAAATAAGTTAACCATTAAGATCTCATTTAGTTAAGATTTCGTTAGATGAGATTCCTATTAAAGTGAAAACTCTAAATATGTTTATTCATTCATTAATTAATTCCATTCATTAATACAGGTGTTTTGTTTGTTTTCAGCATCATATGAGACCCTGAGAAAATAAAGAGAATCAACCCTGTGTGGCAGATTCAATAAGCATTATTTGGCTCTTTGTATGTTCAACAAAAAGATGGAATCAAAATAAGAAGAATAAGAAGGTAAAAGAATAATAGCAGCTATGAACTGTAAGTTTTGATGATAAATGGTTGAAAGTTCTAGAGCACTGGATTTTTCCAGATTATTTCAGGCCTATATGCATCATTCAATAAGCAGCCTAACAGCATTATGCTAAGATTTGGTTGTAGTTTTAGGAAACAGAAGGAAAATGAGAAGATGTTTAGAAAACTTTGCCAACTTTTGATGTTGCTATGCAAAACGTCTCCTTTGTAGTATTCTTTTTATGTATTTGGAAATGCAAAAAGAACGAAATTTTTACATTCCAAACTTTTCAGAGATAAGGAAATTCTTGTGTTGTTTCTATAGAGCCCTAGCTAGTTATGATATTACTGACATTAGAAACTCCATTGAACAATGAAGATACAACTAAAAATAATGATTCTAAAGTCACTCTGCCAGAAAAATTAATGCATACATAATACCATACAGTTAGATAAACAATGGAAGCAAGGTTTCAAACTTTTCCTCCTGTTTTATAGGAGTGATTTGTAAAGAAAATACTTTCCCAATTGGCCATGATCTATATTTTTGAAAATATATTAAGGCAAACTTCTGCCATTGACCTTTTAGAGTTAAGGAAAGATTCAATTAGGTATGAACTGAAGCCATTGTAGAGTCAAGGGAGTCAAAATAGTTTCATAATTATGCATAACGGAAGGGAGTGAAGAGGATTAATTGGGGTTAAAGTGCAAAATAAGATGTTCTCATATGGAGAATTTCCAGTTGCCTCGCTGCAAATTTTTTATTTCCTTCATTGGCGCCAAAACAATAATTTTAAGAATGCTGCTAAAGATGTAATTCAGAGTTGTTTAGTATTCAGCCTCTGATCATTTAAATGTGCTTTACAAAATAGTGAGACATAGCTGAAATACACAAAAATGTATATATTTTATAATTTGTGTAATGATGACACTATTATGGATAATAAAATTAATACTCTTTTACCCACACCAATTTAAAAATTCGAATGTAAATATTTTCACTCAGCTTATGATCAAAATAGAAATCTTTTGGGACACCTGGGTGGCTCAGTTGGTTAAGCGTCTGACTTCAGCTCAGGTCATGATCTCACACTCCGTGAGTGCAAGCCCCGCGTCAGGCTCTGTGCTGACAGCTCAGAGCCTGGAGCCTGTTTCAGATTCTGTGTCTCCCTCTCTCTCTGCCCCTCCCCTGCTCATGCTCTGTATCTCTCTATCTCAAAAATAAATAAAAACATTTAAAAAAATAAAATAGAAATCTTTTTGTGAATGCTGGATAAAGTGATATTTTATTGGCTCACCTAATCTCCTTTCTTCCTGTAACCATGTTTCAGTACTTTCCTCCCATACAATCTACTGTTAACATGGTAAGTGGTCTTGTTCCCTTTTCCACGTTGCAACAGCCTCACATTGGAGCCAGGTAAAATCTAATTATTATTGTTAATTAATAATAATGTATTTTATTTGGGGTAAGAAAATAAACTCTTAAGTTTTTTGACCATAAGACTAATTTAAATTTGATTCAGTTCAAACTGGGTACTTCTCCCAAAACAAAGGTACCTCGAAAATTTTAGATTCCTGGAATTGGTCTAATTCATATTTCCATTAAGTCGAGGAAACTTGATTGAAGAGCTATGGCAGGTACCATGACCTGAATGACAAAGCTGTGGTGAATTCTGAAACACCTCATAACATCCATGCTTCTTCATTCCAATTTTTTCTTCCTCTAGTAGAAAACCTCCAAGCTATTTTACATGTATTCACCAAATGATGCATGAATGTTGAAACCACCAATCAGCTACAGTCCTTGGCAGTAGGATAAGTCATCAGAATAGTGATGAGCTATAAATTTCACTTTGAACTAAAAAGTGTATGGCTGGAGATGGAAGGAAAAATGGTTTTTGTTTCCCTCCTCTGTGAATTTTGCAAGCATAAGCATCTACAAAACAGATACAAATGGATGTTTCTCATCTCAGGTCCCTTTTGAGACCTGCACTTCTATTTTAACATAGGATAAAGACGTGTGAGTGTTTTTCCTTAATCCAAACACATTATTAAAAAATGGCCTTTGTTTGCTCCTTAGGAATGGGTGGACAGGGCTTTACAGCAGAAAGCTGGTGTGACTAACAGTGATGTGGTTTACCAGGTCCAGAAAAGGTGGCAGTTTTATTAGGTGGAGTAAACATCTTTTTATTTTCATTCTCTAAGCACTATTTTCCTCTCTTTTCTTTTACTATTTTAAATTACACTTTATTAATCATATATAATTGTTTTCATTGTTCAGGTGACATACTTTTTTGAGGTATAATTTCCATTCAGTAAAGTTCACTCCTTTAAAAAGTGAATAATTGTATGACATTTTTTTTTCAATATATGAAATTGATTGTCAAATTGGTTTCCATACAACACCCAGTGCTCATCCCAAAAGGTGCCCTCCTCAATACCCATCACCCATCCTCCCCTCCCTCCCACCCCTCATCAACCCTCAGTTTGTTCTCAGTTTTTTAGAGTCTCTTATGCTTTGGCTCTCTCTCACTCTAACCTCTTTTTTTTTTTTTTTTGTATGACATTTTTAACATGAGGCATAATTGACATATAACAGACAGCACATATTTAAACTGTACAAATTGATAAGTGTTTACATGAATATATCAGTGAAATCATAACCAAAATCAAGAAAATGAACATACACATCATTCTGAAAAGTTTACTCATACCTCTTTAGCATCTCTCTCTTGTCCTTGTATGTTCCTACCCTTCCTGTCTCTAGGAAACCACTGCTCTGTTTTCTGTTATGATTTGCACTTTCTGGAATTTTATATAAATGAAATCACACAGTATGTTATTTTTTTCATTTGTTCTGGTTTCTTTTAGTCAGAAAATGCATTTTGAAATCAAACCATGTTGGCGCAGCTATCAGTGGTTCTTCCTTCTAATTTCTGAGTGATACTCCATCATATGGATATTCTACAAACTATTCACCAGCTGACAAACATGAACGTTTTTATAGAGATGCCATGGATGTTCACACTTAAGTCTTTTTATGGAAATACGCTTTCATTTATCTTGGTTAAATATACCTAGAAGTGAAATTCCTCTGGCTCCTCTCCAGTGCTTGGCATGGTCAGTATTTTTAATGTATCCGTTCTATCAAAGATATAAAGTTCTCATTTTGTTATAATTTGAGTTTTCCTAATGACTAAGAGGTTGAGCAGTGTCTATATATCTTCTTTGATGAAATATCTATTCACTTCTTTAGCCATTTTTATATTGTGTTGTTTTCTAATCATTGAATTTTGAGATTTCTCTATATATTTCAGATACAAATTCTTCATCAGATATAGGAGTTAAAAATATCTTCGGGTCTGTGGCCTGTCTTTTCATTCTTCTAATAGTATCTATCGAAGAGCAGAAGTTTTAATTTTCTTTTTTTTAAATTTTTAATGTTTATTTTTGAGAGAGCGAGCATGAGTGGGGGAGGGGCAGAGAGAAAGGGGGGACAGAGGATCCAAGTGGGCTCTGCATTGACAGCAGCAAGCCTGATGTGGAGCTTGAACTCATGAACTATGAGATCATGACTTGAGCCAACGTGGGACGCTCAACTGACTGAGCCACCAGGTGCCCCAGAAGTTTTTAAATTTCAATGAAGTCTAACTCATGAATTACTTTTTATGAAGATGTTTAATTTTGTCCTCTAAATATGATCACCCTCTCCTTGATATTAGCACACTTTGTATGAATAGACTAGGTTATGCCTAGGTTATTCTGTAAAAAGAAAGAATCCTCCCAAGGGTGAGGAGCTTATTAAATAAAAGTTCATCTCTTGATGACATTACAAGTTGAACATGAGTCAGCAGAAAGCTGGGTTCATAGCAATTATATAGGTACCCAGGGCAATGAAAACTTCATCTCAAAATGCAGTGGGAAGAAAATATTAAGAATTGAGTGAGCCCTTGTCATTCATAAATGACCCATGTCACTTTGTCTCACTTTGTATTAGGAAAGAAAGTTACAGAAAAATCCCATTCAGGCAATTAGAAGCCTTTCACTCTCCAATTCCAGGCTTTAGAAGCTACCATAAGCAGTGGGATGCTAAGACTAGGCAGACCTCACCAAAGGAACCTTTTCCAACATCTCTCTCACAGGTAAATGCAGATGACAATGGATAAGGTAGACCCCAATAGGAGGCAAAACCTATGGCTGCCAGAGAGACCACAGGACTGGCTCCAGTGCGATTCTTTCCTTACATCATCCCCATCCAATAGAAAAATAAAATAGAAGGGATTGTATTAAGGATATTCTGTGGGGTTTGTCACCACCAATTGTTGCAGATTTATAGTTGGTTGCAGTATGACCATCTGGGTCTCAAGGAGAGGAAACTCTAGTTTTCAAATATCCTGGATATGCCTCTGGAAGCTGTACTGGAATATGACCTTTTATCTCATTGGAGAGAAGACTGGGTTGGCTTTCTTTTTGTATATATATTTTTTTAATATAAGAAAAGAAACTGTGGAATTATGTGGATGGAAAAAGAGTGGGCAACTAATGGGAGGAATGTAGTTAAGGATTCCTGTTTTTATCTTCCCACTCTGTTTTGGCAACAGCCTACACCTTAATTTGTAGAAACTGTCCTTCCTTACTGAAGATTTGACTCCTTAGTAATGGAAGATGGTTTGCACATTTAACGATTTTCCAATCTTGGCCCAGAAATAAACTTGGGAAGCACAGAATTCGCCTGACATCCTGTGGAACCAAGAGACACTTTCTTTCTTCTAAGACTGCTAAACTTGGTGGTTACATGTATCCTATTATCTGTGGCTCCACTTGCTTTGTTCAAACTGCCTGGGGGAAGCCCACATATTGTAGTAAACAAGGAAGAAAACACGCAGAAGAAAATAGATGTGAGAATTTTAGGAAGGAAAGGAGGAATGGAAGCCAGAGAAGAGAAAATGAAAGATCAGATGATATTATTTGAGTTCATGGAGTCTCGCGTCACTTTATACATTTAATTTCCTATCATTTATTATAAAACATACCATCATCTCCCACCTCCCCGAAATTGTATTGATTCCAGTTTCCATATTTCGTCACTGAAAAGGACTTGCCTAATACACTAATGTTGTCACAAGAACGATAAGAGATAATTTGTATATATAACTGCCCAATTTTCTTTTCAACAGAAAATTAGAAGCAGAGAAACAAGGAGAAATGGAGGTTATTATTTTGTATCCTGTGAGTTTTATTTTCATTTTGAGTTGGGTAATTGTAAAATGACCCATGTAGCTGGTTTTAGAGTTTGGCAGAACGACTCCCTAAGATATCTAAGAAATCTTTCCTGCTCTGCATTCATACATTACAAAGGCTACACAGATAGTCTGTATACAGGCCTACAGAGCAGGCTGTGTTATCCTAAAGAGTCTTAAAGTGCTATTTATGCTGGAATGCACTGCATCTACAGCCAAATTATTTGGCTAATGATCAATCCTTGGGCCTGAATGCACATGTTAGACCACAGGCATTAAATTTCAAATGTGTTAAAGCAGTGGTCAATAAACAAACAAACAAAAGACAGAAAAAGACACTGTCTAGGGACAAATCCTAATTCAACTGTCACATTCCCATTAAAACACAAAGACAACCCAAGAACACAGTTCCTAGATTATTAGTTCTTCATTCAAACTATTTATTTACTATTCAGCACCTGCTTTATACCTAGCCCTATGTAAATAAATGTCCCTTTGGTCAACAAGCTCTCCAACTTCAACACAGAGACAGCAGATACCTTTTTCTGATGAACTATCACTTAATCTCAAGATTAGAATTTTCCTGACTTGCTTTGAAAAGAGAGGAAGACCTGTGAAATGTGACTTCAACTTTAATAAAAATCTGGTATGGGGGCGCCTGGGTGGCGCAGTCGGTTAAGCGTCCGACTTCAGCCAGGTCACGATCTCGTGGTCCGTGAGTTCGAGCCCTGCGTCAGGCTCTGGGCTGATGGCTCGGAGCCTGGAGCCTGTTTCCGATTCTGTGTCTCCCTCTCTCTCTGCCCCTCCCCCGTTCATGCTCTGTCTCTTTCTGTCCCAAAAATAAATAAAAAACGTTGAAAAAAAAATCTGGTATGTATTTCTCCATCACAATCTTGCAGTTGCATTATTTGGATGAGGATTATTGTCATATTTACTCAAGTAAGACAGAGAAGAATCTATGCATTTATCTAGGGACGCAGTCAGATTCTCATTTAAGCAAGAAATAATTTTGAAGAACTTAAAGACATCAGAAGCTACAAAGTAGGCACACGATCGGAAATGCTATGGTTTACTCAAGTCTGTCTTGTGTTTGCCTTTTGAATGACTAGAATTCAATCTCCAAGATTTGGCCAAACATAAAATTTCATGACAATTCAACACCTTACATTTACTGAATCAAATAATTTACCATCCAGATTTACATAAACTAAAAATAAGCAGATGATTATTACTTACAAAACATTTGTACTAAAGAGATATTTAAAATGGTAATTTTTATTTTCCATCTATGCAATTATAATTGTTCAGAAAATAATTTTGTGCTTTTTATATTTCTGGACTCAGACTTTATATATACATACTAAAATTTGATGTTGAAAACAAAAGCATTTACTCTTTATTTTTTATTTATTTATTTTTTTTTTAATTTTTTTTTTTAACATTTATTTATTTTTGAGACAGAGAGAGACAGAGCATGAACGGGGGAGGGTCAGAGAGAGAGGGAGACACAGAATCTGAAACGGGATCCAGGCTCTGAGCAGTCAGCACAGAGCCCGATGCGGGGCTCGAACTCACATACCGCGAGATCGTGACCTGAGCTGAAGTCGGACGCTTAACCAACTGAGCCACCCAGGCGCCCCAAGCATTTACTCTTTAAAGGCAAATTCATTTTGAGAGAGATAATAATTATGTGAGTAAAATTTCTCTTAATATGGTTACTAACGTGCATTCAGAAGCACATTAACTGTTAGACAAGATAAATGATTTATATCATCTTTCCTCAACTTTCCTCACTGTTCAAGCTCTTTATAAACCATGTTTTTATTAGAGTATATATTAATACAATCTGTATCAAATTATTTCTGATACATGCAAGACTATGGTTACTTATCTCTCAAGAAGGCATTAGAAGAATCTGGCTCATACAACTTGGAGCCTCTGGTTTCTCTAAGTTTTGCCACTTGGTAACTACTTTGAGTCTCTGAGAGGAGAAAAATATTTCTATTGTACCAAAACCAAGAGAAAGAAGTTAGGAAATTATTTAGTCAAATATCTGGTCCTTTGGGGTAAGCAAGGTCACTTTGCCTCCAGCGGCTATGTATATGGGTGTAGCCTTTGTTTCTGCTTATTTCCTGATAGAGAAGAAAAGTAACCAGAGCCTTTTATTGCATGGGAGAAAACCAGGATATAGCTTTCTTGTCCTTCCCTTTCCACTTTGGTGTAAGACTGGCAACCTGCCTAGGGCCTCCTCCTTCAGGAAAAAAAAAAAAAAAAAAAAGAGACTATTTCTCTTTTCATTCTTTTCATGGAGAATGGCAAGATGCCAGAAGATACTGAGCTTAGAAAGGCAGAATGAGTCTGGAATTGAGTCTGGAATTAAGTCTGGAATTGGGCAACACAGTCCAGATTATGTATACTGGTAGAATCCCCCAGGAATTAGATTAGAAGTGCAAAAGATTTATTCCATTTAATTTTTTAAAAAATCTTAGCTGCAACCCTTTATTATTTTAACCCAGTGTTTAAAAATAATAACAGGGGTGCCTGGGTGGCTCAGTCAGTTAATCTCTCATGCTTGATTTCGGCTCAGGTCATGATCTCATGGGGTTCATGGGTTCAAGCCCCAGGTTGGGCTCCGTGCTGACAGTGTGGAGTCTGCTTGGGATTTTCTCTCTCCCTTTTTCTTTGCCCCTCCCCCACTCATGTTCTCCCCCCAAAAGTAAATAAAAAAGCATTTAAATTTTTTTAATGTTCATCTATTTTTGAAAAACAGAGACACAGACAGAGACAGAGCATGAGCAGGAGAGGGTCAGAGAGAGAGAAAGACACAGAATCCAAAGCAGGCTCCAGGCTCTGAGGTGTCAGCAGGGAGCCTGACGCTGGGGCGGCCGGGGGAGTGGGGAGCAGGCGGCGAACTCAGGAACTGTGAAATCATTACCTGACCTGAAGTTGGGTGACTGAGTCACCCAGGCACCCCTAAATAAAAAAGCATTTCAAAAAATGGAAATAGTAACAATACTTTAAAATATTTTTTGAGTATGAGAATCTTTGTTAATACCTAAAATATATGAGTTCTCTTCCTCTCTCTCACCATTTGTTTTCCCCTCTTCAATTCCCTTCCTTCCCTTTCTCTTCTCTTTCTAAATAATTCATTCCTAAAGTGATTATGGGGGATAATACAAGGCGGACATCTGCACAGGTGGAAGAGGGAGGAGAATCAAGGTTGTCCAGGACAGAATGTCTCAGCCCATGCGTAAAGAGGACAGGCTTAGCTCTAGAGAGGCAAGCAAAGTCCAAGCAGGATGAATAGGATGTCTGCATAGAAGGGCTGCTTAGAATGAAGTATCAAGGACCAAAGTATTGAGGAAGGTGTTCACAAATAGAGCGTTAGGGCACTGGCTAATTGAAAAGAGAGCAACACAAGGTGTTTCCCTAATGGGATGATACGGTGTCACTGTGACAAGTATGGTCTAGCAAGGCATGTCAGAGCCAAAGTGGAGAGAGGAAAGCATTCATGGATAGGGGAACTCAGTATGGATGTCAGAACTCAAGCAGAGTGAATAGGGAATCCATGCAAAGGAACAGCCTGCTAAAGTCTGTGTGAGTTCACAAGGGCTTATCCTCAAAGAGGCAGCTTTCATGGGTTGTCAGAGGATAAACATGATGAGCAGGATATCTGTGTGGCCTGGAATGGGGTGGTGGAGTCTAGGCAGGGTGAGGAGAGCATTCACACATGGGGGTAACTGAGTACAGGATGTCAGACTCTAAACATGGTGAGGAAAGGTCTGCACCTGAGTGTAAAGGCATAGGTATTAAAACCTAAGTGGGGTGAGGAGGACATCTGCTTGGAGGGAAGGGTGATAATAAAGATGGGAGACTGGTTACCTATAAGACAACTGGTTAAATAAGTATTACCAAGAATATATAAGCCAGGGTTCTCACTGTCAGAAAAGGGAATTTAAATATGAAATGGGAGAAGAAAAGAATGAATCTTTTAGTAGCGGACTGTAACTAAAGGAATCAATATAAACTCATGGTTTTCACCAATGATAACAATAAAAATCACTATAGATGTAAATGTGTCTATGAATATATATTTATAGATATGTACATACATATCTTTCATAGCTTTGTCTGTTTAAGGGGCCTGAGATTGGTGACAACTAAAAAATAGCAATGAGTACACTTAGCACCCAGATGTGGGTTTTTGTATGGCATTTTCATAAACGGAAGCAAGACTCCTTAAAGAAATGGCCAATTCCAAGACTGAGGAAAAAGTATAACATGAACCAGGAATATCTGTGTCAGAAAGTATCTTCTTCACTGGGGCATCCAGAAGGATGGAAAGGCCATTATCTAGGTCATTACTTGCTTGTGACAGAGGAAAAAAAAACAAGAAGACTGGAGGTTTCTTGGAACTGGAATAGGTTACTTTATGCCTTCATTTTATTGCTCAATAAACTGGGCGGAAAATTATAATCCTGCCACAGGAGGACACTGTGTCACAGCAGTGCGTGGAGATATGTAATCCTGCAAGAAGGAAGATTATGTAAAAGGAAAAATCTAAGCTGGGAGGGCATCAGATGGATCAGGATTTTGACCATGTATGTTTGAGGTGTCTGTTCAATATCCAAATGCATATTAAGTAGATTATTACTTTTTTTTGTATTACACAATTTGACAAAGGTCTTTAAAGTATTTATGTAGTATTTAAAGTATTTATGTAAAGTATTTATGGCTCTATAACTTAGGGACAAGACCTGCATTTTGCAGTCTAGAGAGCCTTCAGATACTGTCCTATGAAAAATCCCAATTCAGATATTTGTACTTTCTCTAAAGGAAACCATTTGATTTCCAGACTCTGAATAACAAATGTTGAAAATAATAAATATCAAATTAGTTATTAGGTTAGCATGATCTGGCTTCTTTCAGCCATGGTGCAAGGCGTCTTCATCTGCGAGCCAGAAAATATTTTCATCATAGTTTGTACTTGAATTTTAGGCTGTTCCTTCCGTTAATGTGCCACTAGTGAACCTATCAATTCCCTGATCCTCTTCAGAGACTTTCAGTCTTTTATGACTGCAACATCTAAGTGGTCCCAATAGTTCATCGTTTCATCCACACTCATTACCAATACCTCTAGTTCCTTTATTCCTGTAACTACGTATCCAGGTTCCTCAATATCAGATAAATGTGGATGTGCTTTCTTTAAATGAGCCCTTCTAGATAGTGAAGTCTTGGTGGGGGGTGGGAAATAAGGCATATCATTTCTAACTAGTTCTGTTTTAAACTTGTGTTCTTCAAACTCATGTGGGACTAAAGAAGTTCCAGATTTTATTTTTTAATTCCCGTTTTCCTTGTAAGCATTCTGGGCCCCTTATTTAAGGTGAGTAAAAGAAGTCATTGTTTATGCAGCGTGTTGTTTAGATAATTCAAGTTTCCCCAAGATATTTTGGAATATTGCCCTCTGCTTCTTTGGTCTTCACATACAGATGAATTGTAAATTAAAAAGAAAAACTGCCTATATATCAAATCACAAACATATTGCTTTCTGACTCCTGAAAAACCTGGAGGTCTATTTGCAGAACATGAAATCACACATTATTCTAAATATTCAAATGTTCACCCCTAGTTTAAGCTGGACCATTGGAAACCTGAATATTTATAAATAGGCTCTATTTCATAAATATTATTTGCTATTTTTGTCAGCCTTTGACAAAGTGCTCTCAGATCTCATAGCTTTATAAACCCCACAATAGCACGTTTTAAGGATGCATTGAGGATATATTCATTATTCCACTTTAGATTCCTATATATAAGCTTACATAAGAAATGTCCATTAAAACCAAATACCATGACTTGTTGTCCATAAGAAATGAGTATGTTTTCTGCTTAAAAACAATAAAATCATGAAAATGACCATTTTAACTTTTTCATTTAGGTCATCAGGGGCTCACAGTCAAGTTTTCAAATGAAATCGAGCAATTACAGGAGCGCCTGGGTGGCTCAGTCGGTTAAGCGGCCAACTTCGGCTCAGGTCATGATCTCGCGGTCCGTGAGTTCAAGCCCCACGTCGGGCTCTGTGCTGACAGCTCAGAGCCTGGAGCCTGTTTCAGATTCTGTGTCTCCCTCTCTCTGACCCTCCCCCATTCATGCTCTGTCTCTCTCTGTCTCAAAAACAAATAAACATTAAAAAAATTTAAAAAATAAAATAAAAAAATAAAATCGAGCAATTACATAATCTGCTTCATGATTTTGTTTTTTAAAATTTCTTTTTAAATGTTTATTATTTTGAGAGGAAGAGAGAGAGAGAGAGAGAGAGAGAGAGAGAGAAAGTACATGCAAGTGGGGGAGGGACAGAGAGAGAGAGAATCCCAAAGGGGCTCTTTGTTGTCACTGCAGAGCCTGATGTGGGGTTTTATCTCATGAATTGTGAGATCATGACCTGAGTGGAAGTCACGACTTGGATGCTTAACCAACTGAGCCACCCAGGTGCCCTGGTTGTTTTTTTTTTTTTTTTTTTTTTTTTTTTTTTTTTAATTTCTATAGATCAGGTTCATGTTTTTGTACAAATCTTATATGGAAAGAAGTAAGGTATGAATTTATTAATTCATGAGGTTTAGTTGAGATCTCATTGCTGTTGGAGAATCCATTAGCTTTCACTCATCTATTCAGCACCCTTCCCCATCTCCACTCTGGCATGCTAGTCTCTAACACCACCTGCCCTCTAAATCTTAACAGATGACCTGTCTCCTCTCCTACAAATAAAAGCCACAAACAAAATCTCTCTATAAATAAAATCCACAAATGAAAATCTACCTCAAGTTCACATCCAATCTACATCTGACTTTTTCTATATTTTTACCCCAATTTTTGAATTGTAAAACTCATTCCTAATATCCACAGATCATTTTTAATTGAAATGTGTCATACATACATAAAAGAGTAGAAGTCATATTTGTACAGCTCAGTAAGTTTTCACAAGATGAACACCCTTATATAAGCAGGACAAAGGTTAAGAAGCAGAACATTCTCAGCATTTCAGAACCCCCCCCCCATACTCTGTTCCAGTAACTGCTCCTTTGTCAATAGTAATCACTATCCTGACTTCTAACAGCACTTTTTAAAAAACTTTTGTTTGTTTTTTGCTTTTTAACTTTATACACGTGGATTCACATAACATACACTCTTTTGTTTGTCTTCTTTTACTCTACATGCCCATAGTTATTTTGATCCCAAGTCTTTCTTGTTCCTTTGGAGACCTGATGAATCAATAATCTCTTTTCTTTTCATCACATATTCTGCTTCTCTGCTGACTCTCTTTCCCTTACCCTCAAAGCTACTGCTTTTTCTCTTTTTCCTCATTATCAAATTTCTTGGAGAGTCTTTCTCATTGTCTATTTGATCATCAGCCAACTACCTCCAATGTTATGGTTTTCTTCTTCTCTTGTCTCTTCTCTTCTTTCTCTCCCTCTCTTTCTTCTCTCTCCCTCTCTCAGTGAGATACCTACAAGTAAAATTGCAATAGGAATTGTGCCATCTTGCATTCCCTTAAGCATTGCACTAGAGTGTTTCATCAACACGTTATGTGTCAACCATTTAGATTCTTAAGAATATTATATGTTGAAAAATGGTATCTGAATATGGTTTTCATTTTTTCATTTTTTTCCTTCTTAAATAATGAGTGAGGTTTTAGATGTTCTTTTATATTAGAGACATCAACCCTCTTCCATACAAGTTACAGGTATATTTTCTTGGTTTTTCATTTATTGTATTTCTTATGGTGCTTTTGCCACGAACTTTTTTTTTTTTTTTTTTAATTTTTTTTTTTTTCAACGTTTTTTATTTATTTTTGGGACAGAGAGAGACAGAGCATGAACGGGGGAGGGGCAGAGAGAGAGGGAGACACAGAATCGGAAACAGGCTCCAGGCTCCGAGCCATCAGCCCAGAGCCTGACGCGGGGCTCGAACTCACGGACCGCGAGATCGTGACCTGGCTGAAGTCGGACGCTTAACCGACTGCGCCACCCAGGCGCCCCTGCCACGAACTTTTAAAAAATTTTTCATGTTGAGCATAATTAAGTAGTTTATTAACCTCAATTTTCACATATATAAAAAATAATAATATATACCTCCTAAAATAATCATGAGGATTAAATGAGTTAATGAGCAAATTACTCAGACCACTCATGGGCACACAGTAAGTGGTAAAAAAAAAAGTTACTTGTTATTAAATGAAGCATACAATTTCCTTAGAATAAGTGAATGTTTTTCTTCTTGCTAAATTCAAAATATAATTTAGTATACCTATTGCAATAGGTATATAGAATGAGAAATATTTTTGCTTGTTTCTTTGAAGAGCAAAGGCATAATGGTTAAAGCATGGGCTTAAGAGCACACAGTACTGGGTCTGCATTATCTCTAGGACCTTGGGCAAATTAATAACAGCCTCAGTTTTTCATCTGTAAAAGACATTTACTATTGGTACTTATGTTAAGGAATATCAGAAGGTACCTGTCATAGTTTTTGGCATATGGCACTTGATAAATGGCATATATTATAAATTTTGATGTATTAAAGGTGATTCTCTGGATAAGAGGATAAGATAGTAGCCTGGTATGAGACTTTATTTTAACACAGAACTTCAACTACCTCAAATATAAATAGTATGATCATTAAAAAATATACTTTAGTATAAATTTTATCTTTAGTATACATTTTATCAAGTATGGTTTTGGTAGAATTTAGGTAGCAGCTAATTTTATTTTTGAAAGCCTTAAAACAATATTTAATATTTCTAATGGATTGATCAAATACCAAATTTTCATTTTTAAACAATCAGATTTTCATTTAAAAAATATATTGCTATAACTAAATAAATACTGATCTGTATATCTTTTTTTATATGTCTCTTGTACTGACAGGAACAAAAATTGTTCAGCTACCAGAAACTAAGTTATGTTTTCCAATTCCACCAGCTTAGAAAATGTTCCGCAACTAAAATACACAGAACTATGAGCAAAATTGCTATGGAAACCAAAGAGACAAAACACAACCTTACAGGTAAAACCATTTTTTATTTCTGAAACATAAAAGAAGACTGAGTCCAAGTCTCTCTGGGAGGTTAACTGGCTTGCATAAAGTCATGCCAACTTTAGTTTAGGATAGAACAGGAAGGAGAAGCCTGTCCTGCTGATCAGCTTTTCCCTTAACCTACGCTAATGCTTTTGGTAAGAAGTCGAAACAGTTAAGATTCTCTGAATTATTAAGTTAAGATTCAGAGAATCTTCTAAGAATCTCTGAAGGAAAGGAGTGTCACCAAACAACATAGTCTGGTTTTCCTAGCACTGATATGTTTTGGTTTTATCTACACACTTAAAACTATACATATATATTTTCTCAGAGGTCTTTCACAAGCTGATATTTACAATCAATTTAACAGTGACTGGAGAAGATTTTTATATATATTTTTCTTGCCATAATAAAAAGTTACTTTTTCAAAGTCCTACCTTATTATATAGTTTTTTGGTTGCTTGATAATAGATTTCTTGCAAAATTATGTGCAATGGAATGTATGCAAATGGTAAAACTCTTAGACAATTATTTTGTTAGTTTCTTAAATTACATTCATTTAACTACATTCCATGTTTTATTTCACATCTATTTAACGATACTATGTCCATCTCTATACCGTAGATAATATCACTTAAAATATTGTGAAGATAATTTTTTTCTTTTTCTTGATATATCTGGAGGTCTTCTTTACTCTCTTGAAAGATACAGAGGGGAGACAGTTAGACCTTTGCTGCCTGAGGGCATCAGAAGTGAAAGACAGTTATTAAGGTATTGCTTGTGGGCTTATTTGTTTTTGGAAATAATACTGACAGGAAGGCAAGCTCTTTGGAAGACAGAGAAAGATAAAAATAGTGGACCAATTTCCTGGGTGCTTTAAAAGGCCTATTAAAATCATTGGCAATGTCATAATTTGACAGGGCTCAGAAAAACCCTTTGATTTTGAAAATAGTATAATGTACAAAATTCGTTCTGTGCGATTGATATCAGATGGTCACATACTACTTAGAAAATAGAATAGATGATCTTTCTCTTCACTGACTATCTACAGGCGAGGTCAGGTGCACACTGACCAGAGGTTTCTTGAACTCTGACTTTACCACATCACTAACTGGGAAAAGTTTTAGAACTCTTATCCTCTACCCTAGTGGGACAATTTTGACTTCTTCCTTGGTTACACATGGATTCTCAGCTCTGTTATCCTGATATTCTGGATGTTGCCTTCACTTTCCATTTGCATCTGTCCACTATTCCTTACTTATCTGTGTGGATAAGAAGTCTAGAGAAATTACAGCATGAATAGATTCATATACAAATTAAGTTTTCTTATTGCAACACTATAAAAAAGGGAAATATTTGGAAACAATAAAATGCCCGTCAATAGGGTCAGATTTAAATTCAAAATGGCATATCAATTTATTGGGATACTTAGCAGCTACTTAAAAGAATTATGTGTGTATCACACATACCCACATACATATAAATATATATACACATACACATACATGTTTTTGATAAGCTGCTAGATAAAAAGCAAGTTGCAGATTAATGATTCAAGTTTGCTAAAAGATAATATTTATGTGTATATTTTTATGTGCATGGATATTTATATGTAAATGACAGAAGTTGGGGAAAATATGCACAACTTTCAAAAGCAATGATCTCTGGAGATGAGGAATAGAATGAGATGGAAGGAATTTTTATTTCCTATCAAATAAGCCAGATTGTAGGACTTGTATTAATTCTGTTATTGTTTTATCTGTCTCAGAGGGGTAAGAGTGAAGAGTTTGCCTAAAAGTGAAAACCTGAATTTCTGAATATATTCTGGAAACATATCCTGGAGAGATACTAGCCTGGGAGAGGAAATAAGGCTGACCTTGGACTATAGGTGAGACAAGGAAGCCAGGACTCTGAAAGACAGAGCTGCCTGCAAGGGTTTTTCTTCCTGGTGAGTATAAATTCCTCCTGGCTAAATAGAGACAGATTTGGGACTAGGCTGCAAGTGAGGATGGGATTTTGGCATTGTGTTTGGTTCTAAGATGCTCAGTGCATTTGCTTCAGAGGGTTATGATTTTGTTTCTGTGTGGTACCACTATTAGTCCTGAGACAAAGTCACTGCATGGTCAGTGTCATGCCCTGCATGACTGAAGGCAGAGTGGTGTTTCATCAGTGACACCTCTGTCCTTAGTTAGCTAAGGCAGAATAGTGACGGACAAGATGGAACCCAGGGCTTCCTCTCAAACCTTAGCAGACAATAGCTTAGGAAAGAAAGAACTTTCAGGAAGCTGTTCCAGCACCAAACAGGGGATTATGCTTAAGAAACTGAATACAGGGAGGATACATTATCTAATTTTACAGATGAAAAATACATTTCTTGAGAATTATATACTACATACAGATTAGATTTGGTTACTCTCCATTTTAGATGAATTACTGTCTCCCCATTGCCCAGAAGATTAAGGTAATGTTCCAGTATGACATCTAAAACATTCCTTAACCTAGTTATTAGCTAATATTCCAGGTCAATTTCTCAGTCACTATTCCTTGTATCCCCACTTCCCAAATTTGGCTACTTAGGCATTCTAGGCCTCAACCTCTTCATGCTGTCTTACACTTACTGGCTTTCGCTCATGTATTGTAACCCTTTCCACATAATGAGGGAAGAAATCTTCTATCGGGTTTCCTTGTGTTCCCCTAATATATCACATAGTTTATAACATATTAATACATAAATGTGTTTATACATTTGTCTCCCCTGGTAGCACCTAGATAAAAGAATGAGAGCCTATTTATATCTGTATTCCTGATACAATCCTAAGATCATAAGAACTCCATAAATGCTACTGGGCACAAAAAGTGAATTTTGGAATGAATGAATGGAATTAAGGACCTGATACATTGGCTTTTATTTACACATGTATCTTTCTACATGTAGAACTGATAAAATGGTCCCCTAATTCTTTTTAAAACAAGTACTGAAACTCTAGTGATGGTGCCCTCACTAAATAGTGCCTATTATATATGTATATAAATTTGTATTTTATATGTATGTATATATATATAACATTATATAGTGCATATGTATGTATGTACATATATGTATATTTAACATATAATACATATAAATACTCACCACCTAGTCATTTTATGTCAATACATTTATTACTATTTGAATTTATTTTTAAGGCATATATTAAATTTCTACTTAATAAGAAAAATCTATTATTTTTCTTTAGCCTCAGAACTCTCTAACTCTGAAGCCAATGTTTTAATGATAGGGAAAATTATGGACACACACACACACAAACACACACACACACACGAGTGTGCATGTGTGCATGCATGTGCACACACACACACACAGACACACACACACACCTTTGGGATGCATATCCAGCAAGACCTGAACTTCCCTGAACCTTATAATCTTTAGCAATCAAGTAACTGATATGCCTGCATCTAAGGAAACCAAAAGAACTGTCAGGAAAAAGCTATTTTATATAATTAAGAATAATAGCAGGAAGAGAAGGCTCCTATACCAAATGTGTGAGGAAAAGACACAAATGATGTTTAAAATGTAACTGAAAGCATGGTACAAACAGTGCTACCATATTAGAATTTATTTTGTATAAGACTATAAGCTGTTATATAAAATGAGAGCTTTGTAGAGATGGTAAGTTGGATGGTGGGAAGACATAAACCATATGGATATTACTAAACAGCCCCATGTAATAAACTATATCTTTATTACACACTGAGTATAATACCAAAAATGCTACCTGCCATTCAACACTATATATTTGGCTAATTGACAGTTTATGGCAAAAACAAATTGGAAAGCAGTTTACCTTATAAAGGATTATTATATATTTATCATTTGTAAGGGAAATTTTATTTCCTTATTTTGGCTTTTTGTCCATAATTCAGTATAATGTAATTTTGGTGAATGTGAATAGGTCAATTTGATTTAAAAACGTCTAGATGTTATACAAAAGAAAAAATCCAATTTGTCCTATTGAACCTGAAGAGTAAATCCTCTACTTTGGTTTCTCAGAGTCACTGCTTTTTAAGTTTCTCTTAGGAGAAGTATCCCCCAGGCAGTGATTTATGTTAGTATCACATGACTTTGCCCATCAGCCTATCAAATTAGGAATTTTTTTTAAGTATATTTATTTATTTTGAGAAAGAGAGACATAGAGAGAGTGCAAGCAGGGGAGGGGCAGAGAGAGAGAGAGAGAGAGAGAGAGAGAGAGAGAGAGGACCCAGGCTGGATTTGCTACCTCAACTCAGAGCCTGATGTGGGGCTTGAACTCGTGAACTGTGAGATCATGACCTGAGCCGAAACTAAGTCAGACACTTAACCAACTGAGCCACCCAGGCACTCCCAAATTAGGAATTTTTAGGAAAAAATTAGCAGCTTTACTGGGATACAATTTATATACCACAAAATTCCCTATTGGAAGTACACAACTCAGTGAGTTTTAGAAAATGTATTAACTTGTGCAACCATCTGTGCAACCCAGTTTTAGAACATTTCCATCACTCAAAATGTTTTGTGTCATTTGAGTTTAATCCACACTATTACCAGCAGACGAAGGCAAGCACTGATTTGCCTCCTATTTTATAAATTTGCCTTCTCTGATCATTTCATATAAATGGAATCAGGCATTATGTACTCACTTGCATTTGTCTTCTTTTATAATGCTTGGCATAATGCTGCAGCATGTATCAGTAGTTTGTTCCTTCTTATTGTGAAACACTCTTCTATTGTATGGATATACCACATTTGTTTATTCGCTCACTGCTTGATGGACATTTGGATTGTTCCCAGTTTGGGAATATTATGAAAAATACTGCTATGAACATTCCTACCCATATATTTGTTTTTATTTGTCTTAGATAAACTCCTGGGAGTAAATTTGTTGTATCATATGGTAAGTTTATGTTTAACTTTTTAAGAAATTGCCAAACTCTTTGTCAAAGTGGCTTTATCATTTTACATTTCTGGCAACATCGTATAAGGGATGCAGTCTCTCCACATCCTCACCAACACTTGGTGTTTTGTCTTTTTGATTAAAGCTATTTTGGTGGATGTGTAGTGGTACCTTGCTGCAATTTTAGTTTGCATTTCTGTAATTTCTAATGATGCTGAGTATTGTTTAATTTGCTTACTAGCCTTCCATACATTTTCTGTAGTAAAATCTCCTTCAAATAGTTTGGCCATTTTGTTTGTCTTCTGTTATATTTTGAATGCATTGTCCTTTATCAGATATACAATTTGAAAATATTTTCTGCAATGTGTGACTTGTCTTTTCATTTTCATAATGGTAGCTTTTGAAACACAAAAGTTGTCAGTTTTGATAAGAGCAATTTATCTTTTTTATGGATTATACCTTTTTGGTATTGTATCTAAGAAATTCATAAACTATTTCTCTAGTTAGGGAAGATCTGCTTAGCTTATGCACAAATATGACAGAGTGCTTCAGAAAACTATCCACACAACAAGAATAGCATTATAACTTCTTAACATCAAAAACAACAGTTAAAGGAAAATTTCCTCTATTTTCTGTCCACACAATACTCATTGAATACTCTGTACTCCTAATGTGTAAGGGGTTTTCCCCCATACCAAGCAATTATCCAGCTCTTTAGCAGACACTGACTTGTCTATGTTTACAGACAAGTTGTCTACAAATTGTTCTACGATTTAACCAAATTTGGACACTATCTACCTGGGATATAACTAGATCCCACAGGTTACAGACTCAGACTCATAAGACTGTCTCCTTCTCCCCCCACACTTCAGACACCAATCTATTGTTACCGGTGCTTCTGATCAATGAGAAAGGGTCCTCACAACTCCCTTCTTGGGTTCAACTGTTTACTAAAAGGGCTCACAGAACTGAGGAAAACAGTTTACTTACTCTTGCTGATTTATTACAAAGGATATTTCAAAGGATACAAATGAATAGCCAGATGGAAGAGGTGCACAGGGCAAAGTATTTGGGAAGGGATATGGAACTTTCACACTCTCTCCAGGAATGCAACCGTCCTACCACTGTATTCAGCAACCTGGGAGCTCTCTGAATTCTGTCCTTTAGGGGTTTTTTTATGGAGGCTTCATTGCATAGATATAATCATTGATCTCTAGGGAATAGTTCAACCTCCAGTCCTGCTGCTCTCCCCAGAGAGGTAGGACTGAAAGTTCCGAACCTTCGCATCACCTGGCTAGTTACCTTGGCAACCAGCTTCCATTCTATGCTTATCTAGAAGCTTTCCAAAAGTCACCTCATTAACATGAACTCAGATGTGGTTGAAAGGTGATTACTGTGAATAAAAAAATGACACCTTTATCAGTGCTCTTATCATTTAGGAAATTCCAAGGGTCATAGGATCTGTGACAAGAAGGAGGATGAAGACCAAATATGTATCTTACTATAAATCACAATATCACAAACAATATGAAAGAAACTTCAAGATAAGTATGCTTGAAACAATTTATAAAAATGTGGAGGTGAGCTGACACAGAGAATTGGATTGTCTGATCAGACTAATTATCCAGTATCAAGCTTTATTAAAGCAACATGGGCAATCAGGAAAAGAAACAGATAATGCAGAGAGACATCTCTGTCTAGGACATCCTGTATGACTCCCTAGGTCTTTCTATCCTGCTTTGGACATAGACTCTCTGTTTTACAATAATAGAGGAGATCACCAAGTGAAGTTGAGAAGATTTTCTCACAGCACAAATTGCATTTAAATAATTATTTATTTATTATTTATAAATATTATATTTAATATTAATATTATAAACATTAAATAATTTATTTATTATTTATATAATATATAAATATTACCATTTTTATACTTCAAGGAGTTTTATTCCTTACAAACCTTCTTCAGGGAGTCATGATTTATAGATTCTGGGTTTATTTGCTATAAGTAATCCTTTACCAAGAACATTCTACCAAGGTCATTCAACAGATAAGGTCTCTCCCTTCTAGCAAGTATCATTAGTGTACTTACCAAGAGGTCCATTTGACATGATTAGATTAGGTCATCAGTCTTCTTTTATTTCCTTTGTGAGCATTCGCTCCAGTAAAAAGAGTATATGGATCTCAGACCAGCTGTTTTTATATCTTACATCCAAAGATGGATAGTTAAGTAACTAGATTTAACAGAAATCAACTAGAATTTCTAAAAATCAAAATATCATCATCAAAAAAAATTTTTAAATCTTAATAGTTAGGTTAAATGGAAGGTTGGATAGATACAAATAAAAAAAAAAGATACCCAAGTATGTTGACGATTCTCAGTGTAAATTTATGATTATAAATCTCAAGTGGGTTTATAGTGCCACCCAGCAATTGTATTATGCTTCTGACATCTATTTATCTCCATTGTCCTAGAGAACTCTGGCATATCTACTTCTTTCTCCTCGAACTTCCAACAGCGTCACCTCCATCCCTACACTTAGTGATTGATTCCTTTACTTTGGTTTAATGATAGTATTGACATAATTACAGGAGATGTATCAATTCCTCTCACCCATTTCCCAAGAACAGTCTTCCATCTGATGCAGGCTAGAAGAAGGGAACAGCAGCCACTTCCAAAATGCATCTACATCCATCTCCCTTTCACCTTAGGATCCTAGTAGGAAGCCACTGCAGCTGGAGGAAGGGGAAAGAAAACAAACAGACAAACAAAAATAAGCACCAGCTCCAATGGAGGGTCAGGAGTGTATTCTGGGCACAGCACTACAGTGGGAAGAGATGGGGTGTGAAAGCCACACCCCCAAGACCCAAGCACAAATTTTGTCTCAGATTAAGGTAATCAGAACATCTGAGAATTCCACCCCCTCACCTTTCCCTGTCATCCCAAGACCATGCTGACCAATTTTGATTAAGAATAACTTCAGGGGCACCTGGATGGCTCAGTCAGCTGAGTGTTGGACTCTTGAGTTAGGCTCAGGTCATGGTCCCAGGGTTGTGGAATCAAGCCTTGCATAGGACTCCATACTGAGCATGGAGTCTGCTTAAGATTCTCTCTTTTTTTTTCTCCTCTCTCTCTCCCTCCCTCTATTCCCTCCTCCACTAGCACACTCTCTCTCCCACTCTAAAAAAAAAAAAAAAAAAAAAAAAAAAAAGAAGAACTTCAACATATCTGGGTGAGTAGCAAGAGACAGAATCTCTGTGGGTATGGTGCAAAGGGCAGACCCAAATCAAGTTGCAGAGTGGAAATACAGAAATGACTTCTGGCAAACCAGGCCCATCTTAAAAGTAAAGTATCACTCAAGGAATTTGAAATATGTGGTGTACTGAGAATAAGTGGTAAGAACAAACTTCAAATCAGTCCTGCTTCTGACTTGACTAAAACAAACCTCAAACTAAGTTATAGGAGAAAGAAAGGGCTTATTATGAAGTATGAAAATATTTGCATGTGGAAACAACTCAAATTTTCACTGACAGATGAATGGATACACAAAATGTGTTATATACATGCAACGGAATATAATAAAAAGGAATGGCATTCTGGTATGTGCTACAATATGGATAAACCTTGAAAACAGTATGCTAAATGAAATAAACCAGAAATAGAAGGACAAATATCATATGATTCTACTTATTTAAGTTACACAGAATGGGTAAATTCATAGAAATGGAGAATAGAGGTTACCAGGTGCTGGGGAAGGGGAGAATGGGAGTTCCTATTTAATGGATATAGAGTTTTAGTTTGGGATGATGAAAAAGTTCTGGATGATGGATGATGGTGATGGTTGCACAACAATTTGAATTTGCTTAATGTCACTAAACTCAACACTTAAAAATGGTTAAAATAGAAAATTTTACATTGTGTATAGTTTGCCACAATAAAAAAATTACATTTGACAAATATTTATCCTAACAAGAGTTTCAAACTTCAGGGAAAAAAAAGGCATATGAAAAGACAAGAAATATACTCCAAAGAGAAACAGCAACTATACAACCAGACTCAGATATGAGTACTATCAGATTGGGATTTGCAATAACTATAATTAATATGTTAAAGTTTCTAATGAACAAGATAGAAAATACACATGATCAGATGCATGATACAAAGGCAGGGAAATGAAAGCTGTCAGAAAGAATATAGGAATACCAAAAATTCAAAATAAGACAAAATAAAAAACAGCAACAAGATGAAGGATATCTTTGATAGGCACATCAGCAGATTCTACACAACCAAAGAAAGAATCATGAACTTGGAGACAGGATAACAGCAATTAACAGCTTGAAATGCACAAATAATAAAAAAGTAAGAAGGGCAAAATATACAAGAGCAATAGGACAATAACAATCAGTCTAACATCTGCATGATTGAAATCCCAGAAATGAGAATGGTATGGAAGAAATACTTAAACAAACAATGGCAGAGAAATTTCCAAAATTAATGACTGACACCAAAACTGAGATCCAAGAAATTTTAGAGTAAACTTTCTGTAAACTAACCATGTTCTCTGATTTCTTCCTTTTATCTCTCTAGAATTCAGCTTTGTTGTAACCCTACCCAGCATTTCAAAGATAGCTGCTGCTCAAAGCCTGTATATAGCAAGAAATTTTAAGACCATTAACTGTGAATCTATTAATGTGTGCCTATGTATGATCGGTTCCCTTCTGTATTTCTGTCCCTACAGTTGAAATTTCTATGGCAATATGTACGCACATATTTCAGAATGACAGTGTGTGTAACAATAGCCAAATGCAAACTGATTTAAATATTTATTACATTACTGAATTCCATTTGTTACTCAGTAGGTCTAACCGATATATAGAAATTTAAAAGAGAAAGAGATATATTACAGCACAAAATCAGGTCGTTAATAAAAGCATATGTCAAAGTGATTTATTTGTTATCACAGGAAGGCTAGATGCTTAAGAGGAGATAAAGAATTAATGAAAACTATTTAATACTTTTAAAAATACATGTAAAGTGCCATTATTCTAATAGAAAGTAAATATTTTGAATAAAATATGAAAATAACTTATTTCAATTAAATATATTTATCTTGGAAAAAAGTACAGACTATAAAAGTTGTGAAAGACATTGCAAACTATTACTAATGTTTTGGAGAGGTCTTCATCCATAGATTGTTTTTATAAGGTGGATTCCTTAACCTTTGTAAATATATTCCTTATTGCAGCCAGGGGAATATGTTAGACTCATACATTAAACATTTACTTAATAACTTCTCAAGGTTTTACAAGTCTTGTGATTCTAAAATACCTTACCATTTATTTTATATGAACATTTTACAAATGATGCATTTCAAATTTTCCAAGAAACTCAACAGAGATATAAGAACACTCCTTATTTTGAGGATGGACAGTAACTAAAATTTATGCCATCATGATATGAGTATTTATAAAGTCTACTAACTTTTTCTGACTATGACAAGTCTGTACTTTTAGAATTAAAATTTTAAAAAATGTTGTTCTAGAAAAATCCTCAGCAGTAGTTCAGTGCCTAGGATAAGGTACATATTTAGAAAACATGTAGAAGAAGGGAAGGAGGACAAAAGAAGGAAAGGAAAAAAGTGGAGCAGAGGGAGAGGGTGAGGAGAGAAGGAAAAAGGAGAGGAATAATTTACCTCCTTTAGCTTGATGGCTCAGTCTGTGTGATAACATATTTTAGACATGGAGAGATAAAATATCATACGTCAAAATGAAAACTGGATTTCTCTTGAAAATTTAGAGGCCAGAATTCATTCATTCATTCATTCAATACATTATTTGACTGCTTACTTTTTGTTAGGAACTGAGCTTGGTGCTGGGATATAAAGATGTTTTCATGCATCCAGTCTCTAAGTAGCTTGTATTCTTATAAGAAATTAAGATATAAATAAATCAGTATAATACAATGCAGGAACAAGTAGCAAATTTTCACAAAGTGAGATATAATCACCTTGGTTTGTTAATTTAAGGAAGGTTAGAAAGTGAGTACTAATTTTCTAGTTTGAAAAAAACTAGTTGAGCGTCTGACTTCGGCTCAGGTTGAGCGTCCGACTTTGGCTCAGGTTCCAGCCCCGCATATGGGATTCTGTGCTGATAGCTCAGAGCCTGGAGCCTGCTTCAGATTCTGTGTCTCCCTCTCTCTGCCCCTCCCCCATTCATGCTCTCTCTCTCTCTCTCTCTCTCTCTCTCTCTCTCTCTCTCTCTGTCAAAAATAAATAAACTTTAAGAAAAATAAAAAAAAATAAAAATTAAAAAAAACAAAAAACAAAAAAATGAAAACAAAGGAAAAGCATTCCAGGCAGAAGGATTCAACTGTATAAAAACTGGGAAGTGTAACATAGCAACAAGCTGAAATTAGTCTACTATATCTGTAGGATTGTCTGTGAAGGGAAATATCTTTGTATTGGTAGTATGAAATTCAAGGCAGGGGCATGTCAGGAGACTACTGCAATCGTCCAGGCAGGAGACTGTGGACAATGACAACAGGACTGGAGACAGCAAATATCTAGAGATATTTTTAAAAAGAATAAAAAATAATTCATATGGATTAAAAAATATTTTGGGGGAAGAAATACAGAAATATTTCTAATATTATAGCTAAATATACATTTATATAATAAAGAAAAGAGAAAGCAATACATTTGAGAAGACAATGTATTGTAGTCTACCTGTTGCATTTGAAATGTCTTTATGTAGGACATCCCAGAGAAGATACCCATTATGTATTATGTACAGGGGTCTGAAGGACAAGAGAACATATGAATAGTACATGACAATGTAGAGGAATAAACTTCCCATAGGAATGTGCAGGGTTTCTTTACTTTTCTTCCTACTCTTACGAAGATAACTAAAGAATAAAATCATGCATTGGTGAAAGATTCGAATATTTTTTTTCAAATAGAGAAAATCTGAATTATTCACCAAAAGCTTAGAACTTATGTGTTTTAAACTACATTAACATTTCTGGAATACATATAGCTAGGTCACAAATGTCAATTCAACGAAAAGTGATAGCTTTGGATTATAAGAAATAATTTCTTTTTTTGTGTTTATTTATTTTTGAGAGAGAGAGGTAAGAAAGTATGAATGGGGAATGGGCAGAGATAGAGGGGGACAGAAGATCTGAAGCAGGCTCTGTGCTGACAGCAGAGAGCCCGACGTGGGGCATGAACTCACAAACCATGAGATCATAACCTGAGCTAAAGTTGGACACTTAACTGACTGAGCTACCCAGGTGCCCCAGAATTTTTTTTTTTAATTTTTTTTTAACGTTTATTTATTTTTGAGACAGAGAGAGACAGAGCATGAACAGGGGAGGAGCAGAGAGAGAGGGAGACACAGAATCTGAAACAGGTTCCAGGCTCTGAGCTGTCAGCACAGAGCCCAACGCGGGGCTCGAACTCACGGACTGTGAGATCATGACCTGAGCCGAAGTCAGACGCTTAACCGACCAAGCCACCCAGGCGCCCTGCCAGAATTTCTTAATAAGAAGAATTAGATGGGGTGCCTGGGTAGTTCAGTTGGTTGAGCATCCGACTTCAGCTCAGGTCATGATCTTACGGTTTGTGGGTTTGAGCCCCGTGTCGGACTCTGTGCTGACAGCTCAGAGCCTGGAGTCTGCATTGGATTCTGTATTTCCATCTCTCTCTGCCCCACCCCCGCTCATACTCCGTCTCTCTCTGTCTCTCAAATAAATGTTTAAAAAAAAAAAGTTTAAAAAAATAATAAGAAGAATTAGTTGCTTGGGGCACCTGGGTGGCTCAGTCAGTTAAGCCTCTGACTTCGGCTCAGGTCATGATCTCAGGGTTTATGAGTTAAAGCCCCGCATCAGGCTCTGTGCTGACAGAGCCTGGAGCCTGCTTCAGGTTCTGTGTCTCCCTCTCTCTCTGCCCTTCCCTTGCTTGCACTCTCTTTCTCTCAAAAATAAATAAACATTAAAAAATTTAAAAAAAAGAAGAAGAATTAGTTGCTTAGCAAGAAGTGTCCCAATAACATAAAAAGACAATCCACTCTTCTAGTTTACATTAGAAAGTTTCCTGTCAAAATGTCACTGGTATAAACTAGAGACCAAAAAACGAACCCATGTTCCTTAGCTTTTTATGAAACATCTCCCAGATTTGTTACAAGGCTAATTAAGTAACTGCACACTAATGAAATCATTGATACAAAATCATTTTCAGTAATTACATAAGCTTCAAGTAACATCTAACCTATTATGTGTATGTTTTGGATCTACCAACAAGTAGTCTAGGACAGTTTACAAAGTAGGAAGCATCAATAAGGAGCCTCAGATAGTTCTTGACCATGTGAATCTAGTATCTAATTAGAAAACTAATTAGCTCCTGGTGAATGGATCCAATAAAGAATATAACAATAGCAAACCATCAGTTTTATAATATTGGCAACTAAAGATATTTATTACAGTCGTGTTTAGTACAGTCATTAAGTATAAATGGACACAAATAACCAAGAAAACACAAGAACCCTGCTCTTCATGAGGTACTGTTCTGAGCACTGGAGACAGAGTAGTGAATAAGGCCAACGTGGTCTGTGCCCGTGAGGAGCTTGTATTTTAATGGAAGAGACACATGAAAGAACTATTTTCTACTTCTTATTTACTATTTATGTGATAGATTCTATTTCTTTTCCATGAAAAAGGAGTACACCACCTCCAGGAAAACATCTGAGTTTGAACAAATTGGGTTTATCACTTAACATTGCACGGGATGATGCACACCATGGGATCCTTTGGGAGGTCTAAGAACCTATTAAAGGAACTGGATTCGATTGGGTCATTTTGGGGGGATAATCCAAGAAATCAGAGTTTCACTCCAGATTGGGTACTGTCAGAAAGTAAGGACAGTTCAAATCGATGATAAGTGTCTCAATGAATATTATATATCAGGATTATTGGTAAGAAATATTGTAATGGTAATTGGTAAGAAAGCAATGGTTAGTTATATTAGCTGGGGAGGGAAGGGTTTGTATTTTGTGAGTTACATAAAGGTTTTGTTTTTGTGTGTGCTTAAAAAAGATACTAAGTCGTCTTTTTTTTGTCTCACTTTATCATAGTCTCAGAGTGACTGTGTGATATTGGTGTTCTGTGAGATTGTTTATGTCCAAGAGAAGAATGGTTTGGCCTGTGAGTGCCAGACTAGTTATTAACAATGCTGCAGTTAAGCTATAAATGTCAGGGCAGTCCCTATGTGCTAGGGCATTTTTTCTCGTTCTCAGGAAGAAAAACCACATTTTCCCTAGAAATTGGTAATTCTAGTGATATTTCAGAAGCAGTTCAGTTAAAAATGCAAGTCTGAGATTTAGATGAAGAAAGTTCTGAGCTGCAGGTATAAATCTAGGAATTAGTGCATATACATATCTCATAATATACATGTATATGAGATCTTCCAGGGAGAAAGTTTAGAGTGTGGTTAATCTAAGATTTAAAGAACTTCAAGATTAACGACTGGATACACGGTGGGGATGGGTGGGGGGGAATGTCCGCAAAGCAACCAAAAAATTGTAGCAAGAGAAGCTGGAGTAAAATGAAGAGTATCAAGGAAGTCTAGTGAAAATAGCAAGTCCAACAGAATGGCCAAACTGCTACATGCTTCTGAAAGGTCAACTAGGAAAAAGACTACAAATATTATTTATTTAGAGACATCGATGTCCTAGCTGACCTTAGCGAGGATGAGATATTTAAATAATGGCAGTGGAAAGGAGATGAGAGTGGGTTGGGCTGGGGGGTGGGGAAGAAGCACAGTGACTAGAGAGGAAAGAAGAAAGGGGAAAAGGTCAGCCCAGGGCAAGGAAGACTTGAGAATTTTAACGTGCTAATGGGAAACCTCTAAATGTAAGAGAACTAAAGAATAATAGCTGGTGCAAAACTACTGAGAAAGTGGGAGAGATGGAAGTGTGAGGCAACACTGACTTTATTGTCACAGTATGAAGGGAAGTGAGGGTAGGCGTGGATACGGGTGTTGAAAGTTGTCTGGTGATATTGAAGACGTTCCATTCTGAGACCTCTAGATTCTCTGTGAAGTAGGAGGAGAAAAAGATGGAAAAGTGTTCAGATTTTAGGGAGATTTAAAAAGGGATGGTTTTACCTCTCTTATGTTGTAATTTCAAACAGAAGGGAGAAAGTTCAATCAGGATGATTATTTTCCACTTGTGTTATACTATCTTAATCTGCAAATTATTAATATTGGCAGAATATAACAAAAACCCATATACTTAGATTTAGGCTCAAACCACACAATGTTTTACAGACTGCTTTGAATGCATCCAATGGAAATCCTGAATCAAAGGTATTTTTATTCTTATCTCTGCAATTTCTCTTCCAAACCAGGAAAGGGAGGAAAGAATGCTTAATAAAAGTAATACGCTCAAAAATAATCCAATTTTGATCCATCTAAACTTATTTTGGTAGAAGAAATAATATAAAAATATTTGTTTCTTTTCAAATAACTTATTAATATTCCCATAGTTTGATACTATGTATACTCCATATTTCTCTCTATTCAATTAAATTATGCTTTTATCATCTATTATATTCCATTATAAGCATGTTTCCTTTTATTTTTTTGAGTTTATTAATTTTTGAGAGAGAGAGAAAGAGAGAGAGACAACGTGAGCAGGGGAGGGGCAGAGAGAGAAGGAGACCCAGAATCTGAAGCAGGCTCCAAGCTCTTAGCTGTTAGCACAGAGCCCAATGCAGGGCTAGAACTCCTGAACTGAGAGATCATGATCTAAGCTGAAGTCGGACGTTTAACTGCTTCACAGACTGAGCCACCCAGGCATCCCAGCATGTTTCTATTTCTTAATGCTATTCCATTTCATCCAACTGCATGACTCTTCCTGCAATAGTGCATTGTAAACAATTGTAGTGTTTATTGGGTTTGAGTCTACAAACAAGTCAGTGGTAATAAAGCACGCCACTAACGTGTTTTTAAAATTATGAACATCAATATTCATTAGCAACATTTAACATTTCGCTATTTGTTTTTAATTTTATTTAATAATTTTGTAAATAGCAAATTTTAAATGGCGTTGAGCTATAATCTTCTGCAAATCATCACATGAAGTAAATTTGCTTTTTTTCCCCTTGTCCCTAAAGCAGTAAATCAAAATAGTACATTTTAGTTAGGATTTCTGTCTTCTTTTGAGATGAAATATTAGAAACGTTTATGGGACTAGAATTTTTTTCTCACTCGTCTAAATGTAACTTCACATTTTTCATATTTCCATAGTTTTGGGAAAATGTCTCAGGCTTAGAGAGATCTAAAATGACAACACGCATAGGTGTCCTCTGTTTCTCTACACAGTATCAATGCGACGAGAGAATATGTTTGTATCACACGTAGTTCATATGCAGCTGTTCAAGGGACTTCAGGAAATCTAGTAGTGTGTGTGTGTGTGTGTGTGTGTGTGTGTGTGTGTGTGTGTGAAAATTCACTATTCTTTGTAGTCTCTAGCTCCAATGGCATTATAAAATCATAGCTCCACCTATTGTGGTTCTTATTTCACAATATATGTAAATCAAATCATCATGCTGTACCTCTTAAACTTATATGATGATGTCTCTCAATTTCTCAGTAAAACTGGAAAAAAAAAAGAAGAGCTAATTTCTTTTAAAATATCATAGCTCAAAGTAGGGCATTTGTTGCTGTTATGATGCCTCTTTCTGTAGAAATATGTTTGCTACAATATGTACCATCAACTTTGAAGGTTAATTTATAATGGGTAAATTAATAACAAGAATAAGTTGGTCCCCCTGCAATACATTCTTTTTTTTTTTTTTTTTAGAATTTTTTAATGTTTATTTTTTTTATTTTTGAGAAAGGGAGAGAGACAGAACCACAGAATCTGAAGCAAGCTCCAGGTTCTGAGCTGTGAGCACAGAGCCCGATGTGGGGCTTGAACTCAAGAAGCGTGAGATCATGACCTGAGCTGAACTGGGATACTTAACCGACTGAGCCACCCGGGTGCCCCTCCCTGCAAATACATTCTTGAACATAGTTTCAAAACGTCCCACAGATTGCCGGCTTGAGGCAGTTTACGGCACGTTTTCCTCTAAGCAGCTTCTTTTACTTGTTCCATCCACCCAACCAACAGTAGAATGCTTCCTCCTGTCCTTGCTACTCAATTTCTTCCATTTCCGTCGCCTCCCTGCTTTACCTCCTCTGCTTTTCTGCTCCTGTCTGAATCTCATGTTTGCAAGCTCCTGCATTAACGTTAATAGAGAACTGGTCTTGAGGTTCCTTTTTGATTTCTTCAAGGTAAATATTTACTGGAATATTCCAGTAACATCCCTTTTGTTTGTTTGTTTAGTTGGTTAGTTTTGTTTTTGCTTAAGTTAGCCCAAGACAATTTATGTTACTTATAACAAAAGAACCTCAACTATTACTGAAATCGATTTGTAACACTTTAACTTTTACAATATGAGAAAACAAAGCTTCATTAGTTGCCCAGTGAATAAAGAATTGAATTTATTTTGCTGAAAATGATGACGTTCTCAGAATAATTAGATTCAAGCCAGAAATACTGCTGGGACACTTGCTAAATTAACTCAACAAATCAAAAGATAAACAAACCACCCTAGGACCACTTCCTTATAAATGTCTGCCCTACGAGATTTATTTTCTAATTCTATTGGTTAGAAATTCCAGGATGATTTCAGTGTAATATACTCCAACAGACTTCTCTGCTGTTGTTTTCTTTTTCTTTCTTGTCTCTCTCTCTCCCTCCACCTCTCTCTCTCTCTCTCTCTCCTTCTGTTAGTAGCACTTACCCTAATTTCAGTCTATTTTTTAATATCCATCTTTTCCACTGGAAACTCCTCTAAAATTGAGATCCTCTGCATATTCTCCCAGTAACCCCATATCTAAAAGGATGACTGGAAACATATTAGACATTCAAGACCTTTTTGTTAAGTGAATGAGGGAGCAAACCAATGTGTTATTTAAAGAACAAATTTCTTATAATAGAGAACGTTGGTCTCTTTGCATTCATACTCCATACAGTAATCATGGTCCCTCTGGTTCAGAGAGAATGCATTTAATTAATTTCACAGGATCCATCCAGTTTTTGCATAAGGCTTTGGAGGAACTTGGCTATTAATATATTTTACATTCCAAGAACCTTTTATTCTAGTTCAGGCCTTCTCAGCCTGGACCCCTAGACGGTATATGAGTGGATTTTAGGGGTTCATGAATCTCCTGTATGTGTCTGCCTCGGTGCATTTTTCTTTCCTGTGGAAAAAATCCAGAGCTTGCATCAGATTCTCACAAGGAACATCTAAGAGGACTGGACATATTGAAGAGAACAGAAACACATGCCAAATAGCTAGGTCGTAAAACAAGTATTATATGTTACATAATCAAAAAGTCAAGGAGATTTCAGTGTTTCTAGAGTTGAAAGGAAGGACAGATTAATAAGAATTAGCCTGTTCTAGAGATAATTTCACAGTGGAAGTCGAATTCGATACATGGGTTGGATTTAGGCAATTGGAGTGGAGGGAAAAGTGGATGTTTCAGGAGGATGAGATCACAACATGGAGAGAATATGGGAGTTTGGGAAGCTTCATTTCTATACATAGGCAAGACCAAGTTATGAAGAACTCCTCATTGCTCTTTTTAGTTGATAAAGAAACACTTTTTGGATGGCAAAGATGGGAGATATGCAATGCACTGGCCAGATACTGTGACATAGACCGTGCTGACCTTAAGATGTATTCAGTACAACTGGGAAAGAGATGAGTTACAATGCATTGCATTAAATCTTAGGATAGAAATTTCAATAGGAGCATTGAGGAGGGGCACTTTATCACTCCCATCCCGCCCCAGGATTAGTCAGAAATACGTCTCTGATAAATACAATTTATACAAAAGGTGAGAGGTGAGAAGTATAAAGAAAGTGAAGTGAAAAAAAAAATTGTGCGAAGGCAAGTGAGTGAGAATACAGAGGCACAGAGAGTGGGGTTGCTTGGAGTGAGAATACAGAGGCACAGAGAGTGGGGTTGCTTGGAGTGAAGATGTGAGGAGGCCAGAGATAAGGAAACTGAGGAAGGCCTGGAGTACACTGCTAAACAGATCTGGTTTCATCGGGGAAGTCAAGTTACTGTTAACATCCACTGTCTCATGAGTGGACTTCTGATTGCCCTTCTCTTCTTATCTTAAATTCTACTCCTAAAATCAATGTTACACTATCTGTAATAAACTAACTAGAATTTAAATAAAAACTTGAAACAAACAAAAAACTCAAAAAACAAAAATCAGATGAACCTACTTTTATCTCAAAATTGAGCAGATCTTTTACTGAAATAATAAGATCTTTGCTAATATTATAGTGGTATCTGGGCTCAAGTCTAGCCTGAGAAAGACTGCATAAAACATATTGTTGGCTTTAAACCTTAAAAAGAATTAAGTCATCCCCATGAAAGGCTACCTTGAAACACTGATGGAAGCATCCAGGAAACTGGATTCCTGGCTCTACTGTAGGCCTAACTTGACATGTGACCCTAATGGGGCACTTAATATCTCCAGGTCCCAGTTTGGCTATCAATAAAATTAAGGATTTCAATAAGAGCGGTGATTCCTAGTATTCTGGTTTTTACAGCTTTTTGTTTACAAAAGAAGCAAAAATTAATTGTAAAGATTCATACAGTGTTGACAACTTTTTATTTTGCATAAACAAAAAAGTAAGCAAACAAAACAGCAACAAATAAGTGGTACCTATGACCACCAACATCTTCTAAAAGAAAAGATAATATAGCACCCAGGATATGAATAAAATAGCTTTATTGAAGAGATCACTCCACCGTTCTTATTTTTCTCATTTTTGTGTGCACAGTTGAAACTTGGTCTTGCACATTTACCAGCTGGCTGATTAGGGTTTGGGAATGTCTATCTTACTTCATCTGGCTGCTCATTGGCATCACTTGGAGAGCTTTATAAACAAAAATATAAGGGCCCAGCCCGATTTCAGACCAATACAATGAACTTTCTGGAGATCTGACTCAGGCATCTGCATTTTTTTCCTCTCCGTTTGATTCCAATTCGTAGGCAGAATTGAGAAAACACTGTTCTTAACATCTCTAAGGTCCTTCAAGACCTATGAAAAAATGTAACCTTGACCTGACACGTGGTGTTAAGAACATATAACATTTGTTTCAATCTTAGAAAAATCACACAGCAGGAATTTTCTCTCCATTTAAAACTTTAGCAGAATTACTTTCACTGGTTTATTTGATCTCTGTCTATAAATTGGGAAATTAAAACTTTGGTTTCTAAATAACATTTGACATAAATATCTCTTATAACTGACGATTTACATATTAAATCTTAGCTCTTAAAATTTCCATGAGTTCCAAATTCTTTGTTTCCACTTGATTAATAGCCTTGCCAAGAGCTCTCTTTGTAAAGTTGTAATTTATTTCATTTGAATACTTTTGGCTTTAAACACCTCATCCCAACATTCAAAGGTAATTACTATCATAGAGCCTCTGTTTGAAAATGAAGGAGCAAGCTTAAGTTAGAATTTAAATATTACCATTTTTTTTTCTAATTCAGAGTGCTTAAACTAAGGTCAGGGGTGAGAGAAAATCGTTTTTCCCTAGTGAATAAGCTAGATAGTGGTACATATTTCAGAGCCAGGTTGCTTGTTTTTGAGTAAGACAGATGCTCTTTTTTCTGCAGGCAGGAGTTTGGAGGATTTATAAGACAATTTTAATTAATGGGCTCCCTCAGCCATAAAATAAGTACATTTGTCTTGTAGTGTAATAAAACATATCGCCAGTCTGAGGATTATAATATGCCAATGTCTACTTCACTTTAAAGAAAATACTGTTCTTATGGGAAAACTGTCTTTTTTTTTAACCGTGTGTTGTTAATAGCAAAATGCTGGAAAAATTACATGGTGGCTTTGAAATGCCAACAATTTTCAGGGAAAAAATAAGGGTAACATTATTTTTATCTGTTTACAATTTAAATTAAACCTAAATAAATATATGCCTTTAATTTTCTTGTGGTTAAAATTTTCTATTGTTCTGGTTTCAGAGTGTCTAAATAATTGATTTATAAATTGTATCTGTTTATGCTTCAATATTATTTACATAACAATTTGAAATTTAAGTCAACATTAAAGCAGGGTTTTTTTTTTCTCAGATATTTTATGCCCTTTCCCTAAGACACCCACAACTGAAGGGGCTAAAAAGATGAAGACAATTTTTCTTTGCCTTAGTTAAGAGGCCCATAAATGACAAGAATCTAGAGGCATTGGCTTACTTGTTTATTACATTCATAAACAAGTAAGCATATTTCCTGGTTATGATATCAAATTACAGCTAATCAGCCTAATTAAATCTTTTGGTAAGGTGGAGAAGGAAGTGCAAGAAAAATTAATTGGCATATATTTTCAATCCGTGATACTCATACTTTTATGGGTATGACTGACAGACATATATTTCATTTCATGACTCAATAAACTGATATGTACATACTAAATTTGTGCATCAAACAAAAATTTTAAAGCTGTGGTATTTTCTAATATAATTTTTAAAAATGATATTTAATTCACTAAGTTAATTTAATTACCTACTAGCAAGGTGCCACCTTCAGCTTGAAAAATAATTCTTTAAGCTTTAAGTCATTTGCTTCTTGGAAAATGACCTAGCCTGTATGAGTTTATCTTTTCAGAAAAATGCCTTCACAGTTCATAGATTCAAATTAAGTTCTTGACTAAGATTTAAATCCACCCTTAGAAACAGATGCAGGCAGACTGTATATTGAAAAAAAAAAAAAAAACCTCTGTAAAATTAATGTAAAATACATTTCTATTAGTTTTTTAGTTTTTGTAAAAGGCATACAATTTCTGCACAGAGTTTACGGCTGTAATGTCTCCCTCTCACAGAATGACATGACTGCAGAAACTGGAACTGACACTCAGCTCCCCCAGACTGGCTTCCCAGGAGGAACCAAACTGGCCCACCCCAGGCTGTCCACGCAGCTAGAGCAGCCCTAGGCCCTCAGCTCAGTATGAACTCCAGAGTGCACAGACCTACATCTACTGTGTTTGAAGAACTTGGGAGTCAGAAGTGGCAGTTGACAGACGGCTGTTGACTACCTCTCACATTCACAATGCTGCTGTCTACAGCTTTGTGAGGTACCCAAGAATGCCCTGCCTTTCAGGGGCCTAAGTCTCCCACTATCACTGGTTTGAATCCTTTGTTCTCTTCTGTTGTGTTTTGTTTAATGTTTACTTATTTATTTTGAGACAGAGAGAGACAGAGACAGAGAGACAGAGAGCCAGTGGGGGAGGGGCAGAGAGAGAAGAGCAAGAGAGAATCCTAAGCAGGTGTTGTCAGCCCAGAGCCCCACGCAGGGTTTGATCTCAATGGTTCCTGGGATCAAAATCAAGAGTTGGTCACTCAACTGACTGAGCCACCCAACCGCCCCTCTTTGCTCTGTTTTGTATTTGCTCAAGATACCTTGGAAGTATGACCTGTGCTATCATCACTTCCCTTGTCCAGGGCACTTTGGAAATCCCAGCTTTCACATTTCTTCCTAGTTGATAACTCCTATCTAAGCCCACAACAGTAGGGTGGCTCTAAAAGACAGCATACAGGAATGATGACAGAGAGAAGTTTATCTTCCTTCTATACCCAGTTGGTCCTTATCTTGATTGCTTTATCTCTTTCATTAGCACACACATCTGAATATACACAGAGATCGGGAAGGATCCTCTTATCTGAAGACTGTGTAAAATTTTCTGATTTTGTAGAATAGTACTTTGATCGAGTGATGTTCAAACACCAGATTGGCCTCTGCCTTCACAGATGTCTTCCCATTACTTGGCTGCCAACCATTTTCTCTGTCAGGCTTCTTACAATTTCTTGACCTCTGCTTCCAGTTTTGCTTTTGTTCTCCTCACTTTGAAACCAAAGACACTGATGTCTAACCTTCTGGAGAGGATTTCTGAGTCTCAGGATGCTCCTTTTCTGGCTGAAGCAATCTAGCCATAACCTCAGGCCTTGGCCTTAGTTACGCCTGTGGCCTGCGATAAGGACCAGACTGTTAGTATGTTACATGATGTTTACTACCCAGAGTAACTCCAGAAAGTGCTATTCCATAGATAATAATTCAGGCATGGGGTAGTGCACATGGAGAAGGCAGGGGAAAGAAGGACATATCTGAGAAAATGAATCTCTACCTGTAATTATGAATATTTTTTTCCATAAAATTGTGGTAAAACTTTGGACTGAGAAACTATTGAAACAAAAACTTAAGGACAAATCTAAGAATGTCAGATTGACCATTTTCCTTCCTGTGTTGCAATTTATTTATTTTTTTAAGTCTCATAACCTTCAATAAAGAGAATTAATTTAAATCTGCATGTTCTGGTAGGATATTCAAAGGAAGAATAAATTGACAAGATCAATCAAGATGAACACGTGAAAGGAGGCATTTCCCACTTCCTATATTCACTGCTAGTGGAATGTGGCATCAGTCCATTCTAGAGGAAGCTGGAATTAGAATTAGGAACAATAGCCAGAGATAGAAGATGGTGGCTAAGATGTGGCTAAAAGAGGGAAAAAGAAGCAGAATACATAGAGAGAAATCTGTAGAAAGAAAAGTTCAGAGAGTAAACAGAGGGGAGGAGTCTGTGGCATCTTAGGTTACACTATCAAAATAAAAGAAACACATAGATTTTGATGCAGCTAATTCGTTCCCAAGAATTTGTTTTGGTTACCTACTTGTGTAAGAAAACACACATATATAAACACAAGTGTTTATTTTGGTATTTTTGGCCTATTTTTAAAAACTGAAGTATAGTTGACACACAATGTTATATCAGTCTCAGATGTACAACATAGTGATTCAATAACTCTATACATTATGCTATGTGTAGCTACCATCTGTGACCATACAATGCTAGTGTAACACTGTTGACTATATTCCCTATGAACCTTTTATCCCCCTAACTTACTCTATAATTGGAAGCCTATACCTCTCACCCCCTTTTAGCCATTTTGCCCACCTCCCATCCCCTCCCCTCTGGCAACCATGAGTTTGTTCTCTGTATATATGTGCCCACTCCTACTGCAGTACTCCTTGATGTGAGGCACTCCGGATATGAAATTCTGGGTAAAATAATTTTAAAAATGAATCTTTACAGGAAAGGATAAGATTATGCAGAAGAAAATGCTTTTGCAAAATAATAACAATAACCACCACCACAACAAAAATATATAATAAGGCTGTGAATGGTTGTCATTCTATGAAAATACTATGAAAAGTAAATTTTTATTTTCTTTGATACTAACAAACATTAGAAAGCTTCTATGAACAATTATTGGACCTACACTATTGGACTTTTTACAAAAGAGTTGTAAAAAAAATCTTTTTATTCTATCAGAATGGTGAATTTACTTAAATTCCAGTTTCCTGGTAGACTGCAAGACCTTGATGACCTCTACAGATCCATCACCCATAGCCCAGTATCTGTCACATAATGACTGAAAATAATTATGTGACTCATTATTTATTCAAATAATCCAGTTTGTCAAAATGTATATGTAAACTAATTGTCTCTTTCAACTCCTTTTTAAAGACTGAAAAACTTTCAAGTCTTCTTTTACTTCCCCACTGACAGTTGATGTGAACATATTGAAAAGAGAGCAGTTTCATTTTGTCCCTGCTAGTTTTATAGAAAAATAACACAACAATATAACAACTGTCAACCCAATGTCTTGCACTTTCACTCTCTTTTCAAATAACAAGAAAATAAAATAATGCATCATAGATGACATGTAATGAATTTTGAATCCGTGATTGTATATTCATAATTGAGATAAGCACACACAAAAACTCTGTTGAAACTCCTTTAACATACTGACATTCTCCCCCATTCAGAACCCATTATTAAAGTCATTGACCCTATCCCAGTTTCTCTTTCTATTATACATGTGTCTTCTCAAATGTTGCTGAAAATCAGTAAAGAAGTCATCCAGTTTTTCCCAGAGACTGAGAAAACAATCTTTGAACTGCCTTTCTTAAAAGTGTTTCAGGGGTGACTGAGTGGTTCAGTAAGTTAAGTGTCCAACTCTTAGTTTTGGCTCAGGTCATGGTCTCAAGGTTCATGAGTTTAAGCCTTGCAGTGGGCTCTGTGCTGGCAGTGCAGAGCTGCTTGGGATTCTCTCTCTCCCTCTTTATCTCCCTCTCTCTTTGTCCCTCCCCTGCTCATGCACTCATTCTCTCTCTCTCTCTCTCAAAATAAATACATAAACTTAAAAAAATAAGTGTTTCAGGAAATAATAAAATTAAACATTAAGGTATAATGTTTTCCAAATTGTATATCTTTTGTTGTTGTTTTTTTTTCCTTGATACAGTAGCTAAGATTGGCACAATAATATTGAATATAAGTAATGATATAGAGGACATTCTTTCTTTTCCTACTCTCCAAGGGAAGTTTATAAAATTTTCACCTTTAAACATAAGGTTGGCTGTCAATTTTTCTGTCAGGTTGTGTGTGCAGATGTATAAGATAATGTTGGTAACACAGGAAGAAAGTCTGTTGTCTGTGTGTGTGTGTATGTTGTACATATATAAAAAAAATTCTTAGGATTAATTGAAGAATATGAAAAGAAGTCTCAATACAAAATCAGTATATACAACCAGTTCATTTTCTATATATTTGTAACAAGAAAAAGTTAAACTTTTTAAATCTACCATTTACAATGGTATTAAAATCTATCAAAAGAGGTATAAGATTTAATAGAGAAAATCATAAGACTTTACTGAAAGACATTAGTAAAGACATGAATATATACATATGTCATGTTGGTTGAAAGATAATATTGAAAATGTCCCATGGGTTGAAAGATAATATTTCAAAGATAACAAAACAACACAAATTAATTAAGATGTTTGATGTAATTGAACCAGAATCCTAATATATTCTGGTGAGGAGAGGAATTTACAAATATTCTAAAATTTAAATGGATAGAAAATATTCAAAAGTACATAAGACATTATTGAAAGAAAATAACAAGTTTAGAGGATTTGCCTTACCAGAGATAGAGATCTATTTTAATGCTACAAAGTTAAGTGAATTTAGTATTGGTGCAGCATTAGGAAAATAAACTAATGGAACGTAATCAAGAGTGGACCTCAATCTATAACAAATGAGTTAAAAGGTAGATGTTTCAGTAATTGCTGCTGGGACAATTCAGTATTCAAATTAAAAAGAAAAAAATATATACCCTTGCCTCAGATAAAGGTAGACAGACCAGTAAAATGAGAGGTAATGTGGCACTCCCAGGAGAGAATGGACAGACTGGCCATCTTTTATCCATGTAGGTGTCTGAGTTGGCCTCCCTATTCAGCTGTAATTTCATAGACATAGTTGTGGTCACTGCAAGAACTTGGAATCTCAGTGGGAGCAGCCACTACATTCTGCTAGTGTAAAAAAGTCCTCCTGTTTCTAGTGGTTCTGCTCCAGTGCTGGCTTCACCTTACCTCCACCACCCCACAACCTGCTTCAGTACTGCCTGACCAAGAGACCTTGACAGCCTCATGGATTCATTGAGGAAAAATCTGATCACAGTGTGTGGGACCCATTCATGGCTGTCCACACAGTTATAGCTAATAAATCAGTAAAATGAAATAAATATTAAATGTAAAAGGAAGTAAAATAAAGGGGGTTGAAGCCAAAGAATAAGTGGGACAAACACAAAAGAAATATCAAGATTTTAGATTTAAACCCAAACATTTAAACAATGACATTGAATGTAAATTGTCAAGATACCCTACATAAATAGCAGAGATCATCAGGCTGGATTTAAAAAAGTACACATATCTAACTATATGCTGCCCAGAAGAAACACACTTCAAAAAAAATTTTTTTAAGATTATTTATTTATTGAGAGAAAGAGGTAGCTTATGAGCTGGGAAAGGGCAGAAAGAGGAGAGAATCCCAGGCAGGCTCTGTGGGGAGCCTGACGTGGGGCTTGAACTCATGAACCATGAGATCATGACCTGTGCCAAAGTCAAGAGTTGGTTATTCAACTGACTGAGCCACCCAGGCACCAACACTTTAAACATAAAGAATTAAATAGACTAAAACTTGAAGTATGGAAAAAGATACAGCATGCCAACTTCAAAATAAAAAAAAAAAAGCTGGAATGGTTATAGTATCAGACTAAAAATCCAAATAAGTCCAAACAGAATAAAGGAACACACACACACACACACACACACACACACACACACATACACACACCAAACAAAACACACACTAAGGCACATCATAATCAAAGTGCTGAAAAGAAATCATAAAGAAAAAAATCTTACAAGAAGTCTGAGAACAAAGACACATTGCTTATAGGCTAATAGTAATAAGGTTGACTGCTCTTCATCAAAAATAATGCAAGCAAGAAGACATTTTTAAAAAGTCACTAAAATACCATTGAAAAAAATAAGACGCAACATCTAATTTTATATCCAGCAAAATACATGTTAAAAAATCAAGTGAAATAAGTTTTTTTAAATAATAAAGGATTAACATGATTTGTTACCAGCAGACTTGCTCTTTAAGCAACATTAACGAAAATTCTTGAGGCTGAAGAAACATAATAGATGAAACCTCAGCTCTCCATACAGAAACACAGAATGCTGGCAATAACAAATCAGTAAGTAAATATAAAAGGCTTTTTTTCTTATTCATTAAATTTTATAGAAATAAGGCAAAAATAATAACAATATTCTATGGAACTTTTAACAGATATAGAAGTAAAATGTGTGAAAATAATAACTCAAAAGGAAGAAGGAAAGCATAGACATAAACTGTTTGAAAGCTGTTGTAATTATAAACATAAAATATAAAGCTGTATTTAAAATAATATAATATTATTTGACTTTGTGATGAATTAGAAATATGCATATAGTTCTGGAGAAACCACTAACAGAAAAAAAAGAGGCTAGCTTATAAGCCAACAGAGGAGATACAATGTCAAACCATTTTTAAAAAGGAACAGAATAGGCAGAACAAGTTTAAAAGATATAGCAAACTTAAACCTGAAATATCAATAAATAAATTAAAGTGACTTAAACTCTTCACAAAAAAGGTATACATTGGCAGACAGGATATTAAACTAAGACCAAAATGTATTTTGTTACAAGAGACACAAACTAAATATAAAGACACAAATAGTTAAAAGTAAAATTATAGAAAAATATATACAAATCATAAGATAAAATGGCTATATTAATATCACATAGACAAGGCTTCAGAAAACGTATTATTAGTGATAAAGAGGGTCATTTCATAATAATCAAAGGGTTAATTCATCAAGAACACATGATAATCCTAAATGTGCATATACCTAACAAGTCCAGTAATCAGTTTCAAAATACATGAAGCAAAACTTACATAAATGAAAGAAGACATACTGAATTGAGAATTATACATGGAACCTTCAATACATCTTTGTCTGTTGTCATTGAGGTAACATGCAGACTGAAAATCAGTAGGCTTTTTCATACCAAATGTTAATGAAAACATACCATATCAAAATATATGGAATTCAGGTAAAATGAATTTAAAGAAAACCAAAAGAAAATTGCACAGTTCAGGGGTGCATGGGTGGCTCAGTTGGTTAAGCATTCAACTCTTGATTTGGGCTCAGGTCATGATCTCATGGTTTGTGAATTCATGCCCCCCCATTGGGCTCCATGTTGGGCATGGAGCCTGCTTATGATTCTCTCTTTCTCTCTTTCTCTCTCTCTCTTTCTCTCTCTCTCTCTCTCTCTCTCTCTCTCTCTCTCTCTCTCTCTCTTTTGTTCTCGCTCTCTCCCCACCCCATACCTCCGACTGTCTCTCTCAAATAAAAAGAGATGCATAGTTCTAATGCTTATGATATACAAGAAGAAAGATCTCAGATCAAACTAGTACCTTAAGGAGCATAAAAAAAAACAACAACAAAGAGCATATTAAACCCAAAATAAGCAGAAAAGAAAATGATAAATATAAGAGCAAAAACCAATAGAATAGACAACAGAACATTAGAGACAATTTTTAAAATGAAAACTAGGCTTTTCAAAAAAAGATTGATGAAAATGACAATCTCCTAAAAAGGAAGGCTTATCTGGAAAAAAAAGAGTCAAAACCAAATGACTAATATGAAGGGTGAAAGATTATCCTATTTATATAATCTCTAGAAAGTGCTATCCAATCTACAGCAACAAAAGAAGGTGAGTTTTCCTGAGGTGGGAGGCAGAGGAAAGGGGAAAGAAGGAGAGTTTGCAAAGAGGAAACTTTTGAGATGGAGTTAAAAATAAATGACTGTAGGGGCGCCTGGGTGGCTTGGTCGGGTAAGCGTCCGACTTCGGCTCTGGTCATGATCTCACTGTCCATGGGTTCGAGCCCCGCATCGGGCTCTGTGCTGACAGCTCAGAGCCTGGAGCCTGTTTCGGATTCTGTGTCTCCCTCTCTCTCTGCCCCTCCCCTGTTCATGCTCTGTCTCTCTGTCTCAAAAATAAATAAACGTTAAAAAAATTTTAAAAAAATAAAAATAAAAAAAATAAATGACTATAGAGCTAAATAAAATCTGAAATATCAATCTTCTGGAAGTGTTTGAGGGCATACAAAGTTTCCTTATACAACACAACAAATCACTAACTGCAAAAAAAAGGTCCTAAAATATACTTCATTAAAATTAAAGAAACAAAACAAAACCCTACTGCTCATCCAAGTACACCATTAGAAAATGAATAGGCGAACCATTAATTGGGAGAAAATTCTTGCAATATATGTGTCTGACAAAGGATTTGTAACAAGAATAATATATAAATATCAACTCCTACCACTCAATAATAAAAAGACAAACAATACAATAAAAATGGGCAAAAAAATTTGAACAGCTACTTCACAAAAAAGTGTATGAAAGACTAATAAACATATGAAAATTCCTTGCAATCATTAGTTATCAGGAAATTTAAATTAAGACACAACAAGGGGGTGCCTGGGTGGCTCAGTCGTTAAGCATTCGACTTTGGTTCCAATCATGATCTCATGGTTCATGAGTTTGAGCCCTGCATGGAACTCTGTGCTGACAGCTGAGAGCATAGAGCCTGCTTCAGATTCTGTGTCTCCCTCCCTCTCTGCTCCTCCCCCACTTGCACTCTGCACCGCTCTTTCTCTCAAAAATAAATAAACAGGGGCACCTGGGTGGCTCAGTCGGTTAAGTGGCCGACTTCAGCTCAGGTCATGATCTCGAGGTCCGTGAGGGCTGTGAGTTTGAGCCCCGCGTTGGGCTCTGTGCTGACAGCTCAGAGCCTGGAGCCTGTTTCAGATTCCGTGTCTCCCTCTCTCTGACCCTCCCCTGTTCATGCTCTGTCTCTCTCTGTCTCAAAAATAAATAAATGTTAAAAAAAAAATTAAAAAAAAAAACATAAAACACAATAAGATATCTACTATATATCCCTAAGGTGGATAAAATTAAAGAAAACGATGAACTCCCAAGTTACAAAGGTGTGAAATGAGAGTGTTCATATACTGGTTGTGGAAGTGTAAAATATTACAACTAACTTGGATATTTATCTGAAATTTTCCCATGAAGTTAAATATTTATTTATTTTTGAGTAAATACATTATTAGATAGATATATTATTAAGTAAATATATTATTACATAAATACCTAGCAACTCCATTTCTTGGGCTCGAACTCACAAACTGTGAGATCATGACGTAGGCCAAAGTTGGACACTCAAACAACTGAACCACCTAGGTAGCCCTCAAAAACTTTAATTCTGACTAAAATAAGTAAAATACAAAAGAATATACATCAATATATCATTTGGTTCTATTCATATGTATTTCTAGAACAAGAGAAATATATATTGAGAGAAATCTGAAAAGCAGCTACTTTGTATGAGGCAAGGGAAATAGGGAAAGAATAATGCAAGTAATCTATATTTTTACAAAGATGTCTGTTCTTCTTGTGTTAGTAATATCCAAATGTGTTGAAATATACCCTTAAGATATGTACATTTCTCTGTATATTATTCCTAGGTAATTTAAGGAAAAACAAAAGAAAAACACAGGTATATGCAAAGAAGATCAACATGATCAAAAACAAAAAATATTAAATAGAAAGAGAATCATGTGGGTTAATGAAATGAACTACATTTAAATTTAAAATTTCTGTTTATTAAAGGACACCATTCAGAGGGTGCAAAGAAAGATTGTGAGAAAACAAAGACTTGTGTATAGAATATGTAAAAAATTTCTTCATTTAAGGAAGAAAAGGACAAAGAACCCCTCCCAATAGGTGGTAGATTTGAACAAGGATTTCACCAGAAAAAAAAAAATCTAAATGGATAATTGCCATATGAAAAGGTGTTTATCCTATTCAATAATTAAGAAAATGTAAATCAAAACCACAAGATAACTACACAACCACTAAGAGCTAAAAAGTAAAAACAACTGAAAATGCCAAATGTTGGCAAGGCTGTAGAATAGAAACTTATTAACACTGCAGGCAGAATTATAAATTCATATAACTACTTGGAAAAGTTATATGGAAAAGAGTTTGGAAGGATTCACTCAGGTGAAAATATACAAATCATATCTTTATTTTATTTATTTATTTATTTATTTATTTATTTATTTATTTATTTATTTATTTATTTATAATATATGAAATTTATTGTCAAATTGGTTTCCATACAACACCCAGTGCTCATCCCAAAAGATGCCCTCTTCGATACCCATCACCTACCCTCCCCTCCCTCCACCCCCCATCAACCCTCAGTTTATTCTCAGTTTTGAAGAGTCTCTTATGCTTTGGCTGTCTCCCACTCTAACCTCTTTTTTTTCCGTCCCCTCCCCCATGGGTTTCTGTTAAGTTTCTCAGGATCCACATAAGAGTGAAAACATATGGTATCTGTCTTTCTCTGTATGGCTTATTTCACTTAACATCACACTCTCCAGTTCCATCCATGTTGCTACCAAGGGCCATATTTCATTCTTTCTCATTGCCATGTAGTACTCCATTGTGTATATAATCCACAATCTCTTTATCCATTCATCAGTTGATGGGCATTTAGGCTCTTTCCTTAATTTGGCTATTGTTGAGAGTGCTGCTATAAACATTGGGGTACAAGTGCCCCTATGCATCAGTACTCCTGTATCCCTTGGGTAAATTCCTAGCAGTGCTACTGCTGGGTCATAGGGTAGGTCTATTTTTAATTTTTTGAGGAACCTCCACACTGTTTTTCAGAGTGGCTGCACCAGTTTGCATTCTCACCAAGAGTGCAAGAGGGTTCCCGTTTCTCCACATCCTCTCCAGCATCTATAGTCTCCTGATTTCTTCATTTTGGCCACTCTGACTGGCGTGAGGTGATATCTGAGTGTGGTTTTCATTTGCATTTCCCTGATGAGGAGCGACGTTGAGCATCTTTTCATGTGCCTGTTGGCCATCCAAATGTCTTCTTTAGAGAAGTGTCTATTCATGTTTTCTGCCCATTTCTTCACTGGATTATTTGTTTTTTGGGTGTGGAGTTTGGTGAGCTCTTTATAGACTTTAGATAGTAGCCCTTTGTCCGATATGTCATTTGTAAATATCTTTTCCCATTCTGTCAATTGCCTTTTAGTTTTGTTGATTGTTTCCTTTGCTGTGTAGAAGCTTTTAATCTTCATGAGGTCTCAATAGTTCATTTTTGCTTTTAATTTCCTTGCCTTTGGGGATGTGTCAAGTAAGAGATTGCTGCGGCTGAGGTCAGAGAGGTCTTTCCCTGCTTTCTCCTCTAGGGTTTTGATGGTTTCCTGTCTCACATTCAGGTCCTTTATCCATTTTGAGTTTATTTTTGTGAATGGTGTAAGAAAATGGTCTAGTTTCATTCTTCTGCATGTTGCTGTCCAGTTCTCCCAGCACCATTTGTTAAAGAGACTGCCTTTTTTCAATTGAATATTCTTTCCTGCTTTGTCAAAGATGAGTTGGCCATACTTTTGTGGGTCTAGTTCTGGGGTTTCTATTCTATTCCATTGGTCTATGTGTCTGTTTTTGTGCCAATACCATACTGTCTTGATGATGAGAGCTTTGTAGTAGAGGCTAAAGTCTGGGATTTTGATGCCTCCCGCTTTGGTCTTCTTCCTCAATATTACTTTGGCTATTCGGGGCCTTTTGTGGTTCCATATGAATTTTAGGATTGCTTGTTCTAGCTTTGAGAAGAATGCTGGTGCAATTTTGATTGGGATTGCATTGAATGTGTAGATAACTTTGGGTAGTATTAACATTTTAACAATATTTATTCTTCCAACCCATGAGCATGGAATATTTTTCCATTTCTTTATATCTTCTTCAATTTCCTTCATAAGCTTTCTATAGTTTTCAGCAGACAGATCTTTTACATCTTTGGTAGATTTATTCCTAGCTACTTTATGTTCCTTGGTGCAATTGTGAATGGGATCCATTTCTTTATTTGTCTTTCTGTTGCTTCATTATTAGTGTATAAGAATGCAACTGATTTCTGTACATTGATTTTGTATCCTGCCAAAATATATCTTTGGTAGTATCTTTGCTAAATTTATGTATCAGTTCTAGCAGACTTTTGGTGGAGTCTATCGGATTTTCCATGTATAATATCATGTCATCTGCAAAAAGTGAAAGCTTAACTTCATCTTTGCCAATTTTGATGTCTTTGATTTCCTTTTGTTGTCTGATTGCTGATGCTAGAACTTCCAACACTATGTTAAACAACAGCAGTGAGAGTGGACATCCCTGTCGTGTTCCTGATCTCAGGGAAAAAGCTCTCAGTTTTTTCCCCATTGAGGATGATGTTAGCTGTGGGCTTTTCATAAATGGCTTTGATGATGTTTAAGTATGTCCCTTCTATCCCGACTTTCTCGACGGTTTGTATTAAGAAAGGATGCTGAATTTTGCCAAATGCTTTTTTTGCATCCATTGACAGGATCATATGGTTCTTCTCTTTTCTTTTATTAATGTGATGTATCACGTTGATTGATTTGCGAATGTTGAACCAGCCCTGCATCCCAGGAATGAATCCCACTTGATCATGGTTAATAATTCTTTTTATAAGCTGTTGAATTCGATTTGCTAGTATCTTATTGAGAATTTTTGCATCCATATTCATCAGGGATATTGGCCTGTAGTTCTCTTTTTCTACTGGGTCTCTGTCTGGTTTAGGAATCAAAGTAATACTGGCTTCATAGAATGAGTCTGGAAGTTTTCCTTCCCTTTCTATTTTTTGGAATAGCTTGAGAAGGATAGGTATTATCTCTGCTTTAAATGTCTGGTAGAATTCCCCAGGGAAGCCATCTGGTCCTGGACTCTTACTTGTTGGGAGATTTTTGATAACCAATTCAATTTCTTCGCTGGTTATGGGTCTGTTCAAGCTTTCTATTTCCTCCAGTTTGAGTTTTGCAAGTGTGTGGGTGTTTAGGAATTTGTCCATTTCTTCCAGATTGTCCAGTTTGTTGGCATATACTTTTTCATAGTATTCCCTGATAATTGCTTGTATATCTGAGGGATTGGTTGTAATAATTCCATTTTCATTCATGATTTTATCTATTTGGGTCCTCTCCCTTTTCTTTTTGAGAAGCCTAGCTAGAGGTTTATCAATTTTGTTTATTTTTTCAAAAAACCAACTCTTGGTTTCATTGATCTGCTCTACTGTTTTTTTTAGATTCTAAATTGTTTATTTCTGTTCTGATCTTTATTATTTCTCTTCTTCTGCTGGGTTTGGGGTGTCTTTGCTGCTCTGCTTCTATTTCCTTTAGGTGTGCTGTTAGATTTTGTATTTGGGATTTTTCTTGTTTCTTGAGATAGGCCTGGGTTGCAATGTATTTTCCTCTCAGGACTGCCTTCACTGCATCCAAAGCATTTGGATTGTTGTATTTTCATTTTCATTTGTCTCCATGTATCTTTTAATTTCTTCTCTAATTGCCTGGTTGACCCACTCATTCTTTCGTAGGGTGTTCTTTAATCTCCATGCTTTTGGAGGTTTTCTAGACATTTTCTTGTGGTTGATTTCAAGATTCATAGCATATTGGTCTGAAAGTATGCATGGTATGATCTCAGTTCTTTTATACTTATGAAGGGCTGTTTTGTGACCCAGTATGTGATCGATCTATCTTGGAGAATGTTCCATGTGCACTCGAGAAGAAAGTATATTCTGTTGTTTTGGGATGCAGAGTTCTAAATATATCTGTCAAGTCCATCTGATCCAATGTATCATTCAGGGCCTTTGTTTCTTTATTGACCATGTGTCTAGATGATCTATCCATTTCTGTAAGTGGGGTATTAAAGTCCCCTGCAATTACCACATTCTTGTCAATAAGGTTGATTCTGTTTGTGAGTAATTGTTTTATATATTTGGGGGCTCCCATATTCGGCGCATAGACATTTATAATTGTTACTTCTTCTTGATGGACCCTGTAATTATTATATAATGCCCTTCTTCATCTTTTGTTATAGCCTTTAATTTAAAGTCTAGTTTGTCTGATATAAGTATGGCTACTCCAGCTTTCTTTTGACTTCCAGTAGCATGATAGATAGTTCTCCATCCCCTCACTTTCAATCTGAAGGTGTCCTCAGGTCTAAAATGAGTCTCTTGTAGACAGCAAATAGATGGGTCTTGTTTTTATTTTTATCCATTCTGATACCCTATGTCTTTTGGTTGGCACATTTACATTCAGTGTTATTATAGAAAGACTTGGGTTTAGAGTCATTGTGATGTCTGTAGGTTTTATGCTTGTAGCAATGTCTCTGGTACTTTGTCTTACAGGACCCCCTTAGGATCTCTTGTAGGGATGGTTTAGTGGTAATGAATTCCTTCAGTTTTTGTTTGTTTGGGAAGACCTTTATCTCTCCTTCTATTCTAAATGAGAGATTTGCTGGATAGAGGATTCTCGGCTGCATATTTTTTTCTGTTCATCACATTGAAGATCTCCTGCCATTCCTTTCTGGCCTGCCACGTTTCAGTAGAGAGATCTGTCACGATTCTTATTGGTCTCCCTTTATATGTTAGAGCACGTTTATCCTAGCTGCTTTCAGAATTTTCTCTTTATCCTTGTATTTTGTCAGTTTCACTATGATATGTTGTGCACAAGATCGATTCAAGTTACATCTGAAGGGAGTTCTCTGTGCCTCTTGGATTTCAATGCCTTTGTCCTTCCCCAGATCAGGGAAGTTCTCAGCTATTATTTCTTCAAGTACACCTTCAGCACCTTTCCCTCTCTCTTCCTCCTCTGGAATACCAATTATGCGTAGATTATCTCTCTTTATTTTCTAATTTTCCCCTCATACTCCTGGATTTTTTTAATCTTTTTCTCAGCTTCTTTTTCCATAATTTTACTTTCTAGTTCACCTATTCTATCCTCTGCCTCTTCAATCCGAATTGTGGTCATCTCCATTTTATTTTGCATCTTATTAATAGCATTTTTTAGCTCCTCCTGGCTGTTCCTTAGTCCCTTGATCTCTGTAGCAATAGATTCTCTGCTGTCCTTTATACTGTTTTCAAGCCCAGCGATTAATTTTATGACTATTATTCTAAATTCACTTTCTGTTATATTGTTTAAATCCTTTTTGATCAGTTCGTTAGCTGTCGTTATTTCCTGGAGATTCTTTTGAGGGGAATTCCTCCGTTTGGTCATTTTGGATAGTCCCTGGAGTGGTGTGGACCTGCAGGGCACTTCCCCTGTGCTGTGGTGTATAACTGGAGTTGGTGGGTGGGGCCGCAGTCCGACCTGATGTCTGCCCCCAGCCCACCGCTGGGGCCACAGTCAGACTGGTGTGTGCCTTCTCTTCCCCTCTCCTAGGGTGGGATTCACTGTGGGGTGGCGTGGCCATCTGGGCTCCTTGCACACTGCCAGGCTTGTGGTGCTGGGGATCTGGTATTAGCTGGGGTGGATCGGCAAGGTGCACAGGGGCGGGAGGGGCAGGCTCAGCTCACTTTTCCTTCAGTGATCCACTTCAGGAGGGGCCCTGTGGCACCAGGAGTGAGTTAGACCTGCCGCCAGAGGGATGGATCTGCAGAAGCACAGCGTTGGGTGTTGGCGAGGTGCAATAAATTCCCTGGCAGGAACTGGTTCCCTTTGGGATTTTGGCTGGGGGATGGGCGATGGAGATGGTGCTGGCGAGCGCCTTTGTCCCCTGCCAAGCTGCATTCTGTCGTCTGGGCTCAACAACTCTCCTTCCCGTTGTCCTCCAGCCCTCCCACTCTCCAAGTAGATCTGTTAACTTATAACCTTCCAGATGTTAAGTCCTGCTTGCTGTCAGATCACACTCTGTCCAGCCCCTCCTCTTTTGCAAGCCAGACTCGGGGGCTCTTCTTGGCCAGCAGGCTGCCCCTCTGGCCCAGCTCCCTCCTGCCAGTCTGTGTAGCGCCACCGCCTCTCTGCCCTTCCTACCCTCTTCCGTGGGCCTCTTGTCTGCGCTTGGCTCCGGAGACTCCATTCTGCTAGTCTTATGGTGGTTTTCTGGGTTATTTAGGCAGGTGTAGGTGGAATCTACGTGATCTGCAGGACAAGGTAAGCCCAGGGTCCTCCTACGCCGCCATCTTCCCACTCAAAAATCATATCTTTAACTCTATTACCAGGATAATGTATGAACATTGTATTAGTCAAGATTCTCCAGAGAAACAGAACCAAAAAGAGATTATATTATATTTATTATATTATGTTATATTATAAATTATATATGTCACATATATCTTATATATATCACGTATATATACATGTATATATCTTACATATATATATGAAACTTATAAGAAATTAAGAAATTGGCCCATGTGAATATGGAGACTGGGAAGTCCCACGATCTGAAATTGGTAAGTTGGAGACCCAGGAAAAACATTCCTGTCTGAGTCCAAAGTCTTGAGGACCAGGAGAGTCCCTGGTGTAAGTTCTAGTCCTAAAGCTGGTAGGCTTAAGACCTAAGAAGAGCCAAAGTTGCAGTTCTCATCCAAAGGCAGGTTTTTGCTCAGGCAGTCAGGCACAAATTCCCTCTTAATCATAGGAAGGTCAGCCTTTTTGTTCTATTCAGGGCTTCAACTAATTGGATAATCACCTGTATTACGGAGCACATTGTGCTTTATTCAGTATACTGATTCAAATGTTTACCTCATCAAAAAACACCTCAAAGACACACCCAGAATAATGTTTGACCCAATACCTGGGCACCAAATGGCCCAGTCAAGTTCACACATATTAACCATCATAAACATGCATACCAAATGACTAATATAAAACTGTCCAAACACAGCATAGGAAAAATTAAAGACTACATGCATGTATATCAACACTAGAATCTATAATAAATTTTGGTTTATTGTTACAATGAAATAGTATGTAGCAATAAAAATCAATAACAGTGACTAGTAACGACAGGGATAAAGCCCATAAACATAATTTTGAAAGAAAAATGTATATAAACTATTAGATACTGCATACTCCTGTTTGTGCCTAGTGAACGTTAACTATAGATTGAGATATCAGGTGCCTGGTAATGGGGGAGAGAGAGGTGTGAGAAGGATTATGAGGAGACGGGGTTGAGTACTGGAAACAGTGTGGAAATAGTACTATTTCCAGATGTACTGGATGTTATAGTAATAGTCTATTCTTTGACTTTAGAAATGGTTTGAGAGGTGTCCACTTTGTGACAACTGATTGAGAAATATGTTGTTTTGTGTGCTTTACTATAATATCAATTAAAGAGCTAAAAAATTAGCTTGTTCTTAGAAATACAAATATAATGGAGGAAGAAGAGACAAGGAAACTATGTAAATTAAAATAATAACAAAACAGTGAGTAAGCCGATTTGCCAGATATATGTAACATAATAGTTATGACTGCTCTGGTGTAAGAATAGAAAACTAGACAAATGGAATAGTATTCTACCCAGAAAAAAATAACACCCGTATGGCTATTTCACATATGATACATCTGTTATTACTGATCAGAAGAAAAATAACTATCTTTTCAATAAATGATAGAAAATTTGGCTATCTGTATGAAACAAATAAAAAAAATCATCTAAAATAAATTTACATGCTTAAAAAACCTGAATTTGAATGACAAAATTATAACATTTTTAGAAAATAATATACGATATTATACTCAAAAATTCAAAGAAAGAATTTATTAAATAATACAAAAAATGCAAACCTAAACAAAATGATAAATTTGAGTATATTGAAATTAATAAAGTATTACCCAAAGTAATCTATGATTCAATGCAATCTCTATCAGAATCCAATAACATTTATCACAGAAAAAGAAAACGATCCTAAAGTTCATATGGGACCACATAAGACCCTGAATAACCAAGGCAACCTCAACCAGGAACAAAGTTGGAGGCATCACAGTTCCTCATCTCAAATTGTATTACAAAGCTATAGTAATCAAAGCAGTACAGTACTCAAATATAAATAGACATATACACCAATGGAACAGAACAGAAAGCCCGGAAACAACCCACACATATATGGTCAACTAATCTTTGACAGAGGCACCAAGAACACAAATGGAGAAAGAATAGTCTCTTCAATTTGACACTGGGAAAACTGGATTTGCACATGCAAAAGGATAAAATTGGATTCTTATTTTATACCATACATAAAAATCAATTCACAATTACAGACTAAAACATAAGATCTAAAACCATGAAACTATGAGAAAACGGAAAAAAACTCTTTCATATTGGTCTTCATACTGATTCTGTGAATACCAAAAATATAAGCAACCAAAGCAAAAATAAACAAGTGAGATTACTTTAAACTAAAGGCTTTGGCCCAGCAAAGGGAACAATAAACAAACTGAAAGACAACCTACTGAATGGGAGAAAATATTTGTAAGCCATGTGTCAGATAAAAGGTTAATATTCAAAATATGTAAGGAACTTATACAACTCAATAGCAAATACAAACAAACAAATGCCCTGATTTAAAAAAAAAATGGTCAAAAGAACTGAATAAACATTTTTCCAAAGAAGACATATTAATGGCTAACAGGTACGTGAAAAGGAACTCAAAATCATTAATCATCAAGGAAATGCAAATTAAAACCACAATGAGATGTAACCTCACACTTTTTAGGGTAGGTATTATCAAAAAGCCAAAATATAACAAATGTTGGTGAGGATATGAAGAAAAGGGAAATTTTGTTCACTGGTAGTGGCAATGTAAATTGGCACAGTCATTATGGAAACCAGTATGGAGTTTCCTCAACAAATTAAAAATGAGGCTACCATATAATTCAGCAATCCCCTTCCAGGTATTTAGCCAAAGGAATTTAAACCATGAGTTCAAGGAGACGTCTACACTCCCATGTTCACTGAAGCATTATTCACAATAGCCAAGATATAAAAACAACCTAAGTGTCTGTTAATGGATAAATGGATAATGAGAATGTGGTATACATATACAATGGGACATTATCAGCCTTAAAAAGATGGAAATCCTGCCATTTGCAAGAAAATAAAGAGAAAGAAAGAAAGAAAGAAAGAAAGAAAAGAAGAGAAAAGAAAACAAAAGAAAAGAAAAAAGAAAAGAAAAGAAAAAAGAAAAAAGAAAAGGAAGCAAGCCTGACTGCAAAAGAATAAGCACTCAAGGGACACTAAAGAATTGCACTCCCTCAATAAAACACTGCAAACTCAGAATAACAACACATCATGGAAAAAGGGAAATGATGCTTAAGCAAACTAAATATGTTGCCAAGTCTAAAAAAGTAAATGAATTTGGGAGGGTTAAAAGGGTTACCACAATGTTAGACACTAACATGAAAAATGGAAAAGTCTAAATTAAAATCCACATATTTGCAAAGTGAAACCACAGGATAAGAAGCCTGGACACTGTGGAAGCAGGGAGCGATTATTAAAAAATCACAGGTAAACTTTTGAGGCTTGGTGAAATGCTTGCTATCTTGATTAGGGTGATGGTGTCACAGGAGAATAGTATGTCACCAAATTGTACTATTAAATGCAGTTTATTGTATGCTCAATACAGTTGTAACAAAGTTAAAAACAAAATCCATAAAACTATTGCAGAAGTGCTCCTGTTGTACAATTAGGGATAAAGTGAGTAATCTGGCACTGGGGTGAGCCCATTCTGTGTGGCTGGAGTTGAAGTATTCTATCCTGTAATAACACCCACGGGCATGAGCCCATCACTGCAGGAGCTGCTATCATTCTGTCTCCCCACTCTGTTCAGTTTTTTTTTCTTGGTGGCATAGATTCACAGAAATACTGTTAAAATCTATATCCTCTGGCCCTTCTAGACTTTGAGTGTGTGTTTGTGTGTTTAAATGTGGGGGAACCAGAGAGAGTGCATACGTCTTGTGAGTCTGTTGTCAGAGGAGACATATCAGAAATTTAGAAAGTCCTGGTCTTATCCAAATCTCTTAGAGAAAAACATTTTTTTTTTTCCTGAAACATATTTTGTCTATTCTCTTCTCAGATTAAACAAGTGCTCATTTAGATTCTTGGTAGAAGGATTGAAATACAACTATACTTGAATAATAAAACTATACATCAGCACATTCTATGTGGCTTATGGGAAGATGATGTTATTATCAGTGATTATAAAGAAGGCAAGAAAAATAAACTGAAATGAAGTAAATTATTCTGGTTTGTTGGACTGTGAACTGCTTTATGCTTTTCATAAATAGTTGAAGACATATCAGGACAGGTCGAACTGAAAGGTTACAGGCTGCATACTCTGGAAACACACAAATCTATGGAGTGTGTGTGAGTGTGTCAAAGGAGTATGTGTCTGTGTATGCTACTACTTGATTGTATTAGCTCTCTTTTTTTCCAAACAATATACTTATCCTGGCACTTTCTCACACTTTCATATTCCATTAGCTATATGTGCTAATAATTTCAAAATCAAAGCCCATACATAGATATATTGTTGAATTATAAACTCGTTCTAGCCCTGCATTCTAGTCTATTGAGTATTTCATGGAACCTCAAATTCAACATCAGATTTATCACCTGCAAAATGGGGGTTATGATTTAAATACATATTGGCTCAAAACCAAAATATACTCTTAATGTGGTTCCTGGTTTCAAAAGCCTGTGAAACTCTGAACTATAATAAGCTGCCAAGAGGATAAAGCCTAGCATCTGTATCATGGTTTAGAATAATCTTCTCATACCACATATCACAATATATAACCTATTTTATATTTCCTTCATTCAATTTTAAGTTTTATGGGGGCAAGAAATATGTCTTTCTAGACCTCCATGGAACTATTACAATATAATTCAAACACAGGCAGCTATTTGGCACTCAGTAATATCCTTGAATGCATAATAAATAAATAAAATAGGTAAAAAAAAAAACCATAATGAGATCATTCATAAAAAAAAAGATCATTTGATTTTCAGTCAATAAATGTGTAAGCCCAAATTAATACGAGATTTTATTTTCCTTCTAAATTAGCACTAAAAGAGAGTAGTAATGTTTTAGTAAAGGTATTCCACATTGGTGGAACATAAACAATGAAGGTAAGTAACCATATATCAAGGTTTTACAATATGTGTGCCCTTTGACTTAGTAATTCCATTTTTAGCATTTTTATATAAAAAATTAGACAAGTGTCCAAAAGATATCTACTTCTATTTTACTTATAAATAATAATAATAAAAGAAAAAGAAACAATATATGTGACCCAATATAATGCATTGATTAAATACATTATTGCACACAAAAATGATGAAATACTGTTCATCCACTAAAAGTCACTCACAAATAGCATTTGAAGATATGGTAAATGTAAGTAACTAAATAGAAATAAAACAGCACAATAAAAAGTTGCATATATAACAAATATCAAAGGTGGTTATGCCTGAATGATAAATAATGTGTTTTCATTTTCTTACTTACATTTTCTAAAATTTCCAAATTTCCTGCAGTACATATGTATTACTTAATGGTAAGTAATAACTTAAGTAATAAGTTATGGTAAGTAATAACTTAAATAAGCTATTTAAGCAACACCTTATCTGTGAAGCTTTCCTTATTTGTCTAAAAGGAATCTTAAATGAAAATATAAGTGCTGACATGAAATACCTGTAATTTCTCATTTGAGCTGGAAAAATGTAATAAACCTATAAAGCACAGATTGTATAACACTAACTTGTGAGCACAATTTAAAAACTTATTCAGAATTACTTTTATAGAAAACATTGTAGCTAATCAACATCAAGCCTTAGTTAATGCCATTGATTCTTAAGGCAAATAAATTAAACAGAGAAATATTGTTAATTATTAACATATCAATACCACACTAAACACCAAAGTTAATTTGTGGAACCCCATTAAATTACCATAGATCGTTCTCAATTTGGATGCAAGTTATATACATATAAGTTTATCCCTTATCTTATCAGAAAGCTACATATTTTAATTTATCATTTTACATACAACAATTTCCTCCAACTAAACATAATAGTAATCTTTGAATATCTCAAATTTGTTTTCCACAGCGCAAATCTAATAATCTCCTTTGAAGATGTACCTCTTGTGATGTTGTATTTCTGAAGTGATCTACCATTTTTTAACGAAATCATACTAGTCTCAAAGCACCAAAAGAGAGAAAAATTTCAGCACAATCTTTTATCTTTCCTTTGAGGTATGTGAATAAAATTAGTCAAAAGGATATTAGAATTACTAGTAGGCATATTATTATTTATTATTAATATTTTGTATATACATAGAATATTTTTTTCAAGGTGTCCAGGATAGTTTCCTATGTCTGACAGTAATTCTCACATAAACCTTTCTTTTCCTTAATAAAAACCACTATGCTAGTTAAATACAAAAAGCACAAGAAAATAAGTAACTTCATTAATTGATCAATTACATGTTAAATGATTGTAGAAATGTCACTATTTTCCTATGATTAGTAAAATGGTTTGCTTGAAAAAAGAACTTCTGGATCCAAATATCTCTTTTATGCAATTGGCATGTGGACAAATGACTATGTCAAGAATTCTTAAGCATGGACCCACAGTAACTGTATAAAAAAAATGTTGTAACTTCTTGCATTTTCCAGAGGAGATGGTCCATAACTTGTACTAGAATCTCAAGCTACTTGTAACCATGAAAATTAAAGACAATGATTTTAATGATATGCCATTTTTAAATAAAATTATTTACACGCCATTTAAAATATTTTTGGTTGTATGTATTTCTTTTATACCATAACATCTTTAATATCCTTTTTCAGGAAGAGACTTTGTTGACATTGCTAGATTCTATACATTATCCCTAGATACTTTTAGAAAAACCTGAGGGGCGCCTGGGTGGCTCAGTCGGTTAAGCGTCCGACTTCGGCTTAGGTCATGATCTCGTGGTTCGTGAGTTCAAGCCCCGCGTCAGGTTCTGTGCTGATGGCTCAGAGCCTGGAGCCTGTTTCAGATTCTGTGTCTCCCTCTCTCTCTGACCCTCCCCCATTCATGCTCTGTCTCTCTCTGTCTCAAAAATAAATAAAGGTTAAAAAAAAATTAAAAAAAAAAAAAGAAAAACCTGAAGTAGTTGAACAGTATCATTGTTCTCCCAAGCATCCCTTCATACCTTGAATCACCAAGTCAAGGAAACAGTCAGATGTATCTGCACCTGAGGATAAAATATACACAGCTGTTCATGATTTTGTGGCTAGACACACAATAAATTGGAGTGGAGAAACGGTATTTTATACAAAAGTAATCTATAATCCCTTCTGTATGTTGGACAAAAAATGTCTAGTTTTCTTTCAATTGCCTACTACCTGTCCTTCAAATATATTTCAATGAGGTCCTTTTCATGTGTTTCATTTTGCCATTTCAAGTTGAAAATGAGAATTTTCCCTGCCATTTGCATCCTACATCCATTTCTTTCATGTGTGGCTGTGAAAAGCAAGTCTCGTTTTTGTTTAGTTCTCATTGAACATTGCATTCATTAAATCTACAGAACCATGTTTCAATATGGGCTGATTGTGCACACATTAGGCATGCTCAAAGAGTAATTAGTGTTTCATAATGACAGGCATACATGAGATGCTAAGGTCTTTTTACTGAAGGTATATGGAGACAAAGTTATACAATATACTAGTGTAAATTCAACTTTTCCACTAAATACAATTTCTTGTTATGAATCCTTAGAAAATAAAGGTGGAAAAAACACATTGTTAAAATAAGATGATTGTTTTCTCTGCACAATTTTACTGGTCTGGCAATAATTAAGCCTCAGTTGGACTTGGTCTCTAAAATGTCTGAAAGAAATGAGAAAATACTTCTTACATTTTTCTCACATTACCTTTTCTAGAATTTTAAGAAACTCTAGACTGTTTCATGATTTCATCAAAACATCTGATCAGTAATACATGCCCCATCTTTGTTGAGGACAAAGTACTTCCACTAAGTTAACCAATTCAAGGTCATGACACCTTGATAATTTGCCTTTTTGTCATTGTTGTGATAGAAAGACAATTGCCAGTAGTGAAAATGAGTACCTATTACAGACTTAGGGTTTCACTTGATGCTGACATAAAGAATTTTGTGGAGGGGTGCCTGGGTGGCTCAGTTGGTTAAGCGTCTGACGTCAGCTCAGGTCACAATCTCACGATTTGTGAGTTTAAGCCCCATGTTGGGGTCTGCACTGACAGTTCGGAGCCTGAGGCCTGCTTTGGATTCTGTGTCTCCCTCTCTCTCTGCCCCCTCCCCCATTCACACTCTGTCTCTGTCTCTGTTTCTCTCTCAAAAAAAAAATAAACATAAAAAAAAAGACTTTTGGTATTGGCACAAAAACAGACACATAGACCAATGAAATAGAATAGAGAACACAGAATTGGACCCACACATGTATGGCCAGCTAATCTTTGACAAAGCAGGAAAGAACATCCAATGGAAAAAAGACAGTCTCTTTAACAAATGGTGCTGGGAGAACTGGACAACAACATGCAGAAGGTTGAAACTAGACCACTTTCTTACACTATTCACAAAAATAAACTCAAAATGGATGAAGGACCTGAATGTGAGACAGGAAACCATAGAAATCCTAGAGGAGAAAGTAGGCAAAAACCTCTTTGACCTCAGCCGCAGCAATTTCTTACTTGACACATCTCCAAAGCCAAGGGAATTAAAAGCAAAAATGAACTACTGGGACCTCATCAAGATAAAAAGCTTCTGCACTGCAAAGGAACCAATCAACAAAACTAAAAGGCAACTGACAGAATGGGAAAAGATATTTGCAAATGACATATTGGATAAAGGGCTAGTATCCAAAATCTACAAAGAACTCACCAAACTCCACACCCGAAAAATAAATAATCCAGGGAAGAAATGGGCAGAAGACATAAATAGACAACTCTTCAAAGAAGACATCCAGATGGCCAACAGACACATGAAAAGATGCTCAATGTCACTCCTCATCAGGGAAATACAAATCAAAACCACACTGAGATAGATACCACCTCATGCCAGTCAGAGTGGCTAAAATGAACAAATCAGGAGACTCTTGATGCTGGCGAGGATGTGGAGAAACGGGAACCCTCTTGCACTGTTGGTGGGAATGCAAACTGGTACAGCCACTCTGGAAAACAGTGTGGAGGTTCCTCAAAAAATTAAAAATAGATCTACCCTATGACCCAGCAATAGTACTGCTAGGAATTTACCCAAGGGATACAGGAGTACTGATGCATAGGGGCACTTGTACCCCAATGTTTATAGGAGCACTCTCAACAATAGCCAAATTATGGAAAGAGCCTAAATGTCCATCAACTGATGAATGGATAAAGAAGATGTGGTTTATATATACAATGGAATACTACTTGGCAATGAGAAAAAATGAAATCTTGCCATTTGTGACAACATGGATGGAACTGAAGAGTATTATGGTAAGTGAAATAAGTCAGTCAGAGAAAGACAGATACCATATGTTTTCACTCATATGTGGATCTTGAGAAACTTACCAGAAGACCATGGGGGTAGGGGAAGGGGAAAAAAAGTTGCAGAGAGGAGGGAGGCAAACCATAAGAGACTCTTAAATACTGAGAACAAACTGAGGGTTGACGGAGGGTGGGGGAGAGGGGAAAGTGGGTGATGGGCATTGAGGAGGGCACTTGCTGGGATGAGTGCTGGGTGTTGTATGGAAATCAGTTTGACAATAAATTATATTTAAAAAGCAAAGAATTTTGTGGATATTAAAAACTAGGAAGCAAGAAGTATTTGTGACCTGTGCATGGTAGTAACAAGTAATGAAGAGGAGCAATAGGAGATATAGAAAAATAAATAACCAAAAATTATCTCCAGAAGGTGCCCAAATCAAATTAAATAAAGATAGAAAAACAGTGGGTGGCTCCGTCATTTGAGCATCCGACTTCGGCTCAGGTCATGATCTCACAGTCTGTGAGTTCGAGCCCCGCATCGGGCTCTGTGCTGACAGCTCAGAGCTTGGCGTCTGCTTCAGATTCTATGTCTCCCTCTCTCTCTGCCCCTCCCCCGGTCATGCTCTGTCTCTCTCTCTCTCTGTCAAAAATAAATAAACATTGAAAAAAAGGCAACCTCCCTTCACGCATGCAGATCAAACAAGTCACCAAAGTCCTCAGACTCTGCTTCTAAAATTGTACGTAGGAATATTTCCCAGTCCAGTTCTCCTCTCTATCTGGCACTGCTACCATGGTTCAGATGCTGTTCAACAGCAAGTGATTTATTTCCTTGGTGGCCTCGTCTTGACTCGTCACCAGTCTCGTCTTTCTTCAAGTTCTTCCTTACAATGCTGGCAGCTTTGTATTCTGAAATAAGAGTTCTGATTTGCTAGGCTCTAAGCTTAATTAGATTTCTGGTGGCTCCTAGCTGCATAAAGGATAAAATTTTAAATTTTGAATGGAGTGTACAGAGCACTTCACAATCTGCAATCACAATCTTCACTTCATCCACTGACATTTACTTCTACAGGTCTGATTACAACCATAGATAGTGGTGGGGAGGAAATTATGTTTTGTTCCTCTTTTTATCCCTATTACCTGGCATAGCTCCTGCACCTAATTCATGTTCAATTACTCAATAATTATTTATGAATTAAATACTGACAAAACAGAAATGTTAAATCGACATATAACTATCAGGAGATATCTAATTAAACAGTACTCTATTAAAATTTTTGAATCATAGTTTCTAAATCTGTTTGAAGGCAACATAGCATAAGAGATAGAACACTAGAGACACACTGTCTGAAAAAAAGTGGTACTTTTAGTTTCTACCATACTGAGTGATGAAGTTAAATAAAGTATTCATTTTATGTTCATCTATGAGTAAAAGGTATTACTCCTTGCCCTATCTAATTCTTAGGGTTCTTATAAGGCTCAGATGAATCAATACAATTAAAGTGCTTAGTAGAAAGTTTATCTAAATTATCATTTTACATTGTATGAGTTAGATAAGGATTGATTCAGAGTTTAAACTATACCTTCCAACTACTATCTGCTAGATATAGCAAGCTTGAACACCAGAAATGGTTATTTAGCATTTGTTGGCATATTCCAATGGTTAGGTGAAAGTCAAATGCTGCAAATAGATTTGAAAAAATCTACTTTTCAAGCTTGTACAGGAAAGCTTAGCAAAAATGCTTTATTGTTTCCCATAAGCTTCCATAAATAAGGAAAACATTCCTCTCTTTTAATACAATAATATTGAGTCTGTGGCTCCCATATTTGCTCTGCATGTGTTTGATTACTCTTTTTACTTCTGAATCCATAATAATTATGTGCTAATTTCTTTCTGTTACTTGATGAGTAGCCTTTAGAAATTCAAGTGTTGCTATATACGAGGTCCTGAAGTGTAAAATGACTGAGTAAACCTAATGCATGCCTCAAAACTGATTTATTTGTCAATACAACAATAATAATAACCTTAATTAGTCCCACTTTCTTTTTCTTTTTTCCCGCTCTCATTCATATTTTGGGTTATATTGATAAAACTAGTTCAGTTAATCATCAGGAAATGTCTATGTGGATTGAGGTAATCAATAAGACTATTTTTAGGTGAACTGACTAGATATTTTGGCATCCTTCAGTATCATCAGTCATGATTCATACTGACAGTCCATTTATTTGAAGAGATAGTCAAGGAAGTCATTGGCAGAATAAAAAATAACACTCTAAATCCGTATTTCTTAAATTCTCCAGGAGTACATGTCTTCAACAGTAAGAGAAATATATAAAATTGGTGACATTTCCCTCTCAGTGTTGTCCAGATGGATCCCTAGAGCCCAACCTGTTTGCTTCATTTTCTGTGGCATGCTGTCAAGATCCGGTAGGCAATAAGACTCACTAGAAAGAAAATATTAAGGTGGCCCAACTTCTATTTAGATCTGTAACTGCTACTGGGTTTTAGTGACTGTCACTGATTCAGAAGTATTGGGGTTTCAGATCTCTCTTATAATCTACACACAGGAAGAAGTTGGAGACATCTTTATACACAATGACCCAGGCTACTTCTCAAAGGCTATTAAAATAATGTGGTTTTGTTCATTATTTATAAGTATTTTAAATCACATAAATATACCACATAAGTTCAATATCCAGATATATGCTGTGATAACATATTGCCTACATCTTGCTATACTTTGTAGTACATCCATCCATGCTTTATGAATACCAGTTGAAACACATTAAAAACGTCTTTAAGTACTGCCCCCTAAATCTCATTTACCTTCCCTCATCTTTCACCTCCTAATCAATAGTGCTTATTCTTATTCTAGTTCCACCTAGACTCAGTTTTTCGTTATAGTATAGCACTTGTTCAAAAACCAATGAAAAAGCAGAGGATTGGAACACTGACAGTCTTAATGCTGGTGACTGAATAATTTTCTGAACTAGTCATGACTGCTTTCATAATGGGACAGTCCCCTCTCTCACCCAAAAAGAGTGCAAACGTTGGCCTGGCTCTCGTCACACGTTTACGTACCATGCTATCCTCTGCCTTTAAATGTCATCCAACTGATTTAGAGCTAGTCTTCCGATCTACACCAGACCAAACCAGGTCAAGTCTCCTAAGGAAAGGAAAACCTGAGAACATTCTGGCCACATTTCTATTCCTATCCTTACCATCATCATCCTGGGAACCCTGACTCTGAGCTTTGTTTTCCTCTGTTATGAGTTACATTTTCTCTGCCATGTTATTTTTTCTTTTCTTGCATTTAAACCCTATTTTATAGAAAACTGATAGTTTGATGAGATGTTTTGCTTAATTGCCCTGTCCTATATCTTTATTAGGGCCACATCTTATTATCTCATTTCTACAAACTGTCCAGAAAAGGTAGATCTGTAGAGACAGCAGATCAGTGTTTTCCTAGGTCTGGGAATTCGCTATAAATAGGTACAAAGGAATTTTGGGAGGTAATGAAAATATTTAAAACTGGATTGTCATAATGTTTGCACAACTCTATATATTCACTAAAAGTAATAACTTAAAATGGGTACATTTTCTTTCATGCAAATTATATCATGCAAATGATGCCTCAATAAAGTTATAAAAATACATATTCAGCAACAAGGTATTAAAAGAGATATAAATAAAACGAAATTGCCATTATATTGATAATTGTTGAAGCTCATTGATAGATAATGGGGTTTGATTTTAGTTATTTAATAGCTATGTGCTTTTTACACTTAAATGTGATGAAAAGAAAGGTAAAATTATAGGAGATTATATAATCACAGCAAAAACACTGCGATTAATAAATAAATCTGATATGTTTAATACTTATTTGTTCCCTAATATGCTTTATATAAATTTGATATTAAGGGTAATTTTCAAATAATCTGTTTCTCCCCTCATTATTCATGGGAGGATATTAGTGTCTACTTCTAATCAAATTTTGGGGTTTTCTATTCCTAGTCTCATCAGTTGACCCTTCCCTCCATTTATTTCCTCCGTGTTCCTTTTGTATACCATTCTTTATTTTGACACCAAACAGTATTCTTTTGAATTTAAGTCGGCGGTGCACAAGCACTGAATCTTGCAATGAATGTATCCAATCAGGTTTTAATATTACTATGTTTATGCGGCCCAAAGACCCAAGTAAAGGACTTAGAAGTCATAGGAAAAAAATCAGAGCTATGAGAAAAGCAGAAAGCACTCTAATGTATTATTTTTGTTTCAAAATATATACAATTCAAATTTTGAAATTGTCATTTCCAGTTTTTTTCAGAGAGAGTTCTGATCTCCTACTATCTGTTTCAGACTCTTCACCCCCTCAAATATCCCCAAGGATGTTGGTAAGTACACTTCTATGGTTACTCTTTTTCTTGTTCATTTTTATAAACTTATTTTTTTTAGTAGGTAGGTGCTAATAAAGGCACATCAAGGTGAGAATAGGCAGTTGGTTGGAACACAATTCAATAACCAGATAGTGATGGGTAGGAACCAAGAGTATTAAGTAAATTTTAATGAAAAAATTGCTCCAATGTTCTTCCTTTTATTTTTTTCAATTCTCTAGTTTAATGATATATCAGAGATCTGATTGCCTTTAAAAACATCAATTTATGTTTTAGTAATAGCCTTTATAAACAAATACAATGATGTGGTAAATAAACATTTAAATAGTTCAAAGGTATATAATAAAAACAAACTATTCCTCCTACTATTATAGATTTCCAGTCTTACTCCTCAGAAGCAATAACTTTTTTAAAAAAAATTTAATGTTTATTTTTGAGACAGAGAGAGACAGAGCATGAACGGGGGAAGGGCAAAGAGAGAGGGAGACACAGAATCCAAAGCAGGCTCCAGGCTCTGAGCTGTCAGCACAGAGCCCGATGTGGGGCTGGAACTCACGAACTGAGAGATCACAACCCGAGCCAAAGTTGGATGTCTAGCCTACTGAGCCACCCATGCAGGTGCCCCAGAAGCAAGGACTCTTAAGTGACTTATTTATGTATTTGCAAAAAGAAAAATTAAGTATATCCTGTTATATACTTAATGATGCATTTTGAAGTTTTTTATATCAAAACATTCAGATTAACATATTCCTGTGAACACTTGGTACCATTCTATGGAAGTAACAATGAGGGTTTTTTTAGATTTTATGTATTTATTTTGAGAGAGAGAGAGAGAGAGAGAGAGAGAGAGAGAATGAGTGGGGGAGAAGAAGAGAGAGAGGAAAAATCCCAAGCAGGCTCCATGCTGTTAGAATATACGTGTACACTTTTTCTACACCATGGAATTTAAGTTTTCTTCATATTAAATTTTTGATAAATGTTCTTTTGGCACATAAAATAGAAAGATGCTCTTCATTTCCAAGGATGTGCATTTTATATGCCTCTATTAGATTTTCAGGAATAATTATATTTTTGCAGTCCTTAATATTATTGTATGTAACTTTTTGCTATTGTATCTAATTTTGCCTAAAGATATGTTCTAATTATTTATTCCTTGCTTAGTGCCATTTTCCATGAGAATATTTATGGTACATTAATTTTTTTTTAAATATTCAATTTGGGGCAGTTGGGTGGCTCAGTTGGTTAGGCGTCCGACTTCGGCTCAGGTCATGATCTCGTGGTTCATGGGTTCAAGTCCCGCATCAGGCTCTGTGCTGACAGCTCAGAGAGCCTGGAGCCTGCTTCAGATTCTGTGTCTCCCTCTCTCTGTCCCTCCCCTGCTCATGCTCTGTGTCTCTCTGCCTCTCAAAAATAAATAAATGTTAAAAAAAATTTTAAATATTCAATATAATTTTTTTATTTAATGTGATGATTTCTTTATAAAATGTCATTCTTGAATCCTTAATGATTTAACACTTCAATTAAAACTTGCTTAATATTTAATCATGTGACTCATGAAACTAATTATTTATTTGCACCTGATGTTTTTAATATGTTTTACCTATTCATTTTTTCTGGCCTATTTATTTTCAACCTGAGTCACTTGTTTTACACACATATCTTAATTATGCAACTTTTAAAAATATTTGTTTAAATCTAATCAAATGCTTTATTTAAAAGGGTAAGTTCATTAACATTTATTCAATTGACATATATATTTAGTCTTTATTCTGTTACTTAATGCTGTATTTTCAGATTATATTTGTCTTTTAATTATTTTTTGTTTTAATTGTTTCTTTCATTGTATGGTGTATGATATCTTTATGTTGTTTTGTGTGTCTGTGCTTTCTTTCAGAAATAATTGTTTCTATAATCTATTCTTAATCCTTATGTGTTCTTCTAATGTAAATTTATTTAATTAGCTTGCAACCCGAGTTTTTTTAGATTTAAACAATATTTTTGTCCACCCACATTCCACTCTGAGATAAGAAAACAGCATTCACAAACTTCTTACAAACTCCTATTCTCATACTCTACATTCCAATTTTTGTTACCTATATTTTAAGTTCCACAATATCAAGAGTTATAGATTTTCTACTCAGTCATCATTTTCCAGTTATTTTCTCTTAGTTTTATATTTCAGTAGACTCCAAGTTCACCACCGGTCCTCTACAGTAACTTCCTCATTCATGTATTTGTCAGTGCAATTCAATCAGTAGATCGTTTTTCAAGAAACTATGCACATTGTAGACCCTTATTTCTTTCTCTTATTTGAAAATAACTCTCTTATCACTCAAGCCATCTCTTTGAATGCAATTGTTTGGGATAAAGATTGGGAGATACACCTTGAACATTGGTATATTGGATTCAGTTTACAAACCCTTCTTAAATTGTATGCTGCATATATTGCCTTAACTATGTCTTTCATGATGACAAGGAAGTTATAATGGGTTACAAGGAAGATCTTGTTTTTCACTGTCTTCCATCACCTATTTATCTTTGTTGAATGAAATCAGTAGATGCAGAGCTCCCTGCAAAAGTGTCAAATTATGTCTCTCCTTACTCTATCCTGCCTCCATTCTGTGCTGCTTTAGTTTCAAGCCATGAGTCACATACTTGGCTTTCTATGTGTGTCACCCAACTTGTAAGAACCCTGAATGCAACTTGATTGTCTGCTAGGGCATTTTGCTCTCATGTCTTTTCAATATTTGATCTGAATTTCATTTCTCATATTAAGTACTAGAAGTGTAGCTGTTTTCTAATTAATTGCAAATTGAGTAATCTGTGTGGATCATTCTTTTTGTAGTTTTCAGTTGGTTTCAGGAGGGAAAGGGGGTAGAAATGGCTTTCATTTGCCATTTTTATCTGAAAGGCTCCAGACTATTTCTTAACTGAGTCATATAACAAAATGATAGTTGCTTGGGAACAATTTAATCACATACTTTATATAAACTAGTAACTGAATTTTCTTTGGAGTTAAGTTAAACATTATAATTAATTGAAAGCACAACATACCAATTTCAGTTTAGCTTTGATAACTTGAACCTTTTCATACAGGGTAAGTGGTGCTTAGCCTAAGAAAACAAGGTCTGTAAGCTATCTTGAATCATTCTCAAGTCACTCTTGGCTGCAGTTGACGAGCTTCTGGAGAATACTATCTTTGACAATCATCCACAGACAAGACAGCCTTTGTGGAAGCTCAGGTTTCCAGTGGTAAAGTTCCAGCACACCGTTGGAGCAAAAAAACATGAGTTTGGATGCACTGGGGAGGCTGAGAGAAAAGTTTGACATTACCTGCATAAACCTTCACCCGAGGTGGCACAGTTCAGGGCCAAGAGAGATCTTCTTAGCCCCTGATTTCTCCCATGGGGCAAAGTGAGAGCATGTGAGTCAGTGCCCAGTTTCCCCAGCGCTCTGTGGAATGCTGCCAAAGAGGTCCATTTCTCTATCACCCTATCCACGGTCCTGAGTCATGAGCTGCCTGACTGGAGGGTAGGAACAGGCTGGAAGAATGGCAGATAGGACTCTTGGAAGACAAAAAATGGATGTGAGTCCTCTGAACTGTGTCACAGATTCCATCAAGAAACCCAAACTTAAAAAAATTTTTTTTTAAATTAGGGCACCTGGGTGGCTCAGTCGGTTAAGCATCCGGCTTCGGCTCAGGTCATGATCTCGCAGTTTATAGGTTCGAACCCCTCGTCAGGCTCTGTGCTGACAGCTCAGAGCCTGGAGCCTGCTTCAAATTCTGTGTCTCCCCCTCTCTCTTCCCCTCCCCTGCACATGCTCTGTCTCTCTCTATCTCTCAATAATAAATACACTTAAAAATTTTTTTTTAAAAAGAAGCTCAAAAGTGAGCCACTGGGGATGCCTCACTGACAGATTCCTCTAAGTTTTCCAAGGGCACTCTCAGCATAGCCACCTCATCCCCACCCACTCCCCCAAACCTCCCCCCCACCCATGGATGGTTCTCTGTGCACGATGCTGACAGTGGCAAGGGAAACTTCAACAGATATCTAGTGAATATGTGCAGAAAGCTGGACCAAATTTGCAGGCCAAGGATAGAACATAAATTTAAGCATTAGCTTTGCCCTTGGGAAAGCAAAAGAGAGACTTCAGCACCCAGTGTGGTACATTATAGGATCAAGACAAGGCATACAAGCTTAAGGATTCTGCCATAAGGGAGTACAAGAAGCAGGGAATTGATGTGTCCATAGACAATCCGAGAGAGCCTCCCTAGAAGGGCTGACAGAAGGTGTTTTTCTCCTAGTTCCTAGTTAGTAAAGACTAGGAAGTGATTGCTACTTTAAATGCAAAATGCACTACTTCAAGTGGCATGAAAAATCAAGAAAACATGACACAACTAAGGGATCACAATAATCTTCCAGTAACCAATCCCTAAACCATGGATGGAGATATTATTTATTTTTAAATTTATATTTATTAATAGAATATTAACAAAATAGTAATATAATTTTTATTATATATTTATTTATCCTAATGATTCTGGAATAACTCCACAGGATATATTTATCCTTATAATATTTAAGGATAAAGGATTTAAAATAGCTGTTTAAAGAAGCTCAGTCAACTCCATGAAAATATATAAAGGCAATTCAACAAAGTCATAAAAACAATACATGAACAAAATGAGAAGATTAACAAGGAGATATATCATAAAAAAGAACCAAACAGAAATTGTAGAGCTAAAGAATACAGTGAATGAAATTAAAAATGCAATAGAGACCATCAATAACATATTAAATGAAGCAGATGAATGAATCTGTGAGATAGAAGATAGGACTTGAAATTATCAAGTAAGAGGAGTAGAAATATAAAAGAATGAAAAAATAGTAAAAAGAGTATTTAAACATCAAAAGAAACAATTGAATTATTGGAGTTCCAGAAAAAAGAGACTAAAGGGAGCATAAGCTTATTTTTTAAAAAATGTCTGAGAACATCCCAAATTTGGGGAGAGATTTAGATATCCAAGTTCATGAAGCTCATAGATAACAAAATAAACTCAACTTAAAGAGATCTTCTCCAAGACACATTATAATAAAATTGTTAGAAGTCAAAGAAAAAGAGATAATATTAAAGGCAGCAAAAGAAAAGGAAGTCGTAACTTACAGGGGACCTTCATAAGTCTATCAATGGATATCTCAGCAGCAACCTTATAGCTAGAGAGTGCATGATGTATGAAAAATGCTGGGGGAAAAAACACTGCCTACCAAGATACCGAATTTGGCAAAATTGTCCCTCAGAAATGAAAGAGAGATGAAGACTTTCCCAGACAAACAAAAGCTGAGGAAATTCATCACCATTTTACTGGCCTTACAAGAAGTGCTGAAAGGAGTTCTTCAAGCTGAAATGAAAGGAGGCAAATAAGTAACATAAAAACATATGAAAATATACCATTGGCAAAGTACGTGGTCATATTTAGAATACTCTAATATATTGTAACAAGTGGTGTGTTAACCACTTAACTCTAGTACAAGTGTTAAAGAACAAAAGTATTAAAAAAAACTTTAGCTACAATAGCTTGTTAATGACTATACAATAAAAAAGGTAAATTGTGACATCAGAAACAAAATTGGGGGAGTTAAAGGGTAGATTCTATCTATGCAATTGAATTTAAGTTGCTATCAGCACAAAACACACTATTATATATATAAGATTACATATCTACAAGATTATGTAAGCCTCATGGTGACTACAAACCCAAAACATAATTATTATTTTTTAAAAAAATTTTAATGTTTATTTATTTTTGAGAGAGAGAGAGAAACAGAGCACGAGCAGAGGAGGGGCAAAGAGTGAGAGAGACACAGAATCTGAAGCAGCTCCAGGCTCCAAGCTGTCAGCACAGAGCCTTACACGGGACTCAAACTCACAAGCTGTGAGATCTGACATGAAGTCAGATGCTTAACCGACTGAGCCACCCAGGTGCCCCAACAAAACCATAATTAGATAACAAAAGATAAAGAGAAGGGAATCAAAGCATTAAACTATGGTAAATCATCAGTTCACAAAGGAAGGCAATAAGAGAGAGAAAGAAAACAAGGGAACTACAAAACAGCCAGAAAATAATAAGATGGCATTAGTAAACCCAAATTTAGCAGAAGGAAGGCAGTAACAAAGATAGGAACAGAAATAAATAAAATAAAGAACATAAAATCACTAGAAAAGATCAATGAACTAGGAGATGGATTTTTGAAAAGAAAAAATTGCCAAGCTTTTAGCTAACCTTAGGAAAAAAAGAGAAGACTCAAACAGAATCAGAAATAAACTGACTAAAATTTAAATTAAAACTGATACCAGAAATGCAAAGGATTATGAGAGTACGATGAATAATTACATGCCAACAAATTAAACAAACTATAGAAATGGATAAATTCCTAGGAACTTACAACTTACTAAGATGTAATTATGAAGAAACAGAAAATCTGAACAGACCAATAACGAGTATGGAGAATGACTCAGTAGTTAAAAAATCTCCCAACAAAGAACAGCCCAGTACAGATGGTTTCCATTGTGAATTCTACCAAACATTTAAAGAAGAATTAACACCAATCATTCTCAAACTCTTCCAAAAATTGAAGAGAAAGGAACATTACTACACCCAATTTATAAGGCCAGTATTACACTAAAAGCAAAACCAGATAAGGAAAAAAAAAGAAAAAAAAGAAAAGAAAACTACAGGCTAAAATCCTTACTGAATATAGATGCAAAATTTCTCAACAAAATATTAGCAAATTAAGTTAAATTGTATATTAAAAGAATCATACACTATGATCAAATGTGATTCATCTCTGGAATTCAAGGATGGTTCAACATATGCAAACGAATAAATGTGATACACCACATTATGGAAGATAAAAATCACATGATCACCTTAATAAATGCAGAAAAAGCATCTATATGACAAAATATATTTTCATGGTAAAACTTATCAACAAATTGGGTTAAAAGAAATGTACCTAAAACATAATAAAGGCCATATATGGCAAGCCCACAGCTAACACCACACTCAGTGATCAAAGTTTTAAAGTTTTTCCTCTAAGATCAGGAAAAAGACAAGGAAATTCATTTTCATCATGCCTATTCAATACAGTACTAGAAGTCACAGTCTGAAGAAGCAGGCAGAAGGAGAATGAGAAGGAGGAGGGTAAGGAGGTGGGGGAGAGCAGGAGGAGGGGAGAGGGAGGCTGAAGAGGAAAAAGAAGAAAAAGGAGGAGGAGGAGAAAGAAGAAGGAAAAAGAAAAGGCATCTATATCAGATGGAAGAACTAATCATCTTCATTTGGATATAATATTGTCATATATATAGAAAATCCTAAAGACTCCTCCCCAAAACTGTGAGAACTAATCAACAAATTCAGTAGAGTTGCAGGAAATAAAATCAGCATAAAGAAATCAATTGCATTTCTATGCACTAACAACAAAATATGTGAAAAGGAAGTAAAGAAAACAATCCCATTTACAATAGCATCAAAAACAATACAATACTTAGGAATAAATTTAAACAAGAAGGTGAAAAACCTGTACACTGAAACTATAAGACTTTGATGACAGAAATTAAAGACACAAAGGGAAAGATACCTTGTGTTCATAGATTAGAAGAATTAATATTTTGAAAATATCCATACCCAAAGCCATCTATAGGTTCAATGTAATCCCTATCAAAATTCAAATGACATTTCTCACAGAAATGGAAAAAAAAACAAGCCTAAAATCTGTATGGAACAACAAAAGACCCTGAATAGCCAAAGCAATCCTGAGAAAGAACAAATCTGTAAGCACCTCATTTTCAATTTCAAACTATAACACAAAGCTATAGTAATCAAGAGTTTAAAATAGTATAAAAATAGGCACATAGGGCGCCTGGGTGGCTCAGTCCATTGAGCGTCCAACTGTTGATTTCAGCTCAGGTCATCATCTCATGGTTTGTGAGTTTGAGCCCTGCATCGAGCTCTGTGCTGACAGTACAGGGCCTGCTTGGGATTCTCTCTCTCCCTCTCTCTCTCTGCCCCTCCCCTACTCATGTTCTCTCTCTCTCTCTCAAAAGTAAGTAAATAAACATTTAAAAACTAGGCACATAGACCAATGGAATAGAATTGAGACTCCAGAAATAAACCCTTGAATATATGGCAAACTGATATTTGACAAGGGAGACAAGAATATTCATTGGGGGTAAAAATAGCCTTTTCAATAAGTGCTGATAGAAAACTAAATAACTGGGGCACCTGGGTGGCTCAGTCAGTTAAATATCTGACTCTTGATTTTGGCTCAGATCATGATCTCATGCTTCGTGAGTTCAAACCCTACATGGGGTCTGCCCTGACAGCGTGAAGCCTGCTTGGAATTCTCTGTCTCTCTCTCTCTCTTTCTCTGTCTCTCTCTGTCTCTATGCTCCCACCCCACTCTCTCTCCCTGTCTCAAAAATAAATAAATTTTTTTTTAGAAATTAAGAACACTAAATAACCACATGCAGAAGAATTAAATTGGACTCCTATCTTGTAACACTCATAAAAATAAACTTGAGTTCAAAACTTAAAGACAAAATCTGAAACCATAAAACTCCTAGAAGAAAATATATGGAAAAGTCTCCTTGACATTGGTCATAACAATGAATTTTTGGTTATGACACCCAAAACACAAGCAACAAAAGCAAAACTAAATAAGTGGGATGACATCAAACTAAAAACCTTCTGCACAGCAAAAGAAACAATCAACAAACTGAACAGGTAACAACCCACAGAACAGGAGAAAATATTTGCAAATTATGTATCTGATAAGAAGTTAATATCCAAAATATATAAGCAACTCATTCAATCAATAGTAAACAAAAAGAATCTAATTTAAAAATGGGCAGAACTGAATAGACATTTCCCCAAAGAAGATATACAAATGGACAACAGATATGAAAAGGTACTCAACATCACTAATCATCAGGGAAAACAAATTAAAACCCCAAGCAATAAGATATCACCTCAAATATGTTAGAATGCTAGCATCAAAAAGACAAGTGATAACAAGTGCTAGTGTGGATGTGGACAAAAGCCTTTGTGCACTATTTGTAATAATGTAAATTGGGGCAGTTAAGCAAAACAGTATATAGGTTCCTTAAGAAATTAAAGATAGAACTACTATATGACCCAGCAATTCCACTTTTGGGTATATATCCAAAGGAAACCAAGTCAGAATCTCAAAGAGATATCTGCACTCCGATGTACACTGCAGCATTATTCATGATAGCGAGTATATGGGAATAGCCCAAAAGCCTGTCTACAGATGAATGGATAAAGAAGACGCATGTGGTGGAACATTATTCAGCCATGAGGAAGAAGGAAATCTTGCCATGTGTGACAATATGGATGGATCTTGAGGGCACTATGCTAAGTGAAATAAGACAGAGAAAGACAAAGACCGTATGATAACACTTATATGCAGAATCTAAAAAAGCCAAACTCATCGAAACAGAGATTAGAATGGTGGTTGGAAGGGGCTGGAAGAGTGGAGTAAAAGGGGAGATTTAGGTCAAAGGATACAAATTTCCAGTTATAAAATGAATAAGTTCGGGGGATGTAACATATAGCATGGTGATTATAGTTAATACTTGATATCTACTTGAAGATTACTAGAGAGTAAATGCTAAATGCTCCCACCACAAATAAGAAATGATAATCATACGAGGTGAAAGAAATGTTAACTAACCCTATTGTGGCCATCATTTCACAATATGTAAGTGTACCAAATCCTGACAATGTATACCTTAAACTTACACAATGTTCTATGACAATTGTATTATAATAAATTGGAACAAAGTAAATGGTGGCTCAAATTATTTTTTAAACACTATGTAGGAAACAAATCATATCTTTGGACCAGAAAATTGGCCTGAGGATACCTGTGTTTCCCTCTGATACAGTCATACCCATTTTGGGCAAGTTTGGCTCCCCCTCTGGAATATATAAATAATATATATATTATTTTCTTCACATTTCACCTTCTCTTTTGTAGATTTTCTCTCTCTAGCTGTTGATGTCACTTCCCATGATAAATTAATTTTTACCTCTAAGCATTCAGAGAGATCTCACACTGTACACATTTTAAGAGCTGTTTCCTACTTGCTGCTGCTTGCTGAACTCATTATGAACATACCCAGATGTTCTAAGACTCCATCTACTATTGCAGTAAAAATTGTATCCAAGTGAGAAGATTTCTCTGGTCATGAGGGATAAAACTAGGTACTTCTATCAGGTAACACTGTCGTTTTGTATAAGAGCTAACTAGTTTCCTTGAAATACAACACTATGCAGATCATATCACCAGGGGCACAGCAGGAATGTTTTATCATTAATTCTTAGAGTTAAGGTACAACTTCCTTTAAAAAAAACTAAACTAAACTAAACTAAACAAATATTTGTCCCTGGAGCTCCAAATATGTTTAAAATGCTTTTAAAATATCTCATGCTTGTTGGGGCACCTGGGTGGCTCAGTCAGTTAAGTGTCTGACTCTTGATTTTGACTCAGGGCATGATCTCATGGTCATGAGATTGAGCCCTGCTTCAGGATCCATGCTAAGATCCTCTCTTTCCCTCTCTTCCCCTTCCCTGCCTGTGCTTCCTCTCTCTCTCTCTTTCTCTCTCTCACTCTCAAAACAAACAAAAAAAAAGAAAATCTAATGCTTACAATATATGTTAAGATACATGTCACTTTCATTGGTAATTATATAATGGATACTACTTGATTTGAGAGTTAGGTTTACAGTTATCCTCAGAAATCCTGGTTTTTACATGCTTCTCAACTTTGTGAACTATTTAAATTTTTTTAATGTTTATTTTTTGACAGAGAGACAGACAGACCATGAGCGGGGGAGGAGCAGAGAGAGAGGGAGATACAGAATCCCAAGCAGGCTCCAGGCTCTGAGCTGTCAGCACAGAGCCTGATGCGGGGCTCAAATTCACAGACTGGGAGATCATGACCTGAACCAAAGTCGGATGCTCAACTGACCGAGCTACTCAGGCGCCCCTTTTTAAAAATTTTTGTGAATTATTTTAAAATAATATGTGCTACTGAGAAAAATATAAGCCATATAAAATTGGAAACCCCGTTACTCATAGAGTTATACATCAATTTGTGGATTACATGAACATTCTGATAACAACAACAACAACAACAACAACAACAACAACAACAACAACAACAAAAGCCTGACAATACCAAATGCTGAAAAAGATGTGGAATAACAGGAACTGTCATTCATTGCTGGTGGGAATGCAAAATAGTATAGCCACTTTGGAAGACATTTTGGCAGTATCTTTCCAAGTTAAATATAGTCTTACTGTACGATCCAACATTCACACTCCTAGGCATAAAGGAACCTTAAGTGAATATTGCCGAGTGAAAGAAGTGAGTCTGAAAAGGGTGCATACTACATAATTTCAACCACACAAAATTCTGGAAAAGGAAATACTATAGAGACTGTAAAAGATCAATTGTTGGCAGGAGTACAGGCAGAGTAGGAGGGATGGTGAACAGGTGAAGCACAGGAAATTTTTAGGGTAATGGAACTATTGTAAATTATAGCGTAAGCGCAGTTACATGGAAGTATGCATTTGGCAAAACCCACAGAACTGCAAAACACATAGTGGACCTTAAAGCAAAATATGGACTTTCTTCAATAATGTATCAATATTCATCCATTAATTGTAACAAATGCACCACACTAACTGAAGATATAATAATAGAAAAAACTGTGTGTGAGCAAGAGGGGGTATGTGGGAACTCTCCATATTATCTGCTCAATTTTTCTAGAATTCTAGAACTGTTCTAAAAAATAAGTGCAAAAAATACCTTGTTTCAAATTTGTTTCTCTTATACTGTTTCTTATTTCAAGTAAATCTTACCACCTATTCAATTGCACAAAGTAGAAAATTAGGCATTACTCTTAACACCCCCCCCCTCATGTTTTGATGCACTTTGCTTCCCAAATATCTTATAAATCCACCTTCTCTCCATGTCCAACTCCTGTGATATAATAACAAACTGTGGCCATGCTAAGATGCCAGGATAACTTAAAGAGCCTCTGCCTGCCTCCACCTTGCAACTTCTGTCCTCTCTTGTGCAGTGGCTACAGAGTAATCTTTTCAAAATGCAAATCCTGTCATTCTCTCCACTCAAAATCATTTAATGATGCTCTAGTTACCTGGATAAATGCAACGATTACACACATCTCTGCATGCTCTGGCCCCAACCTACCTCTCAGTTCACCTCTTACCATACAATCTTGATTTTCATTTAGTCATACTGATTTCCTTATAGGTTTGCACTCTTTAATCTCTCTCCCACTGTAGGAACATTACATATGTTGTTGACTCCAATATGAGTTGTTGTTTTTTTCTCTGTCATTTCCCTTGGTTGTTTGTTTGTTTGTTTCAGGCTTTTATTTAAATTCTAATTAGTTGATTTTTTAGTGCCGTCTGCTCCCGCTGACCTGAATCACTGACTGCACAGCTCCAGTAGCCTGGGTCCCCAGTTAGCCAACAATATTTGGAGTTCTTACAACATGGCAGACATTGACACAAAAAACAGTCTGAACTTGATCAAGATCTGGATGATGTTGAAGAAATAGAAGAAGAAACTGGCAAAGAAACAAAAATCAAAGCACGTCAGCTGACTGTTCAGATGATGCAAAATCCTCATATTATTGTAACCCTTGAAATAAGACTTGATGGTCTGATAGAAACACCAGCAGGATACATTGAGAACTTGCCTAGGGTAGTTAAAAGACAAGTGAATACTCTCAAAAACAGTAAGTTAGGTGTGCAAAAATAGAAGCCAAGTTCTATGAGGAAGTTGATGGTCTTGAAAGGAAGTATGCTGTGCTCTGCCAGCCTCTATTTGATAGTGATTTGAGATCATTAATGCAACTTATGAACCTATGGAAGAATGTGAATAGAAACTGGATGAGAAAAATGAAATTTTGTAGAAGATGAAAGGAAGGCCAAGAATAAAGATGAGAAAAAGGATGAAGAAAAAGAAGACTCCAAGATAATTCCTGAATTCTGGTTGACTGTTTTTAAGAATGTTGACTTGTTCAATGATATGGTTCAGGAATATGATGAACCTATTCTGAAGCACTTGAAAGATATTAAAGTGAAGTTCTCAGATACTGACCAGCCCCTGACGTTTGTCTGAGAATTTCACTTTGAACCAAATAAACATTTCACAAGTGGAAGTGTTCACAAAGACATATACAATGAAATCAGAAGCAGATGATTCTGATCCCTTTTCTTTTGATGGACCAGAAATTATGGGTTGTACAGGGTGCCAGATAGATTGGGAAAATGGAAAGAATGTCACTTTGAAAACCATTAAGACAAAACAGAGGGACAAATGGGTGGCTCAGTTGGTTAGGTGACCAATTCTAATTAAGAGTTGCCTGGCTCCGATTGTAGTCTCACGGACATGGAATCAAGCCCTATGTTGGGCTCTGTGCTGACAGTGTGGAGCCTGCTTGGGTTCTCTGTCTCTCTTTCTATCTCTGTCTCTGCCCGTTCTCCACTTGTTCTCTTTCTCACTCTCAAAATAAATAAAGATTTAACAAAAGAAGCAGAAACACAAGGGACATAGGGAAGTTTGTACTATGACCAAAAGAATTTCCAATGACTAATTTTTTTGCCCCTCCCCAAAATTCCCAAGTGGAGCTCTGGATGATGATGATGAAGCTATCCTTGCCATAGACCTTGAAATTGGTCACTTCTTACATGAGCGTATAATCCCAAGACTAATGTTATACTTCACTGAAGGAGCCATTGAAGATGATGATGATGATGATGAAGAAGATGAAGAAGCAGATAAGGAAGGGGAAAGAGAAGGAAATGAGGAAAATGATCCAGACTATGACTCAAAGAAAGACCAAAACCCAGCAGAGTAGAAGCAGCAGCGAAGTAGTAAGTATATGGCCTTCAGGATAACCGGCACTGGTCTACCTTCTGCTTCCCTGGGAGGGATGAATTTACATCATGTGATAAGCCTATTTGAAACTTTTTGTTGTTATTGTTTGTTTGCTAGTTTTTGTTTTTGTGGCCTAAAATAAAAAATTTCAAATGTAATTTTAGTTCTCACACACACACACACACACAAAATTCTAGTTAGCTAACTTATAATGTAACATTAGTTTTAGGAGAATTTAGTGATTCATCACTTAACATATAACACCCAGTGTTCATCCCAACAAGTGCTCACCTTAATGCCCATCACCCATTTAGCCCATCCCCCCACCCAACACCTCTCCAGCAACCCTCAGTTTTTCTCTATAAGTCTGAGTCTATTTTATGGTTTGTTTCTCTCTCTTTTTTCCTTTCCCCTGTGTTCATTTTTTTTTGTTGTTTCTAAAACTCCACATGAGTGAAATCATATGGTATTTGTCTTTCTCTGACCTACTTATTTCACTTAGCAAAATACACTCAGCTCCACCCATGTCATTACAAATGCCATTTCCCTTATTAAATGTTCTGTCTGCATGCTATTTGTTTGGGAACCATAGACTGCCTTAGTTGACATGGTACAATTTTCCAATCGTCCACTTTAGTATTGTTCATGCTTCCTTGTGGCATTTGTCTCCATTTCTACTTTAAATTAGTTTTATGTGTTTATTTAAATATTTCCTGGCTCCCCCTCTAGTCTAAAAGCTCCACAAGAATGGAGCTCTTCAATTTTTTCCTTACTATTCTACCTTCATTATTTGCTATTATCTGGCATACAGTAAAAACAGTACATATATTAATGAATGAATAAAATAATGAACATGTAAATGAAAGATTAAGTGAGTTTTCCAATGTGTTCTAAGAAAAAAAAATCATAGTATTGGAGAAAGGAAGAACGGTAAACTGTAAGAGGATCTAGAACAAGTTTAATCACAAACAGAATCCCTTGTTTATTATTTTCCTATAGGATATAAAGCAGCCATTTAGGTAACAGATCTATTTTTTTTTCCTTCTAAACTGTAACTCATTTCAAGGTATGTTGCCATTCAATGAAGTCTGCTCTAGCGGTTCAGTCTTTTGTTGCCGTGGGTTAAAGAATTGTGCAGGCAATGACAGTGCAGCTTTTGCAGCAGAGCAAATGAAGACAGAGTGTTCAAACTCTTCTTATTGCAATCAGTCAGGGAAAGAATGTAGGGCCTGGATAGAATGGAGGGGGGTGAGGATAAACATGTGATACAGACAAGTAGCATACAAAGCAACAACAAAGGACTAGTCCCCAGTTAAGACCTCTCTTTCCCAAAACTACTAAAAGAAGGCAAACATTATGGGAATGGTTATATTTGGATAACATAAGTTAGAGTCGTCAACAATTTTTGCTGAAAATAAGCAACTCCCTTTTTCTCGTTCGTAGCTAACAATCTTCCCCTTTAGCTTACTCAGAGAACAGAAGCACAATTTTGTGGCTTTTGAGATGCAGGAAGCCTTTAGGGAATGGAGTTAGTGGGTAACAGGCAATTATAGGTGAGGTGGATTTGAAATGTGTTGGAAATAAAGGCTAAGCTGTCCTACAATTATGTATAGAGAGTTGTCTGTGTACCCTTGCTACTATGGTGTTGCCATTATTTTACGATGCAAATCTACAACTGTTTATTTACTGTTTTAAAATATGCAATAAGCCCTTTTTAGCAGCATGGTATTAAAAGAAGGTAATTTTTAAAACTTTTTTTATGTTTATTTATTATTTTTGAGAGAGAGCGCAAGTGGGGGGAGGATGAGGAGAGAGAGGGAGACACAGAATTCAAAGCAGACTCCAGGCTCTGAGCTGTCAGAAACTGCGAGATCATGACCTGAGCTGAAGTCAGTCACTTACCCGACTGAGCCACCCAGGTGACCCCCCAAAAAGGTAAATTCTTTTTTTTTTTACATTTTATTTATTTTTGAGAGAGAGAGACAGACAGACAGAGCACAAGTGGGGGAGAGGCAGAGAGAGAGGGAGACATAGAATTCAAAGCAGGCTCCAGGCTCTGAGCTGTCAGCACAGAGCCCAACGTGGGGTCGAACTCACAAACCGTGAGATAATGACCTGAGCTGAAGTTGGACACTTAACTGACTGAGCCACCCAGGCACTCCCAAAAAGGTAAATTCTTAATGACAAATTAAACACTGAATTTTTGTGCATCAAGAAAGTTAATGATAAATGTGTAACTTGCACTAAATGGTTATCTTTACCATTTACCCTCAAGGTCATAGTTATGTCATTGACCGTATTAAGAGCAGAACATAAAATTCAGCTAATGGAGAAGGGCCATCTACTTCAATGGCCATTTCTATATTAAGCAGATATTAAATATGTAACAACACACGCAGTGGCAAAAGTTGTGTTTATATATTGCTCTATGAAGCAGGATGTTTTGTTCCAAACAAATGAAAATGACTGTTTTTATTCTAAGGTTTTTTTGCACACGTATGAGGAATGAAATGATAGCTATTGGCTCCATTCACAGATTTTTCTGAATTAGTTAAATGGTATTAGTTTTATATCAATCAAGAAATGTTTCAAACAATAAATTCATTAATCAGGCTCTAAGAGTTGAATGTATCTCATCCAATTAGGAAGCTCATTCTGTCAAAGATGAAATATATAACATTAACATTATTATAAATGCATATATACAGTTAGAAAAAAAATAACCCTGAAAACATTTCAGTTTTTAAGTAACTAAATTAAATAGGGTCACAAGACTGTCAGAAATGCATGCAAACACACATAATACTCTATAAAAATAAAATAAGAGTAAGGATTTTATGAGAAATATTGATTATTGAGCTCCCTTCACTAATGACTTAAAAATCAGGCTAGAAGTAAAATAGCAAGTAATTAAGGAACAATGTACAAAAGCGACAATGTCTGATAGAGAAACAGCAGGAATCTTATTAAAAAGAATAGACCAGGAAATTGAACCAAGAAAAGGATTTACAGATATTGAAAAATCTATTGATTTATTTTCCTACTTTCCATAAGTAACTTTGACAAAGCATGGTTATATATGACCAAAAAAGGGTTCCATCTATTTAGTTGTATGTCTAGGCATAACAATTTGTCTCCTGCCTGTATTTAACCAGCTGACATGACTGTTTCAGTGATCAAAAGAGCCCAGAGATTAAGGTACTTTTTTTGGTACAACTCCTAACTCTTGGAATGACTTCATGATAATAGCTGAAATGATATTTGTTTTAAAACACAGCCTTAATGCCTGGGCCTTTCCTACATTACTACTAAACTAGTAGTGAAAGACAATATATGTGATATAAGACAGATTATACTGTAAGCATAATTTGGGAAAGACTAATAGAAATATGGTAAATTTTTCTAGGTTGCTTTGAACAGAATGTTTTTTTAATTGTCCAGCATTATATATTTATATATGTGTGCATGTATATACACACATATATAAAGAAATATTCTCTTAATGAGCTAAATCAGAAATGAAGTGTGATTTAAAGTAAAAACCTACGTAAGTTCAAATGGGCAAGGTTATTTTGGGTTAACACAAATCTTCAAATATCTGAGGCCTAACACAACAGAATTTCATATTTTGCTCCCGTTACCTGTCTGAATCAGGGGAGTAGTGGGGCTGTGCACATCACAGTCTTTCAGTTACTCAGGTTAATAAAGACTCCTCCTTGACTCGTGTATCCCGTAAAGGAAAAAAAATAGCAAATCATCCACTGACTCTTCAAGATGCCAGAGCTATACTTTCACCACTTCAGTCACATTTTTTGGCCAAAACACATCAAACAGGTGTATCTAAATTCAAAGGAATAAAGGAGTGCCTGGCTGGCTCAGTCAGTCATTAGAGCATGGGACTTTTGATCTCTGGGTTGTGAGTTTGAGCCCCATGTTGGCTGTAGAAATTACTTAAAAAATAAAATAAAACAAAATAAAAATTTCTAAAAAAAAAAAAAAAAAAAAAGGAGAAAGCACAATCCCTATCATGTGTTCAGAAAGGAGAACTGGAAAAACAGCAGTAATAATTCAACTTTCTAGTCACTAAATATTCATTTCACTCCCCTTTGCCTGTGACATACATTCACCACCTTCCCAAGAGAGAAAACCCAAAACTCCATTTGGTTACAGCATTGAGCTCAAAGTTCAGGATCTCTGGATAATAGATGAGTGGTAGTCTCTACGTTAGGTCCAGTGGTGGCTCCTTCTGTTCATACAAACTGTAAGGGCAAGCTATATGTACCCCCAAACCCAAGATGTGTGAGCATAACAGGGGCAAGACAATGCAATAAACACTTGTGTTCAGAAAAGGAAAGATGAGAGCTACAGAAGACAGGGTGAAATCAGCTGTGCAGGTGGGAGCATGCGCTTTAGTTAAGCCCTTCTTCTGTGGGTGGGTCCTCTCCTCCACTGTTCTCCTGACCCTTGACTTTGCCCTTTAGGAAGTTCTTTCATTCCTTGATGGTGCTTGGCTACATCTCTAATGGGCATTGGAGAATGTGCCCTCTCTAAGGTCCTATACAATGATTGGGCCTAAAAGAAATGGGAAAAATTTTCAATGAAAGATCTCATTCATAAATCTCAGAATCTTCTTTAAAATCTTCCTTAAAGTCTTCTTTAAAAACTCAATGACTTCCTTATCTATTTGCCTGCAGTGAGTTCTAAGTACCATTTATTTTTAGATTTCTCATCTCCCACCCCCCCTTTCTATTTTAACTTAAAGGTGGGTATTTTAATAAAATGTATACCTTAAATCTCTTTTTACTGAGCCATTTTGTCCAGTTAAAATACTTTACTAGATGTCATACCCTTAGATGGTTCTTTACCATGAGACATTTTAATACTTTCAGAAATTTTAACAATGATTATGACAGCTACACTGCTCCAATTGTCTTTGCTGTGTAACAAAGCATCCCTAAATTAGTGGCATAAAACAATAACCATTTGATTATGTCCATGGATTCTGTGGGTCAGGAAGTCAGAAAAGGCACAGCAGGGATTCTGTGGGTCAGGAAGTCAGAAAAGGCACAGCAGGGATGACCATTCTCTACTCCAAGGTATTTGGAGCCTCACCTGGAAAGACTCAAATGATCACGGTCTGGAACAACTGGAGCTGAAGGATGCCTTTACAAGATACCTTCTCTGCTTAAGATGGCTGCTGATAGAAAGTACAGTGGTGGTTGCCAAGGGTTGGTGAGAGGGGAAAAATGGAAACTTCCTGTTTCCTGGGTACAGAGTTTGCATTTGAGAAGGTGAAAAAGTTTTGGGGACGGATGGCAGGATGGATGCACACCGTGTGAATGTACAAAATGCCATAGAACGGTACACTTAAAAATGGTTCAGGTGAACTTTATGTTATGCATGTTTTACCACATTAAAAAAAAAAAGGCTAGTTCTTGGGGTAAGAGGGCTTAAAAGCTGGCTCAGGTGGAATTGTTTAATGGAATATCTAACACCTGGCCTGTCTTTGTGGCTTAGGCTTCTTACACTATATTGGCTGAGATCTGCAGGGGCCATTCCAAAAGGAGACCTCCAAACAGCGAGCCTTCTGACCTGGTCTTGCAGGTCATATAGCATACCTTCTGCCATGCTGTCTTGGCTGGAATGATCACAAACCCATCAAAATTGCAGAGGAGGGGTAAGAGACCCTATCTTTCAATGGAAGGAGTGTCAATGAAATTGAGACCATGTTTTAAGAATGCTGCAGGGCGGGTGCCTGGGTAGCTCAGTCAGTTAAGCATCCGACTTCAGCTCAGGTTAAGCATCTGACTTCAGCTCAGGTCATGATCACACAGTTTGTGAGTTCGAACCCTGCCTCCGGCTCTGTGCTGACAGCTCAGAGCCTGGAGCCTGCTTCAGATTTTGTATCTCCCTCTCTCTGCACCACCACCCCCCCACACACACATTCGCATTCTGTCTCTCCAAAATGAATAAACGTTAAAAGCAAAGTTTAAAAAAAAAGTGCTGCATGTACCCTTGACTTAACCCTTGCAACAAAGCTAAGTTTAACTTAGCTTTCTCTATTTCATTTTCTACTTATTAAATTTGTGGAGGAGTTCTACACTCCAATATTACAATTCACCAAACTTCTGAACTTTCCTTTTCTTCTTTGCCTGTAAACCAGTTATTCTTTTTATTCCAAGCTACTATTTCTCATGGTCCCTTGCCCAAATGCTACCAACCACTAAAACACAATACCAACATTTATTTTTTCAACAACTTCTCATAGGAGGTATCCTTTCCAAATAATTGTGAGAATTTTTCTAAATGTATTGCTATTGCGTAATGAATTGTAATATATTTTTCTAGACTACCAATATTAGTTTCTTCAATGCTCCTTCAACCCACTTATCAAGGCAACCCCCCCTATTTTAAGCCACTTTGTGTATTAGCCAGGGTAAGTATTATGTGTTATAGGAAATAACTTTAAAAATTCAGTTATTTAGCTATATGAAATTTTACTTCCTACACACACTTCCTGCCAATTTTGGTCATCAGGGAAGTTCTGCTAATGATAGTCACGTAGGAACTAGGCTGATGGAGACCTCATTTCAAACTTGTGGTAAATCAAGCACTGGCTTTTAAAGCTTCCATCTAAAAGACATATATCTTTCACTTCTGCTCACATTTAATTGGCTAACACAAGTTGCTTAGGGACATCCAATTTCATAGAGCAAAGATGTTCAGTGTTATGATGTGTCCCATAAATAGGAGAACTAGAAACATTTATTAAATAGTACTAATGACCACTAAAGAGTTCTAAATGGTAAGATCTACAATACCTAATTTGGTAATTTGTAATCTGATGCCCTGTTAAGTATATTCAGTGGCAACTGTAGTACTGGGAATAATTAAAATTTTAATCTTATTCAAATGTAATATACTTATATAGATTTTCTTAACTGTGGATATAGAATTTTAAAAAGAAAATTAGGAAATAAAAATTAGAATTCCTCCAAACAAATCAAAAGCATTTCCTGACATATAGGATTCTTAAAAACTGGAAAATTTTTCTTTAAAAAACTTTAACATTTATTTATTTTTTGAGACACAGAGACATAGCATGAGCAGGAGAGAGGCAGAGAGAGAGACACACACAGAATCCTAAGTAGGCTTCAGTCTCTGAGCTGTCGGCACAGAGCGTGACATGGGGCTCAAACCCAAGGACCACAGAATCATGAGCTGAGCTTAAGCTGTACATTTAACCGACTGAGCCACCCAGACGCCCTTGGAAACTTTTCTAAAGAAAATTATGGTTTTTTGGGGTTTTTTTTCTGAAGGATCTGCAATCAGAGAATGGTATTATTATGCATATTGAGTTTTCTGAAATAGTTTGCATGTAACATTAAGATTAAAATGGTATAGATAACTGTTTAACACTCTCCGATACTGCTGGTTGGATAGTAAATTGGTACAAACTTTCTTGAAAGTAATTTGGCAACATGTATCAGTAGCCTTAAAATATTTACTTGACCGGGGCGTCTGTGTGGCTCTATCAGCTCACAGTTCGTGAGTTCCAGCCCAGCATCTGGCTCTGTGCTGACATCTCAGTCTGGAGCCTGCTTCAGATTCTGTGTCTCCCTTTCTCTCTCTGTCTCTCCCTCTCTTGCGCTCTGTCTGTGTCTCTGAAAATTAAATAAACACTTAAAAAAATTAAAAAAATTTACTTGACTTAGTTATTTCACTTTAATCTATATGAAAGAAATAATTAAGAGGTAAAATCATGGTTTTGAAGATTGCTTATATTTTTATGCTTGTGTGCGTATATATATATTATATATATATTATATATATAATATATATATATATCATACATATGTATCTGATATGATTTTCTATTTATACCTATATTCTACAGATACACTCATATGAAGAGAAAATACGTAAAAATATTGTTAGCACTTATATGTTAGATTCATGCCAACATTTTGGTATTTTTTATACTTTTGATGCTGTGAATTTTCTATAAAGTGCAATTATTTCTTTTATAATTTAGAAAATTGATCCATAATTAAATTAGTATCATTCTATTGAACTACCTATCCCTTTGTATCCATTATCCCTTTTCATATTATTTCAGCACTAATTATACAAATCAACTGCTTGCCATTGTATTATCTGCCCTGGATGCAGGGAAAAAAGAAAAATATTTGTTATTATACAATGTCTTTTATCAGGAATGTGTCAGCGTATCTATTAGAACCAATACAGAGAAAAATTGACCAACATTATTTTTGTCTGTTTATTGGAGAAAGGACCCTAGATAAAAACAATGGAGGCTCGAGCAACTTAATTTAAAAGGTTTTGCACCCATAATGAAAATTCCAGGTTTTAGGCTTTAGTTTCAGTCTGTATAAAGTCCTACCCCCACTTTAACACTTTCCATGATTTTTCATTTTTATTTGCCAACAAAAAGCTATTTTCTAACAGAATTGGTTATGAAATACTTTTTCTTTTGTCAGATTTTAATCATCTGGTATTAAAAGTTGCTGTTATATAATTAGAGAAGAAAATGGTGGTTCTGTTTTAATTAATGACAAAGCAAAAGAGAAAAATCAGCATTCAGCCCTCTCTTAATTTCAACAAAGTACCACAAGGATATTATTTTCCCCACTAATAAATAATTCTATTTATTTAGGTCTGTAGGCTGGGATTGCCATACATATTTTTCAATAAGAATGCTGTTATAAAGCTCAGAAATTAGTAAAAATTACATTAATTTTTATTCAAATTGCTCACTGCATAATATGTTGTCTTTTATACAAAGAACCTTTAAACCAGTTTCAATTATTCACATTAAGTGAACAAAGGATAGTCCTCTTACCATTTTGTCTTCTTTGAAAAATATGTTACAGCAAAGAGTACACTTTAGTGTGCCCACAATAAAGGAAAACAGGAAAAATTTGGAGTATTTATCCCTTTGTACTGCAGATAGCCATTACCAACAAAATAATTCTATTTCATCTGTCATCAAATACAATTTGAAAGTAATAACATAATTGCATAATCATGATATAAAACTATTAGCATTCTACTTCTCTGAAAGTAGCATTGCTTATTTAATTTCTTCCTCCTGCTTTTACTTTAAAAAAAAATTATGTCCCTAATTGAAATGTGAATCTAGAAGCAGCTGTCAGCAATTTCTTTAAGAGGTAAAATTATTTTTGGCACCTGGCACCTGAACTTTTGGCTCTATCACACCACCTCCTTCAGCCTGTCTTCACCTCCATTTCTGACACCCACTCTCCGTCGATGCTTTTGCCTTTCCACTAACTTACCAGGGATCTCATTTTTTCCCTTTTACCCCTTTGCAAAACCTGTTCCTTAAATATGAGCCTGGAAATCTCTGCATATAGATTTCTAACTGTAGCCAGTGATTAAGAATTACCAGAGTGACAAAATCAAATGTGTATAGGCCAAAGCAGGTGTCTTTTAAAGAGTGAATTGGCCTGGTGAGATCAATAAGACAATAGTCATCGCCAAAAGAGGTAAATTAATGTGGGGCGGGGGCCAATGTAGGAGCAGATAAAATAGAAATGAATTTAGTGGAAAATTAGCTACTTCATAACTAAGGAATGTTTACTATCAACTTTTCCAAATCAGGCAATAAAAAGTTGGGAAAAGGATAAAAATTGGGGCAATGTTCAAAGTTTTAAAAATGTCCAGGGAAAGCATGATTAACTCGTGTTATGGTATAAGAAATTTACTTTAAAATCCCATTGAGGCCTGGAGGCAGCAGTTGCGGCATCAAGAATTCACACTCTGGGGGTGATCTGCTGTCCTTTAATCTAAAAGGCCACCACCAAAGGCAGCTCCTGTAGGTATTTCAGCTAATTTTTATCTTCCATCAACACCTGAACTACTAACTTACTAACGATCAGAATGTTTATCCATCGGTAAAACTAGTGGTTTATCCCCCAGCTTAGAGACTTTGAGAGAAGAACTTCCACTGGCAAAGATGGTGTGCTTTTATTTAACTATATGTTTGTACCCATATACAAACATTGGGTATCTGACTGCATTGGGTACATTGGGAGTATCTGACTGCAACAACTGACGACCAGAGTCTTATTACCAGACCATTGTCACTTTGTCTCAGATGAACCTTCCACGAAAGGCTTTCCAAGAATCCAGAAATGATGGACAACTTGGTTCTCAGTCAGTTTATTGCAAGATAGGTTCTAGAATTATTATTATTATTATTATTATTATTATTATTTTTGCTGGCTTGCTAACAAATACTGTGTGGCAGAGTTTATTCTGAGGCTTGTTCCCATTAGAAGCCAGTAGTGACAGTGTAAAGGAGAATAAAAAGAGGAAAGAGGAGGGGGAAAGGAAGAAAAGAGAAGAAGAAGAGGGAGAAGGGAAAAAAGAGGTCTTAATAGTTAAATGTTTCCTAACTGAATTAGGCTGGTTGACAAAAACTGGTTTGCAAAATTAAGAGCTCAGTAGGCATGAATTTAGTATCCCCCATGGGCATGGAAGAATGTTCAATATGAACAAAAAGCTTAATAAACTTCTCACAGTTTTTATGACAAGTGGTAGTTTTGGAACAAGGCTCCTATCAAATTTAGGCTCTAATACTCCCACAGTAACTGGAAGATAAGATGCTATCTTACTTGGTGATTACATTTCAAAGAGGTAGCTCAAGGAAAGGGACTCCTGATCTTAGAGTTAGCAACAGGTTTATTAGCTTGTAAAAAAGATTTTATATACATTTAAAAAAGACAGAAGAAAAAAACCCTCATATTTACAAGTTTTCTAAAATAAATGCTCTTAGAAAAGGGAAAGGGAGAGAAGTCTCTTCCATTACCTTGAACAAGGAGAATTAAGCCCCTTATTTTATTTGTATATGCCCTTATACATCTCAATAATTCTCAAGCACACTAAAATTTGAGAACCACTGATTTAAGCCACTGTTTAAATATTCTGTTGTATTTCTGAGAATAAATTTTGTATTTATAGCGATAATCTCTGTGATCTTGAGGTTGAAGTAGACAATAGCTAGTTAAAAGACGATTTTCAAAACAGACAAAACCAAGACTCTTATACAGATACAAAAATGCACATATGTTAAAGATTTTATTCTAATCCTTAGTCATGAGAGGCTCAGATAGATATTATAATTAGTTCAAAAATCCAAAGACAAGCATATTTATAGATAAGAAATATGTAAAAACTGCTTTTTTCTAGGGAGGGAAGACATTGTACCTCTGTAGGGCAGAACAGAATTTGCATGTCTATACACAATTACCCGTTATTACTATCAGTTGCCGTCTTACTCTATTTGGGCTTTTATAACAAATATACCATAAACTGAGTAGCTTATAAACAATAGAAATTTATTTTGCGCAGTAAACTTCATATTGGAAATGATATCAAGGCATCAGCTATCTAGATAGGCATATTTTCTTTGTAACTTCACATTGTGGAAAAGGCAGGGGCACTATTTCAAGCTGCTTTTATAAGGGCACTAATTCCACTCATGAGGACTCTGCCCTCATGACCTAATCACCTCTTAAAGGCCCTACCTCCTAATACATCACCTTGGGGATTAGGTTTCAGTACATGAATTTGGGGGTGGGGAGACACAAACATTCAGAGCATAATGATTACCTGCAAGTTACAGCCTTGCAAAATAGCTCAAAGACAATGAAAGAGTTGATTTCAGATAATCTGGTGGGGTATCCTTCAGAGGTGCATAACTGAAGTATAATTCTTTTTTTTTTCTACAAGATTAGTGGTTTCAATTTGAAATATGTAATTGATTCAAGACATGATATTTTAATTTGTAAGGTATTAGATAATATGATTGTTGGTATGCAGTAGTTGAGTACTTTAAAACAAGCTGAATTATTTCATGTATATGTTTGATTTATTAGATTTACAAGAATTGCTTGAGAGCATTAATTATCCTTCAATCCTACACACATCTAACAACTCTCAGAGCTGGAACTCAATCCCCTTTCCATGTTACCATTCTGGCCCTCCAAATTATGCATAAGAATTAGAATGGTACTGTCTTCTCAGCTTCTAAAAAAGTAACCTGGTGGATGACCACAAATTAGATGGAGAACTTCCAATAGTCCAGACATGTAGAATAACGTTTCTCAGTCTTTATTCTCTTATAATTTATATGATTTTACTGTCATAAATAAATACTGTACTATTATTTATGTAGCATTATGTCATATTTATGTATTATTATTTATGAAGTTTAATTCAATATTAAAGTTACTTAAAAATTTTTATGTTTGTCTTAAGCTTGATGTCCTTGAAATCATGGATTCAATATATTTTTTCTGAAGTTATTTTTTAAATATATAAACATTACAAGTATAAGTGATTATCAACGGACTGCCTGCCATTATCTTACACAGCAATGCATGTATACATAACACATTCTGAGAAACACTGAGAGGAAAAGGAAAGGTCTTCTATGGTGGATAAAAATACATTCAAAAAAACAAAGAGGTTTCACATAATTGTTAGGTTCAGGATCATTACTTTTCAGTTCCATTTTCAACTGAGGATAGGATGCAAGAAGGTTATAACTCTAATGACCCCTGAAATTGAACAAGCCAACATGTAAAAATATTATCAAAATGAATTAAATTATTTGAATTCACTTTATAAATAGTAGAATATAAACAAAATAATTAGTGACACTGAAAAGTTTCAGAACTTCACAACAAGTCCTGCCATGGCTATGGGATAGGCAAAGGTTTCTACAAATTTATAAATTATTAAGGAAGAATACATAATTTTTTAAAGTTAGATGAAGTCAAGAGGTAAGTCCTAAAATTTAATGCATGCTTTGAATTAATGTCTTATGCCTTTACTTTGTTATTATAAAGTTGATATTTACAAACATACTCCATTAAAAATTACTGTTCTTTTCTAAAATGCATGAGTGTTGGGCTAAATCTCTCAGTTCCTCATTTGTGATGAGGCCAATCACAAGGTCTGTGTGTTAATGATGTCCCATTACCTATTTCTAGTCCTATGCCCAGAATTACTGCTCTACATTCATGGAGTAAGTCTGGAAAGTTAATTCATAATTCAGAGCTGGCATTTTTCTCTAGTGAATTTGAAGAAGACATATAATATTGTCTTACACAGTCTGTAATAGTTGAGATTCTTTGCTTAAGTGATCTGGTTTGTACAAGATCCTATACATTTAGGCTTTTGTTGTTTTAAGTTTCAAGAATCAAAGACTGTGCCAACTAGCTAAGATTGAAAATATGAATTATAGTCTTGTGACAATGGTGAGTGTTAAAATTATGCCTCCACTCATCTATTTTATGCAACATGGTGGGACCCTGAACTGATAAGGACAAAATAGATTAACATAACAGTAAGACAGAGAGAACATTTTCTAAAGTAGATGTGGGGAATAAGCTTAGGAATTCCCTAAGCTTGCACCAATGGGTCAACAAGACATAAAGAAATAGAAACCCACAGGATGTACACAGCCAAGATTAGGTAAAATAGATTAGGTAAACAGGGCAAAGGCCCCCAGTATAGGACAAAGGTATAGGAATAGGAAGTCTCAAGATGGAAACATCCAAAATTAGGTAAACAAGATTAGGTATTCAGGGAGGAAACACCCCCCAACTTAGTACAATAGCAGAAAGCTGCTTTCATAGGAAGGAAGGACCAAAATAGGTAAACAGGTAAACAAGGATATAGATGGCAGCAGGGCAAAGTTGCCCAGAGTGGAGCTAATTAGCAAAAGAAAGGTGCCTTGCTGACCCTGAGGTAGCAAGCTCTGTCTGTCTTATCCCCTAGGCTAGCTAAGATAAACAGATGTGGTACCTCATGCCTGCAATAAACAACCAGCTGCCCGGCACTAGGACTTTATTTTGTATTGACTCAAACCCCTAACATCACATATCTTCAAAACCCCCTTTCCCTCACGCCCATGAGTTAACGTTCTCGATTTTATTGTCTCTTTGTGCATGTCCATCACGCTTGTAAGCCTTCTGATCCAAAAAAAACAAAAAAAACAAAAAAAAAACGGAGCAAGGACCCTTACTTGGGACTCTTGTCTCCTCCCAGACATTAGCTTCTCTTGCATTTCAATCCTGCGTTCACTGTCTTGCTGGAAAAGAGAGAACTCCAGACCCAGTGTCTACAACAGCAGTTAGTATACTAAAGTAACTAGTGGTAAGACTACAAGAAGTTTATGCAAATGAAACAACTATAAATGTTTGAAAACTTGAGCACCTATTTTCAAATTTGGTTTTGTATTATCTCCAAAAATTTTAGATTCCTTTTGTTTCCAAATTTAGACTCCTAGCTTTTTCTTAGTTTGCTTCCATTCTTCTCTCTGGGGGAAACTTGCTCTGATTTATAGACTTTTCTCCTGTGATATGTCCCATTACTGATTCTTCATTCTATTACTTACCTAGAATTCAATTTCCAGAAAATGTTCAATCTCCAGGACAGAGCAAGTTGACAGTTTGTTGTTTCTTATGAAAATGGACGTTGTGTCATTTCATTTAGGTATGACTTGCCCCCTAACTCCGTTATATAAATATTATATAACCAAGTATAACATTCAAAATCAAAAGCAAAACTCCTGCTAAAATTCCTTTAATTTCTGCTGTGAGTCTATTTGCATACGTGGAGTATTGCTTTATTTGCATATTTAAAAAAATAGGGAAAGGTAACAAGGAAACCTTTTAACTTAGCTAAAATAAACAATTTTTTCATTGTATAGACAGTCATATATAACTGTATGTTTATGAGCTGTTCCATTATATGGCATACCATTTTAATATTTCTTGATACATGATTATTTTGGGGGTTATAAATCAGGCAAATTTCAAAGTATAATTAGTGCTTATAATAACCCAAGGCAAGTAAAACAATCTCTCTGATTTATTTATTTGTATTAGATGATTCTTATTTTCATGACATTCTATATTAAGTTTAAATACAGCGAATTCAACAAACTGCTCAGTAGAAGTGTGCACCCATGACATTAGTGGGGTGTCATATCACTTTGTATCAGAAAAATGTTCATTCATTATTCAGATGCTTGAGGTTAGAATCAAATCCCTTCCATGCAAATGGTATCAACATTAAAGTTACTTCAGAAAAAATTTTAAAAATAATAGCATAAGTTGTTTTTTAATTTTTTTAATTACTTTTTTAATCTTTATTTCTGAGTGAGTGCACACAAATATGCAGCAGGGGAGGGGCAAAGAGAGAAGGGAACAGAGGATCCTAAGCAGGCTCTGCGCTGACAGCAGAGAGCCTGCTGTGGGGCTTAAATTCATGACCCATGAGATCATGACTGGAGCCAAGGTTGGACTCTTAACTGACTAAGCAACCCACGTGCCCTTAGCATAAGTTGTTTAAATAACAGTCAAAGAGCAGAACTAAATGGAATGATTTACTGATACTTATGAAATAATATAACCTGTGGACACAGCATCCACAGTTTTAGAACAAAAAAATCAGGATGTGTAGTTATTTTAAGATATGTTATGAAATATCATTAGAAGCTACAATTTTTAGGTGGCTCTGATGTGTCTGACATTGAACTAAACTCTTTTGCAAAGTTATTCCATTTAAGTGTTATTTTAACATTATTTCAAATGTGAATTTACATATACTTTGAGTATTTTAAAGTCAACAGTGTTCTTTTTTCTTAGTAAATGCTATAGTCATATGGTTTAATGTAAAATAAATTAGTAATAAATTTAATCTGTTACTCTTTTCTATATTTCTACCCTATTTTATTATTAATATTCATTGAACCATGATCTACCAGTGTACGAACAATAGATAACACATACATGGACAGTTTGGACCTACTCAATATGGAAAACTATCATTTTCCTAACCCTTTATTGCTCTTAGTCTGAACCATCCTACTTTCACAAATCCAACTCTGTAACTATGGAATCAGAGTATTTGATGTAAATATTCATTAGTCATTGTCGCCATGCATAAACCATTCTATACATTTTAAACAACACACATTATTCAAAAAAACTTTACATTCTGTGTCTATTGCTGTGTAACATATTACCACAAACTTAGTGGCTTAAAAGAACACACATTTATTATCTCAGTTTGATCACAAGTCCAAGCAGGGCACAGCTGGGTTTTCTGCTCAGAGTCTTGCAAAAGCCAAAATCAAAGTTGTCAGCTAAAATGTGTTCTTATCTGTAGTTTGGGGTCCTCCCCAAGCTCATTCAGGTTGTTGGCATAATTCAATTCCTTAAAGTTATCCTCATTTTCTTTCTGACTGTTGGTCACAATGGTTCTCAGTTCCTAGAAGCTACTCTCAGGTCCTATACATGTGGGCCTTTAACAACATGGCAGCTTGTTTCCTAACTAAAGCCCAACTGCAGATTCTCTTCCAGTTTGTTAGAGTGGAGTCCTATGTAATGTAATCACAGAAGTGATTATCCTCTCATATTCACAAGTCCTACCTACATTTCTGGGAAAGAATAATACACAGAGAAGTACAGCAGAAGACAGGAATCTTGGAGGCCATCTTGGAATGCCTGGGCCAACTCAGAAGCTGGAAGGATATTCAGGAAACATTTATCAAGATTTTTATGTGTGCTAGATGCTGTGTCAGGCCCTGAGTTACAAAGATGAACAGTATAAGGTCTTTGACATAGAGGAATGCTTGTATTACAATGTAATCAAAGGGAATCTTCATAATACATGGAATTATAGCCTGCTTCATCCATATCTAGTGCTACGAAAATTTTAAGGAATATTATTCCCAGGAAGTGAAGTCACACTGGCTTTCCATCTTTGTCCCTCTTTCTATCTCTATAGATAACTATTTGCTCTATTTTCTTTTACTTTTATAATTATCATTGGGAGAAAACTATAATACCCCTAATTAATATGCAAATACTGAAATATCTATGTATTAGTTAATTGAAAATCAAAACATCAAAAGGACCAAGAAAGAAATAGCTTGAATTTGCAAATGTGATTAATTAAGTAGAGTATTAGGAAATCAAATTAGTATGTTTTCAGTTGCACATTTTCCTTTTTTAGTTTTCAAACAAGTATTCCTTCAACTTTAAACGAGTCAACATCTCTAATTAGTGGCCTTGGTTGATTTTTAAAGAGTGTTTTATGGTTAATAGGCTGAAATCGTAAAGCATTCATAGTGTATTTAAAGAGAGTGATGATATTTTACTTCTGGCACGAACTGGTGCCATATGGAGTCCACAACACCTCACATTATTAGGATCAAAATGCTGCCTGTTCTCTAGGGAAAAAATATTTACTGAGTAACTGGTTAAAACACTTCTAAAAAGTTAAAAACATGGTACTCCAATATCAGAAGAATTTGGGAAATAAATAAGGAATATTTAGAAAAGTACTATAAGTTGTAAATGTTTAAAATTAAAATCTTTACTCCAAATATCCCAAATACTTTACCCACACTCAAAAATCATGTTACTTGAGAAACCATATAATTTATCATTAAAACTAAGATTTCTAAATATAGTTCTTTCTACTAACAACTGAAGCTGAATTCACAAGGACATTTGAATTGAGAGGCATAGAAGAGTGGCTATAAATATTTTTGGCCCATGAGTCACTCTGCAGAGGAAGAAAAGTGTCCCACTCATATTTTTCTTTCACTGTATTGTTGGAGAGGGAAAAGCATCTCCCCCAGACTGGTTTGTTTCGAATGGCTGAGTCTCAACTTTTGGAACTAGGCAAGTGTAAGCCTTATTTTCATCATAAATTTAAAAAATAGAAAGATAATAAAAAATATAAATAGATAATATAGTTAAGAAGGCTAATATGAAGAAATCATAATTGAAAAAAAACTATGTTGAGGTATGTTCCCTCTAAACCTACTTTGTTGAGGGTTTTTATCATGAATGGATGTTGTACTTTGTTGACTGCATTTTCTGCATCAAAACGATCATATGGTTCTTATCCTTTCTTTTACTAATTTGGTGTATCACATTGCTGGATTTGTGAATACTGAACCACTGTTGCAAACCATAAATAAATCCCACTTGATTATGGTGAATGATTTTTTTTAATGTATTGTTGGATTCAGTTTGCTAGTATTTTGTTGAGAATTTTTGCATCCATATTCATCAAGGATATTGGCTTGTAGTTCTCTTTTTTTAGTAGAGTCTTTATCTGATTTTGGTATCAGAGTAATGCTGGCCTCATAAAATGTATTTGGAAGTATTCCTTCCCTTTATATTTTTTGGAATAGTTTGAGAAGGATAGATATTAACTCTTCTTTAAATGTTTGGTAGAATTCTCCTGTGAAGCCATCTGGCCCTGGACTTTTGTTTGTTGGGAGTTTTTGATTACTGATTCAATTTCTTTGCTGGTTATCAATCTGTTCAAGTCTTCTATGTCATTATGTTTCATTTTGGTAATTTATATGTTTATAGGAATTTATCCATTTCTTCTCAGTTGTCCAATTTGTTGGCATATAGTTTTTTATAATATTCTGTTACAAGTGTTTGCATTTCTGTGTTGTTATTTCTCCTCTCATTTGTGATTTTATTTACTTGGGTCCTTTCTCTTTTCTTTTTGATAAGTCTGGCTATGGATTTATCAATTATACTAGTTTTTTCAGAGAAACATCTCCTGGTTTTATTGATCTGTTGTATTATTTTTTTAGTTTCTATGTTATTTATTTCTGTTCTAATTTCTCTGATTGCCTTCCTACTGCTGGCTTTAGGCTTTGTTTATTGCTCTTTTTCTACTTCCTTTAGGTATAAGATTAAGTTGTTTGAGATTTTTCTTGACTTTTGATGTAGACCTATATTTCTATATACTTCCCTCTTAGGGCCACTTTTGCCACATCTAAAGGTTTTGGACCATTTTGTTTTTATTTTCATTTGTTTCCATGTATTTTTTTTTAATCTATTCTTTGATTTCTTGGTTGACCCATTCATTGTTTAGTAGCATGTTGTTTAAACTCCATGTATTTTTGTCTTTCTAATTTTTTCTTGTGGTTGACTTCAAATTTCATAGCATTGTGGTCAGAAAAGGTACATGATATGATTTCAATCTTTTTGTATTTGTTGTGACTTAATGCCTAATTTGTAACCTAATATGTGATCTACTCTGGAGAATATCGCATGAGCACTTGAAAAGAATGTGTATCCTGCTGTTTTAGGATGGAATGTTCTAAATATATCTGTTAAAACTATCTGGTCCAGTGTGTCATTCAAAGCCATTGTGGATTTTCTGTTTAGAAGATCCGTCCATTGATGTAAGTAGAGTATTAAAGTCTCCTACCTTTATTATGTTATTATGAATTAGTTCCTTTATGTTTGTTACTAATTGTTTTACATATTTGGGTGCTCTCCCGCTGGGTGCATAAATATTTATAATTGTTATATCTTCTTGTTGGATTTTCCCCCTTATGACTGTAAAGGCCAGATATGAAAAACCCACAGCTAATATCATCCTCAATGGAGAAAAACAGAACTTTTTCCCTACGGTCAGGAACAAGACAGGGATATCCACTCTCTCCACTGTTATTTAACATAGTACTGGAAGCCTAGCCACAGCAATCGGACAACAAAAAGAAATAAAAAGCATCCAAATCAGCAAGGAAGAATTAAAACTTCCACTATTTGCAGATGACAAAATACCCCATACAGAAAACCTAAAAAACTTCACCAAAAGACTGCTAGAACTGATAAATAAGTTCAGCAAAGTCACAGGGTACAAAATCAATGTACAGAAATCTGTTGCATTTCTATATACCAATAATGAAGCAGCAGAAAGAAATTAAGGAATCAATCTCATTGACAATTGTTCCAAAACAATAAGATACCTAAGAATAAATCTAACCAAAGAGGTGAAAGATCTATACTACAAAAACTATAAAACACTGATGAAAGAAATTGAAGATGACACAAAGGAATGGAAAGACATTCCATGTTCATGGATTAGAAGAACAAATATTGTTAAAATGTTTATACTACTCAAATCAATCCCTATCAAAATATCAACAGCATTTTTTCACAGGGCTAGAACAAACAATCCTAAAATGTGTATGGAATCACAAAAGAACCTGATTAGCCAAAGCAATCTTGAAAAAGAAAAGCAAAGATGGAAGCATCAAAATTCTAGACTTCAAGTTGTATTACAAAGCTGTAGTGATCAAGACAGTATGGTACTGTCACAAAAATATACACGTTACCCAACAGAACAGAATAGAAAACCCAGAAATGAACCCAAACTATATGGCCAATTAATCTTCAACAAAACAAGAAAGAATATGCAATGGGAAAAAGATAGTCTCTTCAACAAATAGTGTTGGGAAACTGGAGAGCAACATGTAAAAGAATGAAACTGTACCACTTTCTTACACTATACACAAAAATAAATTAAAAATAAATGACTTCAATGTGAGACAGGAAACCATCAAAATCCTAGAAGAAAACACAGGTAGTACACAGGTAGTAACCTCTTTAATATTGGCTGTAGCAACATTTTTCTACATATGCCTCCTGAGGCAAGGGAAACAAAAGCAAAAATAAATTACTGTGACTTCATCAAAATAAAGAGCTTCTGCGCAGTGAAGGAAACAATCAATAAAACTAAAAGGCGACCTTCAGAATGGAAGAAGATATTTGCAAACAACATATCTGATAAAGGGTTAGTATAAGAAATATATGAAGAACTTATAAAACTAGGGGCACCTGGGTGGCTCAGTCAGTTGGGCGTCCGACTTTGGCTCAGGTCATGATCTCGCAGTCGGTGAGTTCGAGCCCCACGTCAGGCTCTGAGCTGACAGCTCAGAGCCTGGAGCCTATTTCCGATTCTGTGTCTCCCTCTGTCTCTGACCCTCCCCCGTTAATGCTCTGTCTCTCTCTGTCTCAAAAATAAATAAACATTAAAAAAAATTTTAAAGAACTTCTAAAAGTCAACACTCAAAAAACAAATAATCCAATTAAAAAATGGGCAGAAGACTGAATAGACATTTTTCCAAAGAAGATATACTGATGACCAACAGACACATGAAAAGATGCTCAACATCACTGATATCAGGGAAAGACAAATCAAAATTACAATGAGTTATCACCTCACACCTGTCAGAATGGCTAAAGTCAACAACACAAGAAAAAACAGATGTTGCCAAAGATGTGAAAACACTATAGAAGTTCCTCAAAAAGTTAAAAATAGAACTACCTTACCACCCAGAAATTGCACTACTAGGTATTTACCCAAAGAATAGAAAAATGCTAATTCAAAGGATACATGCACCCTGATGTTTATAACAGCATTATCTAGAATAGCCACATTATAGAAACAGCCTAGTGTCCACTGACTGATGAATGGAAAAGAGGTTGTGTGTATGTGTGTGTGTGTGTGTATGTATACATAAATAAAATATTACACAGCCACAAAAAAGAATGAAATATTATCTTTTGCAATGACATGGATGGAGCTAGAGTATCATCAAAATGAAATAAGTCAGTCAGAGAAAGACAAATACCATATAATTTCATTCATATGTGGAACTTAATATGCAAAACAAAGGAGCAAAGGGAGAAAAAACAAAAGAGAGGCAAACTGAGAAACAGACTCTTAATTATAGAGAATAAACTAATGGTTATCAGAGGGGAGGTGAGTGGGGGGATTGGTGAAATAGGTGATGGGGATTAAGGAGTGTACTTATAATGAGCACTGGGTGATGTATTGAAGTTTTGAATTACTATATGATACACCTGAAACTAATATTACGCTGCATGTTAACTAACTGAAATTTAAATAAAAACTTAAAAAAAAACAATAGTATATCACTGACCACCCCCAAAAGAATTGAAGAGAAAAGATGAATAAGACAAAAAAAAATGAGACAAGTTTAAATAATACTTAATTCACATACTTAAAATTCAAGAGAACATTGCACTAACATATTAAGGGTAGGTAATGAGGAAGACAGAAGAGGAAAACACAACATTCAAAAGAAAACTATGTATGAAAAGTTTGATTTTAGTGTTAATTACCACAATGAAGTATATAAAAATAGATCTAGATAGCAGATTATTAATTATTTAAATTATTTAATAATTATTCAAAAGAAGTTACAAGTTCATCTAGAGTAAGCTCCTTGGAAGATTTTTACATGGCACAATGTTAGCATGTCATGGGGGACTCACCAAGAACAGGGGAAGGGGGAGAGATGCATTGCTTTTCAAATGATCTTCATGAACAGAAATTTCTAGATGAGGAGTAGTGGAGGATAGAGTGGGCAGTGAGTAAGTGTCACAAGCAGAGGAAAAGGCAGAGCAATACCTGAACTAAGGAAAGGCTTGAGTTGCAAATATGAAAGTTTCGATGGAACCAGAAAAAATTCATGAAAACAAAATAATTCCTGGTCAAACGTTTGAATATCATAGCAAATGAATATGGGCTACCAATATCCAGGCTTCAAAAGCAGATCATATTTTAAAAATACCAATATTTTGCTGGTATCAGATATCTCCACACCTCCATAGGGTGTGGGTAATATTTACAATCACTTGCAGGGGAAAACACTATAACCCAAGCTCTCATTTACATCACCCCTTACCCTATTCTGTGTTTCTTCATCACAAATAACCACACTCTTGGATCACATATTCTAAACTTTCTCTTGGGTTTCTTTGTGTTTTACTTACTACATAGGTATGAACTTCTAATGAATACATTGCTTTTGGACGTTATACCATGCCATATAGGTTTTTGTGCAACTTTTATTCAAATTTCATTTCTAATATTTACCTGTGTTCATATGTGTAGCTGTGGTTTTTATATTTCCAATGAAATTGGGTATTCTATTTTGTAACAATTCACAAGGTATTTATATCTTTCCCTGACAATATGTATCTAGGCTGTTTCTGGCTTGGAGTTACCACCAAGGCTGCTGGAATAAATGTTCCTATACATGCATCCCCTAATGTAGCACAGAAGTATTTAGCACTATTTGATCACCTTCTCAGATTACACCTATCTATTACACTATTGGATGATCATTATATTAAAAATTAGTTCTCCTGGTTATATTGCAGCTCACTGATGTAGCTAAACATTTGTAATTCAGTTCTAGTGTCTGAACACTTTACCCTGACATTTTCCAAATGGGAGACTGTGGAGTACTGCCAGTCATGAACATAGAACTCATGAATAAAAGTTAATTGTGGATTTCAAAGGATTCAGCTTTACTGACAGTTACAGATAATATGACTTCAATTCTCAATTTCTCATGGCACTTTTTGAAAAAGTCAGTTTCCTTCCAGTCAAATAAAAGATAATCCACTGATCCTCACAAATTGTTTTAAAGTTTTGTTGTTTTCAATGGAACACTACTTGGCAATGAGAAAGAATGAAATATGGCCCTTTGTAGCAACATGGATGGAACTGGAGAGTGTTATGCTAAGTGAAATAAACCATACAGAGAAAGACAGATACCATATGTTTTCACTCTTATGTGGATCCTGAGAAACTTAACAGAAACCCATGGGGGAGGGGAAGGAAAAAAAAAAAAAGAGGTTAGAGTGGAAGAGAGCCAAAGCATAAGAGACTCTTAAAAACTGAGAACAAACTGAGGGTTGATGGGGGGTGGGAGGGATGGGAGGGTGGGTGATGGGTATTGAGGAGGGCACCTTTTGGGATGAGCACTGGGTGTTGTATGGAAACCAATCTGACAATAAACTTCAAAAAAAATAATAAAGTTTTGTTTTATTTTATTGTTATTGTTATTTTAATTTAGGGAAGGAGAATCAAAATTAGAGTGGTCAACATTGAGATGGATGCCAGTGATACAGTTTCAATCACTTTTACTGGTTTTGAATAATACCTTATCTTGCTGCTCTCTAATGGCTTCTACAAGGCAGTTGAAACACCCTTGAAATCTCCAACAGAGAAATTCCTGAGTTTACTATAAACAAGGCTGGGCATTTTATCCTAGGTAAAGTAAGGGATAAAATTCATTTCTGCCTTTTTTCCCCAAGTCTTAAATACTTACTAAAGGATAAGCAAGGATTGAATCCCAAGGGGAGTATAGAGCCCAAGAAAAGAGGCGATGCAACTTATGACAATATTTTCTAGTCCCATTTATGAAGGACCCTTTGGGAAACTCTGGAAAGCCAGAAACTCTATGAAAGTGCGTCAGTTCTCACTAAGCACAGACTTCCCAACATGAAGAAAACCAGGATTTGAATCATCAGAAAAACTGCCTTTCAGCTGAGTGTAATTTTTGAGAGGGTGCAGCAGTATCCTATCAGCAACCAACACTCTCAGTAGCTGGGGACGAGTGCCTAAGATCAGATGTGGAAGTCCAAGTGGTGGGCCACAGCACTCACCACATGTACTGGTCCTACCGTCTTTAAAAACACTTTCCTTCTACTCCAAGTCAGATCCATCAAACAAAAACTTATGTAGCAGTTTAGATACTATCTTTAGTTATCTCTTGCTGTGTAACAACTCGCTTCAAAAACTTAGAAGTTTAAAAGAAGTAAGATTAATTATCTCATAGTTTTTGTCGGTCATTCATGTCACTAGTTGTGACGTACCTTGGTGCCTCTGACTCAAGTTTACTCATGAGACTACAGTCAGGCAGGCAGACTACAGTCAGGCAAGACTATGACCTCGTCTGAAGGCTCTCCTTGGGGAGGATCCACTCCCATGCTCACTCACATGACTGCTGGCAGGATTCAGTTCTTCACAGATTGTTGGACTGAGACCTCCTTTGGTTCCTCAACATGTGGGTGTTGTTATAAGCTGAATAGTGTCCTCTTCAAATTCCTATGCGGAAACCCTAACTCATGTTACCTAAGAATGTGACTGTATTTGGAGACAGGGCCTTTAAAAAGGAGATTATGTTAAAATGAGGCTGCTAAGGTGGGCCCTAATCCAATCTGATTGGTGTCCTTATAAGAAAAGGAACTTTGGACACAAAAAGAGATACCAGAGGACAACCATGTGAAGACTTAGCAAGAAGATAACTATCTTCAAGCCACAGAGAAAGGTCTCAGGAGAATCCAACTTTCCTGGCACCTTGATCTTGGACTTGTGACAAAACAATTTTCTGTTATTTAAACTACCCAGTCTATGGGACTTTGTTATGGCAACCCTAGCAAATTAATACAGGCATCCATATAGGGCAGCTCACAAGATGGCAGTTGGCTTCCTTCCTTCAGAATGAGGGAGCAAGTGAGTACACCCAAAATGAAAGCCACAGTGTTTTTGTAATTCAATCTCAAAAGTAACATCTGAATACTCTGTTGTATCCTATTCACTGTTGTATCCTATTCAGTTCAAATGCAAAGGGAAAGGATGGCACGAGGGCATGAAACTATAGGTTGGAACCATGAGGGGCCAGCTGAGAGGCTGCCCACCACAGACATATAACACCTATAACTTATGGACCCTAATTTAGGTGAAGAAGAAAAAGCCATGATATTATATGATAAGTGAATTATGTAGGAGCTACGATAAACAACTTTTATGAGTGTTTGAACTGGGTCTAAACTGGAGGAGGAATTTTCAACCCAGGACAGTAGTAACTGTTTTCATCCCATGGCGTTACATGAAAAGAAACTTAGGAGATCGCTAGCAATCATCATAGTTGATATGAACACTAAATCCAATTTTGTTTTCTTTAACATCACCTATATTTACTCTCTTATCTGACACATTCTTCTAAGAATAAGAATAGAAGAGAGTTTAATTAGGTGAGCATCAATTGCCCTTGTACTGCTGCTTTTGCATTTAGTTTTCCATCCACCCCTTGCCAGTTTCCATGCTTGGCTTAGAAACACCTCTGCATGAGTAAAGTTTGCAGTCAATTATTATGTGACAGTACCAACTATTGCCCTAAATATATATTCAAATTAAGGGTTATATAGCGGGCATTTCTAAAGCAGAACATTCCTGTAAAGCAAACAAAAACCAAGCCAGCTGGAATGTTATTTTGGATGCACCGTCCTTCCTCAGGACCATTATTAGTTTTTTAGGACTTATTTTCAAAAATTCACTCAGAGGGAAAAAAAAGATAGACTTGCTTATAAGCAAACACTAGTTAAATGCATACTATTAAAGGTGAGACAGAGGTGCTGAGAATCCCAATCTTTCTTTTAAGAAAAAAGAAGAAACTCCATATATTTTAAGAGGCAAAAAGACCACCAGAGGCATATTTATGATTATTTCTTTCCATAGCCAAAGAGGAAAAAGGTCAGTTTGAAAAATTTTCTGGAAGACTACAACTTTTGATCCAGGTAACCTAAGTTTTAAGTCAATGGAACAAATCGATAAGTTTAAGTTCTGAATTACCTGGCCATTGGAATAGGGCATACTTGGAATTATGACCATTGGCATTTAAAATTGGCCTTGGGAAGCTTAAAGCTCCATTACTAAAGCCTCCCAAATGCTTCTACTCTCCACCTCCATCTTTTCCTGTGCCACCATCTACTGGCACATGGCAGTGAGAAGTATGGAGCTTAGACTTAGACTGGCTGCATCTGAATCCCAGCTCTATCCTTCACTAGCTATAAGACGGTTCTAAGACTTATTTCTTAATCTGTAGTGTGGGAATAATAATGGTAATTGTAGGGTTTCCATGAGGAATAAAAGGTCACTTTTTATCCAACCTGACCAAGAGTAAACATTCAAACCACATCATCCATTACTAAATTGATTATTCTGTCTGAAATTCCCTTGCCCTTCTTCAATTTGTTGACTTGCCAAATGTATTTTCCTCCTTCAAGATACAGCTCAAATATCTCTTGTTCTAGGATATCTCTGATAAGTCCTCCAAACTCCTTCTTCTGGGCTTTCATTTCATTTTATCTCTCTCTGTTTGTGCAACTTGTCACTTTCATCATGACTTTCCCTACCCCCCACCCCTTTTTTTTACCTGACTCTCCACTTGAGCTCCTTGAGACTATCAGTCATAACTTATTCTTTTGGTCCCACATAATAGATGCTCAACAAATGTTAATGAAATGAATGGTCATAAAGACATTGATATGACATTCTGTTGAACACATGGATGTCAGGATAGAGTAAGTTATGTTAACTAGAATCTTTGAAAGGAGGATTAAGAAAAAAAATCTCATTCTAAAAATGTCTCATATCAATATATTACATACAAAAGAAAAACTACTCATAATGTTTGGCACGATGGACACTTTGAACAGGGAGTAGGTTTAAAATACTTGATGCTCATACTACTGAGATAACTTATTAAAAAATGTGTGCTTAAGGGTTCATTATAACTTGTCAGGTATCATTTGTATTTGGCATTTCTTTTTTTTTTTTTTTTTACTTTTTATATAAAGGTTTTATTTATTTATTTTTAAAAATTTTTTTTTCAATATATGAAATTTATTGTCAAATTGGTTTCCATACAACACCCAGTGCTCATCCCAAAAGGTGCCCTCCTCAATACCCATCACCCACCCTCCCCTCTCTCCCACCCCCCATCAATCCTCAGTTTGTTCTCAGTTTTTAACAGTCTCTTATGATTTGGCTCTCTCCCACTCTAACCTCTTTTTTTTTTCCTTCCCCTCCCCCATGGGTTCCTGTTAAGTTTCTCAGGATCCACATAAGAGTGAAAACATATGGTATCTGTCTTTCTCTGTATGGCTTATTTCACTTAGCATCACACTCTCCAGTTCCATCCATGTTGCTACAAAGGGCCATATTTCATTTTTTCTCATTGCCACGTAGTATTCCATTGTGTATATAAACCACAATTTCTTTATCCATTCATCAGTTGATGGACATTTAGGCTCTTTCCATAATTTGGCTATTGTTGAGAGTGCTGCTATAAACATTGGGGTACAAGTGCCCCTATGCATCAGTACTCCTGTATCCCTTGGGTAAATTCCTAGCAGTGCTATTGCTGGGTCATAGGGTAGTTCTATTTTTAATTTTTTGAGGAACCTCCACACTGTTTTCCAGAGTGGCTGTACCAGTTTGCATTCCCACCAGCAGTGCAAGAGGGTTCCCGTTTCTCCACATCCTCTCCAGCATCTATAGTCTCCTGATTTGTTCATTTTGGCCACTCTGACTGGCATGTGGGAGAAAAGATATTTGCAAATGACATATCGGACAAAGGGCTAGTATCCAAAATCTATAAAGAGCTCACCAAACTCCACACCCGAAAAACAAATAACCCAGTGAAGAAATGGGCAGAAAACATGAATAGACACTTCTCTGAAGAAGACATCCGGATGGCCAACAGGCACATGAAAAGATGCTCAATGTATTTGGCATTTCAAGCCATCTACTGGAATAGCATATTGTGAACTCAGATAAAAATGGCATATATTAAGAATGTTAGTGATTAAAAGATTGTGAAAACTGATATTTGAGGGACTAGTCAAAGCAACTATTCAGTCTCTATATTTAACCACAAGCAGTATTTAGCATTATAGTTATTGATATCCATCTTAAAGTCCTATGATACAGCAATATCCATTCATTTATATCTTAGCTCAAATAAATCATTACTCTGTGCTTCCACATCTTTCATCTAAATATCAACATGTTAAAGCTTTACTTTCTAACCTGACCTTTAATGACATGTTTTTTAATTAACTTTGTATATCATTATCAATTCTTCAGTACCTGGTTTGAAATATTAAATAATTAAGCACATATTCAAATCAGCATTATTTCACAATGTAAGCAAGATCCCCATTTGAATGAAATATTTTAAACTTTAAAAATAATGTTATTTAAATCTCTTATTAGTGTGGGAAGTATCAGTGTACCTCACAGTATGAATATTCAATTTTCATTTACTAGTGCACCCAAAACACTTTTTAGTGGCTAATATCATCAAAAATAGTCCTAATACATATGCCATTCACATAATTGGATATCAAAAAATTGGGGGCATAATTATACTGAATTACACTGAAATAATAAATTATGAATTAACTCTACAAACTTATTGCAGATGTCCTTAAGATTGTTTACAGTTCCTTCAGTAGGGCTTACAAGACAAAATCAGAGTAAATTCAAAAAGAACCTAAATTCTTAAAGCTCATGCCTCAAATAAGGATTCATTTCTTATTTCTCAGTTTCCTTACCTACTTGGCTTTTATTTTTAATGCATTATAGAATGCGGTCTCTGTCATCTCCAAATTATACGAAAACTCTTTCTTCACTGCCACTATCACAGACTAAGTACCTATCATTGTTTGACTGACTACTATCAATCACTTCCTAAGAGATAACATTAGTGATTCCCCCCTTCAAAAGTTTCTTCAAAGGTGAATATATTTTGACATTCAGTCAAACGTCTTATCAGACATTTTTTAAATATTCTAGAAACAGTACTAACCTCCCCCAGTTTAGAGGAATGGTGCTGGTATAAGTGTGCTGGTAACTGAGCACACTGCAAAATAAAGACTCCCTCACCTGATGCCTCTCTTCCTATCTTAGGTCACTAGGGCCAAAGGGATGAAGCTGTAAAGGCTTAAACTTAGCTTACATCATTATATATTTATATTTTCATCTGATGGAGGGAAAAAAATAGAGATAAAAAGAGAAATAGGCAAATCTTCAATTATAGTTGTAGACTCTAATATAACTCTCCCCAACAAAATAAATAAGGAGAGATAAAAGTCAGTAAATATAAAGATTTGTGTAGCACAATTTAACCATCTTAATCTAATTTATATCAACAACTACAGAATACATAATTTTTCAAGTTTATGCAGCACATTTACCAAGGTTGTCTACTATCGCCACATTTATTCAGTAATGTATTGGAAGTCCTAACTGAAGCAACAAGGCAAAAAAGCAGAAATAAAAATTAGAAGGATTGGAAAGGAAAAGTAATGATTTTTCATCTTAAACATAAAAATGAATCTTTAAACAGGCTATTAGGAGTAATAAGTACAGCAAGATCATAGACTGTACTATTGATGTATAAAACCTAACTATATTTATATATAAAAGAAAAAATAGAAAAGGAAAACAAAAATATAAACCTTTACAATAGTACAAAAAATCAATAATCCTATAGCATAATTTTAAGAATAAATTAAAAACTTATGGAATATTTCTCCATTTAAAACCACAAAAGATGAAATAATTTCTAAAAGAACCTAAATAAATTGAGAAGTATAACATTCCAATGGACTGGAAGATTCAGTAATGTTAAGATATCAATTTTCCCCAAAATTGATAGATAGTTATAGATGGTGCAATTCCAGTCAAATTCACACTGGATTTTGTTTTATCATCTTTAATTTATTTTGTTTTTAAATTACATATTTATTTGTCTACTTATGAAATTGCCAAGGTGATACTAAATATGGAAATAGTCAAGAATAGTAGAGAAAATCTTGAGGAGCAAGCTGGAGAATCACACTACCAAATACCAAAACTTACTATGAAGTTACAGTTGTTAAACCAGTGTGATATTATTGTAATATTACTACAACACACTAATGGAACAGAGTAGTGTTGGAAAAGACCAATACAAATACATTTTCCTAATTTACAACAAGATGCCACTACAGTTCAGTGAGGAAAAAGGGTTTTTGTTGTTGTTTTTAATAAATAGTACAGGTACAACTGGATAACCATATGGAAAAAATGATAGTAGACCTCCTCCTTACACCACACGTAAAAATTAACTCAAGAGGCATGACATACTTAAACGCAAATGATAGAATGTTAAAGTTCTAGAAGAAACATAGAAACATATATTCACAAACATGAAGTAAAGTTTTCTTCAATAGGATATGAAAAGAACTAACCATAAAAGAAAAGACTGGTAAAACACATTTCATAAAAATCAAGATACCAAAAAGATAAGCAACAGAATGAGAGAAGAGGTTCATAACACAAAGCAACCCAGTTAAAACTTGGCATAAAACTTGAACCAGAATTTCATGAAAAACTATACCAAAATGGGCAGTCAATATGTACACAGACAGTAAACAACATAGTCACCAGAAAAAAATGGAAATTAAACTACAATGTGATACCACAATGTACCCATCAGAATTACTAAAATAAGACACTATCAATGTTGGCAAAAATTTGGAAAAATTGGAAGTCTTTGTCAATGGTAGTGTAAATTGAGTTAAGTCATACTGAAAACTCTGTAGTGTTATCTACTACAACTAAACACACATATGGCCTCCACTCAAAAAGTGCACTGCTAAATATATACTCTCCAAAGTAATGATGCTGACCAAACAGCATAGTCAATATATTCATGGTCAAGGTTTGTTTGCAATGGCCTCATAATGTAACTAATCCAAGTTCCCTTCAATATGGGATAGGTAAATAACCTACAGAATAATATCCATACAGTGAAACACTACACAGCATAAAAAAGAATGAACTACTTATGCACACTATAAAAGAATGGGCTCAGCAACATTGTGGAATCTCACAGATATAAAGTTTAGTGAAAGACTTCAGGCACAAAAGAGCACATACTGTATGATTCCATTTATATAAAGTTCAAAAATAGGCAAAATCAATCTTTAGTCATGGAAATCAAAATAATCATTATGTTTGCTGGGCTGATTGGGTATTGACTAGTTGGGCGATAATGCAAGAAAGCCTTCCACGTGATGGAATTTTCTCTATTTTGATAGAGAAAACACATTTTATATGTAAAAAATATATATATTTAGTATAACTCCATATAAGTTATATTTCAATGAAATATCACCCAAAACAAGAACAAAAAGTAAATTCTGGGTGCATAACAATAACTGCCCTATGAGACTGTTTTGGGTGCTCAATGGAAATTCATTAATAAAAGTACATTTACTATAATTCCTGCCACATAACCACATAGTAAGCATCAATAAATATTGGATGAACAATACCAAGTTTTGTTGATGATGTGCAGCAACTAGAAATCTGATATTCTGCTGCTGGGAGCATATATTGGTACAGTCTATTTGGAAAAAAAAAACAGCTTGGCGTTATCTGCAAAGGTGAAACTTCTAGCCTATGATAGACATTCCTCTCTTAGGTATAGAACAAGAATATGAGTACATATGCCACCCCAATAAATGCACAGTAATATTATTTTCAGCTTTATCCATTATAGCCCCAAACTGAAAACAATTCAAACACCTATCAACTCTAGAGTAGATTAATAAATTGTAGTAGATTAATACAATGAAATATCACTTAGTAATGTATGAGAACAAACTGTGACCAAAGTCAGCAACAAAGGTAAATGTTGAACAAAAGAAGCAAGGCCAAAAAAAAAAAAAAAAAAAAAAAAGGGGTACATAGTATACAATTCAGATTTTAAAAAGTAGAAGCTGTATGATTCTCCTTATAAGAAGCTGAAGAGTGGGCTAAATTAATCTGCAATAACAGAAATCAGAATGGGCTACTTCTTCAGAGAAGTGGTAGTTATTGTCTAGAAAGGGGCATAAAAAACCTTCTGGAATACTGGAAATTTTCTACGTGCTGAGATGAGGGATGGTTACACATTGTATGCATATTTAAAAATCACATAAAGCTGTGTGTTCGATTTGTATACTTCATAGAGACATTATACCTCAATAAAATGTTTTAATAAGAATTTCAAAATTTAGGATATAAAAAACTAAATAACAAAAAAATTTACCTAGTTCTACCATGATTTTTTAAAAGCAGAAATAGTAATGTCAATATATTTTAGAAATACATTACAATAACATTTGGATTATGTAACAAAAGCAAGGGTCATTCTTGGATAAATAAGAACAGCAACATTAATATGTTCACAGTATTTAGGACATAAGTCCATAAGAATGTTAAATTTAATAATATATGAGATGTAGGGATTGCTGAAGGGAAAGATAAAAACTTATAATTACTGTAGAAAAACAAACTAAATTAACATAACCTGTAAGATTGTATAAAAAGAACATCAGTCTTTTCCCCAATCTCAAATAAAAACACACAAAACAGAAGGAACCGACAACCATGAAAAATTCATGAACTAGAAAAATATAAAAATTGATTTAGACAAACCCAAGAACTGTTACCCTGAGAATATCAATAAAAGAGATGTCCTACTTCTACCCTAATCTAGGGAAAAAAATGGAAAAAAGATAACTAAGAATAGAATATTATATTAGCAAAGATATAAAAGATTACTTTAAATTTGTTATTTCCAGGCTAATCTGGAACCTGGATGAAAAGGCTAATTTTTTAGGAAATATAAATTAACACAGTTAAGAACAAAATGGATTATCAAAAAGCCAATGAGAAAAATTTTAAAAATTGAGAATGCTGCCAAATAACTACTCCCCAATAAAGAAAACACCATTCTCTGCCAATTTTATTCTTTTGTTTCAACAACGATTTCATATCTTAAAGGAGCATACATAATTTGGCATAATTTTGCAAAATCAATTTGGAGACTCATGATAAATAAATTAATCTCTCCATTCTATTTACAAAATTAGCATATATTGACAATAAAACCTGAAAAATGCCCTTCTAAAATCACACACAAATATTACTGCTAAATATAAATTAAAATTTGTAAGTGAAACATTTGTATGTGTATTCTTCAAGCGAATTGGGGTTGTGGTGGTTTTGTAGCATTAATTAAATTGGAACTACATTTCCCATGATTCACTCTCTTGTATGGTCTGGGCCAGGACTGGACACAAGAAAAATTTGCATGAGGTTTGGGAAGCAGAAGAAAAGTCATCACCCTCTGAAAGTCAGAGTAGGGATCTAGGTGCTGCTGCATCCCATGTGTCATCTGCTTGTTCATTTTGCTGCTGGGCCTGCAGTTCCTTAAGCTCCAAGTTGACCTCCTGTAGATTCTGCATCCTGAGACAGATGCAGCTTTTTTTTTTTTTTTTTTTTACTAAATCACTTCTTAATCAAGGTTAAAGATGGTAAATGAAACATTTGGCTTGTATTCATGGATTGAATACTTGGATTCAATCATGGATTCAATCAGACATGGATTCAATCCTTGTCTGATTTTCTTCCAGATGGTCAACCTGGCAATATATCAGAGATTTCTCTCCCATCACCAGACACAGAAGGATAGCTTTCCATGGACTTCTTTACTGGCTCTCTCTTTTAAGATCCCCGGTTAGTAACTTTTATCTGATCCTCCAACTATCCCCTTCCAGACCTCTGGTTCTTCAGTTCTCCCTTATATATCACTTACAACAATTTCCTTATTCTTTATCACTCATAATTGTCCTGCTTCTCTGATCAAACACTGACTGGCAAGTGGCATAAATTCCAAGTAATGATTGTTTACATAAGGAAATCTATCAGTATAGTTCAAATATTTCATCATATTAAATATGTCCAAACTCATCTTCCAAAAAAAAAACTTCAATGTCAGAAAATTCTATAACACATTCAATCTTACATCATCTCTTTCAGAGAATTAAACACACACACACACACACACACACAAAACAAACAAACAAAAACCCAGAAAACAGTCTCTAATTCATTATATGATCTAGCTTAGCCTGAATATTAAAACACAGCAAGGGCAATATGAGAATGAAAATATATTTTCCTCATTAACAGAAACACAAAAGTTTTTTTTTTGTTTTTTTTTAATGTTTATTTATTTTTGAGACAGAGAGAGACAGAGCATGAACAGGGGAGGGGCAGAGAGAGAGGGAGACACAGAATCTGAAACAGGCTCCAGGCTCTGAGCTGTCAGCACAGAGCCCGACGTGGGGCTCAAACTCACAGACCGTGAAATCATGACCTGGGCTGAAGTCGGATGCATAACCGACCAAGCCACCCAGGTGTCCCAAGAAACACAAAAGTTTTAAACAGAATTTTAGCACACCAAATCCATTAATGTATGTATATTTATGTAAATATATCCAAGTTAGATTTTAGCCCAGAAAGACAAAGCTGGTATAGTTTAGAAAATCAAATAATATAATTCCCCACATTCACCAATAGAAAAACCATTTGACAGCTTCAATAAATGTAGAAAAAGCATACAATAAGATATATATAAATATTCATTTAAAAAAAAACATAGAAATAGAAACGAAGGAAAGTCTCTCAATTAAAGGCTATCTTTTAAAAAATCTTCAGTAAACACCATACAAATGTTGAAAAATGTCCTTTTGAGATCAGGAATAAGACAATGAGAGAGCTTCTGGGTTGGTGAACACATGGGAGGTGCTGGGAGGGTGGTCCACCTGGCAAGATTATAAAATCTCTGTGCCCCTTCCCATATAACTTTTCCTGTACATCTTTTTCATCTGTTATTCTTGGGTTACACCCTTTTAAAATAAACTGTTAATCTAGTCACTATAGTTTTTTCCTGTGTTTTCTAAACATGTCTAGAAACGAAGAAGATTATGAGGAGTATGATGATAACATGGGCTTTGGTCTTTTTTACTAAGCTTATTTTGTAATATGTTCAAGAAAAAGCTGAACAAGAAAGAAAGAAAGAAAGAAAGAAAGAAAGAAAGAAAGAAAGAAAGAAAGAAAGAAAGAGAAAGAAACAAAGAGAGGGAGGGAGGGAGAAAGCCCCGCATGTCAGCACAGAGCCTGATGTGGGGCTAGAACTCAGCAACCCTGGGATCACAACCTGAGCGGAAACCAAGAGCCAAATGCTTAGTGGACTGTACCACCCAGGCCCCCCAGCAAGCAGTTTATTCTAACTGTAATCCAAAAATGTATATGGAAATGCCAAGGGCCAAGAATAATCAAGATACAATAGACAGAAAGAATGTGTGGAAGCAGTTACTCTACCAGATACCAAAACTAATTTTAAGCCTCTAATAATTGAGACTGTGTGCATTGGCACAGGGATAAAAAAAAAAAAAGATACCGGGAGAACCCAAATAAGGAAACCCAGGGAGCATGAGCAGTTGTTACATGTCAGGGTTAACAAAGCAGACAGGGAGGAGAGAGTTTTAAAGAAATGATGCTGAAATCATCAGATACGTATATATAAAAAACATGAAATTAGATCCCTACTATAGGAAAATCAACTAAAATGAACCAAAGATCAAAAATGAAAGGCAAAAGTATACAGGAAATATAGATAACATAGCTTAGGAACATTTCTTTAACAAAATACAGGAAATATAGATAATATAGCTTAGGAACATTTCTTTAACAAAATACAAAACTTTTGCTTTCATAAATCAAATAATTGACACCTTGAATTACATTATGAATTTTTCTTCAATGTGACATGAACAAAAGAGAAGAAAGGTAAGGTATATAGGACAAGATATTTACAATTCATATTATTGACAAAGGCTTAGTATAAGAATACTAAAAGAATCCCTACAAACTAATATGAAAAAAACTAATGAAAATGGGCTACATTTTTTGAATAAGTACTTCCTGGAAAAGAAAACCTTTAAATGGCCAATAAAAATATGAAACACTGCTCAATATCACTAATAAAGGAAATAAACATACAAACCAAAATGAGATATCATTGCATATCCCCTCAATGTACAGAAGTTTAAAAGCCTGACAATATCAAATCTTGGCAAGGACATACAGCAAAGGAAATTCACATAAATTGCTGGCTGATTCCAAACTGAATTATAAGACTGTTTGGTTTTATGTAATTAAAAGGAAAACCATTATGACCCACTATGAAGGAATTCCATTCCCTCAGAAAGACTCATATAAATGTTTAAGATACCTATAGGAGAATGTTTATAGTAGCAGCAGCAGCATTGTTTAAAAGCAAAAACATGGTAGAAACAAAAGCCCACCAACTGTAGAATTCATAGATTTTTAGAATCTTTTAATGAGCCTCTACATAACAACGAAAATTAATAGACTATAGTTACTTGTAATATGGGATGAGTCTCAGAAACATAAGGCTGAGTGAGAGACAAAAGACAGATAAATTAAGCTATGTAGTAGTGTATAAAATTAATGTCCAAAATCACTGCATTTCTTACATAAGACTAACGACTTGGAAAATATAATTGAAATAATTTGAAGATTGCAATAAAATATAAAATCTATAACAGTAAATAATATATCATGACATGCTAGCGATCTATGTCTATGAAACATTACTCTCTAAGGATGGAAATTTAAAATACCTGAATAAATGTAAAGACTTCTTATCATTGGAAGAAAAAACTTCAAATAATAGAAAAACAAGTTTTGAACAAGTACTAATGAGTGATTAATGAATGTAAAGGTCATTCAATGAACTGAGGTGCAATGAGTAAGTTTGACATTATCCCAATCATCACCCCAAAGGTATTTGAAAATAATTCTAAATTAATCTGTAAAAATTAATGTAGGAAAATAAGTAGGATAAATATAATCAAGAAAATTAAAGAGAAGTGACTTATCATATAAAATTTTTAAATGAAAGCAATACTTTTGAAAGTGTGACACCATCCTCAGAATAAACAACTTATTGCAGAATACAGCTACTGAGTGACTTTCCTATGAGACATCAGGATATGATACACAATGCCACTTCAAATAAATGGGGAACATGAAATAATCAAAAACTGTGCTAGGACAATGATTAACAACGAGGGAAATTAAAAGCTAAGTCTCCACTTCACTTTTTAAATCCAGTACCAATGATTCAAACTAAAGTAAAGAACATTATTATGATGTAGTGTAAACCCAGACAACAAGCGTGGCATCCATTTCTAAGAAGGCCATCTCCAATGAACACAATGCCAGCCACAGGCTTAGATAAAGAGGCAGGCCATCTACCCTCACTAAGATCCTTTTGTTTTCAAGACCTTGGTTGATTTCAGTAACTGACCATTTGGACCGTTTATCTCTTCTCTTTCTTGCACTTTAACTTTTTTTTTAACATTTATTTATTTTTGAGAGATAGAGACAGAGCACAAGTGGGGGAGGGGCAGAGAGAGAATGAGACACAGAATCCGAAGCAGGTTCCAGACTATGAGCTGTCAGCACAGAGACCAACGTGGGACTCGAACTCATAAACCATTAGATCACGACCTGAGCCTAAGTCAGACACCCAACCGACTGAGGCACCCAGTCAACCCTCTCTTCCTTGTACTTTAAATTCCTGCTCTAATGTTATAAATTCACCAGTAAAGAGCAAGCATGGGAAATCCTAGAATAAAAGCAGAACAACCAACGCATGCATTCTCTCTCTCACCCCCAACCTAGTTCGGTGGTCCCAGGTGTACTGTGTGATTTCCAGGTCTTGTAAGTTATAAACATTTATATTTTCAGTTTTCTGATTGTTGCTGAAGGGCATCGTGCAATCATAGTAAGAACCACAAGGGTCGGTCCAGTCCTAACATCGGTTTGGAAAAGGGTGACTTGTGGGAAGCTCACTGGGGCCAGGTGAATGCCCCCAGGCATTTCTAGACCAGAGCATTACTGTGTGCAGTCTGAGACCAGGGCAAAACTGGTACTCTGACTGTCCCCTTCTGCTCATTTGCTTTACTAAATGATGTCTTTTGTGTCTTATTTTACTCTTCAGATATCCATTGCAAAATATACTCAAAACTCAATTTCACTTTCTTCTTCCTTTCCACTTACCAGATTCTTTGTTAATAAAAATGTCCCACCTCACTGTCAAATTCATGAGAAATTTTCAAAGGAGTCACATTTCCACTTTAAATTTGTTTGGTTACACATTGCAGTATTTTTGTTTATCATCTCATTTCTCCCTGTAACTTCCGCTGTTAATACTAGAATCTGTTTTCATTTACACATGGTCTGTTCCAGGTACACAGTCAGCACTAACCTAATTTGTGTTGATGATAATAAGTGGAGAAATAAAGAATGCTTCAACACTGGAGAGGGAACCAAGCCACTCCTCTGCTATCACGACTTGCTCTCTTCAAGCCTACAGCAATGACAAGAGCTTTCACCAACTGGGAACATTCCCCCCAATTAACTTAATTTGTGTCAAAATATCCCTTTTGCAATAGAACAGCATAGTAATGGTGGTATAGGCATAATCTTACAAATGCAAAAAGCCTAGTTACTTTAATGTTCAATGAATTGTTTTCCTTAGATAACAAGTGTTGAATGAATTTCAGCAGAACCATTTTCAAGTTTTGACAGAGTCTGTTTCAACGATTGTTACAACTGCAGATTTTCGGGCCCTCCCAGCAGTGATTCTGATTTAGAAATTCATAGATGAGGCCCAATGATCAATATTTTTAACAAGCAGCACACTCATTCAACAAATATTTTTGAGTGCCTGTCATTAATATTTTGTTTTATATGTAGCTGTGAACAAAACAAACCAAAATTCTTGCTTTCGCACAGCTTACAATTCAGTGAGAAATTCTGGTCAGAGACTGCAGTCTTTAACAGCAGTTTTTGATATTGAACAAGCTTGCTAAATATTATCGTTTTATATCAGGCTATTTAATACTTCACTGTGTTAGGTGTGACATTTTGATAAGGAAATATTTTGAGAAAGTATAACATATAATGTTAGTGATACAGTGACTCCATATCTATATGTTGTTTCCCGATTTTCTCTCTAATATTTAAAGCCAAGTAGCTGATCTGTATTTTTTTTACTATAGAATTGGTTCTTTCAGATAAAAACACTAATGAGAGATGTGATACATTAAAATAGGAGAGGCTTTCAAATCTCTTTATAAAAGAACATTTAAAACTCTAACTATAACACTGTAATTTTTAAAGTGAACTGATGGGCACTGGTGTCAGTTAGAAAAACATTCAACTTTACCTTAATATCAGTATATTAAAGAGAGGAATGTCTTTTCCAATTCTGAACACTTTCATAAGGCCCTTCCCTTCCCCCTCCCACGACCCCTCCCTGCAGAAAAGACCTGTTATACAAGCTGTAGAATTTCAGCAAGTGTTAATACACCATTAGTCACATCGGGCTCAACAGCTGGAAATGGAAGACAATTTCTGAAGCATAAGCATCTCACCTCAGGGAAATTCACACTTTTAGACAGAAGGGATGAGATGGAGCTCTCCACAGCAGGGAAATTGCCTCAAAGCCAAGAAACTATAGTTGGTCCAAGCAGACCTGACAGAGTGAAGTGAGTGTGTACACTATTTAAAATGTTTAATTCAAATTAAATTCAAATTCAAAACCACAGCATCTGTGAGTAGAAGCTTTCTTAGGCTGACTGAAAGGAAAGAAACTGGGGGGAAGCTGGCAAAATGACTTGGGGCTAATTATTCTGGGTGTAACACAAGTCTCAGAACCGCCCTGCAGCACCATCTATGAAGAAACCACTGCCACCGCTACTGAGCATAGACACTGTTGTTTTCACTGCTCTTGCTCAAGTTGGCACATTTTCTGCCTCTTTGCACCACCAACTCCTGAAAATAACTCTGATGGGGGTACATTTAATTGGCAGAATCTGTTATACTCCTGTGCCTTAGCTGCAAGAGAGCCTGGGAAAGAACTTGGCACTTAAAGCTTCAAAAGAGGAGACTGTATTTGTCCCCTACCAACACTCATAAAAACCAGCAATTCCTTGACTATGAGTTCACGTGGATTAACTGAACAATAAAGGACAATTACACCCTTGCTATTCTATTTTTATTTTCTGTAACTTTCCACTTTTGAGAAATGTGCTATCAACACTGAGAGAATTCTGCTATGGAGATGAGGACTCCACCATTTTCCAACAATTTCTAGAAGAAATGAATGCATTTTTTTCTTTTAGGGACGAGAAAGGGAGTCAATGATTTCCTTCCCAGTGAATCACTTGCCAATGGAGTGACCCTGAGTTACACTCAAACGTAATGAAATGTGACCGCTGAAATGCAATTCTTCCCACAACATAAGCACAGATAATTCAGATGATTCTAAATTTGATAGAAGAGAAGGAAGTTTTTCAGTGAGTTTTGATACTGCTTTAGTGTTCTTCCAGTGGCAATTGTTAGTTTCAAAATAATTCTCTTAGAATTCTCTTTAGCCTCTTTCTTAAGATAAAGTACAAATTTTAAAATAATTTTAAAAAATCGTATCATATTTTTTTCTCTAATAGATTTAAATCTACCCTTGGCTGGAGAGCAAATTAAAATCATAGACAGAAATCTCAAATTGTAAGGTGCATACCAACTGCCTGAGTGTAAAAAAGATACAGATTCTGCTTCTAAATGTATGGGTGGGAATGAGGTTTGCATCTCTAACAAGCTCCCAGGTGTTGCCAGCTGGTGGCCCACAGACCACTCTTTGAATAACAAGGATCTCATGCTTTCTTTAGCAATGGTTAATAAAGAATCCTGCTTAAGGAATGTAAGGCCCTGAACTAGCCATTCCTATCTAATTAAATTTGGATAACAGGTTTGGGGCTCTTTTGAAGAAAATTGCTTTAAAAAGACAAAGAATAGAAATCCCAATTTCTGTTGGGATGAAGATTCCTTTCTGCTCAATTGACACTTATTTTGTGTCTTGTGACCATGAAAGGATCATGACTAGGTGTGCTGATAGCTCTCTTGAACTTATGTTCTGTAAATTATGACCCATTATCTCTGACTCCTTGAAGTTTACTGTAAAATGTCTCTGGGAGGTAAGAGGCTTAAATTCATATGGTAAAAAGTTCAAGTACTTTTGTCTCAATTTTCTCATCAGGCCTGACTATAATAAAAGTTATGACTAACAGGATTTTTTTTGTCTTGAATGTAAATAAATGTTCACTTTTTCTTTGACAAATGATTTACTGAGTTATGATGTAATGAAAATACAGCTAACGTACAAAACAATTTTACCAGGGGATAGGCAGAAACAATTACTTGCCCCTGTTTACCACTGTGTCATTAATTTCTACAATTAAGGAGGTGATATAACACAATGGTGAGAGCTCAGGCTCTGGAACAAGGAGAACCTTCCACAACCAAGCTGGTAAACCTAGCTGTGATTTTTCCTCAGCCGTGTGATCTTGGAAAAGTCACTTTACCTCTCCAAACCTCAGTTCCCTTATCTATTAAATGAAGTTATTGAGACAAGCTTGACACAATGCCTGTAAAATGCTTATCATTTTAGCTATTAATTATATAATCTCTAGAAGAAAGAAAAATAGTTACATTAAAGTAATGGTTACTTGATAAAATTTCATTAAGCTGCCTAAAGGGAAAATGGTGATGTCTGTAAAATTATGAGAGGTATTTTCTCTTAAGCATTGTAAAAACAGGGGTTTATGAAATAAGGGTGGCATATTGTCAGAAAATTGATGTAGATGACAAAATATTGGTAGATATGTCTTGGTCCTGTTCTTTACAGGCATGAAAACTTGGTATTTTCTATTCATGTCTCTTAGGCATGAACCAAGTTAGCCAATTACATAAAGGTCAATTCTATTTAAAACACTGCAAATGCATTAATTCACAATGATAAATTTAGTGGCTGAGCAGAAGAGATATTCAAATCCTCTAGTCAGGATATTTTTTACCTATAGAGAAATCTAGTTTGGAATTCAAGTTTTAATCTGAGGGTAGTTTAGGGGTCATAGTATCAAAAAGTTTGAATGGTTAAGTAAATACCAGCCTAATAATATAGTTATTATTAGATAGAAGCAAAAACTGGTTTTCAGAGAGGCCAAATAAATAAATAAATACATAAATAAAATAACTGCCCAAGCTGATACAGTTATTAAGTGATAAAGACAAGATTCATTCTAGTTAGGATGTTTCTCAAAAGTCTTACCTTCTAAATTCAGATTAGCATCATTGGAATAGTAGAATCTTTGCCATAAATGGTACTTGGTTACACTGCTAATATTGTCTTCCTGACTTCTTTACGCTCCAAATATGACCAACCATACTATTGGTAAGCATGTTCTCCCTTTAGAAATGTTACTATCTTCATCCAAATGTTACTCTAACCCAAGACCCATTTAGCCACACGTATTTCTCTTTTGATCCATTGTGACTTTCTTTGCAATTTGTCTTACAGAGAGTATCGTTTCTGATTGCTTCTCTAACAAATCACCACAAACTTAATGACTTACAGGACAGAGAATTATTCTCTTGCAGTTCTGGGGGACAGAGATCTAACTTCAAGTTACAGCAGCTCTGTGTTCATTCTGGAGGCTCTAAGGGAGAATCTGTTTTCTGATCTTTTCCAAATTCCAGAGAGGATCTACAGTCCTCAGTTTAGGGCCCTTTCCTCAAGCTTGACAGCCCCCAGTGTAGCATCTTGTCTCCTCTCTGACCTCTCCTTCAACCTTAAGTTTTCTCTGTACATAAATCTTCCTCCTGCCTCCCTCTTATAAGAATGCTTGTGATTACACTGGCTCTACCTGGATATTCCAGGATAACCTCCAACCTCAAGGTCCCTTACTGAACTCTATCTGCAAACACCATTTTACCATGAGGTAACATATTTACAGGTTCCTGAAAGTAGGTCATGGTCACCTTTGGGAGGCCATTATTCAATCTAGCATAGAAGACAAATGAATTTCCAAATTCTTAGGGAGGAGTTGTCTAAAGGCTTTACTAATGTATTGTTAACAAGTGAAGAAAAATAAGTTAATGAAGTTGAACAGATGGTTTTTCCACTATTAATTTTACAATAAAATTCACCTCCTAATGAAAAGAATTATGAATAAAGAAAGACATTTAAGAAAAAAATAATAAATCTCTCTAAAGAGATTATAGAGTCTATGCCATGGGAAATGCACATACTAATTTTGCATCTCTGGAGGATACTATGCTATATCATGTGATTATACAAACTTGTATGATAGTACTTTCACCTCGATACGTTAATAAAATATTTTAGAAATAAAAAGCAAGAATGTTATCTGTTATGTACTAAATTAGTGCTTTTATGACACCTGCAGCAACAAAGCAAAAATACAACAGAAATGCTTTACCTGAGGGAGTAGGCTGAGGCTGTTCCTCTCATAAAAAAGTTGTAGTAAACATTTTTAAATTAAAATAAAAATGGAGCACATAGTTCTTTAAATAGGTGTTTACATTAGTTTTATTGACCCGTTGGGTTAAATCTGAAGATCTGCCATAGTTACTGCAGTGTTCTAAAAAGCACTGAGGCTTGAGTCCTCAGTGTATATGGTCTTGAGGTTAAAGCTGAAACAGAAACATAATTCTAAGAGTACACCTAACCCATTTCTGGAAAGACCACAAAATTAAAACTATTTAAGTTTTGGGAAATATTATTCTTAGGAGGGAAAGTAAAACCTATTTGACTTGGATGAGGCCACTGAACCTATTTCAATTTTACTCAAGTTTAAAATTTTTATTTATACATTAAATTAATAATTTGACCATTTCCCAAAGAATTCAAGATGCTTACAAAAGCTCAACTCTATGTATCTTCCTTCTTGTGGTATTATTTTTATATATATTATTCTTATATATGTTACATAAATCATATAATAATTAATACAATTATTATTTTGCTTTAAATAATCAGTTTTAATTTATATTCACCTTTATTGTACTCTTTATTCCTATATGCACTTTTGTGTTTTCATCTGTGATTACTTTGCTTTAGAATGAAGAAATTTAGTGTTTCTTTTAGTGCAAGTCTGCTTATAATGAATTAATTCAGAGATTTTGTTTGTTTATTTCATATGAAGAGGTTATCATTCTTTCACATTTGACAAATACTATAACTGGTTATAAAATATTTGGATGGCAGGTTTTCTTTCAGCACATTCTATTGTATTCTGTCATATTTGCTATTAAAAACGTTAACTGGGGTTGAGGAAGAAAGAGAAATAGGGGTAGAAGGGTTATGTGAGCAAATCATAGCAGAAAACTTTCCTAACCTGGGGAAAGACACAGACATCAAAATCCAGGAAGCACAGAGGACCCCCATTAGATTCAACAAAAACTGACCATCAACAAGGCATACCATAGTCAAATTCACAAAATACTCAGGCAAGGAAAGAATCATGAAAGCAGCAAGGGAAAAAACTCCTCATCCTGCAAGGGAAGACAGATCAGGTTTACAGCAGACCTATCCACAGAAACTTGGCAGGCCAGAAAGGAGTGGCAGGATATATTCAATGTGCTGATTAAGAAAAAAATGCAGCCAAGAATTCTTTATCCAGCAAAGGCTGCCATTCAAAATAGAAGGAAAGAGAAAAAGGTTCCCAGGCAAACAAAAATTAAAGGACTTTATGACCACTAAACCAGCCCTGCAAGAAATTTTACGGGGGACTCTCTGAAGAGAGAAATGATGAAAATATAAACAAACAAACAAACAAATAAATACCAAAAACAACAAATATTAGAAAGGACCAGAGAACACCATCAGAAACTCCAACTCCTCAAGCATCATAATGACAATAAATTCCTATCTTTCAGTACTCACTCTAAACATCAATGGACTCAATGCTCCAATCAAAAGACATAGGGTAACAGAATGGATTAGAAAACAAAATCCAGGGGCGCCTGGGTAGATCAGTTGGTTAAGCGGCCAACTTCGGCTCAGGTCACGACCTCACGATCCGTAAGTTCAAGCCCCGCGTCAGGCTCTGTGCTGACAGCTCGGAGCCTGGAGCCCATTTCAGATTCTGTGTCTCCCTCTCTCTCTGCCCCTCCCCTGTTCATGCTCTGTCTCTGTCTCAAAAATAAATAAATGTTAAAAAAATTTAGAAAACAAAATCCATCTATATGCTGTTTACAAGAGACCCACTTGAGACCTAAAGACACCTTCAGACTGAAAATAAGGGATGGAGAACAATCTATCATGCTAATGGTCAACAAAAGAAAGCCAGAATAGCCATACTTCTATCAGACAACCTAGACTTTAAAATAAAAACTGTATCAAGAGATTCAGAAGGGCATTATATCATAATCAAGGGGGTCTATCCACCAAGAAGACCTAACAATTGTAAACATTTATGCACCAAATGTGGCAGCACCCAAATATACAAATCAATCAATCACAAACATAAAGCAACTCATTGATAGTAATACCATAATAGTAGGAGACTTCAACACCTCATTCACAGTAATGGACAGATCATCTAATGAAAAAATCAACAAGGAAACAATGGCTTTGAATGACACACTGGACCAGATGGTCTTAACAGATGTATTCAGAACATTTCATCCTAAAGCAGCAGAATATACATTCTTCTCCAGTGCACATGGAACGTTCTCCAGAACAGACCACATACTGGGACACAAATCAGCCCTAAGTAAGTACAAAAAGATCGAGATCATACCGTGCATACTTTCAGACCATAACCGTATGAAACTCGAAATCAACCACAAGAAAAAATTTGGAAAGGTAACAAGTACTTGGAGACTGAAGAACATCCTACTAAAGCATGAATGGGCTAACCAAGAAGTTGAAGAGGAAGTTAAAAAGTATATGGAAGCCAATTAAGATGATAACACCACAACCCAAAACCTCTGGGACGCAGCAAAGACGGTCATAAGAGGAAAGTATATAGCAATCTAGGCCTTCCTAAAGAAGGAAGAAAGATCTCAGATACACAACCTAACCTTATGCCTTAAGGAGCTGGAGAAAGGAACAGCAAATAAACCCCAAAACTAGTAGAAGACAGGAAATAATAAAGATTAGAGCAGAAATTAATGCTATTGGAACCAAAAAAACAGTAGAACAGATCAATGAAACCAGAAGGTGGTTCTTTGGAAAGAATTAACAAAATTGATAAGCCACTAGCCAGTCTGATCAAAAAGAAAAAGGAATGAACCCAAATAAATAAAATGAAGAATGAAAGAGGAGAGATAACAACTAAGACAGCAGAAATAAAAACAATAATAAGAGAATATTATGAGCAATTATATGCCAATAAAATGGGCAATCTGGAAGAAATGGACAAATTCCTTGAAACATATACACTACCAAAACTGAAACAGGAAGAAATAGAAAATTTGAACAGACCCATAACCAGTAAAGAAATAGAATTAGTAATCAAAAATCTCCCAAAACAACGAGTCCAGGGCCAGATGGCTTTCCAGAGGAATTCTACCAAACATTTAAGGAAGAGTTAACACCTATTCTCGTGAAGCTGTTCCAAAAATTAGAAATGGAAGGAAACTTCCAAACTCTTTCTATGAAGCCAGCATTACCTTGATTACAGAACCAGAGACCCCACTAAAAAGGAGAACTATAGACCCATTTCCCTGATGAAGATGGATGCAAAAATTCTCAACAAGATATTAGTCAACCGGCTCCAATAATACATTAAAAAAACTATTCACTATGACCAGGTGGGACTTATTTCTGGGATGCATGGCTGGTTCAATATCCACAAAACAATCAATGTGATTCATCACATCAATAAAAGAAAGGACAAGCACCATATGACCCTCTCAATAGATGCAGAGAAAGCATTTGACAAAATACAGCATCTTTTCTTGATAAAAACCCTCAAGAAAGAAGGGAGAGAGGAGCATTCCTTGAGATCATAAAAGCCATATATGAACGACCCAATGCTAATATCACCCTCAATGGGAAAAAGCTGAGAGCTTTCCCCTAAGGTCAGGAACAAGACAGGGATGTCCACTCTCAACCACTGTTATTCAACATAGTATTGGAAGTCTTAGCTTGTGCAATCAGACAACACAAAGAAATAAAAGGCATCCAAATCGGCCAGGAGGAGGTCAAACGTTCACTCTTCTCAGATGACATGATACTCTATATGGAAAACCCAAATGATTCCACCAAAAAACTGCTAGATCTGGTTCATGAATTTAGCAAAGTTGCAGGATATAACACCAATGCACAGAAATCGGTTGCATTCCTATACATCAACAATGAAGTGACAGAAAGAGAAATCAAAGAATCAATCCCATTTACACTTGCACCAAAAACCATAAAATACTTAGGAATAAATCTAACCAAAGAGGTGAAAAATTACACTGAAAACTATAGCGAGCTTATGAAATAAATGAAGAAGGCACCAAAAAATGGAAAAAGATTCCATGCTCCTGGACAGGAAGAACAAATATTGTTAAAATGTCGATACTACCCAAAGCGGTCTCCATATTCAATGCAATCCCTATCAAAATAACACCAGCATTCTTCACAGAGCTAGAACAAATAATCCTAAAATTTGTATGGAACCAGAAAAGACCCCGAATAGCCAAAGCAATCTTGAAAAAGAAAACCAAAGCAGCAGGCATCACAATCCCAGACTGCAAGCTATAGTACAAAGTTGTAACTATCAAGACAGTATGGTATTAGCACAAGAACAGTCACTCAGATCAATGGGAGCAGAATAGACAACCCAGAAATGGACCCACAAACGTATGGCCAAATAATCTTTGACAAAGCAGGACAGACTCTCCAATGGAAAAAAGACAGTCTCTTCAGCAAGAGGTGCTGGGAAAACTGGACAGTGACATGCAGAAGAATGAACCTGGACCACTTTCTTACACCATACACAAAAATAAACTCAAAATGGATGAAAGACCTCAATGTGAGACAGAAAGCCATCAAAATCCTCTAGGAGAAAGCAGGCAAAAACCTCTTCGATCTTGGCCACAGCAACTTCTTACTCAACGTGTTTCCAGAGGCAAGGAAAACAAAAGCAAAAATGAACTACTGGGACCTCATCAAAATAAAAAGCTTCTGCACAGCGAAGGAAACAATCAGCAAAACCAGAATGGGAGAAGATATTTGCAAATGACATATCAGATAAAGTGTTAGTATCCAAAATCTACAAAGAACTTATCAAACTCAACACCCCAAAAAACAAATAATCCAGTGAAGAAATGTGCAAAAGACATGAATAGGCACTTCTCCAAAGAAGACATCCAGATGGCCAGCTGACACATGAAAAAATGCTCAGCATCACTCATCATCAGGGAATACAAATCAAAACCACAAGGAGATACCACCTTACCCCTATCAGAATGGCTAACATTAACAACTCAGGCAACAACAGACATTGGCGAGGATGTGGGTAAAGATCTCTTTTGCATTGTTGGTGGGAATGCAAGCTGGTGCAGCCATTCTGGAAAACAGTATGGAGGTTCCTCAAAAAACTAAAAATAGAACTACCCTACGATGCAGCAATTGCACTACTAGGCATTTATCCACAGGATACAGGTGTGCTCTTTTGAAGGGACACATGCACCCCCATGTTTATAGCAGCACTATCAATAATAGCGAAAGTATGGAAAGAGCCCAAATGTCCATCAATGGATGAAAGGATAAAGAAGAGGTGGTATATATATACAATGGAGTATTACTCGGCAATCAAAAAGAATGAAATCTTGCCATTTGCAACTACGTGGATTGAACTGGAGGGTACTATGCTAAGTGAAATTAGTGAGTCAGTGAAAGTCAAAAATCATATGTCTTCAGTTATATGAGGACTTTACGAGACAAAACAGATGAACATAAGGGAAGGGAAACAAAAATAATATAAAAACAGGGAGGGGGACAAAACAGAAGAGACTCATAAATATGGAGAACAAACTGAGGGTTACAGGAGGGGTTGTGGGAAGGGTGATGGGCTAAATGGGTAAGGGGCACTAAGGAATCTAGTCCTGAAATCATTGTTGCACTTTATGCTAACTAATTTGGATGTAGATTTTAAAAAATAAAAATAAAATTAAAAAAAAAAATCATTAACTGCAAGTCTATTAATGCTCCTTCAAAGCCAATATATCATTTGTTTACTGCTTTTAAGATTGTCTCCTTGCTTATTTTCTATCTGATGTATGATCATAATACGCCAAGGTGTAGCCTTCTTTATTATCTATCCTGGTAAGATTTTACTATTTGAATTTGTGTGTTCTTGTCTTTCATCAAATCTGGAAAATACTTGACCATTATTTCTTCAAAGAGTGCTTTTGTTCTGGTTTTCTCTACTTTTCTGGTTCTCCAATAACATGAATGCCTGACATTTTTTAATAGTTCTCTTATGTGTCTTATTCAGTGTTATATTTGTTTTCATCAATTTTATTCTTTGTTCTTCATTCTGAGAACTTTCTACTTATCTTCCTTTGCCTTCACTACTCCCCTTTTCTGTAATACCCATTTTGCTATTAACTTCATTCAATAAGTTCCTAATTGCAAATATTTTATTTTATAGTTCTAGAATAACTACTTAATTATTTTATTAATTCTAATCCTCTGTTGACATTTTCTATTTATTTATTCATTATGTCCATCTTACTGTCTATTTTCTTTAAACTATTAATCATGGGAATTGTGAAATCCTTACCTGGTAATAATAATAGTTGTATCATCTTTCTTTTTGCTTCTATTGACCACTTATCTCTTTGGTATTGGTCACTTTTCCTCCTGATTATTAGCATTTCTAGTAATTTTTTTTAAATCTTATGCCTTATATTTTTGAAGATATAATGCAGGGGCTCTGGATTTTGACTTCTTTCACTAAAACATGTTGAATTTTGTTTTTGCAGGCAGTTGAAATATCAGCAAATTGCTTTGATCATCTGAAGCTTGATTTTTATGGTAGGCATATTTTACTTGGTCTTTCTGTGGTCTTGCCTAAAAAGCTGTGATATTTACCAAGATATTCCCACTCAAGTTTGGCTCTAACTCCAATATTTCCACAGCACCATGCAGCATCTGAAGTCTCATCTCTCTAGCCTCCTGGCATCTGATAGGCTGCCTGGAGTCTTGACCTGTGCATGTACAGCATAAAAGGCATTCAAAGATATTTGTTACTATCCCATACTTCCAATTTCCATTTGCTACATCCAGCAATAACACTGTTCTCTACTTGGACTCTGTTGTCATATATAACAATTTGGATAATATCCTCAGAACAGAACCAGGATGAGTATGGAGTTCGCCTCTTTGTGACTTTCTTTCAAGAATCTTAGCCCTGAATTGGTCAAGACTGGAATGGGAAGTCCTACTACAAAACTTACTTTAATTGTCTAGATCAGTAACAGTAGTTAGAATGCTCAATAAACCCTATGGTTCTGGGTGAACCATCAAGGCCTCCAAAAGTAAAAGGGACATCTTTCTACTTGGTACTGCTTTTATAAGATAACTTTTTATCTTATGGGTATATATTCAAATATATATTCATATATATATATTTTACATATATATTTACATACAGTAATTTTACAGATATATTTACATATAGTAATTTGATTTCATTTATATTGTTAATGAAACTAAAGGATTGGTGGGGACAAATATTTGATATCTACTTGATAGCAGTTTTATGAAGCAGTCACTAAAGAAACTCTAAACAGGTATTTAACTTCAGTTTTTAAAAGAGATGGCAGATATAGAAATTATTGTCCTTTGAATTCAAATTAGAATTTCATTGAATCTCCTTTCCTGTGCATGAATAGTACATATACCCAGGGTTCATAAATTCTTTTCCTACCTAAAATTGTTACTGCCTATTTTACATAGGCTCTGATAGTTTACCTGACAATTAGAATAAGATATCACAAAAATGATCAACAAACATTGTTTGCCAAAAACTGAGACCTGAAATTATACTTCCCATTCCATTTGTTTAATGTAACTAAAGTTTCCAAAGTGGATATTAAAAAACACAACAACCTGACTCTGAACTGATATTGTTTCTGCTGCCAACTAATGATCAAAACACAAAACAATATTTCTTGTCAAATCCCCTGTCATAACTTTTATTTTATTATTTTATTATTATTTACCAGTATTTTTAAGCAATACATTGATATTTTTATTGGTCTATATAATCCATATTCTCAAATTAACTTAAAGGTCATTAAAATAGTTTGAAAATATTTATTATTTTCTTTATTATAAACTCTAAATTAGAAAAAATATTATGATAGAAATTCATTGAATAGAAATAAAAGGGTTATGTTCAAAATACTAAATTCTGAGAGAAGGGATAATAACCCAGATTTCTAGAGAAGATACTAGCTTGACATCAGAAAATGGCACAGCTAAAACTTAAGTTCAAAATGAAATGAATACAACTTTCATTGGATATGAAAGTATCCAATGTACTTCAATGAAGATGTACTTCAATGAAGTTCTACTCCAAGTAGAACTTCACATTATATACCATCATTTAACCTTTTGAGCCTTCTATTATAGATGAGGATATAAGGCTCAGAGTAGCCACTTAACTTGTTCAGTATCATATAGTTTGTAAGTGGCAGAATCGGGATGCAAACCAAAATCAGCCAGACTCCAAAGCCTGTGCTTTTTGCAAACAGAGTGAATTGGAAACTACTCTGGAGTAGAAAGTAGAGAATAACCATTTCTTGCTTGTAGAAATACCTGAGTCTCCTAATGTATAGCTGAAATCAACAATATGGTTTCCCTTTGCCAGCACTTTATGTTCTCTACTCAGTACTCATTCAGGCTAACTGTACTCCCAATTCACTTCACTGCTTCTATTTTTCCCTCTGGCAACCAGGCATCAGCTTAATTTGTCATCTTTATAGTGTCAAATGTGTCAGGTTTACTGTGCCTGCTCTTTATGACATAAACTCTTCGGCTGAAGATGTACCATTAGCCCAAAACAAAATAAGTAAATAGTTTTAAAATGAATAAGTTCTGGGGATCTAATGTATAGCATGATGCTTAAAGTTAATAACACTGAATTTTATACTGAAAATTTGCTAAAAGAGCAGATCTTAAGTGTTCTTACTACACACACACACACACACACACACACACAGGTAACTTAAGAGATGGATGTCTTAGTTAACTTGATTCTAGTAATCATTTCACAATGTACGTATATATCAAATCATCACGTTGTACACTTTAAATATATAATTTTTGTCAATTATATCTCAACAAGGCTGCAAAAAATAAGTAAATAGTGTTTCAATTCACCTTAACACATTATGTGTATGATCAATTTTTAAAATTAGAAAAAAAATGCTGAATTCCTTTTAAAAAGTGGTTCATGGGGTGCCTGGGTGGCTCAGTCAGTTAAGTGTCTGACTCTTGATTTCAACTTAGGTCATGATTCCACCATGGTCATGAGATAAAGCCTCACTTTGGACTCTGCACCTGGCATGGAGCCTGCTTAAGATTCTCTCTCTCCCTCTCCTTCTGCCCCTTCCCCCTCAAAAACATTAAAAATAAATAAATAAATAAATAAATAAATAAATAAATAAATAAATAAATAAATAGTGGTTCATAATATCTTGAAACACTAGTTTTTTAATAGTGTGCCTCACCAGCTTCACCTTTATAAAACAGCAAAACACAGATGACTGGTACACAATAGTAAGAGAAATTGATAATTTCAGGATAATTCCATCACCTTTCATTATATATTAAGCATGTTCTTGTTATCATAGCCTCAATAAACCTCATTGCTAATGGCTTGGGATCCCATTGAGTCAATGTACCATAGATTACATAGTATTTATCTATTCTTGGATACTTAGATTGTTTAAAGTTTTCCCTATTAAAAACCAAAATAACTAGGCAACAGAAGCAAAAGGAAACAAAGTGGGACTCATCAAACTAAAATTTTCTACACACCAAAGGAGACCATCAAACAAATAACAAGACAACCTACCAAATGGGAGAAAATATTTGAAATCATATATCTGATAAGGGGCTAATATCAAAATATATAAATAACTCATACAACTCAATAGCAAACAATCTGATCAAAAAATTGGCTGAGTATCTAAATAGACATTTTTCCAAAGAAGACACACAGATGGCCAAAACGTACATGAAAAAGTGCTCAACATCATTAATCAGCAGGCAAATGCAAATCAAAACTTCAATGACATATCACTTGACATCTGTTAAAATAGCTATTATCAAAAAGACAAGAGATAACAAGTATTGGCAAGGATGTAAAAGAAAGGAAACCATCATGCCCTGTTGATGGGAATATAAATTGGTGCAGCCAATATGGAAAACAGTATGAAGGTTCCTCAAAACATTAAAAATACAACTAGCATGACTGAGAAATTCCACTTCTGGGTACTTTGAAAATACTAACTTGAAAAGATATACGCATCTTTATTTCCGTTGCAGCACTATTTACCGTAGCCAAGATACGAAAACAGCCACTGAGGTGTCCAGTGATGGATGCATCAATAAAGAAAATGTGTGTGTACATGTACGCACACACGCACACACACACACACACACATATATACATATATATACACAACATATATATACATATACATTAATATAGAATATTAATCAGCCATAAAAAGAAGGAAATCTTGCCATTTGTGACAACATGGATGAACCTTGAGGGCATTATGCTAAGTGAAATAATTCAAACAGAGAAAGCACCATATGATCTCACTTATATATGGAATCTAGAAGAAGATGAGGATAAAGAAGATAAAGGAGGAGGAAAAGCAGAAAGAGGAGGGGGAGGAGGAGGAGGGGAAGGAAAAGGAGGAAGAGGGGGAAGAGAAAGAGGAAGAGGAGAAGAAGAAAAAGAAGAAAACAGGAAGAGGAAAGTGAAGAGGAAGAGGAAGAGGAAGGAGAAGAAGAAAGAAAAGGAGAAGCGGAAGAACTCCTGGAAACAGAGACCAGATTAGTGGTTGCCAAAAGTGAGGGGTAAGGAGTGAGTCCAGTTATACAACAAATCAGTCATAGAACTATAAGGGAAAAAATAAAAATAATGCTAATTTTTAAACAGCTTTTTTATGTTTAGAATTATGTACAAAGGCTAAGCTAACAGGTAAATAGTCAAATATATTTTATATTTTTAAGACATCTGATAATTATTGACTACTCTTTGGAAATCCTTTTTATTTGCTGAAAAAAAAAGGAAGTTTCCTACATTTTCCTTGAACTTTCTTCCCATCTGCTAAATCTGGTAGATATTGAATCTCTTATAAATACCCAAAATTATTACTCTTACTCTGTATCCTCCCCCCCCTTTCCTACTATTTCTCTAATTTATGGAAATAGGAAAATTCTTTATACTCTGCTCTTGGATCAATGTCTTGCAATTGTCACTCAACAATCTTTTACTTACTATCCTTTTGAAAGCTCTAATTGTTGACTTATTCTTCTATTATTTTCTTCATCTTTATCTCTAGTATAACCCTCCTCTTTCCTCTATATAAATTTTTAGCCATTCTGGCTCCTTTCTCCCTGACTTTAGCATCTTTTTACTTTATTCTTTGACTTCATCTCTGATTATTTTTGTGTCTAAAGGAGAAAAACACAAATTCTCAATTACGATTAGAGATTTCAATGCTCTTTTCTCAGTAACTAATAGCACAAGTCCAGATCTTCCTCAACTTAAAATGGAGTTATGTCCCTACAAACCCATCATAAGTTGAAAATGTTGTAAGTCAAAAAACATTTAATACCCGTAACCTACTGAATATCAGAGCTTAGCCTAGCCTGCGTCAAGTGTGCTCAGAATACTTCCATTAGTCTAGAGTTGGACAAAATCACCTACCACAAAACTCATTTTATAATCAAGTGTTGAATATCTTATGTCATTTATTGAATACGGTACTGAAAGTGAAAGACAAAATGGAGGTATGGGTACAGAGTGGTTGCAGAAGAGTATGAGTCGTTTATCCTCACAATCACGTGGCTGAATGGAAGCTGTGGCTGTTGCTGCCCAGCATCACAACAGAGTATTGTACCACGTATCACTAGCCCAGGAAAAGATCTAAATTTAAAACTTGAACGGGCACCTGACTGGCTCCGTTGGTAAAGCACTGGACTCTTGATCCCAAGGTCATGAGTTCAAGTCCCACGTTGTGGCTTAATTTTTTTTAATTAAAAAATATTAAAGTTCAAAGTATCATTTCTACTGGATGTGAGTCACTTTTGCACCATCATATAGCTGAAAAATCGAAAGTTGAAACGTCATAAATAGGGAAGATCTGTAGTTAAGAATTCAGTAGGATATAGGAGACTTGAACAACATTATCCCAACTTAATCTAACATATAAAGCTTTAGAATCAACAACAGCAGACCATATATTCTCTTTTAAGTGCACACTGAAAAATTACCAAAATCTACTATATTCTGGGCCAGAAGACAAGACTCAACACATTTAAGAGCATTAAACTAATACAAAGTAGAAATTTCCTCTGATCACAGTAGTACTGAACTATAAGTGAATATCAGAAAGATATCTAGGAAGTCCCAAAAATGTTTGAAATATAAGCAATACACTAAATAACCCATAAATCAAAGAAGAAATTACAACTGAAATTATTTTGAATTGAATAAAAAGAAAAACACAACACACCAATATTTTTGGAAGATACTAAAGCAGTTTTTAGAAGGAAACAGCATTAAAAGCTTATATTAGAACAAAAAAAGCTCTCAATGACCAAGTTTCTACCTTACGATGTTAAAGAAGGGCCAATTAAACCAAATGTAAAACACAGAAAAAACACAGTAATGTTAAACACAGAAACTAATGGAAGAGAAAATAAAACAATAAAACCAAAATTATATGTTTTGAAAGGTTAATAAAATTCATAAATTTCTATACAGATTGATAAAACAAAATGAAAAAAGACACAAATGTATTAAATACATGTTGAACTTAGTAGGCAACTAAAACATGTTAATGAACAACTTTCTTAAAGATACAAAATACCAGAAAAAAATACATATGAAAACAAACTAACTTGCTTCACATTTAACTACTTTCTTGGCACAAGCTTTACTCATATGACAAAATGAAATTTCACACGACAAACAAAATTTTACTCCACATGTTCAGACTGGGTTGTGTTAGAAGTTTGCAATGTGCCATTGAATTTCTGTCCCATTTTTTACCTCCTTCAAAAAACAATTGAAGGGTTAAACACAATACCAAATGTCTGTGTGAAAAATACCTCACCCCAGAAAGTTCTGCTAACGTTAACTGACAAAATACACCTTTCAAAAATGTTGGGGAACCTTTTCATGAGGCGTTTCTTTACTTAGGGATAAGAAGTTGCTTAAAATAAAGGTTAAGTGCCATATGCTGGTTAATTTAACTTTTTAAAATAAGGAGTAAGCTAAAGCAATTATAAACCTTTCAAAATCAAGGCCTATCTGGATTGACAGGAAAAGGTACAAATTATCTACTGTGGCAAAGCAGTGCAAAAAAGAACCAGGAAAACATTATAATGGTACCCAGGGGGTTAAAATGCAGGTAAAATAACATCTCATCTTTGTCATCATGAAGAATTTCCCTTATTATTTCTTTTATAAGACTAGCTCATGTTATTATATAAAATCTCAATAGAAAAATTATGATATAGAGATTTTGATGAAATATGTGAAAAGAAGCATAATATTATGTTTTGAGTAAAAGATCCTTATTTATTATATTACTTTCAGCCCATATATTTGAAATTAGAGAGAAAATGTCCAAGCACATCTCCTTCTGTGTTTGTTACAGTGCCTTGCACGTAATAACAATTACTCCATTAATAATAGTTTAATGACTGGTATTATGCAGAAAGATGTTTACCTTTTCTTCGATTATATATCCCTGTAATTTGCCTTGATATCAGATATTAGAAAAATTGCACCATTAGCCTTGATAAGTCATATTTAAATAAGACTTTTACCAATATTCACTAATACAAATGCTTAAAGTGTGACATTGTATACAAATCAAACTGGTAGAAACTTGATATTTTTTTCTCAAATATCTTTTTCTTAAAAGGGTAGAGAATAGAATCCAGATTACTAAAATTTGCCAAGTGAAGTTTTAAAATTGAAAGTATTTCTGAATATATATAAATCACTTCTAAAATAAAAATACTGAAAACCACCTAGAAGGTTAAACATAAAAAACAAATTGGATCAAATCATTATTAAATTGAGTACAATCAAGTTTTGATTTAATATACAATGGCATTTTATTTTTAAGTATAAAGTTTCATCAAATCAAATATACTGAAAACACCTACCAGACGGAAGACACTAGAATAAATGTCTTCCTTTGCCTAGAAGCAGATAAAACTGAACCAGCAAAAGACAAACTGATTTTTCACTATGAACTGTGGAGTCATAAAGACTAAGAGAGAAGATCTAAAATTATAAGACCACAACGTGGAGCTGAATTAAGCTCCTGGTACATTGCTCAAAGCGTAGAGATGGAAGACGCTGGATTACTCCATTCCACTAAGAATGCAGTCTTTTAAAATTGCTACTCTGACCTGGGTCATTCTTCCCATCAAAGTTGCTTCACAGCCTCTGAATTAAGAAATCATTTTGAAGTAGAAGAAAAAAAATGAAGGAAATATAAGGCCATTTAAGTTATGTTCTCTGGAACAATGGTCAAAAAAACCCCTCATAGTCACAGATAAAAAAATGCTTTAATAAATGAATTACAGTGACCCAGCTCTTAAGGCCTGATTTTCAATGTCCACAACTGCTGTTACCCAAAGAGGGAGAGAATGTAATAACATAACGTTATTGCAATTTAATGGATGTAAGCAAGTTATTTCCTCAAATGGTAGCTCTCTCATGATGTTTATCTTTTTTTTTTTTTTTCTTATATTCACTTTGTTTCGGAATGGGAAAAACCACAAAGCTCTTTCTGAAGAAAGCATTGAGAGAAGGAGATCCACATTTCTTCAAAGAACCAATGTGAAAAATTAACATTGTATTTTTTCCTCATTAAAAAAATAAATCTTTGTAAAATTATCATTTATTTATAAAAGAAGTGAGAATAAATTGAGAACTTGTTCCTTCCTGAGTATTCTGACTTTTAAAATTATAGTTCATTCAAAATCCTACTCCTTACATTTTCACTTAAAAAGATACATCACATTTATTCACACATTGTGCCAGGCACCATGGAAAGCAGATGAATATGACACTGGTAATAGTAAAAAAATACAATCATATAAAATATTTAGTCAAATCATATTTATCCAAAACAGGAAAACCTTAAAAAGCTTTCTAGAATTATTAACCAATTGTGAATGTCTAAGAGGTTCTCACATTTAATAGACAGTCTATGAATCCTTGTTGAATTAAATTGAAGAAAATTTTGGTAAGCAAGAGCACATCTTTTCTTTGTTTACTCAAATGCTAACTTACATTCGTAATTTAATATTCCTCATAAATAGACTTTTTCTATATGACTACACCTTCATCTTTAAAATTCAGTATATTTCTATAACCTTTATTAGAATATGTTTCTACAAAATTTGGCATGGGTTCAAATTAGGTTCTTTCATCTACCAACTGCTAATTTCCTTAAATCTGCATTTTTTCATCTGTAAATGGGGATTATCACAAAAGAATTGAACATTAAATAATATACTACTGAAAATGTTTTGTGCATAAGAAAGTGATATAACTAAATTGAATGTATTTCATATCATTTTATATTATTTTTTTTAATATTTATTTTTTGAGAGAGAGAGAGAGCGAGCAAGTGAGCATGAGCGGTGGAGGGGCAGAGAGAGAGGTAGACACAAAATGTGAAGCAGGCTCCAGGCTCTGCGCTGTCAGTACAGAGCCCAATGTGGGGCTCAAACTCACGGACCTGGAGACCATGACCGGAGCTGAAGTTGGACATTTAACTGACTGAGAGACCCAGGTGCCCCTGTGCAATTATTTTTTAAGCATTCATTATGCTCTATCCTGGAGGGTATTTTTTCCCCCAAACTAACAAAATACTCAGGAAATTAACTTAATAAATGATGGCATAAATTAATTACTTATTATTCATTGTTTCATTGTTTGATAAAAGTTTTAGCAAATGACTTAAATTACATAGGTGTGTTTCAATGATTCATTCTTTCAGAGGATTTATTTCATTTAGGAATTCACTTACTTTTAGGACGAAGTGGAAGGACCATGACTATGGATTCTTGTACAAAGTTTGGGAAAAAAGAAACAGTTATTTAGCACTTACTATATTAGGTACTGTTCTAAACATTTCACAAGGATGATTTCATTGACTCTCTGGTCAATCTCCTGAGGAAGGTACTATTATCACTATACTAAAGATGGGGAAACTGAGGTTAATGGAATTTAAATAAATGGCCAAGGTGAACATTTAGTAAGTGGCAGAGAGGAACAGGAAGAAGATTCTGGTTTCTAGTTTATTATTTAATATTTTAGAGTTCCTCCAATATCATCTCTCTCATTTTTATTATTGTAGTCGACACACAATGTTATATTAGTTTCAGGTGTGCAACATAGTCATTCAACAATTCTACACATTACTCAAGGCTCATCCATCATGTAGCTGTATTCACCAATCTGTCAATATATATTATTCCAGTATTATTGATATATTGCCTATGCTCCACTTTTCATCTCCATGACTTATTTATTTTAAAGCTAGAAGTTTGTTCCTCTTACTTTTTTTTTTGCCCATTTTGTCAAATATCATTTCTTATCACTTTATGATAAATAATGCCATTTTAAACAGGTTAAATATACATTTAAGCTAAATATAATTTTAATAACTTTTGTTTGTACTGAGTACAACTAAAATTAACTGAATCTTTATTTTCATAATCCATATGGCTCTTAGAACATAAATGTACCTTAACCTATTAAAATAAGGATTTTTTTAAAATAATATCATTAAGATACCTTTATTATGATTAATTAATACCTCATAATGGTAACCACTACCACATCAACCCACAAAGCACTCTAGAACACTATATATTTGACTGAATACTGTTTTTTTTAAGTTTTTATTTAAATTCCAGGTAGTTAACATTCAGGGTAATAATAGTTTCTGGTGCACAACAGTGATTCAACACTTCCATACCATACCCAGTGCCCATCACAGCAAATGCACTCCTTAATCCCCATCACCTATTTTACCCATCCCCCTAACCACCTCTCCTCTGGTAACCATCAGTTTGTTTTCTGGGTTTTTAAAACTATTTTTTAATATTTTTTAATGTTTATTTATTTTGAGGGAATGAGAGACAGAGTATGAGTGGGGGAAGGGCAGAGAGAGAGAGGGAGACACAGAATCCAAAGCAGGCTCCAGGCTCTGAGCTCTCAGCACAGAGGCTGATATGAGGTTTGAACTCACAAACCATGAGATCATGACCTGAGCCAAAGTCAGATGCTTAACCAACTGAGCCACCCTGGCACCCCACCATCAGTTTGTTTTCTATAGTTTAGAGTCTGCTTCTTGTTTTGCCTCTCTCTTTTTTTACCCTTTGCTCATTTGTTTTGTTTCATAAATTCCACATGTGAGTGAAATCATACAGTATTTGTCTATGACTGACTTATTTCATTAAGATAATACTCTCTAGCTCCATCCATGTCATTGCAAATGATAAGATTTTAGTCCTTTTGAAGGCTGGGTACTATTCCATTGTGTATATATACCATCTCTTTATCCATTCATCAATGGATGAACACTTGGGCTGTTTCCATAAGTTGGCTATTGTAAATAATGCTGCTATAAACATCAAGGTACATGTATCCTTTTGAATTAGTGTTTTTGTATTCTTTGGGTAAATACCTAGTAGTGCAATTGCTAGATCATAGGAGACTTCTATTTTTAACTTTTTGAGAAACCTCCATATTGTTTTCCAGAGTGGCTGCACCAGTTTGCATTCCCACTAAGAGTGCATGAGGCTTTCCCTTTCTCCACATCTTCGCCAGTACCTGTTTTTTCTTATATTGTTGATTTTAGTCATTCTGACAGGTGTGAGGTGACAGTCTTAACAACATATTATTTTTTCAGGCTTAATGTCATACTTAGAACAAATTTAAAGATCTTACCATGACCCACAAAGTCCTATATGTTCTGTCCTCTAGCAACCTTCTGATTTAATTTCCTCCTTCTCTTCTTCTTCAGCTTGCTTCCCTCCAATACACAAGGCAGCTTTCCTCATAGGGTCTCTGTAAAGCTCTTACCTCTCTGCCTGGAGCACCATTTCCCTGGATATTCATAAACTCCCCTTCTCATCTCACTGGGGACTGGCTCAAATGACACTTCCTCAGAGAGGCCTTTTTTACTTTTTACTGTATCTATAATAACACCTCCATGTCTCTCTATCCCCTTGCTCTTATTTATTTATTTATTTACTTATTATTTTATTATACTTAATTCTATTATCATTATAAGATACATTTATTTCTGTCTCCCCACCAGAATGTCATCTTCATGAGAGCAGAGACTTTATCTTTTTTTGTTCAATACAGCTTCAATATGGTATAGAATAGTAGCTTCTCAAGAAATATTTGTTGAAGAAATAAAAATTTTTACTTGTTAATTACCTCTGATAAAGGTTATTCATAATAGCCTTTGACAAAAGCCATCAATTTTACTAATGGATTGCTTTGATATTAATAGAAGTAATAAATCAGGATATTGATTTGAAAGGTATTACATAACTTCATATTTTTGGTCATTTCAGATTAGGTGGCATATGAGGCCATAAGGTAGAGGAATAAAACAACACCAGACCACAAATTAAGAGACTGGATTCTGATACTTTCTATGTGTATGGCTTTAGTCAAGGCATTTCACCAGAAAGGATGCCATAGACTCAATACTATCAAAATCCTATTTAAAGATAAAAAAATGTCCAAGTTCAAAAACATATTATGGAAGAGTCTGGTTTATAACCTAGGTATGTTAGTCTCTAAAGTTCATTCTCTTCTCTATAGCCTTTATTCTTCATTAAACTCAAGAAGAAAGTTGACATTTATATGATTTAATCTGTGAAAATCAGTCGAATAGCTTTTATAATAGTCAACCACTATACTATTCCATTCATAGGGTAAATTTTTGGGTATTGTCCATATATCTTTTCATTTGTTTTATAATCTTATTGATATAGAAATACTGATTACAGAAGGGGGAAAATGCTAGTATAAAATTCTTGACCAGAAAAAAAATTAAAAATTATCAAATTGACACACCAATTCAATTCATATCGTGGAAGAAAATTAACCAGAATGCCATTAAACATAAGCACTAATTTAGAATTCTTGTGTCATGAAAATACTCCAAAGGAGTGTTCTGTCTTAAGGAAGAGGCAAAACATTTTAAAACTTTAATAAGAAAGGTCAAAGTTCAACTATTTCTGGAATAGTAGTCAAAGAAAGTAATTGGAAACAAGAGAAATAGTTGTTTTTTTTTTTTAAGTTTGGTTTAGTGTTGGTTGATTTACTTAGGTTTATCCAGAGAAGTAGGAAAAGAATAAGTACAGAATCTAATGAAATGAGGATTACAGTAGAAAATTTTCAGTTTTACAAAGTGTCTCAAAGTCACTCCTTTTGGTCAAGAGTGGGGGGAAACTAAGTCTCAATTATTGCCTATAACTGTGTGTAACTGTCAAATCTATACCACTGGGGCCAATTTTAATCTCAGAATCTTATAACTTTGTCTTTGTAGTGAAGTTTCAGTCTTTCATCAAGTGGATAAAATATACCACACAAAGGTTGAGACAAAGGTATTACCATAAAAATTATCAGAAAGCCTTGGATAATACCTGTTAGTCAAGTCCTGCTGCTTGTGGGATCAGCCAGGATAACAAATCCCACCACACCCAGAACTATAAAGAAGAGATGTGGCTTCATATAATTTTTACATTCCTAAATTACCCAGAATAATAAGATAAGGGGGGGGGGGAATCTTAAGAATCTCATTTTAGCAATTAGAAAACAGAGAAAGGGAAAGACAATTGACAAAAGAAAGCGAAGGAAGAAAAAAGAGCCTCAGTGGATCTGGGCATTGGAGAATCTTGATCTGTAAGTCTTGTGTGGAAACCATTTATGTTCAGTGAGTAGTCTGCTGCTTGACCTGAGGTTCTTTGGAAAGATGTCTCTTGCTCTCTCTCTCTCTTTTTTTTTTTTTTTTTGCATATCAAGGTGTTTATTTACCTTTTCTTTCTTTTTTCTTCTTTTTTTTAAATTGAAATCAAAATTAGTTAACATATAGTGTAATAATGATTTCAGGAGAATTTAGGATTCATCACTTACATATAACACCCAGTGCTCATCCCAATAAGTGCCCTCTTTAATGCCCATCATCAATTTAGTCCATCCCCCTACCCAACCCAGCAACCCTCAGTGTGTTCTCTGTATTTAAGAGTCTCTTATGGTTTGTCTCCTTCTCTGGTTTTATCTTATTTTTGCTTCCTTTTTCCTATGTTCATCTGTTTTGTTTCTTTAATTCCACATATGAGTGAAATCCTCTGATATTTGTATTTCTCTGACTGACTTATTTCACTTAGCATAATACATTCCCGTTCCATTCATATTGTTGCAAATGGCAAGATTTGATTCTTTTTCATCACTGAGTAATATTCCATTGTATGTGTATACAATATCTTCTTTATCCATTTGTCAGTCGATGTACATTTGGGCTCTTTCTATAATTTGGCTGTTGTCAATATGCTGCTATAATCGTTGGGGTGCATGTGCCCCTTCTAATCAGCATTTTTGTATCCTTTGGATAAATGCCTAGTAGTGCAATTGCTGGGTCATGAGGTAGTTCTTTTTTAACTTTTTGAGGAACCTCCATACGGCTCTCCACAGTGGCTACACCAGTTTGCATCCCCACCAGCAATGCAAAAGGGTTCCCTTTTCTCTGTATCCTTTGCCAACATCTGTTGTTGCCTGGGTTGTTAATTTTAGCCATTCTGAAGGTGTGAGGGAGTATCTCATTGTGGTTTTGATTTCTACTTCCCTGATGATAAATGATGTTGAGCATCTTTTCATGTGTCTATTAACCATCTGGATGAAAGACGTCTCTCTTCTGATGCTACCTGATTTTGTTCAATTCTGTAAGAGTCTCAGTTTAAGATCTCCCATAGGCATGGAAGTCCAGGAGGTGAATATATTATGTAATTTTTAACTGTGATGTGTAAACAAAAGGTTGATTCCCTGGAATTTTACTGGAGTTTGTGATTAACAGTACCTGATAGGGTACTTTCTAACAAGGATTAAGATCAAAGTTTAATGGTGTAATTTCCAGTTAACCAGGGTTACTAGCTGAAGGTTATGTGGTCGTTCCTGTAGTTTATCCAGCGAAAAGTATCCTGATAATAAACTGGAGTATCTTATATTAAACATCTATACTATTTGACCATGTGGAGCTACAGAAATGGCACAGTCAAGAATTAGTGGTGAAAAGCTCCATATAGCTATATATTTCTATTAGAATGTATGTAGTAGCTACAGGACCTAAGACATTGATTATAGCATCTGAAATTCTGTGGATATTTTTGCAAGTTTCAGTTGTTTTTTTTTTTTAACGTTTATTTATTTTTGAGACAGAGAGAGACAGAGCATGAACGGGGGAGGGTCAGAGAGAGGGAGACACAGAATCTGAAACAGGCTCCAGGCTCTGAGCCCTCAGAACAGAGCCCGACGCGGGGCTCGAACTCACGGACCACGAGATCATGCCCTGAGCTGAAGTCGGCCGCTTAACCGACTGAGCCACCCAGGTGCCCCTGCAAGTTTCAGTTTTGAAATGCCATTCATTTCTATTTTTCTTGAGGAGGTGGTAGGGGCAGTGGTTTCTGGATAATACACAGAACTTCAGAGTTACTTAATTTTACTCATCTAACGTAATAAGTACCTCTATTACTGGGGAAATAGTTCAGGTTTCCTCAAGTGAGAAGCACAAAGTCTAAAAGTTTCTTTTCTGCTTAAGAGCAGCTGTTCTACATCAAGAAAAGGTCAACCAAAAAACCAGACATACAACATTAATAGTATATACAAAATCACACAAGGGATAACTAAGTAAAATCCATTTGTTGATGCTCAAAAGGGCCTAAGGGTTTGGCCCATGTCCATGTCTCACCTCTGTAGTTTTCCTAGGATTGTATGATTAACAGGATATCACCAGAGAAAAACTTAACAGTCTTATCCAAGTTTTTCCATTTCAGCACTCAAGGCAGCCATCTTGGTGCTATTGAAGTAGAGCAAAGCTTATCTGTTCTAACATGTTCTTTCAGAATCAGGTGCTTAAGCAACAGCTGACTCAAGATTTGATGCCAATATTCAGGAGTTCATGTTGTCTTTGATTTTTGGACTCACTAGATAGCCTGGGAATGAGTTAAAGCAACTTATTTAGCATTTTAATCTGTGAAGGCATTATCCTTTGCTATACTATTTTTTTTATGTATTTGTCAATTTTACCTAAAGCCAATTCTTCTAAAAGAGGTAAGGCATTTAACAGACCTTTTACGTGGCTGCCATGTTTACTGAAAGCACCCATTGCAATGATGAAGCCACACTGCTTCTAAAACATACCAAAATAATGAACCCTGTCAAAATAGAGCTCCTATCCAAGAGGACACTTGTTCCATGATCTCTAGCTAACTGGTAGACCCCAGAAAGATCTAAAGTTTCAGTAATTCTTGAAGATTTTCCCTTTGGGAGATAGATGGATTTAAACAAGTCTGAGTGGGTTATGACAGCATGACCAGTTTGAGAGTCTCCTTGTTTGGTGTAATCTGCAAACAGTACAAAATCTGGGTTGTTTTAAGGATATTCAAGGAAGTCAAAGTGAAGTAAAGGCAAATTTCCAAATATGGTTATAATAGTTTTATTGTTCATCTTTCTCTTGATAAGAGAGAAAAAAAGATCACTTTCCATTTTTTAAAAAACATGAAAACTGCATCCCGATGTGTCATTCTTTCTTGAATTATATTTTGTCCAGTAATCATACTAAAATTACAGAATTTCCATCTTATAAGGAATAATAAATGTCATCTATACTATTTCTACATTTATTGTAAGATTGTAAAACTAATATACATAATGTAGAACATTTAGAAAATAAGTATAGAGATAAACAGGGAATTAATAATGATCCCCAGAGCCACTATTCAAAAATGATCAGTTTGGGGGCACTTGGGTGGCTCAGTTGGTTAAGCATCTGGCTCTTGATCTTGGCTCAGGTCACGATCTCACAGTTCATGAGATCAAGCCCCACATCGGACTCTGTGCTGATGGCGAGGAGCCTACTTGGGATTCTCTCACTCCCTCTCCCCTGCTCATGTGCACTCTCTCTTTCAAAGTAAATAAATAAACATTAAAAAGATAAATTTCTACATGCTGATGTATATTTCCATTCTTAATTATATCTATAATTTGTATGGTAATGATAATTATGTGCATAAGTCAGTTCTCTGCCTTGTGCATTATATATTTTAAACAATTTTCATGTCTTATACTTTCATAAACATTTTTAATGACATAATAATATTGCATCAGGTATATAGTGCACAGATTTCTAAATCATTGTCTTATTTCTAGATTTTAATTTCTAAGTTTTCAAAATTATAAATAATATAAAAGATAATATTTTATAGGTATCATTATTGCATTAAAGCATACTCCCAGTAATATTATTGATGAAGGGAGTGAATTGCTATTGTCATCCAATTCAGTTGCCAAGTTGTCTGCAGCATTATTTTCCTTCTTGAAAATATCAAATGTATGAGAGTGCCCACTGTATCATTTTGCATCCTAAGTATATTTCATTAACATTGTAGTCAACTTGATAGGCAATAGGAAGAGGAAACAATGACAGAAAAGTAAAAGAGACAGAAAGAAATCCAGAAGTGTGCTTGCATCATGAAAACCAAAGAAGAAGAAGGACTGAATATGTGAAGTATGGTCTTTAAAGACTGGTGCTACAAAAAAGCAATTAGCTGTATTAATTGAAATGTCCCTGGTGACTCTCAAAGAGTAATTAAAGTGGAATATGGGGGCAGATGTCAGACTAGAGGAGGTTAAAATTATTTGGGATTAGAAATTAGAGGAAATGTATGTACATAAAATATACTTTTAAGGCTTGAGAGAGGATAGAGAGTGGAAGCTTAGGGAGAAAGCAGGAAAGAATATTTTAGAGATTTGGAACTTGAGCTTATTTTTAGATGAATAAACAAGGAGCAGACCAGAAGAGAATGCGAATGAGAAAGAACAGACTTTAATAAAAGTTTCTGCATATGGTTAAACAGAATCCTGTAAATACAATGAAACCATTCATTTCTCTTTAAAAAATATTTTTGAAGAAAAAATCAACATATGTTTTGAACAAAACACTCATTTTTCTTCCTGTGCTTTCACTTGTATTTGTTTATATCTTGAATGTTCTTAATTTTAACACTTCTATGTTTCCACAATTAATTGCACTGTCATCCTTGAATAGAGATTTTCATCTAAACACATTTGGGGGAAGATACTGAGCTCTTTATCACATATCACCACCTTAAAAGATGTGTTTTTCTAAAGCACTGTATTTTAATAAAAGTTCTAGGAATATTTTGGTTGTTGACATATGATGTAGTAATCTATGATATTTCAAAAGTCAACAATCATTTCCCAATATACACTGAAAGGAAATATGAAAGGGGATTTTGAGTTTTACCTAGTGATTTAAGTCACTGAGAGCAGCAAATATGACCATTTAGGCCTACACTCATTTTTCTTCAATAAAAATGTGTTTGAAGCTACTTACATAAACAGTTGTTTAAATTCATCACCTGATTGTTCTAATGGAAGACAGAAACTTTGACAATTTCTAAATTAGTCAAGAACCAAGTATTGAGTTTGACTTCTCCCTGTACCTGAGTACAAACAAAAATCACTAAATGAAATAAGTCAGACAAAGAAAGACGAACATCATATGATTTCACTTATATGTGGCATCTTAAAAATGAAACAAAACCATAGAAACCGACTCATAAATACAAAGAACAAACTGGTGGTTGCCAGAGGAGAGGAATGTGGTAGGTTGGATGAAGAGGTTTAGGAAGTACAAACTTCCAGTTATAAAATAAATAAGTCACAAGGGATGAAATGTACAACATAAGAAATATAGCAATAATATTGTAATAATGTATGGGTGACAGATGATGACCCACTTGCTTAACAGCGTATACAATTGTGGAATCACCATGTTGCACGCCTGAAACTGATATAATGGTGTATGTCAACTTCAATTGTTGTATGTATGTATACTTCATTAATAAAAATAAAAAATATATTAAATCACTATGCCTGGATAAAATGTGAAACACAATTTAGCCAGCCTCTGCTGTACCTTTTCTGCATAATAGCAGATACGTGACTATAAAAAGCATCTAGTTTGATTTTAAAATTGTTTCCCAATTGATATATTGATATATTGCTTGACTTATGTCAAACATTTTCTGGAGCACCTGGGTTACTGAGTCTGTTGAGTGTCCAACTTGGGCTCAGGTCATGATTTTGTGGTTCCTGAGTTTGAGGCCCACATCAGGCTCACTGCTGTCAGCAAGAACCCCACTTCAGATCCTCTGTCTCTCTCTCTGCCCCTCCCCTGCTCATGCTCTCTCTCTCAAAAATAAAACATTAAAAAAGAAAGAAAAACATTTTCCATTATCACAGATAATCATAAATTTGTTTAAAACACAGTTTTACTTAAAATTATGAACAAAACACCAAAACAGGAGAGAGGCACCTGTAAGATGTAAGTTATAAGAAATGCTATGATAGTTAAACACTGTGCATTAACATAGGTGTTGTGATAAAGCAAGGCACCTGGTTATAAGATAATCTGATTAATAAGAGAAACTGACCAATAAGAAAAAACTACTCTGATGCACTTACTAGCATCTTTCAGAAAGTTCATCTGAACCTTTGTTTAGGACAAAGGCATGCTCAAATATCTCCACTGAAAGCAATTAATTAATTAATTACCTTAATTAATTAAGTACCTAGATGGATGCATTCTTTCTCTTCTAAGTAAAAAAAAAAAAAGAAAAAGAAAAAGAAAAAGAAAAGAAAGGCCACAAGCATGGCCCTACTGATTACTACTCACTGGACAATACACTTTGGTTCACAAAACAAGAAGTATGCTTGACAAATCTTTTGCAAATTCAATCCCATTTTAAATAAATGTGTTTAATTTGTTACTTAAAGGTTTCCATAACTGCATTATTTTACAATATAGAAATTCTATAGCCACTTTTTAATCTGTTCATATTGTTATTGAAGCAAATCTAGGTTTTTCATAAACTTTTAAAAAGCACATTATCACAATTTCAATACTCTTGCACACGAATATGAAAATATCATGCCTGCATGAAATTCCTGCAGAGAGCTACATTTATATATGAGATATATGTGCATATATGTGTTTGTATATATATATATTGCTGTATTTGTTTACATACATCTGTGTATGCATTTTATATACATACATGGGAATGCCTTTCTAATAGTGCTAATGAAATCCTCTGTGCCCAAAATACATATTAGTTGGCAGAGTCACTGTCTGTGCCATTAACTTTTTGGAATAAAATACTCCAGTCTCTTCAATGTCTATATAGAGGTAAAGCTCAGGGAACAAATCTGGTGCCCCAACTAATCCAATTAAACATTGTTTAAATATAGTTCTATTTGCATGTGTAAATATCTTTGGGTAAAGAAGATTTTCCTACTAGATTTAGGTGAATTTTTATTGTTATGAAATTTGCTTACTGAACAAGCTGAACTCTAAAATACAATCTTCTTTAAAATATGCTATTTCATATCTACATTTCTTGCTTGCCTCTAGAGGGTATCTCTTCCAAGTCCATACCTTTATGATGATTTTTAAATATTAGAACTATTACATTTTCAGGTATTAAAAAGTCATGTCCAGTTTAAATAATAACTTCAATGTCTTAGCCTGTTCCAAAATTTTCCACAATCCCTTTTTTTTCTAGTTAGTTAACTCTTGCTTATTGTTTAGATCTTGGCTTAATCATCTCTGAGGCAGAAAGATTTCCTTGACATTTTTTGCTAGATCATGCCAAAAGAAATCTCAGAGACTAATATAAATATTAATAGAAGCATTTTGACTTGTAGTGCTTGCGAGAGGGTCTAACCTTTGGGAGAACTGGACTTCATAAAAAATAATATGTCAAATATGTACAGAAAAAATGTTTTAGTTTATTAATTATTCGTATTGTTCCTAAAAGATCAGTTTCCTCACATAATTACATCTGCAAGGGGCAACATTTCCATAGATGTTAATAATGAAAAAGCAGTGATGTTGTTTTTATTAAGAAGTAAGCAACTTACTACCAAGGGGACCAAAGCTTTGTTTACTTGGGGGACTAGTATTAGATAGGTATTCTCTGTGTGTGTTTGTGTGTCTCTGTGTGTGGTTTATCTTAAAATGCAAAGTCTTCTCTTATTACGATCTGTGATATTTGTACTTAGTCATAATGGTATAAAGGGTCAGTTTTGAGGGGCGCCTAGGTGGCTGAGTTAAATGTCTGGCTCAAGTCATGATTCTGTGGTTTGTGAGTTTGAGCCCTATGTCAGGCTCTGAACTGACAGCACAGAGCCTGCTTGGGATTCTCTGACTCTCCCTCTCCCAACCCCTCTATCTCTTTCAAAATAAATAAATAAACTAAAAAAAAAAAAAAAAAAAGAAGAAGAAGAAGGGTCAGTTTTTCTTTCTCCATCACAGCTCTCCCCAACATATAATTTCCTATGACCATGTGCCTCTCCCTCAAAACACAGCTCTGTGTATACATTCCTTTGAGTGATTCTTAAGTTAATATTATTCCAGGCTCAATGAAGCTAGGACTCATAAGCTGTTTTGTTCAACAACGCATTGTAGTATCTGGAAGATGATACACATATGTGGGCATACACACATACATCTGCTTTTGTTCAACATTAGGATATGAAAATGTATGCCATCTCAAGAGTAAAATAACCTTAATTATGCTAAAAATATCTTTTCCACTTGTTAAATACAGTGTAACATTTGATATACTAAATACCCAAAGGCAGAATATCAACCTAGAGTTGATACCTTAGTTTAGTGCATAAATATGTGAATGACTGGTTTGATAATCTTCTAGTTCTAAAATTTATGTGACTTAGGGTTGTAACAATTTAGTTATTTGCTTTTTTCATTGGGTTATTTATTCATTCACTTATCTACTCTATATTTGATTACTATGGCTCAGTCTCTGGGTAAATTTCAGGTAGACACATAGTATTAGAAGGGAGGAGAACAACTGATTCAATCCTAGGTGAATGAAAATCAAAGCTTTTGCTTCCTTACACAATTCACCCTAGATCATGTTTATATCACCTGATGAACTCCTGTTTAAAATCTATTTTGGGACACCTGAGTGGCTCAGTTGGTTGAGAATCTGATTCTTGATTTCGGCTCAGTTCATGATCCTAGGGTCACGGGATCGAGCCCAGCGTCAGACCGGCACTGAGCATGGAGGCTGCTTAAGATTCTTTCTCTCTTCCTCTGCCCCTCTTCCCTGCTTGTACTCTCTCTCTAAGTAAAATATATATATATATATATATATATATATATATATATATATATATATATATTCTCATCTGTTTTATATATATATATTCTCATCTGTTTTATATATATATATATATATATATATATATATATATTCTCATCTGTTATATATATATATATATATATATATATCTACCTATAGATAATATCTACCTATGTGGTAATATCTATCTATCTATATATATAAATCTACCTATCTATATATAAAGGTAATATCTACCTTTATATATATATATATATATATATATATATACAGAAATATATATATATGGAAATATATATATATGGAAATATATATATATATAGAAATATATATATGGAAATATATATATATAGAAATATATATATATGGAAATATATATATATATATATATATTAAGGAAAGTAGTTCGGGCTCTGAACTGACAGCACAGAGCCTGCTTGGGATTCTCTGACTCTCCCTTTCCCAACACCTCTATCTCTTTCAAAATAAATAAATAAACTAAAAAAAAAAAAAGAAGAAGGGTCAGTTTTTCTTTCTCCATCACAGCTCATGGGAATATATATATATATATATATATATATATATATATATATATATATATATTCCCATGGGGGAAAAAATATATATATATATATACATATACATATATATATATATACACATATACATATATATATATATATATATATGAAAGATTCTTGTCATTAAAGAGATTTCTCTTCAAAACTTTCTCCAAAATTTCATACCCAAATGCCTACTATTCCTCTCAGTTGTCACTTATAAACCTGAAATTAACCTGTCCCAAACTAAACTTACTAGTTTTTCCTTCAAAACTGTTCATTCTTCAGTATCTTATACCTCAGTAATTGGCATCCTCATGTACCTTCAGTACCACCTATAATACAATATAGAAGTCTAGATACCCCACTATATTTTTGTTCTCTATTAACTTCCAAATTTAATCATTCACCAAAGATTATAATCTCCAAATCATTCTTTACATCTGTCTGATCTGGCCATTCTATCCATCCTTGATGTAACTCCCTTGATTTAGGGGATCATCAGCAACTCCTGCTTCATTATAATGGCTTCCTAACAGGTCCCCTTCATGCTAATTTAGAGCACCCCCCAAACCATTCCCAATCAATTTTTGGTGTAATTAGAATGGTCTTTGGGAGTGCCTGCGTAGCTCAGTGGGTTAAGCGTCTGACTCTTGGTTGGCTCAAGACATGATCTCACAGTTCGTGAGAGCAAGCCCTATGTCAGGCTCTGTGCTGACATCGGAAGCCTGCTTGAGATTCTCTCTCTCTCCCTTTCTCATTCCCTCCCCCAAGTTGTGCTCTCTTTCAAATAACAACAACAACAACAACAACAACAACAACAACAACAAAGAATGGTCTTTCTAAAGTGCAAATGTGGTCGTGACACTCCTTTCCACATGTTTCCTACTTTCCTCATAGCCTCATCTGCTGCAACTTTCCAACTTACACTCTGTGTTTCAACCTACTTACCTCCTAGCCGGTACACAAAACTTCCCACTTCGTCTCATGTCTCAGCCTTCAGACAAGTAAATACAGCTGCCCAATATGTCTTTTCACATCTTGCTTGTCCTTCACCCAGCTACTTCCTACACATTCTTCAAAACTCAGTTTGGGTGTGACTTTCCTCAGAAAGCCTTACCTTACTCGCTACACAGTGCTCCCTCTGTGTGTCTCTCAGTCCAGTATAGACATAGGTTTAGAAGAGACCTAGAAAGCTCCTCCTACTACCTGCTCTTCATATCTGCTCCTCTTACCACTCGGTGAGTTACGGGAGTACAGACCTTTTATTTTCTGCTTTATTCCCAGTGCTTGGCACAGATAAGCATTCAGTAACTAGATGAATAAATAAACTAACGGCTCACAGTATGGTTAGAGTGAAAGCTAGATAAGAAAAGAATTTTACTGTATTTGCTATAAAAGACATATAGGAGGCATTATTGCATAATGATTAAGTGGGGTCAGACTGCTTGTGTCTGAATCCCATTATCACTGGAAATTTGAGCAAGTGATGACTTATTTGTAGCTTAGTTCCCTTGCAAAATGAGGTTAATAAAGTAAAATATATGAAGTTCTCAGCACAGTACAGTGCACACACACACACACACACAAAGCCCAATAAACATGGTTTGTATGTTTTAAAAAATGCTGATTGGGAGCACTGGGAATAAAGAGACTAGCTCAAGAAATGCAAGGAAAGTAAAGACGTGAGTGAAGTGATTTTTGAGCAAACTATCTGCATTTTGAATTAGGAACAGAATCTTGTCAAGTGAAGAATGTGGCATTTTATTTACTATTCTTTATTATGCCATCCTAAATGCATTTCTAAAAGTTCTGAAAATTGAGTTATTGAAACTCAGTTATGTATCTGAATGATGATATCCGTATTGACAAGTAGATTACAACTGAATAGCAGGGTATTTTACAATTATATAGCATAGATAGCATAGCATATCTTAGACAATTCAAAATTTGATTCAAACATTTAAAAAAGAGTTTACAAACATATTCTTTTCTAAATTTCTCTATATTACTAAATCTTGTCCAAACTAATTTTGTCTTATTTTTTACTGATATCATGAAAAATAAAGTTACATGAACACTATTATGGTAGACTCATTTATGAGAAGATATTTAATGAATGGCACATCTGCAGATATGTCTGTCTTTAAAGATTGGCTGAGAATAGAGCTGTCTTTATGATATGATCTATTTAGCCCTTCAAATATTGGCATATTCTGAATTTTATGCATTGAAGACATTTTTTATGGAGAGCTATTTTGTTAATGAAATAGTGAATATCTTAAAAGGAAGTTAAACATTAGAGACATATTGATAAAACCACTATAACTGGAAAAATAAGATATATTTTAAATTGAGCTTAGTGAGAATAAATGTGATATGACAATTTTTAAAATTTAAATAAAAAATGTAAAAATTACGATAGGCAATCTTAGACTACATCACATCACAAGAAAGATATTAGTCAAAATACATATTTTCAAAGTTTGACCTAAGAAATCTTTTTCCAACCAAATTCTTATACAAATTCCAAGCATATCAAACAACAAAAAGGAATCCCTTTTATTAAAGTGAAACAACTTGGCCATCCTCTTCTCTGACTCCCTGAACCTACCCCAAAACAGCTCCTGAAGCCTTTCCATGGAATCCCAACTCTTCCAACAGTTTGTAATCTGGATCTCTAGGTCAAGATTGAAACCTAATTGTAACCTAGATCTCTAGGTCAAGTCTGACAATTCACTGTCAGACTATATCCAAAATATTGCAGTAAGTGCTCGCTGCTATACTTAAAAAAACTAAAGTCCATTTTGGAGGACAGCAAGATAATGCTTAAGTGACTGAAAATCATGTTAATGGGGATTGATTGATTGGTTGAAAGATATGGGGATGTTTAGCAGAAAGGATAGAAGAATCAGCAGTGATAGGATATTGGTTTTTATGTTTATGAAAGCCCATAATGCGGAAGAGTTCCGAATGCCAAGTTACAATATCCTTTTTAAAGAATGAATGATTCAAATGAGAGAAAGATTTAAGAAAATTCAAGGGCCAACACCACTGGCTCAGATTTTTTTTATCCACTCCCCCACTCCCACATGATGATAGGCATGTTTTTTTGCCAGGGTACATATGTAGTTTGGCTTATGTATATAGGTACTGCTTGCTACACCTGACACTATAGCTGTGTTAATTCTAATAACATTTCAACACTTATTGGTGCTTACAAGGTCCCCAGATGCTATGCGAGTTGTGAAGGTCAATAAATGGACAAGACATGGTCTCTGTCTTCAGTCTATGTGGGTGAGGAAGGGGGATATAAACAAAGCACTATGGGAAACAAAAACTAAGAAGCAAATTAGTCCTCTTGGAGAAGTCAGTGAAGGTTTTGAAATGGCAATATGAAACTGATGTTAAAGACTGAGTTTACAGGGCACCTGGGTGGCTCAGTCGGTTAAGCGTCCGACTTCAGCTCAGCTCATGATCTCACAGTCCGTGAGTTCAAGCCCCGCGTCGGGCTCTGTGCTGACAGCTCAGAGCCTGGAGCCTGCTTCAGATTGTGTGTCTTCCTCTCTCTCTCTGTCCCTCCCCTGTTCATGCTCTGTCTCTCTCTGTCTCAAAAATAAATAAAAATGTTAAAAAAAATTAAAAAAAAAAAAGACTGAGTTTACCCAGTGATGAGATGGGAAAATCTATCTCAAATGAAGTTAGCAGTGTATGCAAATGTGCTGAGACATGAATAGGTAGGAAACCTTTAATATTGTTGGAAACTAATGCGCCTGCAGTTGTGTGGGATGTTAATGATGGAAAGATGTTCTGGGGGAAGATGTGTATAAGAGTTTGAACTCTGTGGGTGATAGGTATCCCATCTTTCAACGAACTACATTTATGATAGACTTGCTGCCTTGGTGTATGGAGGTGTGGGAAGAAATGGGACTAAGCCTAGTATTATATTTTTTCCATACCATTGGTATATAAAAGTAAAGTCAATACAGAGGAATAGAATATTGCAATATTAAGTGTAGAAAGAATAGCTTTGCTATTCATACAACATTTTAGAAGTGGCATACAAATGCGTACTTTCATTTCAACATTGCACTTAAGATAATTTCGACAGTGGAGAAATCAAAAAGATTTAGATGATGTTCCTTTTCCCCTAAACACACAGTGTAAATTTCCTAAACCAAGGACTTTCTTCTACAAGTAACAGTACAATAATCAGAACCATGCAATTAATTTGATACAATATCTAATCTACAGACCCTGCTCCATTTTTGCCAACTGTCCAACTAACACCTTATATGCCATTCTTTTTTCCAAGATTGCATATTACATTAATTGTCATGTCTTTTTAGTTTCCTTAAATCTGGAATCTTCTTAAGTCACTTTCATTTTATGATCTGAAAAGTATAGGCCAGATGTTTTGTAACATGTGTTTTTCAGATATTTATACCTTGCAAGACTTATGTTATGCATTATTTTGTCAGGGATACCACAGCAGTGATACTGTTTCCATTTTAGTGCATCATATCAGAGGCCATATGCTGTCTTTTAGTCCCATGACTGATGATGTTAACCTTCATCACTTGGTAAAGGTGGTATGGTTCCACATTTCTTCGTCATAAAGTGATGTTCTTTACCTTTGTGATTAATAAGCATCCTGAAGGGAATATTTTGATGTTATATAAGATCTTGTTTCTCATTAAACTATAGCATCCATTTGTTATTGTGGTTTGAAAGAATTATCACTATGGTTGTTGCCAAATAGTGATTTTCTAATTCCATCCTTCCTTCAAGATTTATTAGGTAGCATTCAACTGTGAAGAATAGATTTGCTCTCTCCCTATTTTATCCATTTAAATATCAGTATGGACTCATGAATTTTTTTAAATTATTTTTTAAACAGCTTTAAAAAGCAAAAGCTGGCATATAATAAACAATATATATTTAAGTTGACAATTTAAAAAGTTTGACATATGCATAGACACATGAAACGTCACCAAATTCAAGATAATTAACATATTCATTACCCCTAAAGTTCCTCTTTACTCACTGTTAATCCTATATTCTTCCCATTAGAAGGAAAAATCGTAATATAACCAGGTTGGAAATTTTCAAGGTCTATGATTGAATTTCCCAAGAAGTCGCCATTGGTTATACCCTTGTTTATTCATTTGTCCCTCAATTTTTAAGTTGCTCCTCCCAGATCTTCTTCAAACTCACTTAGGTATCCTCTAAGTTAAAACTGATCTCCACAATCCACCACCTTTCTTAGAGCCTCCAATAACTTACACAATTCACAGCAACTTCTCATTCTTTAATTTAACCAGTACTAAACCTTTCTTTGCTGATTTTTGTCATTCAGCTAGAAATATACTAATGCATCTTAGTATTTACTATTTCATCATTTTAAGGAACAGGGGCAATGCTTTCTATTTCTATGTTCTTCATAATAATAAACACAGCTTATACTTAGTTGATTCAAATATAACAAATAGTTCACTTAAAGATAAATATTTGTTATTCCAATGGGAAAGTATTAAAGATATCTCCACATGGAACACATATTCTTGACCCACGTAAAAAGATTATAAGTCTCAATAAACACTAACATTAAACTACATTGGTGATTCTCAATTTTTAAGGTCATGAGAATCACCTAGATGCCTTTAAAATGTCAGATTCTCAGATGTTACCACTGGTTTGTGATTAATTAGCAATCTGATTATTTACTCTCCTACATTAAGAAATACTGACGTAGATTTCAGCTTAGCTTAAAATGAACTAGGATACTTGCTCTTATGCCACTAGGTATAAAAATGTATCAGCAGCTGAATGCCAAATAAAACTGATTTCAATGTAGAAACATCACAGTAATATTTTTAAATGAAAAGGATGATGAGTAAATCTGTTTATTTTACACATCCCTTGGTGAATAAATTAAAAATATAGAATAGATTGCTCTGCCTCAATATAAGTTATTTATAAATCTTTATCTGGAGTATTTTGTAGGTTTTTAAATAGATATTGAGCCACAAAATGATTTTTGGGTTTCGAAAAAAATATATCTACCAAAGGTATATTCTATTCTTTCAAACTAAACTCAGAAATTTGAGAAAACCATCTTTAGGATTCAATATAATAAATAGGTAATAAATAAATTAATATAATTAAAAGAGGCAAAATGTCACAAACCAGAGTTGGTTCTCTGATCTTTACTGATGGGGGGCAAAGAAATACAAGCAAAAACTATAACACTCCCCACTGTAGCTTTGCAGACCAGACAGTGCAGATTTGAGCTTCTGTCATACCGATGGCATAAAGTGATAGATTGAACAATTATTTGGTCAATTTGACCTGGACACAGAGTTACTATGATAATTTCAACTGCACAAATGACTTTCTACAGAACATTAGATTTTTAATATCTCTTCTATAAAGCCTTCCATGTCTGCACCTCCCAAGACCTAAGTGCAACTTTTAGGATAGAATGACACTTTGTACATATCCATGACTTCACAGGGGAGAATAAATCAACTAGTCTGTAAATTAATTAAGGTTAAGGATGGGGTTTTTAAAATACATCCTGTGCTTAGCATATTGCTTGAATTATTCTCAACTTGAATATATGAATGAATGATTGCAAAAATACAGCTTTATTGCGCAGATTAATGTGACTGTATGTGTAGGTTACATAAAGGATCATTTATGGCAATAATTTAAAACAAAAAGAAATTATGTTTAGCCTTCTCATTACTGTGCTCTGGTAGAGATTTTATTTTTTGCATTTATATGACAAATTATATGAATATTCAAATGTTAGTAATACTAATAAAAATACTAACAGTTGTTTTTAAAACCTGTACTTGAATCCATTCAATAAATCCAAAGATCCCCCTTATTGATTTTTTTTTCTTCATCTGAATCTATCAATGGTAAGAACATATAAGGGTGGCTGAGCTTATTCCTCAAAGGTAGCATTTTACTTATTATGTCAATGGTAAATATAGATATTTCAAATCAAATAAGATCCAAAGATTGTTAATAAAGACATGAAGTTTTAAAATACATATAATTAGTAAGAAGCTGCTGTGGCCAAGATCAAAGAGGTTTTTGCCTGCTTTCTCCTCAAGGATTTTGATAGCTTCCTGTGTTACATTTAGGTCTTTCATCCATTTTGAGTTTATTTTTGTGTATAGTGTAAGAAAATGGTCCAGGTTCATTTTTCTGCATGTTGCTGTCCAGTTTTCCCAGCACCACTTGCTGAAGAGACTGTGTTTATTCCATTGGATATTCTTTCCTGCTTCATCAAAGATTAGTTGGCCATATGTTTGCAGGTCCATTTCTGGGTTCTCTATTCTGTTCCATTGATCTGAGGGTCTGTTCTTCTGCCAGCAACTTCTTACTCAACACGTCTCCAGAGGCAAGGGAAACAAAAGCAAAAATGAAATACTGGGACCTCATCAAAATAAGAAGCTTCCGCACAGCGAAGGAAACAATTAGCAAAACTAAAAGGCAACCAACAGAATGGGAGAAGATATTTGCAAATGACATATAAGATAAAGGGTTAGTATCCAAAATCTACAAAGAACTTATCAAACTCAACACCCAAAAAACAAATAATACAGTGAAGAAATGGGCAAAAGACGTGAATAGACACTTCTCCAAAGAAGACATCCAGATGGCCAACCGACACATGAAAAAATGCTTATCACTCATCATCAGGGAAATACAAATCAAAACCACAATGAGATGCCAACTCATACCTGGTAGCTTTACCAGAATGGCTAACTGTAACAACTCAGGCAACAACAGATGTTGGAGAAGATGTGGAGAAAGAGGATCTCTTTTGCATTGCTGGTGAGAATGCAAGCTGGTGCAGCCACTCTGGAAAATAGTAGGGAGGTTCCTCAAAAAACTAAAAATAAAACTACCCTACGACCCAGCAATTGCACTACTAGGCATTTATCCGTGGAATACAGGTGTGCTATTTTGAAGGAACACATGCGCCCCTGTGTTTATAGCAGCACTATCAACAATAGCCAAAGGATGGAAAGAGCCCAAATATCCATTGATGGATGAATGGATAAAGAAGATGTGGTATATATATACAATGGAGTATTACTTGACAATCAAAAAGAATGAAATCTTGCCATTTGCAACTACGTGGATGGAACCAGAGGGTATTATGCTAAGTGAAATTAGTCAGAGAAAGACAAAAATCATATGACTTCATTCATATGAGGACTTTATGAGACAAAACAGATGAACATAAGGGAAGGGAAGCAAAAATAATATAAAAACAGGGAGGGGAACAAAACAGAAGAGACTCTTAAATATGGAGAACAAAAAGAGGGTTACTGGAGGGGTTGTGGGAGGGGGGATGGGCTAAATGGGTAAGGGGTACTAAGGAATCTACTCTTGAAATCATTGTTGCACTTTATGCTAACTAATTTGGATGTAAATTTAAACAAATAAAAAATAAAATAAAAGAAATAAAATACATAAAATTATTTCTGAATAGATATGAACCATCTTGGGGATGTCTAAATTGGTTCTTTCAAGGCACTCTATTTTTAATATTTATTTATTTTGAGAGAGAGAGAGAGAGAGAGAGAGAGAGAGAGAGCACACACCTGCAAACAGGGGGGAGGCAGAGGAAGAGGGAGGGAGAATCCCAAGCAGGCTCCATGCTGCCAGCACAGAGCCCGATGCAGGGCTCGATCTCACATACCGTGAGATCATGACCTGAGCTGAAATCAAGAGTCAGGTGCTTAACCAACTGAACCACCCAGGCACCCCAAAGCACTCTTGATATTTATTTTCAGGGTTTTTTTAATTGCTTTTTTCAATCATGTGTTTAATAAAGAGAAAAGATGAAAGGATACTAATGATACCGATAGGGAAATGCAAATTAACAAGATCATAAACCAAGTCAGTGGAAAGTGATTTATACAAAATTACTTTTCAGATTTGAACATTAAGCTTTTTAATCAGGGAGAACTAGACACCATCCCCCTAACTGTTCAAAGCACTGGGTTAATGATTTTTTAAGCTAAACCTTGTTCCATTTAGTGATCTAAATCATGTTTTGCGTTTTAGTTGTGATGAATTACTTCATATTATATATTTACATATTTCGTCATATTTTCTATATCTCTCACTGCACAGTTTTTGCTCTGTGAGACTGACTTTTACCAGTATTTTAGAAAGTTTTGCATTTTCATATTACTGGTCATCTTTATATTATATAATGCCTCTCATTCCCCTTTTCTTGCATATGCCCCCTTCACTTGGTTTGTCACCTTTAAATGATATCCTTAATCTCAACTGTTAACTATGCTGTCATCCAAGACTTTATTCCACTTTCCCTTTTCTTGCTTTCTTCACCTACCATTGTTTAAACAAAGTTGGATTATATCTAATTTATCAGAACATCTAATGTTTATCAATCATTCTTTCCCTGTTATTTCCAACATTCCAATTAGCCTTGTATTTGCATTTAAATGTCTTCAATTCTTACCAACTGCCTTTTTGTCATTATTTCCTTAATCTGATTTTAGTTGGAAAATGTTTGCCATATATAGTATATTCTAATGAAATGAATTATGAATACTATATTCTCTGATTTCTTGCATAGTCAACATGCACTTTTAAGCTTATTTATTTAAGTGATCTCTACATCCAACGTGGGGCTCTCTGAGATCAAGAGTCACTTGTTCCTCCGACTGAGCCAGCCAGGCGTCCCCAACATGGTTTTACTGTAACCTTGATATTTAAAGATAGCTTGGCTAGGTAAAAATTCTATGGTTCACATTTTGTTTCAGTGAGTTCCTTGAAAATTTTGTTCCACTTTAAACGTCCTCTGCATTTGGTGTTGAGATAACTAATACCAACCTCATTTTCTTTCCTTCTTCAAGTTTTACTACTCTCCTTAAAATTTACTCAGCTCTAGCCACACTGACCTTTTGTGGTTCCTATATCCCTTCAACCTTATTCCTGTCACAGGGCCCTTCCACTCCCTCTTCTCACTAGAGTACTCTTTTCCTGAATTTTTGCAAATTATTCTCACATCATTCAGGTTTCTGCTCAAATGTCACACTTCAAAGAAACCTTCTCTGTGTATCCTATTTGCATTCCCCACTACTATTCAATATTTCTTATGTTGATGAACTTTTTATCTTAGTAGTTATCATAACCTGAGCTTGGCATTATATTATACAAGTTGGCTCTTGAACCATGTGGGGGTTAGGGGCACCAACCCCTACACAGTCAAAAATCCATGTATAACTTTTGATTTCCCCCAAAGCTTAACTGTCAATAAATAGCCTACTGTGGCCAGAAGCCTTACAGATAACATAAACAGTCAATAACATATATTTTGTGTACTATATGTATTCTATACTTTATTCTTACAATAAAGTTAGCTAGAGAAAATAAAATATTATTAAGAAAGTGATAGGAAAAGAAAATACATTTATAATACTGTGCTGTGTTTATTAAAAAAATGTGGGGGCGCCTGGGTGGCTCAGTCGGTTGAGTGTCCGACTTCGGCTCAGGTCATGATCTCATGGTCTGTGAGTTCGAGCCCCGCGTCGGGCTCTGTGCTGACAGCTGAGAGCCTGGAGCCTGCTTCGGATTCTGTGTCTCCCTCTCTCTCTCCCCCTCCCCTGCTCATGCTCTGTCTCTCTCTGTCTCAACAATAAATAAAAACATTAAAAAAAAATGTGTATAAGTCAACCCACACAGTTCAAAGTCATGATGTTTAAGGGTCAACTGTACATTATTTTATGTTTATATGGTACTTTTAGTCCTACTAAATCCTTAGTGTCTGGGACACCATCTGGCATACAATGGGTTCTCAACAAATATTATTTGAATGGATAATTAAGAATTACAAGATAGACAAGGTAGAAATATTCATTTCAGGAAAAGCATTATTAGCAAAGATAGAGAATCATGGTGCATGTGTTGGGGGTGGGGAGGCACAGAGAGACAGCTGGATCACAGTTGTTATGGGTATTACGGTGTTTTACTATGACTGGAACATAAGATAGAAGATAGCGGCTCTTTTTGAATGAAGAGGGAAAAAGGGAAAAAAGATAGAGAGAAAGAAAGAAAGAAAGAAAGAAAGAAAGAAAGAAAGAAAGAAAGAAAGAAGAAAGCAAGCAAAAGAAAGAGGAAGGAAGGAAGGAAGGAAGGAAGGAAGGAAGGAAGGAAGGAAGGAAGGAAGGAAGGGGACAAAGGCATTGAGGACTCTTTGTCTCCTAATGGAGTCTACCCTGGAGAGGCATTGTAAAAGTAATGTATTCAGATTTGCCCGTAAGAAATCTCACTGTGCTAGTGGTATGAGAGACAGATTACAGAAGAGGCAAACTTAGAGTCTGAGAGACCACTTAGAAGAATATTAGTAGTCAGAAGAGAGCCTGAATTTAACCAGTAGGAAACATACACAGAAATAAAAACAGAAAGCAAATAAAGAGAAAGCGTACTACAAGAACTTTCCCAATTCATGTTCTCATATAATAATAGTACTATTCATATATTACAACAAGGTCATGTCCTCTCACATTTTTATCTCAGTTGATAAGCTATAAAGAATCCCTTAAAAAGGGAAAAGAAGTATAAGTATCAATTTGTCTTCTCACCCATTTAAACAGAATATAGTGTACTTAGTGGTGATACTGTGTCCTGAAGCGATGAAGAGATTATTCTGTGAATAAGGTACAGGTCATCCTTACTAACCTGATTTGCTTAGAAATCTTATAGGATTGCATACATATTTAATAATAGTATAATAGATCATAGGACAGTTGAATGACTTCTAAGTAACTGAGGTGAACATTTCACAAAAGAACAATGCTCTACCACAGGTCAGTGTTTCAGATGTGAAGAACATTTATTCATTGTTTTGTAAAATGCTTAGCGTGAATGTTTAGATAAAAGGACGTCATTTCTGAATAAAGGGTTTGTGAGCATGGACGGTTTGTCTTGAGTATAAACGTCTGCCATTATTGAGGGAAAAAAAAAACTTGTATATGATTTAAAATTTCTTCCACTGACATAACACCAATCCCATTTAACTGATCTCCTCTGAGAACCTTTCTTCTAAGAAAAAACAGAAAGACAGGTGCTTCCTGAGCCTCTCACTATCTGTTACCTGCCACTGTCTCACACACACTGCTGTCAAAAGGCTGGAAACATGAAGGCCTGTTTGCTCCCCCTTGCTCTTGGCAGATCCAGTTTTCTCTCTCTGACTATTGTGTGCAGTGGTTCTGTGCTAAGAGACCTAGTGTAATATTTGCAAAATTCAAAATGACGTGGCAAATATTAGTGAAAATTTATGAAACTGGAAAATATATAATGAGCCAGGGACTAGGAATATAGTCTCTGGAAAAAAAAAAAAAAAAAGTTAACAGTGTGGTTCAGAGAGAACTGTGCAAATGTATAAAAATGTAACATGCTCTAATAAACGTATTTCTAAGTTGTGAATATGAGAAAAGTTTCCACCTAGCCCTGATTTTAGCAAGACCATTTAAAAAAATTTTTTTTAATGTTTATTTATTTTTGAAGGAGAGAAACAGACACACAGAGCGTGAGCAGGAAAGGGGCAGAGAGAGAAAGAGACACAGAATCTGAAGTCCGCTCCAGGCTCTGAGCTGTTAGCACAGATCCTGAGGCAGGGCTTGAACTCACAAGCTGCGACATCATGACCTGAGCCGAAGTCGGATGATTAACCTACTGAGCCACCCAGGTGTCCCTTGGCAAGACCATCTTAAGATTTTTGTAGGCCCTGGGTACTCTCCACTTTTAGAATCCCCAATTCAAATCTGATCAAATACGTTGAAAATGTAACCACATCCCACTATTCTTTGGTAGGCCTTTGGAAGCCCTTATGTTTCTGGCACTGTACCCACGGAGCTTAATAAACAAAACACACCAGCCTAGAGGAGAAGGAGAAGGCTACATATAGAAAAACACAGTTCAGCCAACATTTTAGAAGGCATAAATTTTTGTAGAACTTGGGGAAGATATAGGTGCAGCTCAGAAAATGGGGCAGCATTTGCAAAGGCCTAGAGGCAAGACAACTAGTGTTGAGTATGGGTAGAGTGGTAGGGTAGCAAGAGTTGAAAAGTTATCAGATGATTCCTGAAGGCCTTTAATTTACCTAATGATCAAAGAAGCATCATGAAAGTGTTGGTAAATGGCTAAAGGATATAATCATCTTTTTTTTTTTCCCTGAGAAGGTCCCCTTGGGAGCAATGAGGGGACTAGTTTTAACTGTGATGTGGGGCAAAACTAGAGACAGGGAATCTAGTGACAGGTAAGAAATAAGGCCCCAAAGACCCTGAGTTCTTGGTGTCCGGACTATCATTATTGGAACCATCTGGGGTTTGTAAGTCTGCTTCAAAATAGATAGCAGGGCATTCTCTGCAGGATGCTGTGAAGGGAACAGATGTCTGGGTTGTGCCTAATGCAGCAGAGAATTGGTCCAGACAGATCCCCCTCTCCATTTTCCCCTAGAAGTTCACCTCACACCAGCTCCGACCTGAACAAACTCCATTGGACCATTGTCCTGAAGACCACAAAATCCCAGTCTCTTCTTAATGAAGCAACTCTTCTACTTCTAATCTGCAACTATTTGAAGCGAAAAACTTTTCTCCCTGCTGTTTCACAAAGCCAGCAAAAAGCCCATGTGATTGATTTTCAGCAGAGGGATAATTCTAATATGAGGGAAGTATCCCCCTGAGCTACAACTCTGTGTCTCTCTGTCACCCGAGGTTGAAGCAACTATTGTTTGTTCTGATTAGCTTGTGACTCTGTGAAATGCATGTGGGGTACTTCATAATTCAAACTGCAGCAGCAATCAGTATTTCTAATCAAAATGGCTCTCCACCCAGGGCTTCCCACTGCTTGTTACCTTGAGCTTGCTGAATTATCTCTGTTCTGGAGTCAAAGTGCACAAAACTAAAAATCCTTGGCTTGAAAGTCTGCCTTGAATTTGAGTTCTGACTTTGACATTAATTGAGTATGTGAACTGCTTTTTTTAGGCCTCAGCTTTCTCTTCTACAAAATGGCAAGAAAATAGTTAAGTGATGTCCAGGATTCCCTTTTCCAGATTTATTAGTGTAGTAGGAACATTTTGTTCAATGTTGAACCTCGCAGACATCGTACCACTTGCAAAGAGGATATCCATTGTTGAGATCACTTGTAGAAAATGAACACTGTAAATGTGTGTGTGTAACAATAACCATTTGTGGTTTCTTCAATGCTGTGGATGGGATTCTTGCTTCTAAAATTCTAGTTATCTCCCAAAACATATGCAAGTGCTTTGTATTGTATTAGCTATAGTTCTAATTCTTGTCTTGTATATTAATGATGTTACTCGCTGACATGTCTGGGAGGAAATATCTCCCTTCCCCTCTTCTTTTCCCCACTTCTCTCTGTTATAAGCTTGTATTCCGCTAACTCAAATAATGACCTTGACTGCAGCTGTGCTTCTGGGTATCTGGTGATTGGGAAAGAAGTCCAAAGAAGTCCAAATGGCATGAGCTTTCAGAAGCTTCTAGTTATTCCTTGTTTCCAAATTACCTAATCTTTCATTTATTAGAAATTGCTAAAAAATATTCCCCTAAAACAGAATATAAATAAATTTGGTAGTTCATCTTTAGGCTAAAACATCATTTATTTGTGATATTAATACTAGGAAATTATTGGGTGACACAATTCACAAAGCAGGACCCACTTGACAGTCACTGCCAATTCATAACCTCATAGTACAAGTTAGAACAACCATTCAGTGGCTAACATATCTCCAAGTAAAATACAATACAGAGGAAGTACGTCAAACAAATGTAGACTTTATGTCAACTGTCTCTACAAACCGTCTTTAGAAGCTTAGAATCAACTGAAGAAGGTTCTTAATTATCACCTAATTCCAAAAGCATCTCCACTTAACTTTGTTTATGCTTGAAACTGATATTTTAAGTAGTCAAATTTTTTAATTCTAATTCTAACTCTATAATAATGCAACTCCTGAAGGTGTGCCTTTTTCACTTTGCATAATAACCCTGTGAGAATCTTATTTCTGAAGATTTGATTCACTAGATTACAAAGCTTTGCCTAAAAGTAGGTAGAAAGGGAGGTTGGAAGACTGCCTCTAGGACATGTCACATGTTATATGGGCCACCACAAGGGGGCCATTCCTCTCAGTCTCCCTCCTACCATTATCTGCTTCACTTCCACTGTATATTGTCCTGGTCTTTAGACTTACTTTGTGATGCACAATGAATGAATACATGCCTGGCTTACTCTACTCAAATGTGAATGAACCTGATACAATGGAAGATGTCAATGGGCAAGAAGGCTAACATTGCATAAAATGGAGAAGAGAGAAGGCAGAGCAGCACAGAAAACAGAGAGAAGGGCTAATATATTAAGGTAAAGCTTAAAAAACTTTAAGGAGGAAGAGTCCTTTGCTCTTTGGCACCTACAAAACCTGAGCTTTTATGGAGTTTTTCTGGAAGGGTTTTTTTTTTTTAATTAAAAACATGTATTTTAGAGAGAGAGAACACACACATATGAGCAGGGGAGAGGGGCAGAAGGGGAGAGAGAGAGAGAGAGAGAGAGAGAATCTTAAGCAGGCTCAATGCTCAGTGCAGAGCTCGATGCGGGCTTGATCCCATAACCCTGGGATCATGACCTGAGCTGAAATCAAGAGTTGGATGCTCCACTGACTGAGCCACCCAGGCACCCCGAGTTTTTCTGAAACGTTAAACAAGGAAGGTAAAACTCTTTTTCCCCTTTGAATTCAATGATTCAATGTGTAAAAGGCAGAATAAAGGAAAATGTTTAAGGCATTTTAAAGAGAATAATGGGGAGAAAGATGAGAGATATGTGAGTAGCTGCTATGAAGACTGTAGAAATAGCTATATAGACAGTTTTTACAGTATTCTGCCATCTGTAATAATATAGACTTCCTGGCTTTGCCTCTTTAAGGGACTCCAGTGAATACTGTTTCTTTGAATAAGAACAGGCATGAGACAGCCTAGTTGTTATTAGATTAAACACATTTTACCAATTTTTAGGGGTTTTTTCTTTTTTTAATGTTTATTTATTTATTTGAAGAGAAAGTGAATGTGTGCACAAGCACATGTGCTAGAGGGAGAGGGGCAGACGGGGGCCGGGAGGGAGAGAGATAGAGACAGAGACAGAGAGAGACAGAAAGAGAATCCCAAGCAGGCTCTGCACTGTTAGCACAGAGCAGAGCCTGTTGCAGGGCTCAATCTCACAAACCGGAAGATCATGACCCGAGCTGAAATCGAAAGCCAGACATGTAACTGACTGAGCCACCTAGGCACCCACCAGCTTTCAGTTTTTCTAGTGATCATTCCTGTTATGCTATTGACGTATAGTTGTTGGGTTGTTTTTCGTTTGTTTGTATGGGTTTTTTTGGTTTTCTTCCATAGAACAGAATGTAGTTCGTATGTAAAAATGGAAACACTACTTAAAAAGTTTTGTCATTCAAACATGAAAAGTGATTAAGTGCGGGAAATGAGGCTAAGAAATGCCTTCTATTTCAGTGTAAATCAATTACTGAGATACACACTATAGTGGGTAAAACATGTTAAGGATTTTTTAAGGAGGATGAAGAAGCAAATGGAGAAGAAGAAGGACAAGAGGAAGAAGAATTATAAAGATATTATAAAGAATTATAAAGATATATTTGAAATATATACATTTGAAATATATATATATATTTGTATATATGAAATATATAGAGATAGATATAGATATAGACAGACATAGACATAGACATAGACATAGACATAGATATATTTTAAACTAAGGAACATCTCCAATGTTACCTACAAAATACAGTCCATTTATATTTCCATAAAGCATAAAGTAGATTTTTATCAAAGCCAAAAAAATAAAAACTAAATCAAGAAGAAACCATTTATGAGCAATAATAAATGTAAAATTGAGAGATCAGTCAAAATAAAGTGAGTAACATTTTAAGTTAGATGTTAATTAGTTCACAAAATAAACCTCACAAAATGAAACTCAAATCTCCCCATAATGTTACTATTAGATGAGAAACTTTTTTGTTCTGGTTTTAATTTCTTTTATGTTCAAAGTAGAATAGACATTAAGAGGTACAAACTTCCAGTTATAAAAGAAATAAGTCACAGGGATGAAAAGTACTGCAAAAATGAAGAAGGAGAAGGAGGAGTAGAAGAAGGAAGGAGAAGAAGAATAAGAACAAGAAGAAGAGGAAGAAGGAGAAGAGGAGGAGGGGGAAGAAAAATAAATACCTGTTGTTAGTTGGCATTTATGTCATCATGAATAGCTTGGAAATAAGATAGTCCAGGAACATTTGAAGTTATCACAGCTGCTAAAGTGTGACAACTTTCTCATTTTGGTTTTAAATGTATAGAAAGGGAAAGCTGACATGAATGAATATATATTTTTGTCAATATATATATATATATTATAAAATAATAATTTAATAAATATATATTTATTAAATATATAATAATAAACAATATATTAAATAATATAATATAAATATTATAAATAATATATTAAATAATATAATAAATAATATATTTATATATAATTTCCAGATGAAATCAAAGAACCTCATAAAAATACAAATGAGAAATATGTCCATCAAATTAAATAAAATTCCTGTTTTCCCTGTGACTGGAATGTATTTAATGTACTTGACATGTTCTATGAATGATAAAAAGGCAGTGTGGATATATAATTGCAGATAAAGTAAAAGAGAATGGTAGAAATGGAGGTTTGTAGGTATTCAGGACAATGACTTATAGGGCCTTATAGGAAACCATGATAAGGTCTTTGGAGTTCTTCGTTAATGTGGTAGGAAATGATTGAAACTATTCTGCACAACTAACTGATGCTATCACCTTTAGATATTATGGCATCAACACTTTCACTAAGAGACGGACTCTCCCAAAAAATACCAGTGGCAGACCACATTGTTAACTATATAGAGTATGAGGTCCAAAGTCAATACGTGACCCTGAGACACCCTTGGGAAAACAAATCAAATTACTTTGTCTTGAGAAAGATTCTTATGCTTTGAGGTTAGGGATAGAAGGCATTTTGTTGTTGTTGCTCTTGCTATTATTCTTTTTGGTGTTAATAGAAAGGATATTTCAACTCCAAGCTTTGCCATCTCCCCTTGTGACCCACCCTTCCTTCCTTCCTTCCTTCCTTCCTTCCTTCCTTCCTTCCTTCCTTCCTTCCACTATTCAAAAGCATTATCCTGTGTCAGATGCTGAGCTACAAACTAGTTATATAGCACTGACCAAAATAAATTTGGTGTCTGATGCCAATAAACAAGTCTAATAATGGCCCTTAAAATCTAGGAACTATTTCCAAGCTTCACAATAGTCAGTATCTTCCACCATCTGATAGAAGACAATCCTGAGCATCAAGTTTATTCCAACCAATTACATTTTTAATGAGCAGGATAATCCCATCTTCACATATCAAAGTAAAATGTCACAAATGGAGAAATGTTAAGCTCAGTGAAAATAAAAATTACATCATAGCTGGAAGATTTTATATTCAGAAACAAAGCTTTGAGGAATAGAATGTATGATGCAGCTATAGCAGACTAATGTATATTTGAATTGCTAACTTGGCACACTAAGAACCTTAGTTTCACAACATAAGACAGAAAAGATTACTCAGGTGGAATTTGTATTGTCAGAAGACTTGTGCAGTGTCTCCACTCTCAGGAATTACGTAGAAATAGGCCATGCTATTTTATTTCATTACTAACATTGCTTATATCATTGTTTATTTACTTTAAGAGATTCATTAGAGATATAATCGATATACAATAAACTACCAGTATTTAAATGTACAAGTTGGTAAATTTTGATATGTATGTATGATCATGAAACCATCAACATAATCAAGATAATAGAGATGTCCTCCATATTCCCCACAGAAAAGTTTCCTATGTAATGGCTGCTTTCTGTCAATTCCTACCTCTGTCCCTTCTCACATGGACACTACTGGCCTGTTTTCTGTTTGCATTTTCTAGAGATTTGTATGATTAGAATCACAGAACATACACTCATTTTTGTTTAACTTGTTTTATTCAGCACAATTATTTTGAGGTTTATACATGTGCATGTCAATAGTTCATTCATATTTATCTTTTTTTAATGTTTATTTTTGAGAGAGCGCAAGTTGGGGAGGGGCAGTACAAGTGGGGGAGGGACAGAGAGGATCCCAAGCAGGTTCTGCACTGACAGCAGTGAGCCAGATGTGGGGCTTGAACTCACAAACCACCAGATCATAACCTGAGCCAAAGTCGGATGTTCAACTGACTGAGCCACCCAGATGCCCCTTTTCCTATTTATTTATAAATCATATTTCAGTTTATGGATAGTTCACAACCTATTTATTCATTCATTTTCTGAGTACTTTTATAACTGTATTCCATAATATTTAATGTTTTTGTTTTTATTTTATTCAGTTCAAATTATTTTTAAATTTCCCTTTAGATTTATTCTTTGACCTATGAGTTATTTATACATATATTATTTAATTTTCAAACTTTGGGGCTTTTCTACATATCTTTCTATTATTGATTTCAAATTTAATTTCACTGTGATAAGACAACATACAACGCATGACTTGAATCCATTTAAATTTATTGAACCTTGTTTTATAGCTCACATATGCTTTATATTGGTGAATGTTCTATGCAAACTTGAAAAAAGGAAGGTGCATGCTGCTGTTGTCAGGTGAAGGGTTTTATAAATGTCAGGTAGTCAATTTGGTTGCTATGCTGTTTATGGCTTCAATTTTCTTACTGATTATTTTTTGTCTACTTATTTTGTCAAATATTGAGGATCAGTCTATTTCCCCTATGGTTCTATCTGTTTTTGTTTCATGTGTTATAAAGCTCTGGTTTCAGGTGCACAAACATTTAATATTGACATATTTTCTTGATGAATGAACTCCTTTATCATTATGAAATGATGGTTTACATTCATGAGAATGTCCTTTGCTCTGAAATCTATTTTGGCTGATCTTAATATAGATATGATAGTTTTGTTTTGGTTAATGTTAGCATGTTATACCTCTTTCCATCATTTTACTTTTTCTTAAGTTTATTTATTTATTTTGAGAGAGAGAGAGCAGGTGGAGGGGCAGAGAGAGAGGGGGGAGAGAAGGAATCCTAAGCAGGCTCCACAGTGTCAGTGCAAAGTCCAATGTGGGGTTCAATCTCACAAACCATGAGATCATGACCTGAACCAAGACCAAGAGTCAGACGCTTAACCAGCTGAGCCACCCAGGTGTCCCTTCCATCATTTTACTTTTAATCTTAACACTTGCTAAGATTAATCTTAACACTGTGTCAATGTCAACTCACACAAGGCAGAGTCACAACCAAATACACAATATAATCCTTAAACCTGATCCTATCAAATGATAAGCAGTTCCATCCACTCTGTTCTAGAAGCCAGTAAGCTGGGAGTCATTTTTTTTTTTACTGTAGCCTGTCCTTCAACCTCCAAATATAATTAATATCACTAAGTCATCAAATTGACTTTGGCAATATCTGCTACTATCTCTCTTCATTTCTACACACTTATATTATCACCATCTCTGTTTTCTTAAGTATATTCTTCATCTCTTCCAATCTGTTCTCCACACCTTAGAGCAATATTTTCAAAGCAAAATCTAATCATGTGTTGCAAACCCACATACACCATTTGATTAAAGCATTTCAGCTTCTATGGCACCTGTGTAGCTCAGTCGGTTAAGCGTCTGACTCTTGGTTTCAGCTCAGGTCATGATCTCATGGTTTCATGAGTTCGAATCCTGTGTCAGGTTCCGTGCTGGCAGCATGGAACCTGCTTGGGGTTCGTTCTCTCTCTCTCTCTCTCTCTCTCTCTCTCTCTCTCTCTCTCTCTCTCCCCCTCCCTCCCCCCCCTCCCTCCCTCTCTGTCTCTCTCTCTCCCCCCCTCTTTCTCTGTCCCTCCCCTGCTTGCACTGTCTCTTTCTCAAAATAAATAAACTTAAAAAAAAAAAAAACAGTTCAACTTCTTTTGATTTTTGGAAAAAACAACAGATTTGCTGTGTCCTACAAAACCTTGCTAGATTTTGTTTCAAACATTCTACTCTTAGTATGCTCTTGCCACACTGAAGTTCCCTTAATTTCTCAAATTCATCTTCTTTCACAGACTTTTGAATATGCTCTTCCTTCTGTCCATAACCTTTTTTTCAATTACTAATCTCCCTTCCACATTATCAATTTAATTCCTACTGATTCTCAGACCTCAGTTTAATAATCATTTCCTGAAGAAAGCATCACTTTCTCCCCTAAATTGGTCTAGGCCTTGGTATTTTTTTTTCCCACATAAGCTCGTACTTTTTCTTCACTTTATTTAAAACAGTTATAAATTTTACAATTATTTGTGTTATCTAGGTTTTCTTATTTCCCAAATGAGTATGTAAGCTCCAAGGGGAAAGAGATTATGTAGCTAGGGGGAATGAAAAACAATCCAGCAGCAATTTTCACAGACTGATGAATGAGGACCAGAGGGAAGAAACATCATTGGATGCCTCTGTAGACACATGCTCTAGGGAACAGATGGTTCACCACCAGCACTCGATGGCCTGATACTACTGAGGTTCATCTCCAAACCTAAACACAGTCCCCAGGAATTGCCGAGAAAGTCCTGAATTGACTGAGATTAAGTTTTCTGTACCTAATGAAATAGGGCTTTTGAAGAGAAAGAAATTGAGTTTATTAAGGGGAAAAGTTGAGAAAGAGATTTTTTTACAAACTTTAAAGTCTGAAATGTCCATCTATTGTTCCTTCATTAGAAGCAGTAATAAAAACAGAAAAATAATGAAAATTTTCAAGATAAAAAGAAAAATATAAAGTAAGGTACTAAGTCTTACATTTCTTCTCCTTCTACCCCTTTTTATAGTCATTCCTTTTTAAATCCCTGGGTAGCAGGAGGTAGGGGGAGGGGAGAGGGAGAGAATGGCAGTCTCTTTAGTCATGAAAACTTACTAGAATTGGCAAATAATACTTTATCATCTCGTAACTGGGGTTTCACTATTTCCTGGTTAGGGAACTGGCAAATGCAGACATTCAGCTCTGATTCCCACTGATGCCATTTAATGAGGTCCCTGCTGTATTTAGTTATGTAAATACTGTTACTGCAGAGTCTGTTCAAGATTATGGCTGTGTTTTCATAAACACAAACACAATATCTTTATCCCAACAAATGTCCTCAGGGTACTGCAGTTTGTTTCTTGTTGGTATGTTTCTGTTATTTATGTAAAACAAAATTAAAGGAGGGAGGAAGGGAATCTTAAAATATCAAATTCACAGTAATTTTAGCACAAGGAAAACACATGTAAACAAATTCAGAATTCCTTACAGATACAGATCTATTAGATACAGGTAAGATTCATTGGGTCATTTATTCCTCCTGTGACATTTTGGAGAAGGACACTATTGTTCTAAATTTTCCCTGACTACCATTGCATTTTGCCTATTAAAATTATAGGGAAAATTTTAGCTACATTATTTAGGTCAGTTTTGATGGCTAGTATTTCAGGTATGGCTATTATTAGCATTCATTAGTTTAATAAATATTTATAGAACACCTATTCTGTATCAGACATTGAACTACATCCTGAGGCTATAATGATGAGAAGAATGGAGCTCACAATAGAAAGCAAAGTTTATACAAAGGGAAAGTAATATGTCTTGCATGTCTGTGTTACTGACCTGAGATTTTTTCCTCCTACAAAGTAGATGTGAATTTGAGAATGCAAGGAACTCTTGCTCTCTATGTCTGCAACATGAACTGATTAGAACTCTAGACTTTAGTCAAGTGATCTTTAGGAAACAACTAAAACCTGTAGAAGAAATGATGACAAGTACAGAGATAAAAAGGAGCTCTAAAAGTTACTGATGATTGGGGCACCTGGGTGGCTCAGTCAGTTAAGTGTCTGATTTGATTTCAGCTCAGGTCGTGATGCCAGGGTCATGGGATTGAGACCCACCCACATCAGGCTCCATGCTTAGCATGGTTAGCATGCAACCTGCTTAGGATTCTCTCTCTCTTCCTCTGCCCCTGCCCCACTCATTCCCTCCCCCCCCCAACAAATAAAAAAATATTTAAAATCTACTGATGATTTCAGAGATATCAGTAGACTGAAATGAGACTGACTTTAAACAGATAGTATAGAAGACTACTCATTCCCTCAAGCAAATGGCCTTATTAGAGCTTGAGGGCTAGAGTTCTAATTTCCAGGAGAATAGCTAAAAAAGAAACAACATGGAAAGTGATTTTTAAGGTCTCTTCCTTGGATTTTAAATTTATTTTAAAAAAGGCTTTATGACTCTTAAAAACTGAGAACAAACTGAGGGCTGATGGGGGGGTGGGAGGGAGGGGAGGGGAGGTGATGGGTATTGAGGAGAGCACCTGTTGGGATGAGCACTGGGTATTGTATGGAAACCAATTTGACAATAAATTTCATATATTTAAAAAAATAAATAAAAAATAAAAAATTAAAAAATTAAAAAAGGCTTTATACTTAAAAAGGAGTAAGTAGTTATAGTAGTTTTTTATATTATCTCTTGTCTCTAAGGAAGAGAAAAACCTTGACAATCATCAAATGGACCCAACTCTTATCTCTGAAAAGTGTGGTGGCCTAAGCACTCTTGGGCTTGGAGGTGGAGGCTATTTTATAAGGGGAGACAGCAAAAAGTCCTGTCGCCCCTGGCACAATAATGTTCTAATTTAGCCTTTCAGAGTTTAAAGGTGCAAAATGGTCTTAGGTTGGCTTTGCTTATCATGAAATGACTAAGTTGAAGATTACATATTAGACTATATCTGCAAAGGGAACTTATACCCAGTCATGTAGAAATTAACAGGTTTGGGATGTTTTTGGCAACCAGAATGGGGCCCAAAAATAAAACTATGATTATCATAATACCATAAAAGTAAAGATCCTATTTACATCCAGTTCCCTCTTTGCTAGAAGTTACAAAGGCTACATAATAATTATATATAGAAAATGTGAAAGTATCAACATTTTTTGCTACCTTTAAGCAAAACTACTTGTTCAAACACACATACAACTATGCAGGTTATATGAGAAGTTCATCTCAGTTCTCTGATCTCGAAGTCCAGGGAAAGAGATAGGAGGAAAGTAGCAATGGGGAAGCCTTTTCACGGGAAATGAAAAGTTACCTACTATCCACATTTACTTGTCAAATTACAAGTTAGACACTAAATCCTTTTCCTGCTTCTTCATGGATATTTATTTGGTTGACCAGGTTACATTCCCAGATTCTCTTTGCTCTTTCTGATTGTTTTGTTTTGCTGTGTTGTGTTTTTTTTTTGAAAGAATTTTTTAAAGTTATTTATTTTGAGAGAGAGAGAGAAGAAAGAGAGAGAGAGAGAGCAGAGGAGGAGCAGAGAGAAAGGGAGACAGAGAATCCCAAGCAGGCTCCGTGCTGTCAGCACAGAGCCCAATGTGGGGCTGAAATTCATGAACCATGAAATCATGACCTAAATGCTTAACTGACTGAGTAACCCAGGCAGTCCTCTCTTTGCTCTTTCTAGCCATGTGACTAAGTTTTTTCCAGTAGCATATGAGTTGAATGGCATGTGTAAAACATCTTCACTAGCTAATTAGGAAACTGTTGCCTGTAATTCCTTTCTATATTCCTTTCCCCTGTCCTAGAACATGATGAAACAACTCAGCTTTAATCAGGAAGGCAAGAGAATACAAAGGATGGTACACCTTAAGGAGAAAATTGCCTGAATCTGTAAATGACCACTTGGAGCAGAGCAAATTCCTAACCAAAAAACCCGGAAGTTTTCAAATTAAGACTATTATAGGAGATAAAGAACGTACCAAGCTCCACACTTGAAAAACAAATAATCCAGTGAATAAATGGGCAGAAGACATGAATAGACACTTTTCCAAAGAACACATCTAGATGACCAACAGACACATGAAACGATGCTCAACGTCACTCATCATCAGAGAAATACAAATCAGAACCACGCTGAGATACCACCTCAAACCTCTCAGAGTGGCTAAAATGAACAAATGAGGAAACTACAGATGCTGGAGAGGATGTAGAGAAAGAGGATCTCTTTTGCATTGCTGGTGGGAATGCAAACTGGTGCAGCCACTCTGGAAAACAGTGTGGAGGTTCCTCAAAAAATTAAAAATAGAACTACCCTATGACCCAGCCATAGCACTACTAGGAATTTATCCAAAGGATATAGGAGTGCTGATTCATAGGAGCACGTGTACCCCAATGTTTATAGCAGCACTTTCAACAAAAGCCAAATGTCCATCAACTGATGAATGGATAAAGAAGATGTGGTTTACATATACAATGGAATACCACTTGGCAATGAGAAAGAATGAAATCATGTCACTTGCAGCAACTGGAAGGTATTATGCTGAGTGAAATAAGGCAGTCAGAGGAGGACAGATATCATGTTTTCAGTGATATGTGGATCTTGAGAAACTTAACAGAAGGCCATGGGGGAAGGAAGGGGGGAAATAGTTACAAACAGAGAGGGAGGGAGGCAAATCATAAGAGACTCTTGCATACAGAGAACAAACAGGATTTTGGGGGAGGGGATGCTGGAGAGAGGGGGAAATGGGTAATGGGCATTAAGAAGGGCACTTATTGGAATGAGCACTGGGTGTTGTATGTAAGCCAACTTGACAATAAATTATATTCATACAAAAACACTATTATAGGAGAAAAAAAGAATTTCTATCATTTTTAAGCTACTATATTTTGAAGTGGTATTTATTTTAGCTATTTTGTGTTTGCCCTACCTAATTCATTTATGTATCTGGTCTTTGGCAGCCTAGGAAATAAACTGTTTACCTAGCCATGTGGTTTTCTGTCATGAGTATTACAATTTGGCAAAGAGCAAGGACTCCTACTCTTACAGTTGAGAAGGAGGGCACAGATAACAATTATGGTTTGTTGTTACTGGTTGTTGCTGCTGTCGTTTGTGAGAATAAAAGATTTACTAGTATATTAGTTATTAAGATACCATCTTAACACTCAAAGCCTACCCTTTTATACTCCAATTTTCTTGCCTGTTCTCTGCAAAGCACATTTCTCTTTTACCAGCTGGGTCTATGCTGGGCCCTTGCAAAGGAGTCACTGGAAGACTGGAAGGCTAGAGGGATCTGATATTGACCTTTCCTTTTTCTGTTTGGCTTTCTGTTGCCGTCAGTAGCATCCCAGAAATTCTTCTTTTTCATTTGGCAGTATCTGTTGGTTCCATTGGCACCTGCTGCATTTAGCATGCAGATTTTCCAAAACTTGTAACGAAATTCACCACTCCCCTATCAGAGACATCAGCATAGAGAACTGGCACCCATTCTGCTGAGGTCTATTCCCAGCCCATGGTTTCTCTCCTCTGAGTTCAGAGACACCAGTGCCAGGAAAGGAGCACCTCCTCCTCAAAGATCCAGGTTTCAGAGAGTTTCTTTTACACTTCTAAGTATTAATAATTCCAGATAGAGGTGCCTCACTGGCTCAGTCAGCTAAGCATCTGACTTCAGCTCAGGTTATGATCTCAGAGTTCATGAATTGGTGCCCCACATTGGGCTCCACACTGATGGTGTGGAGCCTGCTTGGGATTCTCTCTCTCTTCCTCTCCCTCTGCCCCTCCCTCACTTGTACTTCTTCTCTCAAAATAAATAAACTTAATAATACCAGGTAATTCCAACCTCTTCTCTTTTCCCCTCAGCATATGAACAATTAACTACTTCCTATAGCTACTAAGTTCATAATATTCTAGTGACACTTCTAGCCTTTATAATTGTATAATATTTGATTAATAATTCTGCATATTAAATTCTCTCTGTGAAACTAACTGGCTTAATTTCTGTCTCCTGCTTATAGCCTAACTGATACAACTAAGAAAAGAATGAAGATCTTATAACATTATTGATACATATGCCATGACTTTCCCTCTTAGTTCCTCTTCCCCTTTCACTCTTCTTCCAATTTAGCAACTGAATATAGCCATTAGCTATTGGCTCAGAAAATAGATTTCATAACAAAAAGCAGAGAAGAGGAGCAAATAATCTAATCAGCATTTATGGGGCAAATAGAAACATATGTGACATATTATGGAGAATACCTTATGAATAATAGTTAATCTACTAGTCAAAACTAAACACAGGACTAAAATGGGATCACAATCTCAAATACATATGCAGCTCTGGCAGTTAAGATAAATGAGTGAAACTGACCAGGTGTAAGGAAAAAACCAGCAGAAAGGCCAGAGACGGCAAGGGACACACATGTTCAGCAGCAGGGAGCTGATAGAAAGTGGAAATAACTATGAATAACTGGACAATGTCAACCCATCAAAAGACATGTGACTGCTTATGTCCAGGCAATTAGTTCCATGTGGGAACAAAGACTTCTTGATCCCAAAACTGTGGATATTGTGAAAGAAGCAAAAACTTTGAACATTTATCTGAAATCTTATTTGTTAATGTTGTCACTTATTCAACTTCTGAGGAAACACTCTGAAGTCCAGACAAAGTGTGGCTTGGGGAGTATCAGCTTGGAACTAATGGAGAAGGTATTTGTATTCCTCTGAAATGGAGATCTTATCAAGCCCTATCAAAGATAGGTAAACAACAGAAATTCTTGGGAAACTGTGGACTTAGAGGCAGAGAGTCCTATTTCTTCCTTCCTAAGAAGATTTAAAGAAAGCTTCTAGACTCCAGAGTAGAAATGTGTGGGTAATGTGCTTAGGTAGAAGAAATTTAGGAGAATCAGAAAGCTTCCTATAGGAAAAAAGTGGCTTCAGTACCCCACTGAAAGTAAATCAAGTTACTAACTGTAAGTAACAAGGAGGAAAGAACATTAGAGAATTCCAGTTTTTTGAGTCCTCGTGTGGCAGGAAACAGAAGAATCATATGTATATAAGTGAAGTTAAGAATCTGAGGGAAATTCAGAAATTCAATAGACCTTAATGTCATGAATGATGAATAATGCAATAAAGTAAACATGGACAAAGAATAAAAACAGAATAGGAATGGAGATGCATTATTGGATACCAGCATAGATGACTGATAAAACACCAAGATTTGAAAGCTTTCTACCCAAGACGACCTGGTTACATAAGACCCCAGAAAATCAGACACTACTCCATGGAAGATGGGGTCTCTGAACTGACTGAGATGAAGTTTCTGCTACCGTACAGAATGTTAATTGTTTACAATTCAATGGAGTTAGAAAACTAAAGGTAATTGTAATATTACATATATGAGTTTGCATTTTGAGAGTCCTATTGCTACAAATTAATTAAAAGTAAAAACGTGACTTTCTAAATGTATACTGAAAGGCAAGGAGATATATTTTTTATTTTTTTATCATTTTCTTAAATATGAAATTTATTGTCAAATTGGTTTCCATAAAACACCCAGTGCTCATCCCACCAGGTGCCCTCCTCAATGCCCATCACCCACTTTCCCCTCCCTCCCACCCCCCATCAACCCTCAGTTTATTCTCAGTTTTTAAGAAAAGGAGATATATTTTAGGAAGATTTTTATGCTGCTGACTTTCAAATTTATATCTATAGTCCTGACCTCCTCTTGCACTCTGGATTCTTAGCTCTAATCTCTTCCTTTGACACCCTGACTCATTTGTCAAATAGCTCAGTCTCTATGTGACCAAAATCAAACCCATTCCTCCCTAAGTACTTTCTCCCTCAGAAGTGGAACAACCATACACTAGTTATTCAAGTCAAAAACTTAGGAGTCATCCTTTATACTTTCTTTTCTTCCCCATGTAATTCTCACCAATTTGGTTGAATGGCGATTACTGTGAATTTTACCTCCAAATATATCCTGCATCTATCCACTTCCCACTGTCTCCACTATGACCACCCTAATTTAACCTCCATCATTTCATTTCTTGATTGGACATCTGCATTAGTCTCTTAACCAGTGGTGTGCTGAGTCAGCTTGTACCAACTCATGAGAATGAATTAAATTTTCAGGAATATTGCAAACCAGTATGTGTCATGTTGGTACCTTAAAATTAGTTAATTGGAAGTATTCACACCATAAATGTCAGCAAACAAATCAGGACTTTTCCTCCCCTCTGGAAAGCAAGTTATTAAGCATTTATCAATATATCACCATTCCTATTTCCACATTTGCACACCTACAACCATTTACCTCACAGCAGCCTCCATAATCTTTTAAACAAATGAAGAATACCTTGTATCTTCCCTGGTTAAGATCCTCTAATAGTTTCCCACTGGATCTCCAAATATCCAAAATTCTTACTAAGGCCCAAGAAACTCTATATGATCTACTCTGTCTCTACCTCTCTAACTCCTATCACTTCCTGCCTATCACTTCCTACCCGTCAGACATGTTGGCTTTCATTTTGTCTCTCTGGAACATTTTGTTTCTGATTTGGGGTCTGTACATTTGTTCTCCATTCCTGGAATAGGCTTCAATTATATCTTCATGCATGTGGCTCCCTCTGGTCACTCAGGTCTTAGTTAAAATGTCATTTATTCAGTAAAGATGATCTAAACAGTCTAACCCCTCTCTATGTAAATCATGCTCTATCACACCCTTCTGTGTTTTCTTCATAGTTTTTATCATTACTTGGGTTACTTATTGGTTTGCTATTTGTCTCTCTCATTAGAATATAAGTTCTATGAGAACTGGTGACTTTTTCCCCACTGCTCTCTCCTTGGACCTAACAAACAATTGGAAGTCAACAACATTTTTGAACATAATGAAAATATTCTATTCTTAGCCAGAATTCCACTATTGATTGAAAGGTATTTTTGCTCTTTTGGTTTTGTTGTTTTTATGTTTGCAACCCCATAAAGCTGAATTTGGGAAAATCAATTAACAATGTTTTTCTTCCACATGTCTAAAAACTCACTGAAAAGTACTCTTTTAGTAATACCCCAAGTCCTAAAAAATCAGAGCTTTGCCATACTGAGTCCCCCACAAATCCAACATAAGTTAAAAGGCTGATAAAAGCTTTGAAACATGAACTTGGCATTTGCCACGTAGGACTATAATTTACATGTTTATTTTTATGTTGTTGCATTAGACTCAGCTTCCTCCAGGGCAAGGTCATGTTTTTATGCATTTTGTATTCCCAATACCGATCCAGTGCGTTCACATAATAGGGCTCCACACATGTTAGTAGAATTAAATTGTCTTTGATGATTAAAGATATTTGTGGGATTTATTGGAGGCTGAAATAATAGAGCATTTTGTCTTATGTTGGAAATGAATCTAAAACTGAGAAGAACAATGTATAAGATCAAATAGGTAGAAGAGGAATGATTTGACCTAAGAGATAGCTACATTATACAAAATGAATGTATATTTATTACAAGTGAGATGAAAAAAAATGAATTTATAAAAATCCCTTTTAGAAGGTATTCTACCTTTTTTCTGGAATAAGAGACCTAAGATCGTACTCAGTAATAAAAGGTGATCATAAAATTGTCTTCTAAAGTGGTGGGATTGAGGACCTTCTTGTTTGCAGAGTACTGATGTGCTGTTTGGGGCTATGGGAAAAGAAAAAAAGAAAAGAAAGATCCTGGAAACAAGGAGTCTGAGGAGGGACTGTTGAAGTATCTAAGGAGGATTTCCAGTTGCTTGTTATGCAAAATGAGATGAAAATCCTGCCCTTCAGCAATCCCATAGAATTTTCAATATATTCCCATTTCCTCATTAGCACTTTTGAGATAGTAGATTCTTTAGGGAGGGTAATATCTAGGTTTTATTGATCTATACGGATTCAGTAACTAGAAACTTTTCTTTATCTAAAATCTAGGCAGTTAACTAACTGGTAATATTTTCCCCAACTCCCAAACACTTCTCTATCCTCTTCAATTATACCACTGACAGATTTGTGAAAGATAACAATACCCTCATGTCTCCAAATCCAAGGATATTTTTCAAGACTCTTTCATTTGATACTATTAATTGATTGGTCTCGTCTGTCTTACACTATCTTCTCCCAGTTTCTTCACCTTGCACATACATACCCATGTATGCATTTCCTCCTACAATCCTAGGTTTCTATTATTCAGTTTCTTTAGCAGTTTCTTTTGCTTCCTGTTTAAAGAACACACATAGTTTCCCATTGTTCTTGGAATAAAGATCAAAGTCCTTAAAAGAGCCTATTAAGCCCTTGCTGATCTGACTCATGACCATCTCTGATATTCCCCTACATTCCAGTTGTTCCCTGCCCTCTACCATCCTGGCCTTTTTTCTTTTCTTTTCTTTTTTTAATATTTATTTATTTTGAGAGGGAGGAGGGGCAGATGAATAGGGAGAGAGATAATCTCAAGCTCCACAACCAGCATGGAGCCCAACATGGGGTTCGATCTCACAATGGTGAGATCATGACCTGAGCTGAAATCAAGAGTTGGACACTTAACCAACTTAACCCACCCAAGCACCCTCATATTGGCCTTTTAAATCCTTCAAATATCCCCATGTTACTTCTTGTCACAAAGGTCTTTACCTACACAATTTCTTTTTCCTGGGAAGCTCATCTGTCCACCCTTCACCTCCACCTACTTGTCCTTTATTCATTCTTCAATCTCAGCTCAACAACTGATTCATCATGAAAGCCTTCTCTGATCCTACAGTCTAGAGCAACTTCCTATGGTATAAGACTGTTTATCTCTCTTTTTTAAATTTTTTAATGTTTATTTATTTTTTGAGAGAGCACAAGCAGGGGAGGGCAGAGAAAGAGAAAGACACAGAATCTGAAGCAGGCTCCAGGCTCCTAGCTGTCAACACCGAGCCCAACTTGGGGTTCAAACCTATGAACTGTGAGACCATGAGCTAAGCTGAAATTGGTGCTTAATCAGCTGAGCCTCCTAGGCGCTCCAGACTATGTTTATCTCTTCAGAGCATGTGCCTCAGTTTAGAATTGTATATTAATTAGTATACAATTTACTTAATGTCTGCCTACTCCACTAGGTTGTAAACTTCCTGAGAGAAGCTTTGTCAATTTGGAATCATCATTTTATCTCATCACCTAGTTAAGTGACTGGCACATAGAAGATGCCCAATAACATAAAATGCTTAATTCTTTTCCTATGTCCCTGACTTCTCATTCTTGGTCTCTTTAGCAGGTTCATTTTCTCCTCCATGATCATTAAATGTTTTAGTTCCTCAAGGTTTTGTCTGTTTTCTTTTCTTCTAATTCCTTACTCTTCCTAAAATAATTTCATTCACTTTAATGGACTCAGTTACCAACTACACAAAAATCATGTTCAAATGTATGTGTCTCATCCAGCCAAATCTCTTCTGTAAGCTGTAAATCTGTTTATTCAACAAATGACTTCACCTTCTGGACTGAATATCAAAATAATAAATCAAACTTAATATTTCTAAGACTAACCTCATGATTTTTCCACTGTAAATCTATTATTTTTCCAGAATTTCATCTAATTGTCCCAGTTAAAAACATGGTATCTATGCTTATGGAAATAACTGAAAATATCTTCAGTTCTTCCTTGATTGAAATTATAGCTGATAACAGAAGTCAGAGAATAGGATAGAAATTCTTGACATAATTGCTTTTGAGTGCACAAAGCACTGGATGGCCATTATCATTGACTTAGCTGGGTAAGGAAGGTAGTAAGTATTTATGTTTCAGTTGTAGTACTTATTGATTGTACATGTTTTTAATATATTTTGATACTAATCATTTGTCAGTTGTGTATATTATACATAAGACTTGCTATTTGCCAGATTCACTGAACAATAACTTGTCAGTTTATAAGATAGCTTATAAGAGTTCTATATAAATATTAAATAAGGATTAATTATAACCAGGAGGTAAATTTATATATATTCCTCAAGTAGTTTTATGTATGGCACAATTACCCTCTATTTCTCAGCATAATAAAGAACTAGGTTACTAAAAATAGTCGCTCATCCAAGATGAATGTTTATGGTAGATGAACTGCATATTTGTTCTTAGTTTACAACTTGGATTCCTCTTGGGAGAAAGTGGGTGAGACACACACACACACACACACACACACACACACACACACACACACATTTGGAAGAATGAGATCATTGTATTTGATCAGATCTCTCAAAGAGAACAAGGGAAATGAGAAGCAGAAAAAGACTGCAGTTCAGAGACACCTGGGTCTCTTGACCACATTCCACCTCATTATTTACGGCAAAGTGGAAAGGGGAAGGCTTATGTACATGTCTAGGTGTATTTCCTGACCTTTTCAATAAACCAAGAGGAATAAGTCCCCTTGGTTACAAATTTGTGAGATCTTGAACTTTCATCTATTTAGCTTATTGTGCTTTGAGAAAAGAGGTGTGTTCTGCCCTTTGCCAGGTCCACGTAAGTGCCACGGAGTTCTTGTTAATCATCATTACAAAGTTTGCCCTGCCTTGTGGAAAAAATATTGAATTGAAAAGCCTCAAAAGTGTCAAAAATAAATTGTAAATGTGATCATGGTTGTTTCAAAGTTTCTGAACATTTTCAAGACTTTAGTATAAAAGCACCCTGAGGCCATCAGATTAAAATTAATCAAAGCCTTTAGAAAACCTAGTGTTCTATGGACACAAGGAAAAGCAGGTTCCCATGTTAATCCACAGGCTTCTAGGAGTTTGATGGGAAGAAATGGAGCTCAATATAACTAGGTCTGCCTCCTGACATTATTCTTTGGCAGAGAGGGAGCAGATGTTCTTTGTGTGGATGCTTTGCAGGAAGGCCCATTAGTGATGGCAAAAATGAACGTGGTTGGTATGACACATGAAAAACAGGAACTACAAAAATTTTCAGTTTCAAATGGGATCCATTAAAAAAAATCCCTATCTGAATGTTCATTTTACCCTAATGAATCATTATACTATTCAATCAGTATTATTACTCACTTGGTTTGCCTCCTACTTCAAACATTGTTCCTTGTCCATTTCCTTTGCTGGTTCATCCTTTTCTCCCCGACTTTGTAATGGTGGAGAAGGGCAGAGCTCTCTGTTTGTTTGTTTGTTTTTCTCTACTCTGTAATCACTCTCTGGGGGACTTCATTCAGTCTTGTGGGCTTAAATGCATCTATTTGAAACTTCTGTTCAAAACTTTCCCCAACACTTGAGATTTGTTTATTAAACTGCCCACTGGAATCTCGACTTAGATGTCTAAATATATCTCAAACTCAGCAAAATTAAAATTGAACTCCTGATGTGTCCCTATCCCCTGCTCCCCTGCCCAACCTGGCCTCTCACAGCATCCTTGAACCCTGTTGATGGCCACTCCATCCTTCCATTTGTTCAGGACAAAAATGTTCAGTCCTCTTTTTCTTATGGCCTACATTCAGTCTGTGAGAAAATCCTAGGTTTTATTTTTTTTCTCTTTGAAGTATATTCAGAATCAGAATCTGATTGTTTCCCATAATTTCTGCTATTATTACTCTGCTTCAATCCAGTGAACGATTACCATAGGTCTCGTAACACAACTTCTTGTTCATATGCCTAATGATTCAAGGCAGAGCATAGTAAATAGAGGGTCTTTTTACTTAATAGGTCAGATTAAAACATTCATATCATGTTTCTATTTCACTCAAAACTCTCCAATGGCTCCCTATACATGACCTACTAAGATCTACATCATCTGTCCTCACTTTACTTCTCTGATGTTACTACCTCACCATTCTAACCAATTTCCCTTTGTTTATTCTACTCTAGCCACAGTGACCTCGTTGCTATTTCTCAAACATTTAAGCAAATACCCACCATACAGCTTTTGCATGGTTTCCTCCACCTGGAACATTCTTCCCCTAGATATCCACATAACTAATCCCTCACATCTTTCTCAGATGTCATTTTCCTGGTGAGATGTGCTACAATCCTTTTGAAGAGTAGCTCACCTCCACTAGCCCACCACTCCCATTCATTCTCAATCCCTGTCATCATGCTTTAGTTTTTCCTTACCCCATAGCATATACCAATTTCTAGCATACAGTACATTTTATTTTTTCATTTTCTACCCCCCATTTCCATAATAGAGTAGAAGCTCCATGAAGGAAAAGGTCTTTGTCTCCATCATTTTTTTAGCTGAGATAGTCCAAGCACATGGAATAAAGCTTGACTCAGAACAGGTCCTTAACAAATACTTGCTGAATTATTGAGTTAAAATTTTACATATTTGGTTTTTTTTTAATTTTTTTTTTAACGTTTTTATTTTTGAGACAGAGAGAGACAGAGCATGAACGGGGGAGGGTCAGAGAGAGGGAGACACAGAATCTGAAACAGGCTCCAGGCTCTGAGCCCTCAGAACAGAGCCCGACGCGGGGCTCGAACTCACGGACCGTGAGATCATGACCTGAGCCGAAGTCGGCCGCTTAACCGACTGAGCCACCCAGGCGCCCCAAAATTTTACATATTTGTATGCTATTTAGATTCAGTCGAACCACTTACCATTTAATTCTCACCTAAATTGAATACTCAATAAAAGCAAGTCTTATGCCTGTCTTGTTCACCATTATGCCCTAATACTTAGTACTCAGCATGTAGTAGACACTCGAATAGTAAAAAGTTGTTGTATGAGTGAAACAAAATAGAGCAATGGTAGATCCTATAAATCACTCAAACACTAATCAAAGAATAGGTCTACATGTGTTTTAGTTACGACTGATTCTCTATTCTGAACCTTCTCACCAAGAACTCTTTTTCCATAGCATGTTATATTGCTCCCCAAAGGATCATGAAAGCAGCCATGCTATATGTCTGCCCTATGGCTTACACATTAATCAATCAGTTAGACCATCAGTCAACCCTAATGAGAACCTTGACAGGAATTTGTTAACTTTCAGAGTTCCTGGTCTTGATTCATGGAAATATCAAAGGAATGATCCTTGCACCTAATGTCTACATCATTAATTTGGCAATTAACCTGGAATATTATTGTAATAGTTATTGTCATAATCCTAATAATATTTTAAATTTTTGTTGGAATTTAATTTTTGTGTTTTTTCTTAAATTTATGTGTTTGTTTTTCTGTTACATTTCTCACTGATCAGTCCACAAGCTGCTTGAGATCAAGACCTGTATCATGTTTCTTTGAATCCTAATTATATAATATTTTTGTTCCTTGGGTTAAAACTGCATGGTCACAGATTATGACATGTTGTCTAAAACTAACATCTAAGTTACTGATGTCTAAAAGTCCTATCCCAAAATGATCCTAACTATCCTGAAAAAAAAATTATATCACTGCTAGAGTTACAAAATATTCCTATTACCTCAGAGGACCCTAGGAAGAAGTAGATAACATTGTTCTACATCACTAATACCAGAGTTATGAAACAGCCCAAGAGTAGGTTAAGTTGCCAAAGACCTCAATATAGAAGGATAGTCCTGGATAAGTCTAGAAGGACTACATATATACAGGCCAAAGAAAACAAAAGTCCATCAAAAAGACCTATTGTTTCAGCAAAACACAGAAATTAGGCAAAAACATGGGGGAATCAGCAGAACTTATCTATGCTAAGCTTAAGAACTTCCTTGAAAATTTGAGTTTCAAATGTTAGAACTCTTGATGATGTACTTCTAAAGTGTTTTGTGTTAAATTTAAATCTCTAAGAATGCCAGCCAATAAGGTTCAAATTCATTAAGTAAAAAGTGATATGTTTTAAAATTCAACCATGAGTATCACTCATTCTCATTTTTTTTTCTTTCTGAAGGAACTAAGAAAAAACATTACCTTTGAGAGAAAACTGAAGCCTTGAAGGGATATTGCATGGAAGACTCATTTTACAAAGACCTGAATTGCCTGCAGGTTACTGCTGATCTAATTTGAACTAATAATTTAAGGGTGAAAAACCATCTGTCTCATTATCTGTAACTTTTCATCAAATTATTCTTGAAGATGCTATAATTATTTTCTATTATGTGCTTTGTAAATTAATGTTTAAGTAGTACCAAGAAAAGGGTGGTATTTCAGAGTGAAATTTTATTGGATTTGTTCATCTTCAATTATTGAACTTGTATGATAGAAATGATAATAGAATGTTCTCTTCTTCCAACTCTGGAGTAGTATTAATGAGCCATTTACTGTCTCCTTTCAAACAGGGAGCTGTCTCCTTCTGTGCCCTACTCAGATTGAGTCTATCCTCTCTCTTGTTCCAGCAAAGAACAACTCTTACATAGTTGAGGTACAGAAAAGAAGACTACAAAAAATGTCAGGGTAAGCTTGCTACGATTCTAAAATGTTCCATAACATTTAAGAATGGCAACACCTACCCCTTCCTCCTTCCAGGTCATTACCTAGGCCTTAAAGTAATATAAGGTCAAATAGCTATAGGGATATTTAACTGGAGAGATATTCGTTCTGTTTGTCAGGGTTGGGGGATGGAAATGACGCTGCTGTTTTAATCCAGAGAAGCAAAGGGTATCCCATATAGATCTCAGCATTTTTACCGCATGAAACCTCGTACTTTCTATCTTATTTCTATGTGATATACACACCTACCAAAAATACAGCCTTTGTCCCACATAGACCCTTATATGTTATGACAGTTTTACTGCTGACACAAGAAAACCACAAACCGTAGGTTGATAGACTGAATCATAAAAGGCATCTCTTGTCATAAAAAGGAATTCATTCCTTCATAAAAAAAAAGCTATACATTCAAGTTAATTTTCTGTTCTGAAACAGTAGGTAAAATATAACAATTTATGTAAACACAGGTTCAACCAGCCTCACAAGGCAAGTAGTTATTCATTCACCTGTATCATGCTTACCTACAATTATAGACTAGCCACAATTACATTACAAGCTTAAGTTGATAGGGCTTGCAATGTCTACAAGCATCACTTACTAAAGGTTTGAGTTAAAATGAAAGCAATTCTTATGGGGTGCCTGGGTGGCTCAGTCAGTTAAGCATCTGTCCCCGGCTCAGCTCATGATCTCTCAGTTTGTGAGTTCAAGCCCCACATCCAGCTCTCTGCTGTCAGCATGGAGCCTGCTTAAATCCTCTGCCTCCCCTCTCTGCCTCTCCCCTACTCTTTCTCTCTCTCTCCCAAAAATAAACACTTGAAAAAAATAAAATGAAAGCAATTCTGGAAAATGGTAAACTATGATTTTATTACCAATACATTTTCATAAAAGGTGTCAAATCAATTAATGGATCATCTTATTGTACTTTGTGAGAATGAAGAAATAAACAGAGTGAACAAGTTTTTCAGGAGAGACAGGTTAAAATATGCCCAACTGTTAGTCTGCAATCTGAGAAGACAAGGAAGTAGCATAAGGGCACTTGGATACATAGTATTGAAAGGAGAAGACACCAAAACAGGAGAATTTTCCTAAACAGGTGATGGAACCATACCTAAAATAGATGTCACTGTAAGGCATTTGTGTAATACCTTGGAGTTTATAATGTGCACTTATGTATAATTTATCTTATTATATTCATAGCCACATTATAAGAAATATAGGCAATATCATCATCCCAAAAAGGAAAGGTCATCATTCCAAATTGTTAATGAAGAGATTCAGAGGTTGTTTTCTTGTATATAACTCATTCATTTATTAAAAAATCATTTTTGAAAACATGGTACTGTCATGGGCTTTGAGAATAGAGTACTGAGCAAGATACGTATGATTTGTTCTTCCATGGAAATGATATTCTATTGGAAGATTCAGATAATAAGTAGACACATAAATAAATACAATTGCTCTCAACTGCAATAAATGCCACATAGAAAACAAACAATGCATGATAGGAAGTAACTTTAGATATGATTGTAAGGAAAAACCTCTTTAAAGAAATGATATATCACTGAGACCAAAAGGATGACAAATCAGTAACCACTCAAACTATGGGAAAAGGTTGTTACAGGAAGGTGAGAAAGCATATGCAAAGGCCTGTGGCAATAAAGAGGTTAGTATGTTCAGGAGATAGAAACTATGAAATCATGGAAGTCAAACATGGGCCCTTTCTTGTTTCCAAGATTTATTATATATTTTTTTTTATAATGTTTATTTATTTTTGAGACAGAGAGAGACAGAGCATGAACGGGGGAGGGTCAGAGAGAGGGAGACACAGACTCTGAAACAGGCTCCAGGCTCTGAGCTGTCAGCACAGAGCCCGACGCGGGGCTCGAACTCACAGACCGCGAGATCATGACCTGAGCCGAAGTCGGCCGCTTAACCGACTGAGCCACCCAGGCGCCCCAAGATTTATTATATTTTGATTTTGTAGTAGCCAACTTTGAAGTAAATGAAATATAATCCCAAAATCTCCCAATGGGGTGATTACAAGAAGCCTTACTTATACTTGGAGGTCACCAGTGGTTACCATGGGTCATGTTAATGATAGATTTCTAACCTAACTAGCCATTAAATTGGCTAAACTAACTTTACTGAAAATGCCACAGTCAGATTTTATTGTAGAAGGGGATTGTTAATGGGGTTTTCTAGAATGCAGAAAAGATAGCATAGTAATCCAAAGCATAGCCACTGAAAATAGAGACCAAGATTTGAACACCAGTTCTGTTACTTACTGGTTATATAATCTGAGGAAATTTACATGGGCTTACTGAGCCTAAATTTTGCTTTCCATAAAACAGTTCTTATGTTACTATCATGCAGGATTGAAGTAGGGATTGAATGAGAGAAGGTACATGCCATGTAAGGCACATTAATATAGACTTTGTCAGAGAAAAAAAAATCCATCTGATCTAACATGAATTATTTCTCTTTTGTTGCATATGTCTGATCCCCCCCTAAATTTCCTACACCATTCTTGCCCCAACATGGCTACTTCTGAGAAATCATTTTCATGTAATGTGAATCTTATTCTCAGTATTTGGATATATACTTGTTGAATTTAATTTTTTATCTGTTCTACACAGAAGCACATAGGGGATTGGGTTGGTTAGGTAGCTGACTGCAGAAACAATTCTAATTACTCTTTATCCTAGGGAGTACATATCTTTACCAATTTTGTTTATTTTTATATGAAAATGTATGTTTTGATAGTAATTTAAGTAAGGATTTTTGAAGAAGAGTGTCATTGTTGAGAATGCATCATAAATTAAAATGTCATTGCTACCACTCTTAAGGTTCAAATGTATAATGTACATTTTAAATTATTAAAGTAACTTAATACATTTTTAATTTTTTAATACATTTAATAGCAAAGAAGGAATTATAAATAATTAGTGACAAAAAAAGAATGAGAAATTGAAAAGCACAATGAATAGGATTCTTGTTACACTGTGTGTGGTGTACAAATGACATCAGGCATATCAGCAGTTTGCTTTTATTTCACTGATCCATAGTATTTCTCAAATTTACTAATATTTAACATTCCAAATATGATATTAGTTATTGCTAAAAAAGTTCAATATTATATGAAAAACACTGAAAGTTTCTATAATACTTAAAGCCACTATAACTACGTTTTGGGTAGCTTTCACTAAACTATGATGTTATGTAAACTAAGTTTGTAAGTCTGAGAAAGAAGGTGTGTAGCCCATAATCCATAATTCATATATACTTTCCAACACATTAACTCAAGTATATCATTGCAGGTGCCATGTTTAAAGCTGTTTATTCATTGATGTAATGAAAAGCTTAGCACTGTTCAAAAAGCTACACAATACAGTTTATTATATAGGACGATTTATAAATTATGTTAACTTTGAACTTCACCTCTTTAAGATGCAATAATAGGTCACCTAGCATTTGTTTTGTTTTCCACATTGGTAAGGCTAATGTAGTAATATGAAACTCTTCCATTTGCAAGGTACCTGGCATGAAGCACTTATGTAATACCTTCGATCTTCTGTTAGGGCTGGGGGAAGATTTGTTTCATGTTACACAGGAAATGTTTTGGTGTCTATATTTCTGCTCAATCAGAAAAGAATCTTAGTGCTAAAAAGAGTATTATGAAACACTTACATTACCACACATGTGTAGAAATCAGCACACCAACATAGGATCCAGAGTACTCAGATTAACACAAAGAGCTGGGCACAATCATTTCAAGACAATATCTAAAGGGGCACCTGGGTGACTCAGTCAGTTAAGTGTCCAATTCTTTAATTCAGCTCAGGTCATGATCTCAGGACTCTGGGATGGAGCCCCACATGGAGTCCCGTGCTGAGCATGGAGCCTGTTGGGATATATTCTCTCTCTCTCTCTCTCCTCTCTCTCTCTCTCTCTCTCTCTCTCTCTCTCTCTCTCTCCCCCTCCTCCTCCTCCTCCTCCTCCTCCTTCTCTCCCACCCCTCCCCTGCTTGTGTGCACTCTCTCTCTAAAAAAAAAAAAAAGACAATAACTCAAGAAGACAATAAGCACTTTACAGAATACTGTAAAAGGTTTATTTAGCTGAACAGAGACTTGTAATTGCCCTGCATTTTCTAATCAGTTGGTCCAACCAACTATTTACACATTCAATTTTCAATTATTATCTAAAAAAGTTTGTATTTAATGTTCAAAATAAGAACTGACATAACTGTTATAATATTTTATCTTGTTTGAATATTTTCTTAAGATTTTAGAGTTACAGTTACACAAATGAAGGTTTTCATCACTCAGAATTCACACATCTGTAGATGGTTTCCTTATCTTAATTTGCATAGCCCTTGCTCATCATTTGTGGGTTGGGCAAATGCCCCCTTGTAGTGTGAGGAATAAATAGAATAGGTTGGACCAACTGCTTTCAGAATATTCAAAAATCAGAAGTAGAGTCAGTTATTCAAACTTCATTAGGAATCTTAAGGTCAGGAGACCACATTGGAGACACTGTCAAACTTAGCCCCTACTGATGTAGTTCCCATTTGAGGGTCCCCAACAATTATAAACGAAATTTTCTTTCTAGGGACACCATGTTCACCCCTGGGACTTTACTGCTTATGTGGAAGCCAGGCATTAATTTGTCTTCTTTCAAAAACACTGTGAATTGCACCTTAGGAGTGGTCATAAGAAACATCCAAGTATTTAAGAAAACACCACCGATAGATCGCATAGCCCTCAGATGAATGTGGGAACCTCTCACAAATGAGAGGTTAGGGGCACCTGGGTGGTTCAGTCAGTTAAGCGTCTGACTTCAGCTCAGGTCATGATCTCATGGTTCGTGGGTTCGAGCCCCGCATCAGGCTCTGTGCTGACAGCTCAGAGCCTGGAGCCTGTTTCAGATTCTGTGTCTCCCTCTCTCTATGCCCCTCCCCAACTCATGCTCTGTCTCCCTCTGTCTCACAAATAAACATTTAAAAATTTTTAAAAAAAAAGAAAAAAAGAAAAAAAATGAGAGGTTAATTGGTTAATTGCAGGAGATAACCTGAAGGGATAACAGACTTATTATTTATGCAAATTATATGGGCAGTTATCCCTACATTTGGTCACCTAATTAGAGAAGGTGGTCTGAAATATGTTCCTGAGGAGGGTAATGACACAACTTACTCCTAAAAATTATCAGATCAGCTCAATTCACTGGTCAGGTTTCTCATAGATAGACACACGCAGACCAAGGCAGTGTCTTGTGCAATTGCTTGTATACCCTTGTCTACCTGGACTAATGCCTCAGGCCAGCGAAAGAGGTCATTACAGAAACTGAATGAGAAAGATATATGACTTCCCAAGATAGACTCTAATGGTTTATGAGTTCTGTTCTACCGGTTGGATCTGGGACCTTGGGAGGAATGGTTGAGTTCAATAAAGAAAGTCAACATCTCCTGTTTGGAGTCCTGTTGGTAGTAAACTTAATTAAATGCTTTAGGAGGCTAATTAGCAGATTTTGTCCCAGCCTTTGTCAGATTAATCACAGTCACCAACAGAGTGGCATACTCAGAAAATTTACCAGAAACCAAGATAGTGTAGAAAAGAAGGGTATATATTTTGGGGAAACAATTTCCTACTTGTCTCTCACATTGCTACATAGCTTATGAGTGATGTACTGCCTTTCCTTTGTCCTGTTATCTTTTTAAGGATGTTTGTAACATGAACAGTCTTGGTAGACAGTGCCACCCTACACAGCAAAAACAGGTTTGCCTACTTTCTGGAGCGAAGAGTAGGCATGCTTACTCTCTGGCAATATAAAGATAAATTTCCCCTTTGGGGTGAAATGACAGACTTTCTTTCTACTCATTTTAAAAAATTTGGTTTTGGGGCGCCTGGGTGGCTCAGTCAGTTAAGTGGCCGACTTCGGCTCAGGTCACGATCTCGCGGTCGGTGAGTTCGAGCCCCGCGTCGGGCTCTGTGCTGACAGCTCAGAGCCTGGAGCCTGTTTCAGATTCTGTGTCTCCCTCTCTCTCTGACCCTCCCCCGTTCATGCTCTGTCTCTCTCTGTCTCAAAAATAAATAAACGTTAAAAAAAAATTGGTTTTCCTGACTTTTGAGTCCTCCTGTAACATAACCCACTGTTGCCCAGCATCCACCTGGGTCCACGTGTGTTGGTCCTCCGAAATGAGGGCATGGAGAACTGATAAAAAGATGCTAATAAACTATGCATTGTGTAATAGTAATAAATCCCTTTCCCTCTGACTTAGAATTCTCATATCTTTTGCCAACATCCTTGAAAATATGGTAGGTTGAAGAGTTGGCATGGATGTAAGGTGATGTATCAGACACTTCACAGTTCTTGACATCTAGTAGAGACAAGCCTCCAAAGACAGGGTCTTATCATACTACATAACATAATCCAGCTTTAAGTTTAATTTAGAAATCTTATTTCAGCATCAACCATCTGTTATTCTGCTGTTTATTGCCTTAATTATTACAATAAAAATGTGACATGCACTCATTATGCATATAGGAATTATATTTTTAACAATTTAAAGATTTTGTTTTTATAATAGCATAAGCTCACTAAGATAGACCCCATGATTCCTACTTCTTTCTATCTCCCCCTGAATACTTTGCAAAAACTGATATTTCATAATTGAATTTTAAATGAATGAACATGACATTTTGTAGTTTACTTAGAATTTTTTTTAATGTCCTAAGTCTTTCCAAAGAAAACTGGCAAGTTTCAAACCAAAGAATAAATTTATATAGACGCAAAACAGCAAGAACACAGAAAGAAAAAGAAAAAGAAAATGATCTGGATAGCTTACGTAATTATTGTTATTATTGTCCAAATGGAGAATAATTTATGAGTGAATGATTTAGCTTTATGACATAACTAACTGGAATTAGAGATTTAATCACTGTTTTTTCACCATCCTCATATAACTCTAGTTTTTTTTGAAAGTGAAAATCATGACCTTGTTTTTTATATATCCAGGTCTGCTAACCTAGCCAGGCTCCAAAATACATAGACTATATAATAAAATATTTTGTTTTAAATATAACTATGTTTTCTAGGTTATCACAGACCATAGTGATATGCTCTTCTAAACATAGTAAAATATTTATCTATCTACCTATTTATCTATATACATATTTACTTTTAAATATAGGGATACATACACAGATACACACACAAATGCAAAGAAACAAAAGCATACATGATTTAATTCTTCCTTTACCTACTAAAAGTCCATTGTCATTCCATTTGTACATCACTGGATTTCAGTATCTCCATATCATTTCCCATCTCTTTTAAAAGAAATCATCACTAAAATTCAGTATACACATAAGCAAACACGCTATGTTCTTCTAAACCTAATTACCCATTTCTTCACTAACACAAGTAACACAAAGGGAGATGCAATATTCAATTAAAATAATTATAAAGCCTATAGCTCCTCTTGCTGATAGAAAACAAATAATTATATTTACAGGTTTTCTGTCCTGTAAAACAAATATCCCTATGCAAATCTAAGTCATCCTACAAACTGCATAAAGTTAAAGAACTCTAGGCATAATATCTAACCAGGACTGATGCAAGTAGTTTCGAAGCTCTGTACATTTTAGAATGTTTCTTAGTAGTAGCGGCCCAGTGGCATCTATCTTTCAATAGCAAGGCTGTGAGATTGTGTTTGCATAACAGCTTAGGTAACATTGAGAAATCTAAGGCTTACACAAAAAAGAATGGGAAGTAACGCTGAGTGAAAAAGCAGCACTCTGTCACTGTAAGCTACACTTTGGTGCCCACTGTTTCTTTTTCCTTTTTTTTTTTTCCTTTTTTTCAAAACCGCAAGTGGAGACCCTTAAAGGACTTGATGCAAATATGGATTTCACTGGCTTCAACAATAATTTCAGAAAGATTTATTTTCCAAACAAGTTTATGCCTTAACAAATACTATACCTGACTCTCCTCTCCCTTAGTTTTCAGAAAGTAAAATAAAAGGTTTTAGATACAAATAGAATAAAGACAAAATAAGAGTGTCACACTTTTCCCCCCATAATTTCTCCCCAATGAAGTATTAGTGAATATTTGAATCTTTCAAATAATAATAATGAAGCTAATGTCCAACTTTCATGCCCATTATAAGAGTGAAGGATATTGAGCATCTTGGAGAGACTTTCCTCTGTTAGAGCAGATGTAAATAAACAGATATTCAAGTAAAAACATTTCATCAGCTCTTCTTTCTTTTTTGGAAATAAACACAATAACCTATGAAAATGATGACTCTTCTTTTGGCTACAGCTCTCATACACTTTCAGACTATGAATTCTGAGGAATAAGAAATAAGATAATCTGTCCTTTCATCAAAGTGGGGTGTTTAAGTCCCCGACCATTATTGTGTTATTATCAATTAGTTCCTTTATGTTTGTTATTATTTTATATATTTGGGTGTTTCATATTGGGTGCATAAATATTTACAATTGTTCTATTTTCCTGTTGGCTTGTCCCCCTTTATGATTTTATAGTGCCCTTCTTTGTCTCTTGCTACAGTCTTTGTTTTAGAGTCTAATTTGTCTGATATGAGTATTGCTACTCCAGCTTTCTTTCAGAATCCATTTACATGATAAATATTTCTCCATCCCCTCACTTTCAATCTGCAGGAGTCTTCAGGTCTCAAATGAGCCTCTTGTAGATAGCATATGGATGAGTCTTTATCCATTATGACACATATATTTTAACTGGCACATTTAGTCCATTTACATTCAAAGTAATAATTGACAGATATGTATTTATTGCCATTTTATTACTTCTTTTGTCATTCTTTCTGGAGATTTTCTCTGATCCTTTTTTGACTTTGTCACTTTTGGTCTCACTCACACACTCACACCTCATACCTGCAAAAATCAACAACAAGAAACAATAGGTGTTGTCAAGGATGTGGAGAAAGTAGAACCCTCTTGCACTGTTGGTAGGAATGCAAACTAGTGCAGCCATTCTGGAAAACAGTATGGAGTTTCCTCAAAAAGTTAAAGAGAACTATCCGATAATCCAGCAATTTCACTACTAGGCATTTACCCAAAGAATACAAAAATATTAATCAAAAGGATATATGCCCCTAAGGTTATAGCAGCTTTATGTAAAGTAGCCTAATTATGGAAATGGCCCAAGTGTCCATCGACTGACTGATGAATGGAAAAGAAGAGGTGGCATATACACACAATCGAATGTTATTCATCCATAAAACAGAATGAAGTCTTGCCATTTGCAACAACATGGATGGAGCTAGAGAGTAAAAGGTTAAGTGAAATAAGTCAGTCAAGGATAAATACCATATGATTCCACTCATGTGTGGAATATAAAAAACAAAACAAATGAGCACAGGGCAAAAAATAGAGGGAGAGAGGCACACCAAGAAACAGGCTCTTAACTATAGAGAACAAACTGATGGTTAGTAGAGTGGAAGTGGGTGGGAGAATGGGTTAAATAGGTGATGGGGATTAATGGGTACACTTGTTATAAACATGAGGTGTTGTATGGAAGTGTTAATCACAATTGTACATCTGAAACTAATATTACACTGGATGTTAATTAACTGGAATTTAAATAAAAATTTCAAAAATTAGGGAAATTGTAGAAAGACTAGTAGTAAATTGAAAGAGCAGAATTAATGAGAGGAAATTCAGAGGGGAACTGAACTACATTAGAGGAGGAAAGACAAAAATAAAGTAGGAAGAAGAAACAAAATAAGTGAAACTTTAAACTTGGGAAGTCTGGGAGCATCTGGGTGGCTAGTTCGATTGAGTGTCCGACTTCAGCTCGGGTCATGATCTCACAGCTCATGGATCAGAGCCCCATGTTGGGCTCTGTGCTGACAGCTGAGAGCCTGGAGCCTGCTTCAGATTCTGTCTCCCTTGTTCTCTGCCCCTCCTCCACTCATACTCTGTCTCTCTGTCTCTTCACTCCCTCTTTTAAAAATAAATAAACATTTAAAAACTTTTTTAAAAAAACTTGGGAAGTCTGAAGATATGCGAGCCTCCAATAACTTTTGGGAAACTGAAAATACAGATTAAAAACTTTAGACTATTTACATTTTTGAAACCATCAAAATGAGGTGAAATAAAAACAAGGTTCAAACTATCAAATTCAAGAGAGCAGCAGCAGGACACTTGGCTGTTATGTTTGGAAAACAGCAAGGAAGCAAGTGTGTTTGAAACAGAGAGAGCAATTCTCTCTTGAGAGATAAAGTCAAAGACACAATAGCTGGCCAGATCCTGAGAGTTTTGCCAATCTTTTTTAAGATTTTGATCGTGTTCTGAGTGAGATCGGTTTTAGCAGAGAAATACTCAACTCAAACTGGCTGCTTGGTGGAGACAAAAACAGAGATGGATAAGGTAGAAGGAAAGACAAGAATAAAAATGTTATTGCAACAAAACAGTTGAGAACTAATGGATACTTTGGAGTAGAGTGGTAGCTGTAGAGATGGTGAGCACTGGATTCTGTATATATCCTGAAGGTAAAGCCAAAAGGATTGGCTAACAGTTTGGATATGGAGTCTGAAGGAGAGAAGCCAAGGGTGACAGCGAGGTACTTAGGCTAAGCAGCTAGAATAAAGAGCTACCCTTTACTGAGAGAAGGAAGGACAGGAAAGAACTAAATTTTAGGAAAAAGACTGAATCAAAAACGCATTTAGGGGTACATTAAGTTTGAAATACTCATTAAACTCTGAAGAAATGTTGAGCAGTTCATGGGGGAATTTTAAGGCTGAAGAGATAAATGTCTGTGTCACTGGCACATTAACATTATTTAAATACATGGGATAATATAAGGATAGAGAGAGGGGGAGACTGGAGTGATAAGTAAAGAGTTTCAAAAATTAAGGCCTTGGACATGCCAACATTTACAAGCTGGACTGATGAGAAATTACAGAAAAATTCTTTATTGCTTGTCCCAATAAGTTACCCTCTTCATTGCCAGGGACTTTTTTAAAAAATCAGATTCCAAGATAGGTAACTTAAAATTATTTTATATGACTTGTAGTTTTCTTTCTATTCATTTAAAAATTACATAAATATCAATCTTTTATGAGGAATTTCTTTAGGAAATGGTATCAAACTTACAATCACCTTGACTTGGGGCGCCTGGGTGGCTCAGTCAGTTGAGCGTCCGACTTCAGCTCAGGTCATGATCTCGCGGTCCGTGAGTTCGAGCCCCGCGTCGGGCTCTGGGCTGATGGCTCAGAGCCTGGAGCCTGCTTCCGATTCTGTGTCTCCCTCTCTCTCTGCTCCTCCCCCATTCATGCTCTGTCTCCCTCTCTATCTCAAAAATAAATAAACGTTAAAAAAAAAAATTAAAAAAAAAACAATCACCTTGTCTTATTCCTCAATTTTCTGCCAAACACTATGGGTATATACTCTCCACGGATTTTCAGACAATATATGATAATTTAAAACAGATCTTATCATATCCTTCATTATTCTCCAAATAAATTGTGAGATTTGAGAGTCCATATTCTGTATGCCAATTACCCAATAGAATAAATATTGTCTCAAAATTAATCTGTTCTATAGACATTCAGCTTCTGCTAATGGCAAAGTAACTTGTATCAGACCAGCATTCCCACCAGTAGTCATTATAAAATTATCTATCTATCTATCTATCTATCTATCTATCTATCTATCTAGAAATACACACACACACACACACACCAATTCTGTTTATAGGCACTAGAAAACAACCAATAGAAGGTAAAAGCTACAGGAAATATGACCATTGAAAAAGAACCATACTGTGTGAGATCTACATTTATCCACCTTTTCCCCTGAGGAGGACACACCATGAGTGCAGTTAATAATTAACAGAGCTCCAACAAAAAACACCAGATTTACTGAGCTGAACCATGTTCTTTTGGGAATGCCAAAAAGACTGGAAATCGAAGGCAAATTGCAGAAAGGGAGAGAGCAAGAATCTGGGTACTAGTTTTATTCTAAATCCTTGGCAGACTTAAACTACACATGTACAGCATAAGATTTAAGGACTCCAACAGAAAGAAATAGTGGGAAGACTACAAGAATTGAACATATATTTCAGTGGCTGGTACAGTTTAAGTTCAATTCCTGCCAAGGCACAGGGTATTTATTGGCTAACTCAGATTTCCAATGAAATCTGGAAGGGCCATACTCATGTCCAAGTACCAAGAGTAATGACTATATAACAAAACTAAAGAAAAAAAAAAAAAAGACCTGCACTAAAAGAGTCAAAATCCAAGCCTTCACATGAGTAAGGTGAATTGCCAGTAACTTAACAACTTTCTAAGTGTATCTGATTATATCTTCCAAATATCCATATACAACTTAAAAATAACTAAGCATGCAGAGAAACAGGAAAAGTATGACCTATACAGTTAAGAGAAAGTATTGTCAATAGTAACAGACTCAAAATGATCGAGGGGCTTTAAAATAACTATGATAAATGTATTAAAAAGTCTTTAGAAAAAGATGAATGTAATGCATTAAGATAAGGGGAAACTTTTTTTAAAGGTAACTTTTATATTTTTAAAAAATATAATTTATTTTTATAGCAATTTTAAGTCACAACAAAAGTGAATGGAACATACAGAGTTGCCAAATACCCCTTGCCCCCACATACACACAGACTTTCCCACTATCAAAATCCCACACCAAAGTGGTACATTTGTTACAATGAACCTACAATGAACCTATAGTCCATGAACTTGCTTTGATAGACCATAATTATCCCAAATCCATAGTTGACATTAGGGTTCACTCTTAGTACTGTACATTCTGTGGGTTTGGGCAAATGTATAATGACATGTATCTACAATTATAGCCTCAAACAGAGTAGTTTCACTGCCCTAAAAATCCTCTGTGCTCCACCTGTTTATTTCTCCATCCACCCAAAACCTGGTCAACCACTGATTTTTGCCTTTTCCAGAATGTCACAAAATTGAAATCATATAACATATAGTCTTTTTAGATTAGCTTCTTTCACTTAATAGTATGCATTTAAGTTTCCTCCAAGTTTTTTCATGGGTTGATAGCTCATTTCTTTTTTAGGAACAGTTAATATTCCATGGTTTGGAGGTATCATTGTTCATTTTTCCACTCACCTACTAAAAAAGGAAAACTGAGTTTTATTTCTTAAAAAAATCAAATATAAATTTTTGATAAGATGTATCAAATATGTACATATGTTAACTATAATACCAAACAAGTCATTTTGGCAGAGAAAGGGGAGCTTTGGAAAATAAAAAGTTTTAAAAGAGTTATTTAAAATTTTTCTATTACTAAAGTAACAAAAATACATTATATAATTTTAAGCATTTGAAAAAAAAACTGTCATTTTCTCATCATCCTAACAAAACCATACACAGCTGATTGATTCACTTTCACAGTTTTAAAATTAATAATTATTTACATAATGGTTATTACTCTGTGCATAAAAGTGTTTCATATTTTTATTATATCACAAATGCAAAAGAAATTATTTATACCTTTAAAATGAAGCACTTAATTTAAAGAAACATATGAATGGTCAAAGAAATATATTAACTTGTTCATTGGTTCATTTAAGCACTCATAGCACACTTGGAAAGGGAGCATTCATATAAGAACACACCTTAGTAATAATTAAATATGTAAACTATTTTAAAATATAATAGGTGTTTTAGCTTAATCTGACATTTAACCTAGTCAGAGGTTGTCTTCTATTTTTATTCTTCAATTTCATTTAACTAAAATCATAGAGACTGCTTTTGTTACCTGCTGAGCTACAAAATTAGTGTTTGAACAGCCTTCAGATTTCATTAAACTTGGTTTAAAATGCTTAATTACTTCAGTAGGAAATATGATTCCATATACTTTTGACAATCAAGAGCCACATTTACTCTCTAGAAATTTGAAAATTTGAATGATCACTATTGGAAAAATGATTGCATGTACCGTCCTGTGGTAGGCAGAATTGCAAGACAGCCCTCAAATGTCCCCACCCTTGGTGTGCACACACTTTCTCCCAGTTATTGAATCAAACACTAATATAAGTACCGCTATAAAGGTGTTCTTATACCTTTATAGGTATAAAATTAGAGGTAATTAAGGTCTGAAATCAGTTGACTTTAAGATAAAGGGATTATCTGGGTGGGCCCAACCTAATCAAATAAAGCTTTTAAAAGCAGAGAGTTTTCTCCACCTGATCATAGATTAGGAAATCAAAGAGATACGCTAATGCTAATGCTGACCTAGAAGAATACAAGCATCAATGATATGAACTGTTTATAAGGCCACATGGCTAGGAACTATGGGCAGCCTCTATAAACAGAGATTCCAGGCTGACAGCAAGAAAGCAGAAACCTCAGGCACACAACTATAAGGAATTGAATTATGCCTACATCCAGTGAAACTTGAAGGGGATCCCAAGCTCCAAATGAGAACATACTATACCCAACACTGATTTCAACTTTGTGTTATTCTAGGCAGAAAACCAACCTATACCATGCCTAGACTTATGCCCTATATGAGCTAATAAAATGGTTGAGTGTGTGTGAGTGAGTGTGTGTATGTGTGTGTAAGATGATAAATCTGTAGTAATTTGTTGAGCAACAATAGGAAACTAACATCAAGTTGGTACAGGTTATCATTAATAAAAATTAAAGGTCTAATATGCAAAAATTACAATTTTTCTTGAACCTACCAAATATTGTGCAAATTTTGTTTCAATTTTGACAAGACACCCTTGTCGTGCTTCTTTTCTTCCATTCATTCAATATCATATATGTAAAGCACTTAGCAACCTCCAGGTGATCAGGAAGGAATAACTGTGACAATAAAGTATATCTAATACTGTGTTAGGTTTTCCAAACAAATCTGACTAAAACACGTCTTCTCTTCACCTGTCATTACACACATGTCCCAATTTTTTTGAATATTTTTAATAGATCTATTCTTGCCGTTTCTTATGTCGCTCTCCTCAGGCTGCTAAAATCCTGGAATGCCATATATCACCATCTCATTTCATTTCATTTATAAAGAATTCTTATATTCCTTCAAAAAATCAATGAAACAAAGAGCTGGTTATTTGACAAAATAAACAAAACTGATAAACAGCCAGAGCAATCAAGAAAAAAAGAAAAAAATAGAAATGACTCAAATAAGTAAGATCAGAAACAAAAAAAAGGAAGTAACAGCTGGCACCATAAAAATACAAAAGATTATAAGAGAATACTATCATAAGTATATGCCAAAAAAATGAGCAACCTAGAAGGAATTGATAAATTTTGATTCTTCCAAATCTGAATCAGGAAGAAATAGAAAATCTGAACAGACCAATTGCTAGTGACAAAATTAAATCAATAATAAAAAAAAAACTACCAAAAATCAAAAGCCCAGGACCAGATAGATTCACAGGTGAATTCTACCAAACATTTAAAGAAGATTTAATACCTACTCTCCTCAAACTGTTCCAAAAAACCAGAAAAGGAAAGCCTCCAAATATATTCTATGAGGACAGCATTATCTTGATACCCAAAACCAAAGACACCACAAAAAAAAGAATGCTATAGGCCAATGTCTCTGATAAACATAGTTGCAAAATCCTCCATAAAATATTAGCAAGCCAAATTCAATAATACATTAAAAGGATTATTAACCACTATGATCAAGTGATGTTTATTCTGGGGATGCAGAGATGGTTCAATATTTGCAAATCAGTAAACATGATACACTGCCTCAACAAAACCAAAGACAAAAACCAAATGATTATCTGAAGAGATATAGAAAAGGCATTTGACAAAATTCAACATCCGTTCATGATGAAAACTCTCAACAAAGTGGGTTTAGAGAGGACATATCCCAACACAATAAAGGCTATATATGAAAAACCCATGGTTAACATTACACTCAATGGTGGAAAAAATAAGGGATTTTCTTCTAATATCAGGAACAGACAAGGATGTCCACTCTCACCACTTTTATTCAGCATAGTACTGGAAGTCCTAGCCACAGCGATGAGACAAGAAAAGAAATACAGGCATTGATGTTGGTAAAGAAGAAGTTAAATTGTCACTATTTGAAGATGGCGTGTCACCATACATAGAAAATCCTAAAGACTCCACCAAAAAACTATTGGGACTAATAAATGAATTTAGTAAAGTTGCAGATAAAACAATCAATGCACTGAAATTGGCAACATTTCTATAAACTAATATAGAAAGAGAAATTAAGAAAATAATTCCATTTACAATTGAACCAAAAAGAATGAAATATGTACAAATAAATAACCAAAGAGGTGAAAGACCTCTGCTCTGAAAACTATAAAACACTGATGAAAATAATTGAAAAGGACACAAAAAGATATTCCATGCCCATGGAGTGCAAAAATTAATATTGTTAAAATGTTTATATTATCCAAAGCATTCTACAGATTCAGTGCAATCCCTATTAAAATACCAAAAGCATTTTTCACAAAACTAGAACAAATAATACTAAAATTTGTGCAGAACCAAAAAAGATTTCAAATGGCTAAAGCAATCTAGAGAAAGAACAAAGCTAGAGGTATCACAATTCCAGATTTCAAGATGTACTACACAGCTATTTTAATCAAAACAGTATGGTATTGAAACCAAAACAGACACATGGATCAATGGAGCAAAATAGTACAAAAATATATCCCACCTTATATGGTCATTTAATCTGTGAGAAGGGAGGCAGAAATATACAATGGGGAAAAAGACAGTCTTTTCAATAAAAAGTGCTGGGAAAACTGGACAGCTACATGTAAACGAATGAAACTGGACCACTTTCTTACACCATACACCAAAATAAACTCAAAATGGATTAAAGACCTAAATGTGGAACTTGAAAGCATAAAAGTCCTAGAAGAGATCACAGGCAGTAACTTCTCTGACATCAGCTATAACAACATTTAAATAAACTATTGTAACTATACCAAAACAAAAAGGTTTTGCACAGGGAAGGAAACCGTTAACAAAACCAAAAGGCAATCTATTGAATGGGAGAAGATATTTGCAAATGATATAAGCAATAAAGGGTTAATTCCAAAATATATAAAAAACTGATACAACTCAACACTAAAAAAAAAAAAAATCTGATTTAAAAATGGGCAGAAGACCTGAATAAACATTTCTCCAAATAAGACATACAAATGGCAAACAGATACATGAAAGTATACCCAGGGGCACCTGGGTGGCTGTTGTTTAAGGATTGGACTTTGGCTCAGGTCATGATGTCGTGGTTTGTGAGTTCGAGCCCCATGTTGGGCTCTGTACTGACAGCTCAGAGCCTGAAGCCTGCTTTGGATTCTGTCTCCCTCTCTCTCTGCCCCTCCCCAATTTGCACTCTATCTCTCTCTCTCTCTCTCAAAAATAAAGAAACATTTTTAAAAATTAAAAAAAGAAAAGATGCTCAACATTACTGATCATCAGGGAAATACAAATCAAAACCACAGCGAGATATCACCTTACACCATCAGAATGGCTAAAATCAAAAACACAAGAAATAAATTTTGACAAGGATGTGGAGAAACCAAAACCCTCATATACTATTGGTGGGAATGTAAATTGGTACAGCCATTGTGGAAAGCAGTATGGAGGTTCCTCAAAAACTAAAAACAGAATTACTGTATGACCCAGTAATTCCACTACTAATTGAATATTACAGTCATAAAAAAGAAAAAAATCTTGCCATTCATAACAGCATGGATTGGCTTAGAGAGTATTACATTAAGTAAAGTAAGTCAGACTGAGAAAGACAAATACCATAGGATTTCATTCATAAGCAAAATGTAAAACAACGAAATGAATCACCAAACAAAAAGCAGAATCAGACATATAAATACAGAAAACAAACTCCCAAAGGGAAGGTAGGTTGGGGGCATGGGCAAAATGGTTGAAGGGGAGTGGGAGGTACAGGCTTCCAGTTATGGAACAAGCAAGTTACAAGGATAAAAGGTACAGCATAGGGAATACAGTCAAAGATATTGTAATAGCGTTGTATGGTGACAGATGGCTGCTACTCTTGTGGTGAGCATAGTATAATATATAATCTTATTGAATCGCTAGGCTGTACACCTGAAACTAACGTAACATTGTGTCAGCTATAATCAAATAAAAAAATGTTTTCAAAACAAAACAAAACTGAGGCTTGGAGAAGTGTAGGGACTAACAAGATTATGTAACTAAGAAGTGGAAGTGGTACTAATACTCTGGTCTCACTCAAACTTAAAGCCCATGTCTTTTGTTTCCTGTTATAATAAATAATCCATTTTACTTTTACTTTCATAATAATTATTATTAAATTAATTAAAACAATAAATAATTTTATTAATGCCCATCAATGTCACATAAACTCTAGGGTCATGATTGAAGTGTTCAGAATTGGCATTATTTCTTCTTTGGGTAGGCAGTCATCTGACCACGGAAGAGCGATAGCAAAGTAAAGACGACCTTGCTCCTTGGTCCTAGAGCCAAGTGTAGGTAAAGCCTGGGACAAATAAATTATATCTATGTCTGTACAAGGGAAGAGACATGGAGCTTTAAACATTGTGGGATTCCAGAAATGTACCTTGAATAGGTAACTTCAATAAATAGGGCTTTCAGAAAATAAATTAGTTTTAATAGAATGTTTTATGTTCTTTAATCAGAATAAATTGCCTAAAATACTAGAAAATGGCTGTGAAATCATATATGTTATAAATAGGAAAAATATAGAAATTTAGGTAAGCAGTTGGTAAGATTTTAAATTTGTTTGGGTCAAAATTCCCTCTAGAGATCCTTTTGAAAGTTTTCCATGAAAGAAAAATTACCTGAGGAAAGGAAAAAGTTTATTAATCACTCACAATATTCTAAGCATTTTACATACTTTATTTTATTTAGTATTCACAGAAACCACAAAGGCTTGCCTTATTTTCCCCAAATTCTCAGATAAGGGACTAGGAAATACAGTAATATAGGAAATGTTACACACCTGCTAAGTTTCAGAATGGAGTTTTCCATCCAATTCAAACTGACTTCAAAGTCCATGCTCTTTCCACTTCACCAAGTTTTCAAAATAACCATGGCCTTTCAGATACAAAACAGTGCAGGCCTGAAATAAACTAAGCATATGACAACTAAAGCCTCTGTCTTCTGAGGAATGCTTTAAATAGAAGGACATCTAAGAGGAAAATTGAATTTCAATAAAATATATTCCTCCTGAATTTTCTTTCCAATTTTCAAGTTTTGAATCTCAAACACAGACATTTTAAGTTCAAAAACAAGGCTGTCTCTGACCACAAATGGCATAGGAAACATAATAAAGAATTAATATTTGACTCAGCTATAAGACACACAAGGATGTGTGTGCTATTTTTTTAAATAAAACAATGTTAATATAATTGTGAATTTATATTTCACATATGGAAGCAAACAATTTACTGGCTCTAGTTTTTTTTGCCAGCTAAAAGCCAAAATTATTCTACTCACTTACTCTGCAATTTTTCCTTTCTTAACCTTATAGATGAGAGAAAGTGGGTCTTTTTTAAGGTTCTCTCTACTGATCAGTAACTCCTTCATTCTCCTCCATTCATTTATGGAATTATTTATAATTCCATAAATAAGCTATAAATTCCTATAGTATTCTTGAATTTCATAAAAAGGACATTACCTAAATAGCCCTCCCTCACCCATGGTAAAACAAACAAACAAACGAACAAAAAAAAAAACCCACGTAATTATTTCTAACCAAGTTAACTCCTTAGATTAACTACATTTAGCATCTAATGCATCCTGCAGGCTCCTCACAAGGCTGTTCAGAGTAGAATCAGATACTCCACAGGGGCATTACTGAGGTATATATTGTCATGGTGATGGCAGTTTACATGCAGCACCTTCCCTGATCATTATTCTAAGACATCACAAAATCTGATGTAATCTGGGGGCGGTAATTTTGAGGTCTCGGTCAATCTAGTCAATCCAGGTATTGAAGCAGGTCCAGAACTCCTTTGTGAAAAGAATATTGCTTTTTGCCTACATTACTAATGAAGCACATCTGCCATATGCAGATGAAATCCAATGGAAGACATGATCCAAGCTGCTTACTCCTCATATTGCAGAATTAATACTGCCCATGGTCATGTGGTTCCCACAATATAACAATGTTTCCTAAATCAGCAATGTAGAATGCAAACAAGCAGAAGATAAAATCTCATGTCTGCTTTTTGATGCCTAACAAAAGCCTAGCTTAAAGAAATAATATTTAGGAATAAAATTTAGGAAAGCTGTATTTCCAAAATGAGTTGATTTTCAGCCCATTTGGCAAGCTTTTATTTATTTATTTTGAGAGAGAGAGTGTGTGTGTAAGCAGGGGAGGGACAAAGAGATCCAAAGCAGGCTCTGCGCTGACAGCAGTGAGCCAGTTGTGGGGCTTGAACTCACAAACCGCCAGATCCTGACCTGAACCAAAGTCAGAAGCTCAACTGACAGAGCACCAGGTGTCCCTGCCAAGCTTCTAAAAAGACAGACTTCTGGGCCTCACTCACTACGTTACAGCATTACAATCTCTTAGTGATGGACCTAGAAATCTCTTCTCTTTAATGTTCCCCAGACAATGCTGATGATGAGTCACAATTGAGAGCATCCCTTTAGGAAGTCCAGAGGGTATCAATCTCTAGATATAATAAACTCTAGATTGAGTTAGTCTTTGCACACGGAACACATCAGCTTAGCCCTTTACAACATCCCCTTTTCTGTCACATCATGTCTTCAAGCTTAATGAAATTACCCCTCAAGAACAATCTTATGAAACCTACTTCTACACTCACAGTAAAAGAACTCATTATGCCATTCAATGTCCATGATATAAAATCTAGAGTAAGAATTTTTTTTTAGAATATGATATCAAAAATAATTATGTTTTTTCTGATAAACTGGCATGCTTCCACCTTTTATATAAAGAGGATGAATGATTGTAATGCATCTGGGTTCCTTTTTGTCTGAGTTGTCAGGAATCTCAGAGTTAATATTTATTCTGAGACATAGCATTTGTTCTCTCTTAGGACTGGTATTTTGCTTCCTCCTTTTTCTCCATCCCTAAATTCCTCATTTACATCTTCATTCATTAACCTCATTATACAAAACACTTATATAACAACTCCAATCTTTTAGGGTCCCTCTTATATATCATCAATAACTATGCTAAATGCTTTACATAAAGTATTTCATTCCCATAATGTCTTAGTTTGTCTGGGCTGCTATAACTAAATTCCATAGACTGGGTGACTTATAAGCAAATCAAATTTATTTCTCATAGTTCTCTGGAGGCTAAGAGTCCAAAATCAAAGTGCCAGCCGATTTCGTGTCTGGTGAGAGCCCATTTCTTGGTTCACAGATGGTCTCCTGTGTGTCCTCACAGAGTGAAAGAGGGCAAGGAAGTTCTCTGGTCTCTTGAAAGAGCACTAATGCTATTCATGGCAGCTCATGACCTATCACCTCCCAAAGGCCCACCTCCAATATATCACTTTGGTGATTAGGTTTCAGCCTATGAATTTTGGGAAGACACAAACATTGTCTATAGCACATAATAAACCAGAAAGATGAATATTATCATTCACCAATTTTCCAAGTCAGAAAACAGGTTTAAATAAAGAAATTAAATATCTTTCCCAGAGTCATGTTCTTAGTAATGACACACACAGAGTTTGAATACAGAACCAATTACTTTGTCTGCTGTGATATCTGCCCTTTAAGATGATTCTTTTTTGTGTTTTTTTCATAATTTTGGGAGGAGGAAGGGAAAGGAAAAGACACGCAGGGGAAAAAAAGAGCAATTTAACAAGAGATACCGGGTATGTGATTGTTAATAATTTTGTGATGTTGGGCTCTGACTTAATTTAACCTATTCTCCATATCTGAAATACCCAAATGTAGAAAATAAGCAATAAAAAAAAATTCAGAGTTCTCACTTTCTTTAGGAAATAATCTCCATGGGAGACATGAATATTCTCTTTTATTCAAGACAGTAAACAAGCCAGACTATTTGCATATTATGCAGTTGAATGCATCCTTTGTTATCATTACCAAATACCACCTTTCTATTAAAGTAGAGAGAAGCTAGATTTTCTACAATAAAGCCTGAAATTCATAAGAAATATAAATAGTATGTATTGAATGATGCAAAAAAAAATTCAAATGTTTATTGAAAGCTCCAGTGGTTTATAATCTAAACACCACTAATTATAAATCTATACTTAATGCAACATTATTTTTGGTGAGTATTGATTAAATTATTTCTCCAATATTAAAAATGAACAAGCTAAACTGCCTAAATCTTGTTGCATATTTGGGGCAATTATGTACTACATGACCAATATGATGGCTTCAAGTTACAGTGATAGGCTAAGACTGTCTTAGAGTCTCTAAGACTGCCCTTAGAGATCTTTTTGGTTTTGGCATTGCAGTACCTCAAACATCTGTATTTAGTACTAAACATGAAACTGCAAAAAGAAATGCATCCATCAGCACAAAAAGTAAGCCAAATAGAGAAAAATTTCCAAAAATAAAAGCTACTCCCATTTTTAATTTTTTATTTTGATTCTGTGACTTAAACAACAAAGAAAATCCCTTATAGGCTCAATTTATGCTCTATTCTCCATTTTCAGGGCAAAATACCTCAGTGTTCTTGATTTCTGAGGGGACTTCCCTATGAAGCATGCCCCACTCTAGTGTCTCATGTTGCTTTGTCTGATGCATCACTTGGCATCACTTTGAGCTCAAGCTAGTGTCTCATGCAGTATTCCATGTTTGAATGTGAAAGAGCAATAAGATTAAATTAAGGAAAATAAAATCAAGGAAATTAAATTATCACAGACATTAAGGCTGGACCATCTATTAGGTAACAGTCTGTTTCCTTACAAAACAGTATTGGCTCTGACTATATAAAATGCTCATTGTAAGAAATTCATACAGGTCTAGAATGAACAAAACTTCATGCAAAATTATGCCTAAAACAATCCTGAAAATTATGATGTAATAGGTAACAATTTCTTGTTAATCATCATTGAATCACCATCTTTGTCATGTAGAGAGACACTTGAGTTCCTTCTATAATAACACAAAATTTACCTGTTCTTTTCTCTGATAACACGTGGAATCACAGGTCTTCAAACTATAACGCATCATCTAGTTCAATTGGAGACTTGCAATCATCATGAAACACTGAAGTGTTGGCATACTTATATATTTAAATTGTTCCCATCATACTGCCTGAGATTTGATACTATGTATTATAACATTCTACAAAACAAGTCTAATGTTACATCCACTATTCCACATTACTTGTATTCAAAGGTCCCTTAAATTTTCTTTTATTATTCTTTTGAGATAAAGTATACTAAAAGGAAAAATGGTTTCATCACTCGTAAACATGTAGCAAAAGATAATATCCATATTTGAACTAGTTAGCAGATTAGGTGAACATTAGCTCAAAACTGAATAAGGGTATGCTCAAAACATACAAATAAAACAAAAACCTGGCCCTCAAAATGAACAAATCAGATTATCTCTTCCTTGTCATCCATCTCTTCTACACCAGAACACAATTTTTAAAAAATCATGTTTGCAGTGCATGGGTAAGAAAGAGGGATGACATGGGAAGCCTGGGGGGCTCAGTTAGTGGAGTATTTGACTCCTGATTTCAGCTCAGGGTCATGAGAGCAAGCCCCACGTTGGGCTCCTGGCTGAACATGAAGCTTGCTTAAGATTTCCTCTCTGTCTTCCCCTGTCCCTCTCCCCCATTCTCTCTCTCTCTCTCTCTCTCTCTCTCTCTCTCTCTCTCTCTCAAATAAAAAATAAAAAGAAAGAGGGATGACAATTTGAAGAAAATCAATACTTTTATCAATTTATTTTTTATTTTGTAATCAATATATTTTTAAAAAATCAAATCTAAAACTATTTTAAAAGGAAACATATTATGACTAACTGGAGTATATCCCAGAAATGCAATGTTGGTTTAATATTCAAATTAATTTATATAATTTACTCTATTAACAGACTGAAAAGAAAAAAGAACACATAAACAGATGAAGAATACAAACTCCATTTCTGCAAAATTCAAACTTCATTTTCAAAAATCCAAACTCCATTTCTGATAATAATTCTCAGTAAACTGGGAATAGAAGGGAAGCTCCTATACCTGATAAAGGGCACCTATGAAAAAATCTACACTGAACATCATATTTATGATGAAAAACAGACGGCTTCCCCTTTATGTTTGGGAATAAGGCAAGAAAGACTGATCTCACCACTTCTATTTAACACTATACTGGAGATTCTAGCTAGTGCAATAAGGCAATAAAATGAAATAAGAGACATCAAGATGGCAAAGTAAGAATATTTATTTATTCTAAATGTGATTACCTATGTAGAAAGACTTTCAGGATCTACAAAAAGCTACTGGGACCAAAAAGTGAGTTTAGCAAATTTGCAGGTCAGTATAGTAGAGAAAAGAAGCGGCATTTCTGTGTACCTGCAATGAAGAATTATATTTGCAACTAGTGAAAAAAAGATTTCCAATATCATAAAATATAGAAAATATTTAGTGATAAAGTAATGAAAAATGTGCAAAGCTATACAGTGAAAGCTACAAACCACCGCTGAGAGAAATTAAACAAGGCTAAATAAATGGAGAGATAAATCACATTCATGGATCAGAAGACTCAATACTGTTAAGACTGTCAGTTATCCCCAATTTTTTCTGCAGATTCAATGTAATCTAAATGGGAATCCAGTGGGCTCATATATGTATTTTTAATCAGTAGACTGTTTTTACAATGTATAAGATAACATGAATTACCTAGAATCACTAAAACAACTTTGAAAAAAAAATTTTGAAGAACTTCTACTATCTAATTTCAAAAATGATTATAAAACTTCACTAACACAGTGTAGCATTGGTGTGAAAATAGAGAACTAGAACAAAATAGAGTCTAGAAAGATACCCTCACACATGTGATCAACTGTTTGAAGAGTGCAAAAGCAATTCAATGCCAAAAGGATAGTCTTTTCAACAAATGATGCTACAACACTTGGATCCACGTGCAAAAAAATAAACCTCTATCCATATCAAATACTATATTTTTAAAAAGTCAATAAAAATCGATCATAGACCTAAATGTAAAATCTGAAGCTATATAACTTCTAGAGAAAAATAGACAAGGAATCTTTGTGACTTTATATTAGTAAAAGATTTCCTAGATATGACAACAAAGCTAAACTGTACAAGAATTGTTATATAAGCTGTACCTCATCAAAATAAAGCTCTTTAATATTCAAAAGATAGAGTGAAGAGAACAAAAAATAAAAGCCAAATACTCAGAGAACTCATTTGTAAGCCACATTGATGAAGAACTTGTATCTAGCATAAACGCTCAAAACGCAATAATAATAAAGCAAACAACCCAATTTTTAAAAAGCCAATCAATTTGAACCAACACGTCACCAAAGACATACAAATAGGCACATACTAAATGTTTAACAGGATTTTCATTAAGAAAATGAAAATTAAAACCACAGTAGAACTGAAGGTTACCAGAGGGGAGGTGGGTGAGAGAATAGTTACAAAGGGAATGGAAGATTAAGGAGGCACTTGTCGTGGCGAGCATCAGGTGATGTACAGAAGTGTTGAATCACTGTATTGTACACCTGAAACTAATATTACACTGTATGTTAGCTAAATGTAATTTAAATAAAAACTTTTAAAACACACATACAATGAGACACCACTGCACACGTGTAGAATGGCTAAAATGGAAGGAACTGGTTATACCACAGCTTAGTGCGGATGTAGAGCAACACTCACTGCTGGTGAGAATGCAAAATGGCAGAGAAAACTTAGAAAACAACATGTCATTTTCTTAAAGTTAAAAACGTTATTTAACCCCTAGATATTTATGTAAGAGAAATGAGAGCAGAGCACCTACATACACAAATGCTTAAATATGAATGTTTATGATGGTATTATAACAGCCAAAAGTACCCATGTATTCATCAAAAGAAGAACGGATCAACAAGACATGTAGGTATAGTATTATCTTAGTCGGCTTAGGCTGCTATAACAAAGTACTAGGTAGGTGGTTTATAAACAACAGAAGTTGATTTCTCACAGTTCTGGAGGCTAGAAGTCTGAGGTCAGGGTGACAATATAGTTAAGTTCTGGTAAACAGCCTTTTCTGGGTTGTGGACAGTCACCTTCTTATTATGTACTTATGTGGCAGAAGGCAGAGAGAGAAAGCAACTTCTCTCCTGACTCCTATAAGAGTACTAATCCCATCCATGAAGGCTCTACCCTAATAGTCTCATAAGGTTCCCACCTCCTAATACCACCACATTGGGGAGTAGTATTTCAACACCCAAATATGAGGGGAGAGGCACAAACATCAGTCCCTAACAGTCATATGATGGAATATTATTCAGCAATAAAAGGCATCAAGCTATTGATACACACAAGAACATGGATGAATTTCTAAATAATTATACTGAGTGAAAGAAGCCAAACAATCAGAATACATATTGTAGGATTCCTGTAACTAAAATTCTATAAAATGCAAACTAATCCATAGTGATGAAAAGCAGATCCATGTTTGCCTGGGGTTGGGATGAAAGATGAATGGCTGGAGGAATTACAGAGGAATATGAAGGAATTTTCGAGGGTGATACATATGTTCATTATGTTCGTATGTTCATTGTGATAATTTCACAGGTGTATACATATATTAAAACATAACTGAGCACTTAAATACAGGGAGTTTATTGTATGCCACTTATACCTCAATAAAATTGTTTAAAAACCACCAACTATAATAAGTAAAACATATCAGGCTATTCTAATAAAAAATAATTTAAAAATAGAAGCCTTTTCTGTAGGCAATTATAAACAACCATCAAAGTATAGATGTTGCAAAGGTAGTAAGATGAAAATCATAACACATGGTAGGTCTAGCCTTCTCATTAGCCAATGTAAAGGTATAATCCAGTCACTATTTTATTTATATTATGAAATATTTTTGGTCATTTGTAGGGAGTGGAAATGAGAATGATAATTAGGGAAAAAAAGGTTGAGCAAAGCAACTTAAGTATTGGGGACATTCAGAAACCCTAAAATGAAGCAGACAGGCCCTTAAAATTGCAAGTCCAGGACATTAACTTATGTGGTAATCAAGGGGCTAGAAGAAATTGTGTGTCAAGGGCGGCAGTGAGGGGAAAGGCACTGTAAGTTCATGAGTAGAAGGAAAGAAAACAAATTTAACCCAGATATGTCATTTGATATTTCTGCTAATGCTGTCCCAAGATGGATTGACATTACTATATATTACTTGGTATAAATCTAATTTAAGATTTGTTTTCAGAAAAGCCTTGAAAACTGAAAGGAAATTGTGTGTATGTATGTGCATGTGTATGTGTGTGTACCATTCTGTTTATTTCACAGTTTTTATCTTCATGTACCTACCTATTAGCAAGATACAATTTTGTGGAAACTTGGCATTTTCTTTTATGGTAAGCAGATTCAGATATAATACACAGAGTTATAAACTAGAACTTGACTTTAGAATTGTTTTGTATGTCCTATAAGAGTCCTAAACTTTGCCATGGCATATACTCTGCATAGAAACTACCAAAATTTTAATACACACCTATAATTTATAGCCTGCTGGTTTCCAAAATGAAGCAGAGGAAACTCATTCTAAAAGTTATCATTTTAATTGAATAAGCTAATAGAAAATAATGAAGAAAACATGATTAGATTGAATTATTGAATGTAAAATTTGCCTCTGTTTTCTGACACTCAAAATCACACAAACACAAAAAAAGACAATCTTATATTCATTACATAATGAAAGTTAACATCAAATTTAAGAGAGAGGAATATTTTATCAGGGCAACTTTCTGAGTCCATCACATGCAATAGAATAATAGATGGCATTGATAACACTGGCATCTACTTTTACCAATGATTTTTTTCAACGTTTTATTTATTTTTGAGACAGAGAGAGACAGAGCATGAACAGGGGAGGGGCAGAGAGAGCGGGAGACACAGAATCTGAAACAGGCTCCAGGCTCTGAGCTGTCAGCACAGAACCCAATGCGGGGCTCGAACTCACGAACTGTGAGATCATGCCCTGAGCCGAAGTTGGACGCTCAACCGACTGAGCCACCCAGGTGCCCCTTACCAATGATTTTATGGGGTACATATATTTTTTAGTTGTGTCTCTTTTAATACCCCAAAACTTAATTGTAACATTTGTTCATCCAAAAGCATTTTGCTAATAAGCTCTTGGTAAACACAGCTTGCTTTGCTTCTCACTGATAAAAGACCTCATGAAATGCTAGGATAATCATATGCCCTGATTTCCCCAGGATGGTTCCAGTTTCTGCCTGTTGCCCCAGCTTCCTGATAAATAGCAACCTGTTCACTTTCAAGAGTGTGTCAGTTAGGATGATAAATTGTATGGTCAACTTATAAATCGCTCACTTGTAAAATTCAGCAGCAAATCTCGCTAGACACATAGGAATATAATACAGTCAGAATTGTCAAATGCCTGTCCCTTTTAAAAAATTGTGTTTACTTTCTCTTAACTGATAACAATCAAGTACAGAGAAAAATATTAATATGAACTAAAAAGCCCTGTGAAAAATACTAGAAAATCCAAATTATGTTGTCTGTGTTTCTTTTAGGGAAGTAGTCTTTACTACCACTTTTTTCCTCTATCCTGGCACCACTATTATTTTTTAGAACATCTGTCATTGGTATGAGTAAATCTCCTTGTATTTAAATATATAAATATAGTCCTGGCTCAGTGCCTACTGATAAGAATGATGGCTAAAGTTTTCCATGTCATTCACAAGAACATTGACAATAAATATGCATTTCTTCACATATGACAAGGCTATCATTTCATTGTCTCATTTGAAGTTTTATTTTTAGTAGTTAAGACTGTAAGTCAGAGCCTTAGTGAGAGAGAGGTAATTGGTGCCCTGGCAGAAGACAGGAAGTTCATGTAGCACAGTAGGAAGGCTGTTGGCAATGGAAGACAGCAGGAGCCACAGAATTCTCACATCTATCAAAATTTATGCGATCGGCAAACAGCAGAACTGTGTTTACCTGACCTTTCATTTCTGTGTGTTTAAGTAGAAAGACAAAAATACTAATTCCTTTTCTGAAACCGTATTAGCGTAATAACCTCAAATTTTCCATTTCCCACAAATGCAGTCTGCCTACAAATTAGGGTATGCTTTAAAAGGATTCTTTGATTCCCTGGTCTAAGATGCATGGATGGACAAGTACTGAAGTGTTTCCCTATGCAGGGGCCATGTTCTGATGCAGTACCAGGGTTCAGGCTGTGGACGTAAGATATTTATTCAAGGCCACTTCTGGTAGGATGACCAGAGGAGGCCAAGAAAGAGAGCTGATACTGAATGCTGTGGCCAAGTATGATTTGAGGTTCTAAGGGAGAACTGTGCTCAAGAGAGGGAAAAATAAGTAAGAAGTAAATCACTATGAAAGTAAGTCAAAAATGTTTAAGAGTAAAAATAGGAGCAACTCCTGGGCATTAAATTTCAACTTTTATGTAACTGGGAATGAACTCTGATGACTCCAAAATGCTGAATAGGGCCATATATTTAAGGCAACAAAGTATTCTTTTCCAAACATTGTTTTTTCACTGGAGTGAAATTCATTAAACACCCAGGTGTTTGAATTAAATAATATGTGATCAGTTTGTTTAATAAGGAGAATTAAGTATTTGGTTTTTCTTCCTTTGCTACATGCTGCACATGAAAGGCACACAGTTTTTGTTTACCTACTGCAACCAGGATCTGTTCTACTAGATCCATTCTACTGTAAGTTCTCATTGAGATGAACACTTACTAGGTTTTCAATAAATAGTTGTTGATGGGAGCTCCTCTCTTCTGTGTATCTAACATGATTTTTAGTTAAAATGCAAGGAACTAGATGTCAAATAGATGCTATGAAACTAAAATGTAATCCTTATGTCAATTCTTCTCAAAGTTTAATTTTCTCCAGGTATTAATCTAGATATGTTTAAATATATTTGCACATTTTCATTGAAATTGCCTTGAATAATAACTGTTAGAGGCAGAAAACTGAGGCAGAATAATAACTGTTAGAGGCAGAAAACTATTCTCATTAGAATATTGCTCATCTCCAGTGTAATTAAACTGTCAAATCTGTTGTCTACTGGAAAATCAATTTGTTTTAAATCTTTAAAAATTATCATGTTTTTGTTTTATATAACCAAGGAAAAAAGTTGTGTCTAAATTCACTTTGCTTGCAAACAAACAAAAATGGCTCAAAAAAACTGAGATTTACTCAGTTATTTTGTACTAACAGCTATGAGCTGCAGATCTCAATACTCCTTTTATTCATCACCAGCTTCTTCCTATTCTGTCCTAATAACTTATGACTTTCCATGCCACGAACTCCAGCCCACTCCTACTCTTTTCACTCTCAGCAGATGATTTCACTCCATGCTTAACCTGAGGAAATAGGGGTGCCTGGGTGGCTCAGCCGGTTAAGCGTCCAACTTGGCTCAGGTCATGATCTCATGGTTCATGGGTTTGAGCCCCCACATCATGTTCTGTGCTCACAGCTTGGAGCCTGGAGCCTGCTTCGGATTTAGTGTCTCCCTCTCTCTCTGCCCCTTACCTACTCTCTCTCTCTCTCTGATGAATAAACGTTGAATAAAATAAAATAAAAACCTGAAGAAATAAACATCATAATACTCCCTAAACTTCGCACTCCACCTTGACTTCCAGTCCTTCTGCCTGCCCTGGTGACCCTCTTTCTTGCTCTTGACCCCACTCCCCACCTCCCAACTCTATTCTTCACATCTATACCTCAAAGATTTTCCTTCATCAATTGCTCTTTCTCTCTTCTGCATCTTTAATCTTTCTTGCTACCATTTCTTAAATTCCAATTATCAGAAGATTCAAGTCTTCATATTTCTTAAATACCTTTCCCTTGATCCTCTTTCCTTCTCTAGCTCCAGCCCCATTTCTCTCCGTTCATTTTTCTACACAGTTTGAAAGATATATCTATATTCTGTTTGGATTTTTAAATTCTCACTCACTTCCAAATCATACCACACATGTGGTTTCTACTCTCATCGTACCACAGAATAATTCATTTTAATGCCCTGGCATTCTAACTTCCAACTGCTGTTTGCAATGGCCTCTCTTCATCACACAGCTTATTTTAGCTCCCTTGTAATACCTAATATGCTTGGCCAGGTCTTCTTCTAAAGTTTTATTTCCTTCTTTTCTATGACCCTACTCTCTTCTACCTTTTCCAATTTCCATCTGCTTTTTCAGTTTCTTCCACTCTCTAAATTAATAGTGTTCCCAAATAACTGTCTCAAGTTCTTTCTTGCCTAAGACCTACCTAAGCCAATTCGTGGCTTCACATTTCATCCATTCATTCATTCACCAATTACTTTTAAATCTGTAGCTCCAGTTCTCTTTTCTTTTCTCCAGCTTAGAATGTTTTTTAAGGTACAGATCCACATTCCTAAATACCTAGTGAGCATCTCTAGATAGGACTTTTGCGTGCATTGTTAACATCCTCAAAATTAAAATTACCTTCTTCTAAATCTGTTTTTTTCTCCAGAGCTTCCTAGCTCAGCTAAGGGCACCAGCATCTTACCAATACATAGGAGCTAAAATTCTGAGAGCCATGTTAGGTCTTTCTTCTTCTACTTTCCAATTTATTTCTTCAACAATTTTCATGGATCCTCTTTGTAATATGAAATAAGGTGTGTGCATGTGTGTGTGTGTGTGTGTGTGTGTGTATTTCCTAAACTACAATTTATTGTTTGATTACAGTCTTAATGTTTCTCAAACATTTACTACAAATGTCTCCTACTTTATCTTATGTGCCTCCATTCTCTAGTCTTTGAACTTAATTCATAGCTGACAGATTAATATTTCTAAGATATAAAATAAATGAGGTTATTCTACATCTACCTTTTTTTGCCTACATACTCAATGCCTATAGAATAATGTCCAAAGTTCTTACTAGCCATTCAAAGTTCTTCAAAATTGCATTAAATTTAGTGATTTTCCAGATCCATGGCCTACAACTCTCTACAATACTCATTTCCTTCCTCCCACTGTGTCCTCTGTGTGCTGTGCCTTACTGCATATTGTTCTTACTATATAAAATATGTATTTTTCCAGAGTTCTCTGGGTGACAGCCTATATTCAAGCTTCAAAGCCATGTCAATTTAAAATTTGTGACACGATCCCCCCTTGCCAGGTAGATTAATCACTCTTTGATCTGTGCTTCCATGCCATCCCTACTGCATTAGAAATAAAAAAGTGAAAAAAAAGTCACTGCAACTAAAAACTTTTAAGCAGAGGGAAAATAAGACTTTTTAAGGCTCATTTGTCACCATATAATTATGCCATATAACTAAATTGTCAATAAATTGAACAGCGGTTTTAAAGGAATTTCTGAACAAAAGAAATATCCATTTTAAGGAAATTCTAATATCAGAATGGGAAGACCAGAATGAACATTAAATTAAATTGAAATCTAAGGACAAACATTACTCAAAAACTAGAATAAAATGATATGTTGGTCCAAATATCAGGCCCTGACCTTGAGAACCTAAAATTATAATAGTAAACCATGTTAAATTATTAAATCACACATCAAAGTTAGCAGAATAAAGTTAAAAAAGTACCTACAGGGGAAAGCATAACCTTTAACACTTACACTAGAAGAATTAAAAAGAAATGAGCTACCACCCAACTGAAAAAATGGAGTAAATGACTACAAAATATATCTAAAGACATTAGAAGAAAATAGGTAATAAGGGTAATATCAAATACTACAGAAATAGAAAGATACTCAAAAGGTAACATAAACATATCCAGAAGTTCACTCTTAGAAAATGTTAACAAAATAAAACGGTAGCAAAACTAATCTAGTAAATAGACAGGATATACTAGTATGAATTACTAGAAATAAAAATTTGTGGCAAATTTGGAAAAGAGAATAAAAATAATAAAATCACATCTATGTCCATATATTTGAAATCTCAGTTAAATGGACATATTCTTTAAAAAATAGGTTATCAAAACTATCTCAAGAAGAAATAGAAAAACAAATAATCATAAACAGTTAAAGACAATATATCAAACCAAAATAAAAATCCACAAAGAAAACATTATGTACAACTGTTTTTAATAGATGATGTCTACCTACATTTGAAGAATTAATCATTTAAGCCTTCTATATACTCTTCCAGAAAAAAAAAAATTCACCAATTCTCTCAATAAATTGTCATCAAAATCATAATAGGTTTGTGCATTAAAGGAAACTTATGAATAAATCTCACGAAAATAAATAGGAAGATCAAGTATAATTTTTAGAAAAATAATATAACAAATTACATCATAGTTAAGTTGAATGTATGCCAGGAATGCACAATTTGCCTTACATGAAAGGTGTAGAAAAAGTATCTCAAAAGCTGCAGTAACAGTTTTGATTAAATTTCAACAATCATTCATAGATTTTTTTAAAAAGTAACTTAAAGAGAATTCTCAGAGAACTAATAGATTGAAATGTCTTTATTCAATAAGTATAATTTATAGCTATAATAAATGCTTTTATAAACCATTGAGAAATATTTAATTATACTCCAGAAAAAAAGCAAAGAAACCCACTGTCATCCCTCTTATTTAAAGTTATATTGCAGTGCCTAGTCACTGTAATAAGATAAGGAAAAGAAAAAAAAGTTGTGTAAACGAGAAAGAAATAAACAAAAGTATAATTTTAAAAAGATACAATTATTAACATTAAAAATGCAAGGTATTTTAAATGCATCATTAGAATTATTCATAGCATTTAATAAATTGTCTAAATATAGGATCACTGTACAAAACTATACTTATTTTTATACAGAGGTAAATACAGCTAGAAAAATAACTTCAAACATAATATGCCTAGGAATATTACAAACGATGTTGAAATCTTTACAGATTAAATTATAAAACTTTAAGTCCTAAAAAAAAATGGACATTTTTACTAGGTACATACACAGGGAAATATCATAAGGATGTCAATTTTCTAAGTTTACCTATAAATTAAATATATCAAGATTCTCAATTATAAGAGTTTTGCAAGGACCTTTACATGCAAATTTTAAATTCTATATGGAAAAGCAAATCTCAAGTACAGCCAGGATTCCATAAAAATATAAAAAAAAGATGGGGAGACTTTCCTTACTAGATATTAAGCCTTAATATAAGGCTATAAACACTAATTTAGTATGATATTGACTCAGGAATAGGCAAATAGATCCAGAGAATAACTTTGAGGGCCCCAAAACATAGCCATCCATGTATGGAAATTTGGAAGATGATATATTATTGTTTTGGCTATCACTGAGGAATGGAAAGACTGGGCAAAGAAAGGCGCTGAGACAATTGGATATCCATATTGGTTGGAGGAAAAAGACATAACCAATATACAATAGGCAAAAGACATAAATAGTAATTTTAAGAGAAGAATAAATAAGAATGTTCAACTTCAATGATATGTTGGAGAAATGGAAATTCAGACCATAATGACATAAAATTTTAAAGCAATTACTTATGCAAAAAATCAAGTCTGTCAGTGCTAGGTGCTGGCCAGAATTGCTGCTGGGAATACAAATTGGTACCATCATTTTAAAGAATTTCTTGTATATACAGATATGAGCTTACTTATGGACCCAATAATTGGAATGAGTTAAACGAGGCATGCACAGAATGTTCATAGTAACATTTTTTCTTACGTGAAATTATTAAACATAACACAGATTCTGTACATCAAGAAAAGGATACATACATGAGTTGTTTAAATTTATTAAATGAGATGTAACAGTGATAATGAATGAGAACAAATATGTACAGCAATATAGAAAAGTCTCAGAAATGCATTGATTAAGGACAGCAAGTCCCAAAAGGCTACTTGCACTACTAAACTATTTTCTAAAATTTGGAAACAAACCTTAAATATATTATTCAAATATATATGCATATATACTAAAGTTAATTTTTAATTCTTTTTGTGTATGATAAATATGAAATTCAATATATTTTTTATTGGAAGGCAGGGGAGGAGCACAAAAGAATATAAGTTGTAATGATTGAGCTCATATAGAGTTCATATATGTTAAAGTTTTTTAAACTACCAAATGAAAATTCAAAAAGAAATCATGCTACTCTAATAAGCTCTCAATTTATTAAAGTTTAAATAGCAGAATTAATATTTTTCAATGGTAGCTTGAATTCTTATATCCATTCTCCCTTTAGATAATGTCATATATGGCTCACAAACTTGAATCTTTTCTTCATGTAATTTATGCCAGTTAAGTATTGAATGTAAAAACTTTTTCAATTAATTTATAAATGAAATTTAGAAAAAACATAATTGGTAAGTTTAAAATATAGGTTTGAAGAGGCAAAGAATAGATTAACTGTCATGATTTCTGTATTTCTATTCATTGATTCTGAGCAATTCACCTAAGAGGACCTTAATACAGTCTTTACAAAAAACAGGAATCAAAACTAGTTCTTCACTTAAATGTTGAAATAATCTTTTTTGTGCAACTTAGGAAACAAAATGATAGACATTTGGCAAGTTAAAAGAGTACAAGCTTGGCTACGTTCTTAAAGAATAAAGCATTTGTGAAATTATATCTTTACTTCATTATAGTTGCTGGCTTCGATTAAATTATTACCCTTTACTTTGAATTTAGGTGACAGGAATTTTTGTTGAAGTGAAAAAATATGGCCACTGAGTGACATTACCTGGGTTTCTACAATTGACTGAAAACAAAATGCTCTCCTTCTGAGCTGTGTCAGCTTCTCAATTTATATTTCATGGTTTCATAAGTTCCTCATAAATAACTTGGAATTCTATGTGGTGAAGACTTGTTTTCCTGTGTAAGAGAGCAGCAAGAGGTATGTTGAGTCCCTATAATAGAGAATTTAAATAAGTGGCAAGAGAAATGGCATGTGCTTTGATTACTTCAATTTCAGTCTTTTAAATGAAGTATGATAGAACACAATCCTCTTTTGTACAGTTGCTCTAACTGAAAATGCTACAATGGAATAAAAAATGTCCAGATGTTTTAGTACTGTGAATGAAGAGTAGTCTGGATCAAATTTAAAGAAAAAAAAATCAATTACAGTTTGTTACATAAATATGTTGGCTTCTCAGAAGTGCCAATGGCTGAAAACATCATTCACTAGACATCAGGGATTCTCAGTCTTAGTACTGCTAACATTTTGACCTGGAACTCTCTCTTACTGGGGGCTGCCCTGTGCTTTGTAGGATGCTTAGCAGCATCCCTGGCATCCACTCATTAGATGCCAGGACCACCTCCCCCCTACAGTTGTGGCTATCAAAAATTCTCCTGAAATTGTCAAATGTCCTGTGAGGGACAATTATGGCTGGTTAAGAACCACTTCCCTGCAGGGGTGCCTGGGTGGCTCAATCGGTGAAGCAGCTGACTCTTGATTTTGGCTCAGGTCATGATTTTGCAGTTCATGAGATTGAGCCCCACATTGGGTTCTGTGCTGAAAGTGCAGAACCTGCTTGGAATGGTCTCTCCCTCTCTCTCTCCCCCTCCCCCAGATCATCAGCACACACACACACACACACACACACACACACACACTCTCTCTCTCTCTCTCTCAGAAATAAATAAACATTAAAAAAAATTTTTAGAAAGCACTTCCCTACACTAAATGCTACTCAGTTTCCACTTGATAACAACAATAATTAATAATAAATCTTAAAAGCGAGAGTGTAAAAAAAATCAAACTATTCAAAATAAATTAGTCATGTCCCCCCAAATCAGGAGATTAAAAAGAATACAAAAATATCCAACAATGAATAGGGTAAAATTTTAAATGTCTGGTATCAATAAAAAACTATGAAACACACAAAAGTAAAAACTGTAACCCAGAAGAAAAAAAAATCAACAAACTCCAACTCAGAACTAACAAAGATGACAGAATTAACAATCAATAAAATGAAAAGGAATGGAAGAAAATATATCTAATATATCTAATAAAAGGTTAATATCCAAAATATATATTCTCCAAAGTTAATGAAAAATATGAGCCACAGATCCAAGCAGCTCAGGGAACTCCAAGCACAAGAAACGTGAAGAAAACTATATCAAGGCACATGATATTCAAATTGTTCAGGTTGTTCAAAACCAGTATATAACAAGTCATGTTACATGCAGGTGGGACAAAGATAAAGATGACAATATATTTCTCAACAGAAATCATGCAAATAGCAAGACCTCATTGAAATTTATAGAACACTGTGCAAAAACAACATAATAAACTCATTGTCATGTGCACATGGAACATTTACTAAGCTAATATTTGCTAACCATTTTCTGGACATAAAATGAATATTAAAAAATCTCAAGGTTTCAAGTCATATCAATTATTTTCTCTGAGTACAGTGGAATTAAAATGTAAGTCAATTATAAAAAGATATATGGAAAATTCCCCAATATTAAAAACTAAATAACACACTTCTAAATAGCCCATGTAAAAAAAGATCAAAAGGAAAATTATAACATATTTCAAACTGAAAGAAACTTAACGGAAGAGCATATCAAACTTTGTGTTATGAAGCTAAAACAGTACTTAGTGTAAAATTTATTACACTAATATATTAGAAAAAAATAAATGGCCTCAGCTTTTACCTTGAAAAGCCTAGAAAAAAACAAGTGCAAATTAAATGCAAAGTAAGCAAATGAGACTGAACACAGACAAACAATAGGGAATATCAATAAAACCAAAAGCTGATTCTTTAAGATGATCAAGAAGATTATTAAACTTCTAGTCAAAGTGATCAGGGAAAAAAAGAGAAAAGAAATAAATTAACTATCAGAGATGCAAGAGCTCATCACCATGGACTCCACAAATATAAAAAGAATAATATGGGAAAGTCATAAACAACATGATGACAATCAATTCAACAGCCTAGATGAAATAAACAATTCCCTTGAAAGACACAAACGACCGCAGTTCACTAATGTAGTATAGATAGCCTGGGTAGGTCTGTTATCTATAAAGGAATTACATTTGTAGTTAAAAACCTTATCACAAAGAAAACCCCAGGCCAAAATGGTAAATTTTAATGAATACTAAAGGAAGAAATAATATCAAATCTACATGAATACTTCTAGAAAGTTGAAGAGGAATAAATACTTTTCTACTCATTTTATAAGACCTGTATCATCCTGGGGCACCTGGCTGGCTCAGTCAGTAGAGTAGGAGGCTCTTAATCCCAGGCTCATGAGGTCAAACTCCATGTTGGGGATGGAGCCCACTTAAAAAAAAAAATAGCAACGTAAGACCTGTATCATCCTGATGTCAAACTAAGCACAGCCATTACAAAAAAAAAATCAACAAACCCACAATCCTTATGAGCATAATGGCAAAAACCATTAACAAAATTTTAATAAGTCAAATTTATAATATATCCTTATATAAAATATATATCCTGACCAATTATAGCTTATATTTTGAATGTCAAGTTGGTTTAATATTTGAAAATCACTAAATTCAATTCACCATATTAGCAAACTAAAAAAAGAAAATATATAATATATATTTTCCCACTAGAGAAAAAGCATTTGATAAAATCAATATCCATTCCTGAAAATGTAGGAAAATATCTTTGTAATCTTGGGTTAGGCAAAAATACCATAAATACCAAAGGCATGACACATAAAAGTAAGAAAGTGATAAACTGAACTTCATAAACATTAAAAAACTTCTATAAAAGACACTATGAAGAGAATGAAAAAGCAAGCAACAAGTTTAAATAAAATATTTGTAAATCATACCTGATAAGATTTTATACAAACTAACTCTTAAATCTCAATAATAAGAAAACAAACAACCCTATTTTTATAATAGGCAGACTATTTGAACAGACACTTCACCAAAGAAGACATTTGGATGGAAAATAAGCACATGAAACGATGTCAAATATCTCTATCCACCAGAAATGCAAATCAAAACCACAATTATATGTCACTACGTATGTATAAGGATGGCTAAAAGTAAAAATGATGAACATACGAAAAAAAAAAACCTCTCAGTCACTGTTTATGAGAATATAAAATAGTAAAATCACTTAGGAAAGTAGTTTGAAATTTTCTCAAAAGCTAAATATTTATCATCATAAGATCCAACCATTATTTATTCAAAATAAATGAAGGCATAGTTCCATATAAAGCTATGTACAAATGTTCATAGTAGCATTATTTGTGAAAGTCAACTGTAGGAAGCAACCCATATGAGTCAAAAAAAAAAAAAAAGATTGTTATATGCATACAATGGCACAACGCTGAATATAAATAAATGGACTATTGGTACACAATAATTATTGATACATACAATTATAAGGCTTGAACTAGTAGCACACAATACCATAGATGAATTTCAAAATAATTATGCAAAGTGAAAGCAGCCAGACAAAAAGCATACATACTGTAAGATTCTGTTTACATTAAATTCTAGTAAATGCAAGTAAGCTAAGGTTACAGAAAGTAAATCAGTGGTTACCTGGGAGCAAGGTGGGGGTGAGGAAGGGATGGAAAAGGGAATTAAAAGAGAAAGGAATAAATACTCCAGGTGATGGATATGTTCATTATCTTAATGGTGTTGATGATATTACTGGTAGGTACACAGAACACAACCTATCATATATGCATAGTTAATTGTCAGTCATTCCTGAATAAAGCTATTTAAAAATAAAATATAACAAATAATATAAAAACAATAATTAATTTTCAGAAACACACTTATTTCTACCTTTAGAAGTAGAAAATACTACTGTGGTTGCACATAGGGGCTTTACAGCCGGATTGTATGTGATCAAATCCTGGCTTTCTAGAATCAAGGAAGAAAGGCCCTGAATGAGAAAAGGTGAATATTTTTGTTCCAAGATGAGACATGCACTTTGCTATTAGGCTTGCTCATCTGTATCTGTGTCAGTGAAGGAGAAGAACCACTGGAGTCATGGCCAGGGGAAAAGTGACAGAAGCTGCTTTCTAGGTTCTTTACCAATTGGTTCAGAAAATAGGTTCTAATCTGACTGAGATCCCAGGGTTGGAATCTTGTTTGTTTCCATATAGGTCAGATATGGGTCAACAGGAATTTCCCATTGTTCAGGGGGCCAAACAGGGAAACTAACCAAAGATTCAATAGCAACTTAACGGTGGACAACCGTATACGGAGGCATATACTTTTCTTTCCCTCTTCTGTACTCTTAACACTAGAGCAGTATGTGCCAGAAAGAGGAACAGTGGGGTCATGTGAAAGCAGATCCCTTCACCAGCTCCCCACAGACCCCTACCAGATATTCACATAGCCACAAGTGTCATGTTGTCTAACCTTTGTTGGGAAAACAAAAAATATTTGAACCACCTGGAGATTGGAGTTTTAAATGTACAAAATTAAAAGTGAGATTATTTTAATATTAGAAAATATGTGAAATGTCATGGAATCAGAGTGACATACTATTTCCTCTGTCCAGATGGAAAGTGGGTTTAAGGCACTATTGGCAGCAATTACTAGGGAACAGAAAACTTTCTTATACTTACTCTTATTATTTGTGATGACATATTAAATTACCTAAACTCTATTAAAATACATGTTCCCTGAAAAATAAATCATGTGAAGCATTTAGGTCATTAAAACTTGATGTGACATGGTGCTCTCAAAGCTTTAACATTGTGGTTTTGAATGGAAGTAGAGAGTAGGGAAGGTGAGATAGGTGGCCAATCCTATCTCTGGTCAGCACAGGAGATTTCTGCTTTCAATAAATAAGGTGGGAAGCTCCATTTTGAGGAGAGGTTCAAATGGAATTGAGTAAATCTGTGAACTTGACAAATCTATAATGAAAATAAATGTACATATTAGGGCATTGTTGAGAGAGAGAGAATCCACAGTTTTCATCAGATACCTTCAGGATTCCATGACTCCCAATTCTAAGTGGCAAGCATAGTTCTGGGTAGCGGCAGAACCAGTCTCTGGGAAAATGGGATAGGAGAGAGAGGTATGGATGAAACATGAGTAGAAGAGGAGCTCCTGGCTGGCTCAGTCAGAAGAGCATGACACTCTTGGTCTTGGGATTATGAGTTCAAGCCCATGGTAGGTGTAGAGATTCCTTAAATAAGTAAAATAAAATTAAAAAAAGATGAGTAGAAGAAACTAGTGAGAGATGGGAAAGCAATGATTGCCTTTAGACAGGAATGGAAGGGCACAGAAAGCATTTTCTTAAATAAGTAAAATAAAATTACCTAATTAAGTAAATAAGTAAAATAAAATTAAATAAAGATGAGACTACTTAAATAAGTAAAATAAAATTTAAAAAAGATGAGTAGAAGAAGCTAGTGAGAGATGGGTAAGCAATGATTGTCTGTAGATAGGAGAAGCACAGAAAGGAGAGAAAATAGTACTTAAGGGGGAACTAGAAAGGCACAAAGTCAAAAGTGCCATTAGAAAAGTGTGTCTAGAGTCAGAACAGCACATTTTAACGCAGTACATTTAAACATAAGTGTGAAGTTCCTACCTCTCATACTTTGTTTCTGCAGAAAACATTAAAGAACCAAATAATTAGTTAACAAGGCAGCATTTAAATATTGCTGACACAAGACATATGTTAAGGTTTGAAAGGAAACACCCAGTAAGAAATTTATGTATTTAAATTTTGTGTAAATAATCTCTGTTCTCTAAATTATAGGAAATAAATCACATACAAATATAAAAAATTCTAATGAGTTACCACTAGATCCACTTTACTCTTAGTCTTGCTGTTTTAGTTTGAAGATCTTTTAATCCAATATACTGCTCTAAAGTATTTAGGGAAACAATATAATAAAGTAGAATATCTCTACTTTAATACTCATTGCATTATTCTGGGATGGGGATTATAATTATGGATTTTCTTCTTTTTCCCACTAGACTTGGCACCCCTTGAAGCAAACAATGTCAACGTATTCTTGACTGTGTCTTTAAGGTCTAGCAGAGTTCTTTACACACAAGATCTTTTATATCATAAATGCTCAGGGCATGTTGTTGAGAAATGAATATAACCCTGGAAACATGGAAGGTTATAAAGAATAAGTTTTTAAATATTTAGGAAGGTTATAACTCATTGTGGGCTTTTATAGAGAAAGGTTTACAGAAGAGGAGGAAACAAATCAGATTTCAAGAGATAGGTAAGATTCGATATCAGGGTTTATTTACATTCGATAAAACACTAAATGAAACTATAGAGAAACTTTAGTTAAAATAATGAGCCTCGAAATACGATTTGTCAAAATGTTTCCAAGCTGACTTAGCTAAGAGGATATCACACTAATAAGATGTATCTTGAGGCAAACTTGAGATCAGGAATACACTGGAGAACAAAGGAAAAATATTATCCACTAGGAAACACACATAAACAGAGAAACTTGAAAAGCCTTTTGGCTCTTACATATAAATGCTTTGAAAATAGAAATGCTTGGGGGATTCAAAGTTCCACCTGAAGCTGCTTACCATTTTAATATAGTCAGAGCTGGAAATTCTAAACAAATTATTTCTTTATCATAATATATATAATTATATAATATATATAAATTTCTATAATTATATATATTATGTATATACATAATATACATATACACATACCCCACCCCAATTATCTCTTCAGTTCCTCTCCCAGGAAAGTCATTGGTCACACTTGAAGCTAACTTTCATGTACAAAAAAAAAAAAAAAAAAAAAAAAAAAAGTAAAGAAAGAGATCAGAATATGAAGAGGGAGGGAAGTAATTTTTCAAAAATCAGTTCTTAAATTGAGGTCCTCAGAGTAAATAGCATGAGGTATTTGGAAGAATTGAGGGAAAGGGTGCGAGTGACAAAGACTCCCTGAAGTGAAGTTCTCCAGAATGAGGCATGAGAAATGTTGCTAGACCGAGGTTATAAATGTTAATATTCCTTATAATATTCTGCATACCAAGAAGTAAAACAGTGAATCCCTCATAAGATTGCTTTATGCTTGTTTGTCTTTAAATGTTACATGTTGTCAGGCCTGAACTTCATGAGGCCAGCTTCAATGAGGTACACTCATTGAAAGTATGACTTAATATACTGAAAGAAATAATTCATGTTTGTGCTGATTTGTTCTAAGTCCTCTTGCACAGAGTCTCACTTGTGCAAAGATAGCATTTACATTTTGATTTTGGCAATTGAAGGTCTTCTCCTGGCCCTGGGAATAGAAGCAGTGAAGTAATCTTTGCAGAGGGTAGCACAATTGCTTTTAACCTATAAATTTCATCTCAGGAAGGGCATCTTTGTGGTCAGGTCTAACCATGAGCCTTAGTACATTTCTCTGAAGACTTAGCCCATGGGAGAGGACTGACTATGTTAAAGCAGATGTGGCTAAATAAAAGAAAGGGGGGAATAAAAGAAGGGGAAATAAATTAGCAAAGAAGAAAGGAAGGGAGAGAGAGACTGTGTGGGGTCTGGCTCACTCAGGCTCTCAAATGATCGTGTCCCTGATATGTGCACTAAAAGAAATCCTTTCATCCAAGGAACTATATGAACTCTGAACTTTCTCACAGGGCTTTAAAAATGTAAATACTTCATGGAGCCTGAGGGGCTCAGTCAGCTAAGCATCCAACTCTTGATTTCAGCTCAGGTCATGATCTCACGGTTTGTGGGTTCAAGCCTCCTATCAGGGATCCTGTCCCTCTTTCTCTGCCTCCTCCCACTTCTCATTCTCTTTCTCTCTCACACACACAAAATAAATAAATAAACTTAAAAAAATAAAAATAAAAATGTGAAATACTTCTAAATCATAAACAGTGCAAAATTTAAAACTATGTTTTTTCTACAATTAGTGTCCACATCATGTTTGCATTTCCCTTTCTGTGTCAGTCTATTTAGTCAGCTTCCCATGACAGTTTCATCTCTAGGAAGAAAAGAGACACTAGGAAGCAACTATTACACAAAGGATGAAGAAAACTCATTCAGAAAATACCTGAAGTTAAGGTATTTAACAGGCTGTAAGATCAGAGCCTGACCCACCTTATACAGACGGAAAAAAATAAGTTATCTGTATCAGGCCATATTCATATCTCTTACCTCCCCCAGCCTACACACATCAATATTAGACCAATTTCAGTCCTTGGACATTTGATAGAATTGAGGATGGGCATTAGCCATGGTCTAATACAGGGCCAACCCCTAACATAGAAATAAGAAATTAATGCAGTGTAATATGATAGCATCAAATGAGCATATTGGGGGGCTCTTGCTTCATGATTCTGAATCCTCTAATATTTTTCTTAAAAATATGGCAATGAGGGAGTAAAGTTGAAACATATTTTTCATTGAATAAACAATCATTCTTTTTCATAAGAAGTAATAAGAATTTGATCCTGAATTCAATAAATTATATTAATTCTGACCTTTTCTGCCTTCTTAAACACATGCAACTAATTTGCCTAAAAGCTCACTTGGCAATCTTGACTTCTGGAGGTTGAATTCCCTCAGTTAGCTCTGGTGAAGACACCAAAACTATAGTTCTTTAGTTCATTTAGGGTCCGTTATACAGTTGTTCTCACTTATCCACAGGGATATCGATATGTTCCAAGACTTCCAGTGGACACCTAAACTATGGATCATACCAGACCCTGTGTATACTATGTGTTTTTCCTATACACACATAGCTAATGATAAAGTTTAATTTACAAATTAGGCACAGTAAGAGATTAGCAACAACAGCTAATAATAAAACGGAACATTTAGAACAATATACTATAATAAAAGTTATGTGAATGTGGTTTCTCTCTCTCAGAATATCACCCTTTTTGTGATGATGTGAGTTGATAACATGTCTCAGTGATGGCATTAAGTGAGGTGAATGATAGAGTGTTAGGCTACTATTGACTTTCTGATGTGTCCTCAGAAGGAGGATCACCTGCTTCCAGACACTGGTGGACCACCACTAACTGAAGCTGGGGAAAAGGAAACCTTGGATCGGGGGTGGGTCGGTGGGCGGGGATGTCTAGTGTATTTGCTATTCTCACACCTGTGTGTCCTGAAAAGTTTACCCCTTTTCAGACTTTCATTTGTAACCCTGACAAGGCTGAGAGAAGCCTTCTGGAAGTGTTGGCCATTCTTACTAATTATAGAGACCCATATTCCCACTTGACATTGCTCATGGGGATGCCTACTAGGACTAAGTTCTTTTGTGTACCTTACAAAATAGTGATTTACCTCCCTCTTGTTAGAGAATGTTTGCCAAGCACGTTTCTGTAAGGTTACTGACCTTTTGGCTCATTCATTCAAAAATTATGCATGTGCACGAAGTTTAGTCCTGAGAAGAGGACCCTCATGCAGCCCACTAGGTTCTTAGAAACCATACTGCCCAATGGCCAGTATCTGCAAGGCATGCCCTTACCTCTGTCTGAGCTCTTAACAAAGGGTTTTATAATCACACTCATAAGACTTTGGGGTTCATCTTTATGTGGATAGCATGCTCTCCTGATAGCACTCAATTAATCATTGTCCTGATGCCTTTCTTACTTTTAGAATTTTCTGTTAGAAGAGACTGGGAATAAAACATAATTTTATTTTCTAACCCAGCAAGTCCTGGCTCCTTTAAATTATCTTTAAATTCCTTGTAATGAGTAAACAATTACTTTGTTACATCATCTCTCTCCATCTGTATTATATGATTATCAACTAAAAGAAACAAGTTGACATTTTTCACATTATGTCTGGAATTTTTTTTAGCCAGATCCATTAATTGAGCAGGTGAATTTCCTATTTTTCATGTTACTTCAGGTGAGAGGTTTCCTATATTTTCTACCGCAATGTAATAAAGAATGTCTAAGATATCTCCTTTGCTCACATATTAGGCACCTGGGCCAGGGTGTAGGGAACAGCAGAGGCTAGATGAACATCTGGTCCTCTCTTCATGTCTTTTCCACATGGAAGTCTGGGCTTCCCCATAGCACAGTAGTCTCAGATAGACTTATTGTGTGGTAGCTGTCTTCCCCAGAGAGACTATTCCGAGAAATGGTAATTGGAAGCTACCATTTTCTTAAGGCTTGGGTCTAGAAACTACCATGGAATCATTTCCAGCATATTCTACTTGTCAAAATAGAGAGCCTGTCCAGACTAAATAGGAGAGAAAATAGATCTCTCAAAGGTACAAGTGTCAAAGAATTTTTAGCTATCTATAATCTACAATATTTAATCTATGACCTCCCCTCTCCATTTCACTGAGTTTTAGAGGTCTGTATCCATCCATGTAATTGGCAGCTCCACATGGACATCTCAAAAGCATCTGACCATATCAAAAACCAAACCGTCTGATGTTTCCAAAAGCAGTAAAGGGCTCTGTCACTTACCAAAACCCTGAAGGTCACCTTTGACACTTCTCCCACAAACTTTATGTAATGCATCACCAAGTTCTGATGATTTTACCTCATAAATATCACTATTTGCTATTTTAATCTATTAAGCATACATTTTACAGTTCAGATTTCTTAAGAATAATTTATCATTCAGATATAAAAAGAACAGTAAAAAATTAAAATCACCCTCTCAGAACTGCCTATTTTTTGTTTACAAATCTTAAGCCAGCAAGGACCTACACATCTCTTCCCCTCCACTTTAATTAAAAGCTGCATAATTTTAATTAATGTCTTATAAACCATATGAATAAGAAAATTGTGGGAGGAAGAAAAGATGGTGTTTTTCTATAAAAGAATAAATTACCACTTGTCATCTTTGGGACAATGAAAGCATACTCTGTAATACAGTTTACAGAAATCTTTAAGATATAGGACTGCCAATTTCAGAAAGCTGAAATTGTACCACTGAACTTATGTAATTTTAAGGCATGACCTCAATTTTAGTCTTCATTTAGATGATTTTGTTTTTCTATTATACTGTTATGCAGCTCAATGTTTTTTTCATTGGTCTTGGGAATGCACTGAATTAGACTTACTTCTGGCACTGGAGAGGACATTAACCATCCAACAGTTCAACATTAATCTCCCTTCCTTCTGCCAATACATTTCTTACCAGGTTTAGGTCTAGTTTTTGATCCCTGGCCTACACTTTTCCTCTATGATGGATATACTGCCTTCTAACTCTTAGGGAGCAAGGGTATCTCAACTGCTATTAGGTTTGTCAAATCCCTAATATACCTGTCCACAAAATGGAATTTTCTTAGTTTAAAGGAAATTAATATTAAACGTGTGTGTGTATGTGTATTTAGCTTATTACATAACAAAATCTCTTTATTTCTTTAAACTTATTTAAATTTATCTTTATATTTAAACTTATGTTTAAATTTTATTTTTTTAATTTATAAGTTTATTAAAGATTATACCTTCAGTTTAATTTTTTTATTTTGTTTAAATTTATGAAATATTATGCTTTCATCACAAAAATAACAATAACTGCTATTAAATGATTACTTTGTGTCTAGAACTCACAGAATATTGCAATATCTTCATTATGCTATCATTTTTACAAATGGAAATACTTAGTCTTTAAACAACTTTCACAAGTCACATAGTAAATGGTGATCTTGGAATGGCCATTACAAGGAGTGCTTTTCATCATAAAACACAGAGTCCCACAAAATTACAGGGCATTGTGTGTCTGTCCTAGCAAATCTCACCATCTGCCATGTACTTAAATTATTAGAACACATGCTTTTCTTTCCAATGTATTTTGGATTTTGGAGTCGAGGACTCCCTACTGTATAGCTTTTTCACATTGGGAAGTGATTAGCCTCCCTATTCCTCATTTCTCATGTATGTAAAATGAGGGGGTTGAGCTAGAAGTTCTCTGTGGTCTCTTTAGGTGCTAGTATTCTGTTATTTCTGTGACTGTGAGCTCCTTGAAAGGAAGTATTTACTAATCTTATATTATCTACAATACATAGTTGAGCGCATTGCACCTAGTAGCTACTCCACAAATGTCTACTGAGTGCAATGAGTAGATTTTAGAATGTCTAAATAATTAGCATTTAAAGTTAGAAATCCACTTATAAATACATGCATTCATCTTTTTCATTCCTTACTTACTTGAACAATGCAGTCTATTAGGCACATTATTATAAAAAGATAAAGCATTACCTCTACCCTCAAAGAGTTTCCACTTAAAATAACAGCCTTTGATCCTTTTTACAAATAACTGATATGGAGTTCATAAAAGAATCAGAAGCTAGTCTTAATGAGAATGAGTCAGCAGACCTAAAAAGAAATTTTAAAATGCTTCTTGTTGTCTTTTCCATCTCATGTTGGCTTGATTTTCTTCTGTGTTGCTCAATGCTTTGAAGACAACTCAGAGTTTATCAGCTCTAGGCAAATTTTCAGCTGTGTATTGAACTGGGGAACAAGAAGGAAATGCTAGAAATGAGAAGACATGAATTTTTCTTTTCCTAGGCACATTTTCTTTTAAAGATATTGACACGGCTATCTGTGTAGGGAAAATTATAAAAATGGTAAAGATTTATTTTCTATAAGCCTGGGATATAGCCTCACTGTAGGAATAACCTTGGTTTATTTCTAATATAAGTCAACTTACAGACCAGGTTAAAAATTTTAAAGCAACAACAGCAATTGCTGAGTCGAATGTTACTGCACTTCAATTACTTCTACAATTTTTTTATCACCAAGTTTAGTAAACAAAGGACCTAACTAGTGCTATTATTGACTTATCACTGGTTTTTGTTCTGATACTTAAGATTTTCATGCCTTAGTTTTGTTACTTATAAAGTGAAAAAATAGATGTCATTTTATTGCACAAGTATATAGCAAAAGCACTTAAACTATTCTGTACTAAATAAAATATCTGAGCAAACAGGAAAGTGTACATAAATAACTGGTAAAAATTATTCAGACCTAATGTTACTTGAAAATATGACTTCTTTGAGGGAGGAAAATTGTAACTCCACTCAGCTAATTCTAGAAGGGCCAAAAGTGCCAGGATATCATTTTGTCTGACCCAAGAATTTCCAATGCAATTGAATTTTAAGGACAGCTTTCATTCCAGGAGGCCAGCATTACCCTAAGATCAAAACCAGAGAAAGATATTATAAGAAAAGAAAGTACAGATCAATATCTCGTGAATATAGATGCAAAAATCTTCAACAAGTTATTAGCAGAATGAATCCAACAATGTATAAAAAGAATTATATACCACAACTAAGTGGGATTTATACTAGGTGTACAAGACTGGTTCAACATTCAAAAGTCAATAACTGTTGTTCATCACATTAACAGACTAAAAAAAAAATTACACATTATCATATCAACAGATGCACAAAAAGCATTTGACAAATTCCAACACCTATTCATGATAAAAACTCATAGTAAACTAGCAATAAAGACAAACTTTCTCAATTTGATAAAGACTCTCCACAAAAAATCCTACAGCTAACATCATACTTACTGGTGAGAAATGTAAAGTTTTCCTACTAACATCAGAGACAAAAAAAGATGTCCCCTCTCATCACTGGCTTTCAACATTGTACTGGAAGTCCTTGTTAATTGCCATAAAGCCAGAAAAGGAAATAAAAGGCATGTAGATTGAGAAGAAAAACATAAAACTGCCTTTGTTTACAAGTGACATGATTACCTATGTAACAAATCTCAAAGAATCAATCAAAAAACTCCTGGAATTAATAAGCAATTAGAACAAGCTTGCAAGATACAAGTTTTATTTACAAGAATAAACTGTTTTCCTATATACTAATAATGAGTAAGCAGACTTAGAAATTAAGAACACAATACCCTTTACATTAGCATGCGAAAAAATGAAATACTATGGAATAAATCTAAAAACACATATACTAAACTATATATATGTACAAAACTCAAATGAATTAAAGAACTAAATAAATAGAGAAAAGTCCATGGCCATTGATAGAAAGGCTCAATATTGTCAACACGTCAATTCTTCCTAACTTGATTTATAGATCCAATGCAATCACAATCAAAATCCCAGCAAGTTCTTTTGTGGATATCAACAAACTGATTCTAAAGTTTATATGAAGAGGCAAAAGATCTAGAACAGCTAGCACAATATTGAAGGAGAAAAAAAAACTTAGCATTACTTCTTTAAGACTTAAAATGAATCTAGAGTAATAGAGACAAAAGAGCCCAAGAGCCCAGATATTTATATATATATATATATATATATATATATATATACACATATATTATATATAATTATATATAATATATGTATATATATATATATATATATACATACAAAATAGAAAATAGATATTATATAGTCAACTAATACATTTTACATAATACATATGTATATATATATACAACTAATATACATTACATTATATATATATATATATACACACACACACACATATAGTCAACTAATCTTTGAGAAAGGAGCAAAGTCAATACAATGGAGCAAAGGCAATCTCTTCAACAAATGGTGCTGAATTAACTGGACATCCACAGGCAAAAAAAATAAATCTGGACACAGACCTCACACCTATTACAAAAATTAACTCAAAATGGATCATAGAGTGTAAAATACACTATAAAACTCCTAGAATATAACATAAAAGAAAACCTACATGACTTTGGATTCAGTGATGTCCTTTTAGGTACAACAACAAAAACATAATCCATGAAAGAAATAATTAATAAGATGAACTTCTTTAAAATTAAAAACTTCTTTTCTGTGGAAGAGAGTATCAAGAGAATTATAAAACAAACCATAAGCTGAAAGAAAATATTTTCAAATGGTATATCTGATAAAGGCTATTATCCAAAATATATAGCTCTTAAAACTCAACAATAAGAAAACAACCCAATTTAAAAACTGGGCCAAAGGCCTTACAAGACATCTCACCAAAGAAGATACACAGATGGAAAATAAGCAAATGAAAAGATACTCCACATCACCTGTTATCAGAAAAATGAAATGATGAGCTACTTATTAGACACCTATTAGAATGGCAAAATCCAGAACACTAACAACATCAAATGCTGGTGAGGATGTGGACCAGCAGGAAATCTCATACATCGCAGGTGAAAATGCAAAATCCTACAGCTATTTTTGAAGACAGTATGGTGGTTTCTTATAAAAGTAAACATATTCTAACCATACAGTCTAGCAGTTGCTCTCCTTGGAATTTACCCAAAGAAGCTGAAATTTTACATCCACTCAAAAACTTGCACACAGATGTTTTATCAGTTATATTCTTAATTGCCCAAACTTGGTAGCAATTCAAATGTTCTTTAATAGATGAAAGGATTAACAAACTGGGGTGCATCCAAACAATAGAACTAAAAATAAATGAGCTATCAAACCATGAAAAGACACGAGGAACATTCAAGAAAGAAGCCCTATATACTGTATGATTACTGCCATATGACATTCTGGAGAAGACAAATAAAAGATCAGTGGTTGGGAGGGCAGTGAATAGGCAGAGCACAGAGGACTTTTAGAGCAATGAAATCTATTTGTTCAAACCCACAGATTATACAAAGTCAAGAGTGAATCTTGAGGTAAACCAAAGACTCTGAGTGATGATGACGTACAAATGTAGGTGCATTCTTGGCAAAAAAAGGTGCCATTCTGGTGAGTGATGTTAGTAGTAATAGTGAAGATTATGCATGTGTGGGGGCAGGGGACATATGGGAAATCTCTGTATCTCTTAATTTTGTTGTAGACCTAAAATTACTCTAAATAAGGAAAATCATTTTTTAAAAAAAGAACATCTTTGACTCTTTATTTCCATGGTATCTCAATGTGCCAAAAAAAATCCAGTCTTATCAGATTATGATTATAATTTTTTTTTTCTATTCTGTAATTGTTATTTATTTGGGGCTGGTATTGGCTAGTATCTTTAAAACTGTTTTTAAGTCTCTGCTCTGGCTATTCTATTTGCTCTCCAGAGAGCAATTTGTTCCCATGGAGTAAAGTAAGAACTGTGTGAGCAGCTTGGCTTAATATTATGTTTTGCTCTATTTTGATCATAGTACATCCATTAAGCAAAGCAAAAACGACATTTAAAACTTGTTGCCATATACATTTGCCTGCTGTACAATTTGCATAAATTAGATTTTTTTAATACAGAAGTTTCTCTGCTTCAGTTTTAAATATGTGAAGAACTTTGATTTAATTAAATGTGTGACTCATCATTCTGAATTTATAAATGCCCACTTTTTCAAACAACAAGAACATTAAAGATGTTCTTTCTCCACTGAAGGACAATAAACTATAAAATTCACACTGATGTTACAACATAAATAAAAATTCATTTCATCAGTGGAGTCCGGAGAATGGATAGAAAATTATACTAAAATTTCTATTATAAATTATTATTTTGCAAGATCACTAATTCTTACCTCCCCTGAAGACCAATACAAAAATTAAATAAAATAATGATACAGTTTTCTTTCACTTAAAATATGTTCATTATAAAGAGAAGAAATTTACAGTAATTATTCAGTATTCTTACTTTGGTTGTCTTTTTTTTATAATCAACTACTTTGTCTTAATCTGAAGCTGAAGTCTTCAAAATAACTTTAGTCTCAAATTTATAATACTACACAACCATTACAACTGCCTTACTAAAAACAAAAAGACTAGCTTCTTTATTGAATACTCATAAAAGCTTGTTATTTGAGCCATTAGAAGTCTTGCTATCTCTACTAAGTGCAATGAAATAAAGGAGCTTTATCTTTATCATCTGGCTTATGGCAGAAACAAAGCTAGAATGCTCCCATATCATACATATTTTAATGAACTTGTACAGAACAAAAAAGAGTGTCAATTTCTGAGCCCTGACAAATCCATTTATTATGTGTAGAGACAGAAAGATTTAGTTTATTAAAGAGCTGTTAAATTTTTTATCATAGCTGGATACCTAATCCATATAAATGAGCAAGCTACATTGTCACCAAATTATAATAGGTTACTTGCATTGTGTTTTGAAAGAACAAAGTAGTCATTTTGAAAATTGCAATAGAAACAGAAGTTTCCACAAATTCATTATAGTGTAAAATACTGTCTTAAAAAATGTTGATAAGTTCATCAGTTACTCATGTCTAATCATCTTATGTAAAACACAGGACATGTTTAAAGCTGTTTTCCATGCCTTGAGTACTTCTTTGCATTAGAATTTTTGGTTGTTTTTCCATGATGTGCTCCAGTGCCCTCTGCTGAAAGCTAAGATGAAGTTGCTATTTATTTAATAGATGATGGTAAAATTTACTATAAACATTATAAATTATAACTTTTATATGAAGTTGATTATTCCAAGGTGTTGTTGTATGGGTAATAACACAAATAATGCTGGTGATTTAAGGAGTTTTATTAGGAAGGAAGTAGATGGGGTGCCTAATGGCTCAGTGGGTTAAGCAATTGACTCTTGATTTCAGCTCAGGTCATGATCTCACAGTTTGTGAGTTTGAGCCGCGTGTGGGGCTCTGCACTGATGGTGCAGAGCCTGCTTGAGATTCTCTCTCTCTCCCTCTCTCTCTGCCCCTCCTCTACTCTCTCTCTCTCTCTCTCTCTCAACATAAATAATTTTTTTTAAAAAGGAGTGGCATTCATCATATAAGAAACACCTGTAACTATTTAATACAGATGTCTTAATTATTTTATTATCCTTCTCTCCATAGGAATTTGGTCTCTTGTGATTCTATGTATTGTTACTTATTTGCACAAACTTCTCAACTATATACATTCATCATAAAATGCAAAACTAGAAATTACCTTTAAATTATCTTGCTTACAGAGAGGTGTCCTCTCAAGCTGTTATAGTTTTAGAGCTTATTCTGTGAATCCATTAGTATATTTCTTTTTTACTTATTTCAATTTTTCTAGCTTTTTTTAAACTTTGGAGTATTTTTATGCATAATTTTCAGGTGTACAACATTACAATTTGCCACCTGTATACACTACAAAGTGATCACACCCAAACATCTATTACCATCTGTCACCCTACAACTGACCCCCTTTTTTCTCACCTCCCAACCCTTTTCCCATCTGGTGGCCACTAATCTGTTCTCGGTATCTGTGAATTAATTTTGTTTTGTTTTTGTTTTTGTTTCTTTGCTTTTGTAGAGATAAGTGAAATCATATGTTATTGGTCTTTATCTTTATGATTTATTTCATTTAACATAATATTCTCAAAGTCCATCCATGCTGTTGAAAAGGTCAACATTTCATTCCTTTTTATGGCCAAGTAATATTGTATTGTATACAATAATAAGTATACTAGAACTTCTTTATCCATTCATCCATTGATGGATATTTAGGTTATTTCCATATGTTGGCTAGTGTAACTAATTCAATAAACATAAGGGTGAATGTATCCTTTCAAATTAGTGTTTTTGTTTTCTTTAGATAAATACTCAGAAGTGGAACTGCTGAATCATATAGTAGCTCTTAAATTAAAATTTATGAAGAATCTCCATACTGTTTCCCACAGTGAGTGCACCAATTTGCAACCCCACCAACAATATACAAAGGTTCCCTTTTCTTCACATCCTCATCATCACTTGTTATTTCTTATCTTTTTTAAGGTTTATTTATTTATTTTTGAGAGAGACAGAGACAATGTGAGTGGGGGAGAGGGGCAGAGAGAGAAAGGGAGAGAGAGAATCCCAAGCAGGCCCATCGCTGCCAGCCCAGAGCCCACAGCAAGGCTTGAACTCAAGAGACGAGGAGATCATGACCTGAGCTGAAACCAAGAGTTGAACACTCAACTGACTGAGCCACCCTGGCACCCTCATTTCTTGTCTTTTTGATAATAGCCATTCTAATAGGTATGAGATGATATTTTGATTTGCATTTCCGTAATAGTTAGTGATACTGAACATCTTTTCATGTGCCATTTGGTCCTCTGTATTTCTTCTTTGGAAAAAAATATTCAGATCCTCTGCTCATTTTTTATTAGGTTGTTTGTTTTTTGTTGTATAAGTCTTTACATGTTTTGGATATTACCCCTTAGTGGGCACATGATTTGCAAAAATCTTCCCGCATTGAGTAGTTTGCCTTTTCATTTTGATGATGGTTGCCTTTGTTGTGCAGAAGGTTTTTAGTTTGGTATTGTCCCATTTGTTTCCCTTGCCTTTGGAATCTGATCCACAAAAACACCACTAAGACTGATGTCGAGGAGCTTACTGCCTATGTTTTCTTTTAGAAATTTTATAGTTTCAGGTATTACATTCAAATCTTTTAATCCACTTTGAGTTAATTTTTGTGTTTGGTGTAACACAGTTGTCTAGTTTCATTCTTTTGCATGTGGCTGATCAGTTTTCCCAACACCATTTATTAAAGAGGCTGCCCTTTCTTTATTGTATGTTCTTGGCTCCTTTGCCATCCATATATGTGGGGGTTTATTTCTGGGATCTCAATTCTGTTCCGTTGATCTGTGTGTCTTTTTTGTGCCAGTACCATACTGTGTTGATTACTATAGCTATGTAGTATACTTTGAAGTCAGGAAGTGTGATACCTTCAGCTTTGTTCTTCTTTCTCAAGATGCTTTGGCTTTGGGATCTTTTGTGGTTCCACACAAATTTTAGAATTATTTCTAGTTTAGTGAAAAACGCTGTTTGTGTTTTGATAGAGATTTCATTGAATCTGTAGATTGCTTTAGGTAGTATGGGCATTTTAACATTAATTTTCCAATCCATGAGCACTGAATATCCTTTTATTTATTTTTGTCTTCTTCAATTTCTTTCACCAGTGTTGTAGTTTTCAGTGTGCAATTCTTTTACTTCCTTGGTTAAATTTATTCCTAGGTATTCTATCAGATGAAATTGCAAATAGGATTGTTTTCTTAATTTCTCTTTCTGATAGTTTGTTATTAGTGTATAGAAACACCACAAATTTTGTATTCTGCAGCATTACTAAATTCATTTATTAGCTCTAACAGTTTTTTGGTGGAATTTTTAGGATTTTTCTATATTTGGTATCAGGTCATCTGCAAAAAGTGACAGTGTTATTTGTTATAAATTATTTTTAATCCATTGCTTTTTCAAATAGTTTATACTAAGTATTTTTATTTTAGCACTTATTTAAAACTCTGTTGTCTCAACTAGAAAATAGACATGACATGTGTGTTGTATTTAGTTCTGCACCTAACTTGAAAATGTCTCCAGTATCTTATACTACAAAGCAAAGATAGAGTTCATGAACATCCACCACAGAGGACTCTTCAAGGGAAAAATGAGATAAAAGTTAAATCCTCTCACAAGTTATAACATAATACTACAGTATGATGGATACTATAATCTGCTTCCCTTAAAACAGGTAATTCTATATTGTTTTGGATAGCTATCACGGACACCAATTGTTGTTTTCAGGCAGATTACATTTGCACTGGACACTTAAAGCAAGGAGAGCAGAAAAATGTACTGATCGCATTTGAATGATCCAGTTATTTTCTACATGAATCCCAAATAGCCATGCATAGAGAAATGGTAAAATAGTTGTCATTGAAACTTCCCATATAAAAGGTATCAAACTTATTCTGATCTATTTAATATAACATCTGAATGTAATCTCTAAGTTGGAATATTTAAAACATCATCAAATTATTTCCCGGAATGCTAGCATTAAAAACAGTATTCTTAATTGTGGTCTATCTCTTAAACAACTTCTTACTGTTCTTTTTAAAGCAGAATAATAAACAATAATATATTCAATTTTTATTAATAAGGTAAATACCATAGTAAGCAGTACTAAATTTTAGCAGTTACATTCAGGTTTCAAAGCAAAGTTTCCCCTTCTGAATTTCATCTACTTCCACAGACATAGATATAAAGAGAGAGGGAGGGAGGGAGGGAGGGAGGGAGAGAGAGAGAGAGAGAGAGATGATATAGATATAGATAGGATATAGATGATCAAGATAAGATGGAGATAGAGAAATAGAGATGAGAGAGAATGAGAAAGAGACAGAGGCTGGAAAAAATATTCCCCATAATTCTAATTTCATAATCCAAGGGCAAATGCTACTACATTCCAATTTCTCATTTAATCTATGACTATTACAGCCATATCATTAAAATAGTTAACAAAAAGTTTAGATGCAGTTGGGTCCAGCCCGGAAAATGGAAAACATCTACATAGTTCCACAAAATAACTTTAATATAGAAAAATGGTTACATAAACTTTGGAGTGTCGAAAGAACACAAGAGGGATGCTTAAATAACTCAGAGATAATAACTGTAGCAATCAGCTCTGACCCTAAAACTGGTGGCATAAAAGAATAGATTGGAGTTCAGAGGTGAGGCTTTGTGAATTAGGTGCTCAGATTTTTGATGGAGAGAAGGGTCTTGGGTGCTACTAGTACCTTAAGAACTTGAAAGAGAGTTCTCAGACTTCTGAAGGAGAGGTAGTGGCACCACTAAGCTTTTGCTGATATCTTTAAGGGGATACAAAAGAGTGATTCTAGAAGTCCCTGAAAGAGGCTGAAAACAGGGGCCAACTGCCCCTGCTGGGAGTGAATGCTGCTCTTCAGGTGTCAGTGAAGGAAGATTAAAGCAGGAGGAAATACCTTCTACCTGACTACAGTCCTTTGGCATAATCATTCTTAGTCTTAGCTTCTCATGAGAATCATTTAATCTTTTTTTTTTTTTTTTTAATGTTTATTTATTTTTGAGAGACAGAGCGAGACAAAGCATGAGCAGGGAGCAGCAGAGAGAAAGGAAAACACAGAATCTGAAGCAGGCTCCAGGCTCTGAGCTGTCAGCACAGAGCCCAACGTGGGCTTGAACCCACAAACACAAGATCATGCTCGGAGCTGAAGTCAGACGCTTAACCAACTGAGCCACCCAGGCGTCCCAAGAATCATTTAATCTTAAAAAGCCCGATACCCAGTCCTCACCTGCAAATAAAGAAATCTGAAATTGTGGACATGGAAGTTAGGCACTGATAGTCCTCAAACTTTCCCAGGTGATTCCAATACACAGCCAAGGTTAAGAAGCACTGCCCTAGTGCCTCTTATTGGCAGAAGCCTTCTGGCAAATGAGTCTGGGTAATAGTTTGCAGTCATTGCTCCAGAACCACAGGAAAGAGAATATAAATGTAAATTTGGAGCAGAGAGATAATAGTTAACGAATCAGTAACAAGGCGACCATTTTTTCCTGGTAAATAAACACAGATAATTTACATAAATAGTAATAAAGGAAAACTTTCATAATGTGTAGCAACATGTTTAACATATTGTACAGGATCTGTCATAATGACTCAATTTAAAACTTATATAATCCTCAGACTAGAATATTTGGAAATACATTTTATGACATACTGACTCAAACCTACATTTTAAAATTAGAGAAATCCAGGAAAAGTACTTAAGATGTAATAAACATGACTATAATATCTTAATTATCTTAGTTTCCATCACATATCTCTAAAATTAAATAATCTGTCATACAAGTCAACTTTTAAAAATCTAAAATATTGGCACTTTTCAAAATAGAAGAAGCCATAGATCAATGGCTCAAACAATAATAGTACAGAAATAACCAAAATAATAATTATTATAATATTGATCTTTAAAAGTTTCAAAAATGACATTATCATTTCCCAAAATATTTTGGGGTACTAAACAAGTAACCCCTCCAAGTCCTTGGATATAAATGAATAATATTGCCATTAGGAACACATGCTCCAAATTCCACACACACTGAATTAAAAATAGGCAAAAAGATATAATGACACCCACAAGATTAGTTGAATGTATTGGTAAATCTTAAGAAGTAACGCATCATTCTAAGTGGAGTTTGGTCAACCAGGATTCTAGATAATTAGTCAGCAAAGTACTTAGAGTTGGTACTTGCAAATGTCTTAAATTACTATAAAACTATTTGATCTCATTGACTTCATTGCATAGACCCCGGAAATTTAGTCTATTAAACATAAAATCTTATTTGTAGCTTCCATTGTTTGGAGCCTATGAGAATCCCCTAAAAGAAAATCCTACCAATAGTTTAGCTTCCCATGTAGTTTTTCTGGTATAAAGAATATACTGCTCAAGATGATTCACTGGGAATTATTTGTGTCATTGCAAATTAAAATAAATAAATTGGCATTCTACATTACACACTAAAAAGTCATGATTTTGGTGATAGTGAATCATTGAGCCACTCAGGACCAAGATTCTAGGCTTGAAAGACCATCCCTTGGAGATTCCTGAACCTGCTGACAGCCTCTGCATTTAAACACCTTTACTGATAAAGTTAATTATTTTAAGCTTTGATTAATAGTGTTTTAAGCTTTATGCAGGTGTCCTAACATAGTATGTCATTTTCTTATCTCCTTAGTATATTATAAATGACAAGAGGTCAGATACTCTCCTGTACAAATCTGTAACATAGATGGAATTACAGAACAAGAAGAGATTTCCCAAGTCAAAGTCTCTCTTTTATGAAGTGGTAATCTCTCTGATGTCATATATTGTGGTAAAACTTGAATGCAGGTCTTTAATTCTACTGGCCATTTATCAAAGTGAATATATCTTTTACCAGATGATATATAAATTCTTGTTGAGAAAATGAGTGAATATATGAAAAGATATCAGTGAAATAATGAATGAAATAAGATAAACATTTTAAACTCACACAATATAGAAATTCAGTTCCCATAGCGATAAAATTTAACAAGCTCCCGAACATTATCATTCATGACCCTGTCAGCAATTATTGTTTAATCATATATCAATTTACTTTATAATACATAGCATAGATTATTCAATCTGAATACCAAGTAATCTTAACAATTTCAGATAAGACAATATTTCTTGAGCTTGATATAAAATGTGAGACTGGAATTCTGTTATCTTTTCAACTGCCTGTCTCCTTGTTAGCCTGAGAAAGTTAAGGGCAATAGAAATAATGCTATTTCCATTCAAAATACATTACACACTTATTCTTTGATGCATTATTAAAATAATAATGTTATTATTGTAATTGTTAAAATTTTGGTATAGGCATAGGTGTTTAAAACTTTAGGTCCTCTTTTGAAGGGGAACCACTATAACAATATTCAGCTAAAAAACATCTTACTGGAACACAATAGAAAATAACAATTCACAAAATTTCAGCCCAAGTTTTACATTTCATTGCAAGATACTTGGCAAGATATGTTACTGAATGAAATATTTTCTGTCCCCTTTTTACATATAATGGGTGCTCAATATACCTTAAATTTAAAAAGATAATGTTAATTCTTCCAGGTTTTTCTTATTAAAAATATGTATTTTATTTTTTATAAAGTAGGTTATATTTTACACAAAAAGATAGTAATTCAATAAGTGCTATTCTAATGGAATGAATAATTTAAAATGGTGAGAGATAATCCATACTTGTTATTAGTGATGAGCTAGTTTTTTTATATCAGTCCTCTCATAAAAAACAAAATACTTCATAAAATATCATCAAAACTCCTTTAAAAATTAATGAGGAAACAGAATAATAAAGAACCATCAGATGAACATTAAGAAAAATTAAGACCCTAAGGAAAATTGGTATTGCAGAATACCAAAACTTAGATTGATGAAGATCTTTTTCTCTTTCTTTCAGTGCTATATCATTGGAATAACTAACATGTTGTGAAAATTCAGAGAAAACTGCGATTCATTGCTATGGGTAGAGGACAGGAAATTGCAAAATATTATAACAGGTGGCTTTTATGTGGGTCTTCAAGTATAGGCAAATCTTGAAAACTATTATGCTTGGTTTATATAACACATAATCATAGAAAAATTACCAAATGTTGATCAGCAAAGAGATTTAGTCCCATAAAAAATTTGCTAATCCTACTACTTAGAAAAAAAAAAAACATTTTTTCTAGTTTTATTGAGAAATAATAATGTATAACAGTGTATTAGCTTAATGCATACACATAATGATTTCATAGATGTACATATGGTGAAATTATCACCATAATAAGTTTAGTTAACGACCACCACACATAGTTACAAATTTTATTTTTTGTGATAAGAATGTTTAAGATTTACTCTCTTAGCAACTTTCAAATATATAATACAGTATTATCAAGGATAGTCATCATACTGTATATTGCATCTCAAGAACTTATTTATCTTATAACTGGAAGTTTGCACCCTTTGACCATCTTCAGCCATTTCTTCCACTGACCACCCCCACCCCAAATCTGGCAAAAATCAATTTGTTCTCTGTATTCATAGGTTTGGATTTTTTTTTTTTTTTGGTTCAACATATATGTCAGCTGATACAATATTTGCCTTCTTCTGTTTGAGTTATTTTACTTAGCATAATGCTGTCAAGGTTCATCCTTTTGTCACATATGACAGGATTTCCTTGTTTTTGATGGTTATATATAAAATATTTTTTTTGTCCATTCTTCAATCAGTAGACACTTAGGTTGTTTTCATGTCTTGGCTATTATAAATAATACTGCAATGAACATGGGGATATCATTTAGAGATAGTAATATTGTTCTTCCAAATATATAACTAGAAGTTAAATTGCTGATTCATATGGTAGTTCTATTTTTAATTTTTGAGGACTCTCCATACTATTTTCCATAGTAACTGCACCAATTTAAATTCCAATCAACAGTGCACAAATGTTCCCTATTGACTACATCATCACCAACACTTATCTGTTATCTTTTTGATAATAGCCATTCCAACAGGTGTGAGGTCATATCTCATTGTGCTTTTCACTTGCTTTTCTCTGATAATTGAATGAAGTTGAGCACCTTTTCATGTACCCGTTGCTTATTTGTATGTCTTCTTTGGGTAACTGTCTATTCAGGTCCTCTGCCATTTTCTATTCAGATTGCTTTTTGCTGTTGAGTGTATGAGTTCTTTATATATTTTAGATACTAGTTACTTACCAAATATATGATTTGAAAATATTTCCTCCCACAGGTAGGTTGCCTTGTCACTTTGTTGATGGTCTTTGCTGTGCAGGAACTTTTTAGTATAATGTAGTCATACCATTTATTTTTGTTTTCGTTGCTTTTGCTTTGGGCATCAAATCCAAAAAATTCATTAACAAAACTTATGTCAAGGAGTTTACTCTCTCTGTTTTCTTTTGGGGTTTTTATGGTTTCAGATGTTATGTTAAAGTCTTTAGTCCATTTCGAGTTGATTTTTGCTAGTGGCTTAAGATAAAGATCCAACTTCATTCTTTTGCACATGGCTGATCAGTTTTCCCAACACTATTTATTGAAGAGACTATCCTTTCCTCATTGTGTATTCTTGGCTCATTTGTTGTAAATTAGTTGACATAAATGCATGGTCTTATTTCTGGGCTCTTTATTTTGTCCCATTAATGTATGTATCTATTTTTATGTCAATATTACACAGTTTGGTTACTAAGAACTGTAAAAAGCTTTGTAATATAGTTTGAAATCAGAAAGTGTAATACTTCCAGCTTTGCTCTCCTTTCTCAAGGTTATTTTGGTTATTTGGGGACTTTTCTGGTTCCACACAAATATTAGGATTGGTTTTTTTTTTCTATTTCTGTGAAAAATGCCATTGAAATTTTAATAGGCATTGTATTGACTCTCTAGATTGTTTTGGGTGGTATGGACATTTTAACATTATTAATTCCTCCAATCATAAACATGGAATATTTTTCCATTTATGATTATCTTCTTTATTTCATCAGCGTCATAGTTTTCAGAGTACAGGTCCATCACCTACATGACTAAATCCATTCCTAGGTATTTTATTCTTTTCAATGTGATTGTGAATAGGATTGTTTTATTAATTTCTCTTTCTTATACTCCATTGTTACTGTATAGAAATATAAAAAGAAAGAAAGAAATGCAATTGATATTTGTACATTAATTTTCTATTCTGCAATTTTACTGAATTCATTTTTTAGTTCCAGTTTTTTTTTTTTCATTTGTGGAGCCTTTAGGGTCATATCATCTGCAAATAGAGATAGTTTTCTTATTCCTTTCTGATTTTGATGGCTTTTCCTTCTTTTTCTTGCCAATTGCTGTGGCTAGGATTTCCACTATTATGTTGAATAAAAGTAGTAAGAATGGGCATCCTTGCCTTGTTCCTAATCTTAGAGGAAAAGCTTTCATCATTTTACTTTTGAGAATGATGTTAGTTGTGGATTTATTATAAATGGCTTTTATTATGTTGAGGTACTTTTTCTCCATACTCAGTTTTGTGAGAGTTTTTATTGTGCATGGATGTTGAATTTTATCAAATGCTTTTTCTGCACCTTAAAATGAACATGTGATTTTTATCCTTCATTTTGTTGATGTGGTGTATCACACTGATTGATTTGTAAGTGATGAATTATTCTTGCATACCTGGAATAAATCTCACAGCATATAATCCTTTTAATGCATTGTTGAATTTGGCTTCCTAATATCTTTTTGAAGATTTTTGCATCTATGTTCATCAGGGATATTGGTCTGAAGATTTTTTTTGTTTTGTTTTTTTTATTTTTTTCTTACAATGTCTTTGTCTGGTTTTAGTACCAGTGTAACAGTGGTCTAGTAAAATGAATTTGGAAAAAATCAAAAGACAAATCAAAAATATCTTGAGATGAATGAAAATACAAACACCAAAACTTACAAAATGCAGCAAAAGCAGTTCTAACAGGGAAGTTCATAGTGATAAACACTTATATTAAGAAAAAAAAAGTTCAAATTAAAAAAACTAACTTTACACATCAAGGAGTTAGAAGAAGAAGAACAAATGAAGATCAAAGTTAATAGAAAGGGGGAAATAATAAAAATCATAGTGAAAATAAATGAAATAGAGACTAAAAAGACAACAGAAAAAAAACAATGAAACTAAGAGCTAATTTTTTAAAAAGATAAACAAAATTGACAAACCTTTAAAAGCTAGACTTACCAAGAAAAAAAAAAGAGGACTCAAACACATAAATTAGAAATGACAGAGGAGACATTACAACTGAAAACACACAAATAAAAGAAATCATGAGACTACTATGAACAAGTACAGTACCAACAAATTGGACAACCTATAAGAAATAAAAAATTCCTAAAAACATACAACCTATCAAGACTAAATCATGAAGAAATAGAAAATCTGATCAGATCAATTACCAGTAAGGAGATTGAATTAGTAATCAAAAACCTCATAACAAAGAATGTCCAGGAACAGATGGCTTTACTGGTAAATTCTACCACATCTAGGAAATAATTAACACCAATTAATCTGCAACTCTGAGGAAGATTATCTGATAAAGCAAGATCAAGAATAGATTCTTCAACCTCAAGAAAAGGTGGGCTTTAGTATTGGTGACCTCATGGAACAAAAGACGTAATTCAAAGCCCTTGCCTGTGCCAAGAAAGGTGCTATTGCTTCCCAATTGGTTGAGCTTTTACACTCCATATTACAAAGCCAGAGTCCCTCACTGAATAGCCTAGCATACTGCGCAACTTTATCAGTTTGCACTGCTCCTGAGCAAGAGACAGAAAAAAAATCTGCATATTTGCTACCATTCCATTCTCTCTGAGCTTCTGCAAGTGAACACTGTTCTAGGCCTAATACGTGTGCTGCATTGATACTTGTCATATTTAATAAACATGTGACTCTGCTCAAAATTATGCAGTCCTCTCCCAAATTCTCCTGGGGTTGAAGAGAAGAATGTAAATTCTGATTTCAATTCTTATTATAAAGCTACAAATCAAGGTAAAGGGATAGATCAACAAAACACAATTGATATACAACAAAGTTTGAGTACATACAAAATGAAAGATGATATATGGATAGAAAACAAACACATGTAATAATGCTAAATATTATTAGACATTAGGGAAAGACAAATTAAAATCACAATGAGATACCACTACAAATCTATTAGAATAGTTAAAATGATACAGATGGTGAAAACCTGGAACTTTCATAAATTGTGATGATAATGCAAAATGGTATAGTCAAATGGAAGCATTTGGCAATATCCTATATAGTTAAGCATATCATTACAATATGATCTTACAATACCATATTTAGGTATTTATACAAGTATAATGAAATTTATGTACATGTTAAGAACCGTATATGAATGTTTATAGCTCTTATATTCATAATTGCCAAAAATTATGAACACCTCAAATGTACTTTGACTAGTGAATGGTTAAACAAACTGTGTACCTCATTCAATGTAATACTAATCAGCAATAAAAATGAATAAACCATATACAACATCATGGATGGGTCACAAATGCATTAAGATAGGCAAAACAGGACAAACTCAAAAGACCTACATACTATCATTCCAGAAAAGACAAAACTATAGGAACAGAAAACAGATTAGTGTTTTCCAGAGCCTGGAACTGAGAAAGGAACTGACTATAAAGTGACAAGAGGGAATTCTTGGGGGTGTTGGCAATGTTTCATATCTTAATATTGGTGGTGGTAACATGGCAGTATATGTTTATGAAAGGTCATAGAATTCCACACAAAAAAGGATGAATTTTACAATATAGTGATTATACCTCAAGAAAAATAAAGCCATAAGAGTCTGCCAACATAACCAATTTTCCACCGAAGGACTGACCAAAAGAAATTCTTAAAGGTTTACTTTAGGCAGAAACAAAGGGCTGATAGAAGAATCTGAGCTGCAAAAAAAAATAACTGATGTAGAAAGTTATATAACTACAATTAAATGAACATTGACTGTATAACACAATGTATTTTGTGGGATTAAAGATATCTAATGAAGATGCATCCCAACAATAATAAAACATTTGAGAGGAGTTAGTGGAATAGTCAACATGATCTTCTCAGGGGAGGGTAAGGGAGAAAGTTTAGATTTTAACAAGTATTATGTTTTAATTTCTATTATACTTAAGAATAACAAGAAAACATGTAACTTCAAAACTTATTAAAGAATTAAAATGACAAGAAAAAAATTATACAATCTGTTCAAAAGGAGAAAAATATAAAAAACAATCCATAGAAGTAGATGTTTTACTTTTAGCAAAATATACGATAACACAAACCATTGTTCCTACTGTAGCAAAAAAACTAAAGAAATGGCGGGGCGTGGGGGGGGGGGCAGGTAAGAAAAAAACAAAACTTAATGACTAGAATTTAGTAGCTATACCCTTCACTGTAGAGCAGAGAACTAATGTTCCTGCAAGCTGAATTACTCCACTGAATCAAGGAATTACTAGCCAGAGTTTTTAATGACAGTGTGAGTCGATGGGATGAACTGAAACTTGTAGAAACTGAAAATACACAGCCAATTCCACCATCCCACTGATTCTCCCCAATAGTACATTTACTAAGAGTGTGGGAAAAGTTGAATGGAAACAAAGCATTAAATGGTTATAACAAGTAAATATTAATTTCCTGATTTTATATGGATGCATTGTGTTTATAGGGGAATATCCTTTTATAGAAAATACATACTAAAGTATTGGGGCATGATACGGCATCACGTGGGCAACATATTCTATAATGTCTTTCTGAAGTTCATTATTTTGTTCTTACCATTTTTTGTAAGCTTTGTATTGTATCAAAATAAAATTTAATATTTTTAATTCATTGGATGAGTTAAGAGCTGAATGACGACCAGAAAGCTCTAAGGTAGCTCAATAGAAATTATGCAAAAGGAAATACAAAGAGGAAGAAAGAACGAAAACTCAGAACACCAGAGATCAATAGAACAATATAGAATAGTGTGATAGAGAGACCCAGAAGGAAAAAAAAATGACAGAGAATAAAATAGAAGAAATATCAGAAGAAATAATGACTGAATATTTTCCAAAATTAATGAAAGATATCAAGCTCCAAACCTTCAAGAAATTCAGCAAATCTGCTACGGGATTAAAAAACACACATGTAGTCATCATCATAAAACTGCTGCTAAGCCAAAGATAAAGTGAAACAAGAAAAGACATTACATTAAGAAAAGCAAAATTAAGATTAACAGTAAAAATAGTGGAAGGCAAAAGACAAGATAACAGCATCATGAAAGTACTTGGGGGGGGGGGGGTGCGGGGAATGCCCAAGCCTAAATTCAATATCCAATAAAAAATATAATTTAGAAATAAAGTGAAAAAACATAATGATGGTGATATGTCAAAGGGACATAGGAACCAAATGAAATAGTACACTTTGGCCAAAGCTAGAATAATTTCAGCCAAAAAAAATAATGTTTGGGTTATAACCAGAGTATAAAAAAGTCCCCATGATCCAGACTGATATAAATAAAAGATTAAATAGGTAAACAGAAGAGAAAAGACAAATCTTCCATATGGAAGTATTCTCCCATAAAGAAGATTCCAAATAATTCGGAAAATAGAAAATACTGTGACTTTGGTGAGGTAAGATAAAACTCCCTAATCCTTCATGTTCCTATGCAGCTTTCACCCTAATAGAAAACTTAGAAGAGGGAGGTTTTAAGAATGAACTTTGATTATTGGAGTTACTTCTGGAGATACAGTTCACACACACCCTTTCCCCCACTGCCATTCTAAATCTTCCTCCCCTTAATTATTACGTTAGCAGTTTCAGTTGACTTATCCGGAGGTATAAAGCAAGCCTTCATTCCTGCAGGGTCTGAACCCTTGTAATCACATGCTTCCCTGGTCTAGTTACATGTGTTTGGTCACAATGACAGTGGGTCAAGATAGTACCAAAAGGCACTCAAGTAGATCATGCAAGTAAATGCACATGGATTCCTCCCTGCCCACATTGTATAAAAACAATCCTACCAACCTCTGTTGATCAATTACTCAAATCAGAATGGTGCCTCTTCTTGTCTACTGTTCAATAGATAATAAAAGTACAAAGTTCCCTGGGAAGCCATAGCTTGTGGCTAAATGGTTACTTGCTCTTTCTGGGCAGTGTCCTCTTTAGGAACCAGTACGTTCAACCCTCAAGAGCCCAGAGTTGCAAGGATGAAAAACAAAAGGGGCCTGGCCACTCTTATCTTTGAGAGTGTTGTTAAGTAGGGCCAGTCTTCCACCCCTTGTTTTGTAGCCCTATTTATTGAGACCATAGGATCATATTAGAAGCCTCTGATTCAATTCATGTACCACCTTCTAAAGGATAGCATCCCATTCTCTAAGAGTGTAGCCTTCAGGTGGTCCTTTAGGTGTGCCTTTAAAAGGCTTTTCCAGAATTCTATGAGGTCAGCTACTTCTGAATAGTATGGTATGCGATAATGACCAATGGAGCCCATGGTCATGGATCCACTCTTACACCTCCTTCAGTATGAAGTGGGTCCCCTGGTTGAGTGGTGTACTCTATGGGATTACATACTCATAGATTAAGCATTCCATACACCCTGGCTAACAGTGTTGGCTAAGGCTTTGTGTAAGAGCAAAAGTCATACCTGGCCTATGCATCTATCCCTGAAATGACAAACTGCTCACCTTTCTAAGATAGAAGGGTCCCATATAGCCAATTTGCTCCGAGTGCTTGGTTCAACTTCTCAAGGTATAGTGCTCTATCAAAGACAGCCCTCAGGTTGAACATTTAGAGGTTGATTGGCCTTGGCAAATGAGAACCTATGCTGTTGAATTCATACATAATCTCTACCTTTTCCACTGTGGCCTCTATGTTCATGTGCCCATAATGCCAGATACAGGGTAACTTGCAATAAATACTGGCTAAACTCAACAAACTCCATCGTTCTGTCTACTGGTTCATTAAGTATCTCTCCTAGAAGATGTATACCTTATTAGAACGATATTCAGAGAAATTAATTTATAAGTTAGATTTAGCTTATAAAAGAAATATCATAATTTTTGAATAGAGAAGTTACTTAAGTGTACATTAAATTTAATAACCTTACAGACAGAATTTTATATTATTTTTATTTTTTATAGTATCATAATCTTGTAAAAACAGGCAATACATGTATGATTCACAGGTTCATTATAGCTACATTCTGGAAAAAAGCATATTCTCTAAACTTACCTAAGATTTGCAAAATGTTTTGAGTTATTCAGTTAGTCTTATGCAGGGTATTAAAAGCAAAGATGAATGTGATAGTTATAGGCAGTATTCAATACTGATGAGATGTAGACACATGCCTCATCTTAGCTAGCTTTGCTACTTATCCTGTGGTCACTCACTTTAATACCAGTATTGTTCTATTTAACAAGTGATTTTGGAATCTGCTAAGAAGATTAAAGCAATAGTGGCTAAGGATATGGTCTTATATCCAAATATTTATTTTGTTTATTAAAAAATTATACCTATCTGGCCAATTAATACACACAGATACATAAATCAAAGTGTGGCCATATGCTTTTGGGAATGCTACCATTCAGAGTTTTTTCATTAAGAAACAGTATCTATAAAAGGTGATCACTTTGTTTTTGTTTGAATTGTGATTAAAACATATTGTATACAAACACACACACAAACACACACACACACATATATATAACTTGAAATTTATCATTTTAACCATTTTAAGTGGATAACTTTATTTTTCATTAACACTCTTTGTGTGATTTTTAAAATATGCAAAGAAATATAAGAAATAATGTAATAAATTACATGAACTCATTACATTATCTTAAAATAAAAAGGATTACAAATAAATTGAAGCCTTGTATATTCTACTCTGATCTCATATTTTCTCCTTCTCAATATATATGGAACTTCTTAATTTTTCTCATAACCTTGTATTACTTTATGATCTTACTACAATGCAAATATACTTAAGAATTTATTGTAATGTTTGACTGAATGTTACTATTACATAAATTATATCATTGTATGTAATCTTCAACTGGCTTTTTTTTTTTTTTACTCTCTATATATTAGTGATACGGTTCATTCCTCTGCAATGTATTTTAATATTCAGTTAACCATATTGCAACATATTTGTTTTGCTCATCTGGTAGGCATTTATTTTATTTCCATTTGTTGAGATTACAAACACTGATACTTTAAACATTCTTAAAAATATCGATTTGAATAGTACTAGAGTCTGTGGTATATGTCAAAGACAGTTCTTCCCATGTCAAAGGGTATATGAGCCTTCAAATTTATTAGTCTTTTCCAAATTTAGAGTTCAAATTTATACCAGGAGTGTATAAAAATTTTTTGTTGCTCCACGTTTTCACCACCACTTATATTGACAGACTTTTTAAACTATAGCTAACCTAATGAGTCTGAAATGTGAATTATTGTGGTTTAAATTTGCACTTCTCTGATTAGGATGGTGTAGGTCATTTTTTCATATTTTATGGCAATTTATGTATTTTCTTTAGTGACATCTGTTTAATAGTTATATTTTAATATTTTAATATTGTAATATTATATATAATGTATAAAAATATTTGTCATATTTTTGTGTTGAAAACAATTTGCTTTCCAGTATAGTTATTTGTCTACTTCTTAAGAATGTCTTTTGATGAATGTGGGGGTTTTTAATTTTTATTTTAGAGAGACCGAGAGAGCATAAGTGGGTGAGGGGGGCAGAGAGAGAGAGAGAGAGAGAGAGAGAGAGAGAAAGAGAGAATCTTAAGCAGGCTCCATACTCAGCACAGAGACCAACACGGGGTTCAGTCCCATGACCCTGAAATCATGACCTGAGCCAAAATCAAGAGTATGACACCCAGATGACTGAGCCATCCAGATACCCCAATGAATCTGTTTTTTAATCTAATAAGAGTTATCAAATATTTATTTAAGGTATTGTGCCTTTGTGTGATGTCCTTTCCCCATTCCAAGGCCAGGAAGATAATTTCTTATATTTTCTTACACAAGTCAAAAAGCTCTGTCACATTTAAACTTTAATCCATTAAGCACTGACTTATTTAATGTTTATTTATTTTTGAGAGAGAGAGAAAGAATGGGAATGGGGAGGGGGGTACAGAGGATCTGCAGTGGGCTCTGTTCTGACAGCAGAGAGCCCAATGCAGGGCTCAGACTCACAATGAGATCATGACCTGAGATGAAGTCAGATGCTTAACCAACTGAGCCACCCAGGCATCCCAAGCACTGATTTTTTTTCACAAATAGTATCCCAGTGCTATTTATAGTAATATTCAACTTTTTTGTACCATGTGCAATGCTACCTCTGTTACATATTACATTTCCACATCTTCATAGGTCTTTTTCCAAGCTATCCTGTGTTATTGGATCATCTGTAACTGTATGAATAACACTCCTATATGTTTAAAACAAGTCTGAAATCTTTGGAACAAATCCCATTTTCTCTGACTCTCTATCTTGTTCTCTATTCTTCTACTAGAATCAGCATTAGAATAACCCATTAGAAATTTGACCACATGCGCGCACACACACACACACACACACACACACACACACACACACACACACTTGAATGAATTTTATATGAAATTGGTTAAATTTTTAGTTCCTTTCGGGCAAATTTGATATTTTAATGGGCTCCAAGTCCACAAACATGGTATGTTCTTACATTTAATTAAGTCTCCTTGATTATCTTCATTTTAAGATTAACTCATTAAATGTTTTACAAATTTTGGGGGCGCCTGGGTGGCTCAGTCGGTTAAGCGTCTGACTTCGGCTCAGGTCATGATCTCATGGTCTGTGAGTTCGAGCCCTGCGTTGGGCTCTGTGCTGACAGCTCAGAGCCTGGAGCCTGCTTCGGATTCTGTATCTCCCTCTCTCTCTCTGCCCCTCCCCTGCTCATGGTCTGTCTCTCTCTGTCTCAAAAATAAATAAAAACATTAAAAAAAATAAATGTTTTACAAATTTTGTTAGGGTTATTCCTAAATATATTTTCCATTCTTATTATTAATGGTATACTTAAAATTATACATTTTTGGTTCTTTACTTGTTTTATGTAGCAATGCCATGAATCTTTTACACTGTTTCTATAATAATAAAAATAGCTAACATTTATATAAAACCAACCACATGAAGGCACAATTTTAGATTCTTTACTCAAATTAAATCATTTAAGTCTTAGTAACATTTATATAATTATTATCTACCTTTTTTAAAAAGTAAGCTCTATGCCCAACATGAAGCTTGAACTCATGACCCCAAAATCAAGAATTGCATGCACTACTGACTGAGCCAGCCAGGTGCCCTTATCTACTTTTTTTTTTTTATTACAAAACTAACACAGAGAATTTAAATAATCTTCCCAAAGCCACGATTACACTTGTGTTGTCTTTCACTCAGAATAAGTAATTTCAGTGAACTCCTTATTGACTCTAATAATTTGTTAGTCTCTTCTGGGTTTTCTTTCAGACAATTATATTATATATTCATAACATATTTTTCTTTTGCTCTTCATACCTTCTGTTTGTATTTTCTTGTCTTATGATATTGCCTAGCACCTCTACTACAAGGTTAAATAAAAGTGGGGAGTGCAGACTTCTTTGTCTCATTTTAAATGTAAGTTTAATTTTTCCATGAAAATTCATTTCTATTCCTAGTTTGCTAAAATTCTGTTTTTAATCATTAGGTTTTATTGATTTTTTTTGTTTATTCAAAAAGTATTTTTAGAGACAAATTAAAATGGAAATATGTTTCAAACTACACAGAATGCAGCAAAAGTGATTTTAAGAAGGAAGTTCATAACATTACAGGTGTACCTCAAGAAACAAGAAAAATATCAAATAAACTATTCACCTACACACCTAAATGAAGTAGGAAAAACAACAACAATAAACAAAGCCCAGAGTTAGCAGAAAGAATAAGATCAGAACAGAACTAAACAAAATAGAGATGAAAAATAGAAAGGATCAATGAAACTAAGAGTGGGTTCTTTGAAAAAATAAACAAAATTGACAAATTTTTAGCTAGACTCACCAAGAAAAGGAAGGGGAAAGGCTGAAATAAATAAAATTAAAAATGAAGGAGATGTTACAACTGATATCACAGATATACAAAGGATCATAAGAGACTACTAGGAACAATTACACACCAACAAACCGGACAAGCAAGAAATGGACAAATTCCCAGAAAAAGACACCTTCTAAGATTAAATCCTGAAAAAATAAGAAATTTGAATAGATCGATCAATTAATAGTAAGGAGACTGAATCCTTCAAAATCTTCCAACAAAGAAATTTCAGGATCAAATGGCTTCACTGATGAATTCTACATATATAGAAATTCACATATATAGAATTCAAACATATAAAGAAAAATTAATTCCTATCCTTCTCAAACTCTTCTAAAAAACTGAAGAGAAGGAAATGCTTCCAAATTCATTTTATGAGGCCAGCATTACCCTGATACCAAAACCAGGCAAGAAATACCTAGAAATAAATTTTACCAAGGAGGTGAAAGACCTGTACACTGAAAACCGTAAGACACTGACAAAAGAAATTGAAGAAGACACAAATAAATCAAACAATATTCCATGCTTATGAAGTGGAGGAATTAATAATTCTGTAATTTCCATATTACTCAAAACAATATACAGATTCAATGCAATCCCTATCAAGATGTCAATGGCATTTTTCACAGAAAAAGATTGAACAATCCCAAAATTTGTATGAAATCACAAAAGACCCTGAATAGCCAAAGCAATCTTAAGAAAGAAAAAAATCCGAAGACACCATGATCCCTTATTTCAAACTATATTACAAAGCTCTAGTAATCAAAATAGTATACTACTGGCACAGAAACAGCCACATAGATCAATAGAACAGAGAGCCCATAAAGAAACCCATACATATATATTCAATTAATTTGTGACAAAGGAGGCAAGAGTATACACTGAGGAAAGGTTATTCTCTTCCTTGGGAAAAATTGGTAGTATTTGGAAAACTGGAAAGCCTACATGCTATATCACTATCTTACACCATAAACAAAAACTAACTCAAAATGAATTAGATTGAATCTAAGACCATAAAATTCCTAGAATAAAACAGGGGGTCAGGACCTTGACATCAGCCTTGGCAATGATTTTTTTTTATTCCAAAAGCAAAAGCAACCAATATAAAAACAAACAAGTAGGAACACATCTAATTAAAAAACTTCTATACAGAAAAGGAAACCATCAACAAAATGAGAAAGTCACCTACTGAATGAGAAGAAAATATTGCAAATCACATATAAGTGGCTAATGTCCAAAATATATTTTAAAAACTCACACAACTCAATAGCAAAAGAAAAAATCTGATTAAAAACTGAAAAGAAGCTGAATAAACATTTTTGCAAAGAAAATATACAGAAAGTCAATTAGGCACATGAAAAATGGCTCAACATCACTTATCATGAGATGATGCCTTTCTCTCCGGTCCTGCAACTCTCATTGTACACATGTTGGCATGTTAATGCTATCCCACAGTCTCTTATGCTCTGTTCAATTTTCTTAATTCTTTTCTTTTTCTACAACCAGATTGGATAATTTCATTTGACCTATCTTCAAATTCACTTCTTCTACCTTTCTTCTATCTGTTCTTATCTGTTATTGACCCCACTAGTGAATTTTTATTTCAGCTGTTGTATTTTTTCAACTCCAGAATTTCTGATTCTTTTTTTAATATAATTTCTATGTCTTTATTGATATTCTTTATTGGTGAGACATCATTATCCTGATTTCATTTAGTTCTTTTCCCATGGTTTTTTAGCTTTCTTAGCAAATTTAAGACAGTTGGTTTAAAGTATTTGTCTAATAAATGCAATGTCCATGCTTCCTCTGGGACGATTTCTGTTACTTTTTTCTGATGATGTGCCATATGTTATTTTTTCTTTGCAAACTTAAAAAAAAGCACGTTTGGTTGAAAAAAATGGGCATTTAAATATTATCATGTACAAAGAACGAATTTAATTTAAAAAGATAATCCATAGGTCATTGCAGATTGGCTCTGGGTTGGGGGCACTCTTTTAACACTTGGCCAAGCATTTGCAACTCTGTCTTAGGCTTCACTTCCCACATGTGCTGAAACTAAAAAGAAGCCAGCAGTCAGTCTGTGGTCTTTTTAAAGCATGCATCCTACCCTGGACATATGTATGGCTTTCTAATTTCCCTGGTATATTGAGAAAACCCTTAGTCCTTAAAGATTCTCACTCCCCCAATTTTTCTATAGCTTTCCATGTTCCTTATTTTTTGCCCACATGACAGCAGCTTATTCATTTGACTTCCAATGTTTCCAGGGAACATCTGTGTAGTCATTCTATCTATTTGCCCCTGAAAAAGTTCCAAGTTAGTAAAAAACAAAGGAAGGTTATGCAGGTCCTTCAGGGAACCCACAGACAGGCAAAACAGACAAACATAATCCTTTGGGTATAATGTTTGCTCTGCTTCTTCAAGGATGAAATACCTACACTGAGAATGTGAACTGCCATTTTTTCCAATGTTTATTTATTTTGAAAGAGAGAAAGAGATCATGCAAGTAGAGGAGGGACAGAGAGAGAATCCCACATAGGCTCTGCTTTGTCAGCACAGAGCCCACTGCTGGGCTCAAACTCAAAAACTGCAAGTTCGTGACTGAGCCAAAATCAAGAGTCAGATGTTTAACCAACTGAGCCACCCAGGCATCCTGCTGCCATTTTCAAGACGGCCACTGCTGTAGGGAAGAAAGTAAGTTAAAATACAAAAATTTATCCCACCTTAAGTGTCCCTTCTGGTTAAGCATTAACTGGATTGCTATAAATTTTTGTCTTCCAGAATTCTGATAGGGTTAAATCTCTACCAAAGTTTTTCAAATAGCATTTCTTCCTTTACTAGTAAAAATTACACTGCTTTTTTTCTTTAATCTATTAATGTGGGAATTACATTGCTATATTGTTTTTCCTAACGTTAAACCATTCTTGAATTACTAAGATAAATTCAATTTGGACCTGTCGAGTTTCCATTTTTACTTACTGCTGATTTGCTTATATATTCTCTTGCATAATGGGACCTATGTGAATGATTAATTGTGGACTACAATTCTTAATTCTCATGCTCGTTGTATATAGTTGTGTAGCAAGGTAATACTGGGCTTGTAAAATAAATATGAGAGAGCTTCTACTTTTTAAATTCCGTGGAATTTATAGAAATTTTTGGATTACATGGTGTATTTTGAGTTTCTGGATTTTTAGATCTTCCTTTAACAATATTAAACTTTCTTAATCAGGCAGTTAACGAAAAGGCAATCTACCAAAAAGGAGAAGGTGTTTTAAGTTAAGTGTGATCCTTTCAAGATTAGTTTTTTAGCATTGCTAGGAAGGGCGAAAATAGCTGCCTTTAGTATTGGGCCAGTTTATCACTACTATAAATATTTGACCCTATGAAGGCCAAGGTTCAAAATGCACCTTCAGACAGAAACATAGGGTATTTCGCAGGGCTCATCTCTTGTTTCCCTTCTTTCAGGAAGAATGGTCTTTTGATGCCTATTGCCCAATATCTGAAAACAGTTATTTCATATATTTTGTGTGATTTTCTAGTTTTTCCTTTTTTTCCAATAGGAAGACAAATCTAGTAGCATTTACTCCAACATGCCAGAAGTAGAAATTCTCTGTTTCACTGCATTTTTATTCTTCTATTTTCTTCTTTCTTCTATTCACTGTATTTGTTGTGTTTTCTTTTTTTCTTTTGGTAGATACCCATCTTATAGGTTTTGAGTAATTTTTCCTATTTTTCATATGCATTTGAGATTAAGTATTTCCTTTGTTGTACTATTTTGGCTACATACAAGCATTTCAATAAGTGGTATTTTCAATATACTTTTTGTTTTGCCAATACATAACAGAAACTATTTTTTAAGTATTTTTTTAATTTCCAGTTAGTTAGCATACAGTATAATATTAGCTTCAGGTGTACAATATTAAGTGGTTTGACACTTCCATACAACACCTGGTGCTCATCACAAGTGCACTCCTTAATCCCCTTCACCTATTTAACCCATCCCCCAACCACCACCCCTCTGGTAACCATAAGTTTGTTCCCTATAGTTAAGAGCCTGTTTCTTGGTTTGCCTCTCTCTTCCCCCCACCCCATGTTCTCTTGTTGTTTTTTAAATTCCACATATGAGTGAAATCATATGATATTTGTCTTTCTCTGACTTATTTCACTTATTTAGCATTGTTGCAAATGGCAAGATTTCATTCTTTTTGAGGCTGAGTAATATTCCATTGTATATGTACACATCTTTATCCATTCATCAACCAATGGACAAATCCAATAATACATTTAAAAAATCATTCACCATGATGAAGTGGGATTTATTCCTGGGTTTCAGGTGTGGTTCAATATCTGCAAATCAATCAATGTGATACACCACATTAATAAAAGAAAGGGAAAGAACCATATGATCATTTCAATATTCTTCTGAATATGTTATCATGTGCATTAGAAATTCTTTGCAATGTAAGGCATTTGGATATATATTATCTTTAACATCGGAAGTTTCAATTAACTGATTTATAGTTGAATTACATCTGCATGGTTACCAGTTTTTGAAAATTTGAGGCTTCATTTATGGCATATTAATCATTCAATTTGGTAAATATTTCATGAATACTTAAGAAGGATATGAGCTGTTCAAATTTTAATTACATTATATCTACTTTATCAAGCTTATTAATTTTGTTCCATATCCTTATTAATGTGTGCTTGTTTCATCAATTAGATAGGTATGTTGAAATCTCACATGATGATGGTTAATTAGCACACCAATGTTCATAGTTATTTGAATTTTTTCTCATATAACCTGAGATTATGCTATTATAATCTTAATGTTCAGAAGTAAATTATGTTCAGGGAGGCCTGAACCTGTTGAAATTATAGTCTGACCTTTCCTTAACAGTCTTTGCTATAAAACATATTTTATATTGACATAGCGATACAAATATAATTTTAGTGTTTAAAAACACCGAATATTAAGTAGTACTAACTTATTCTCACCTATTCACCAGGTCAAGCCTTGTATAAAGCCTGATTAGGGGAGACTATGACTATGTTTTATTTAAGAGTAGAAAAGAGATTATTTTCCCACTATAAATATTATATCCTCAAATGTCAGACTCTTGTATCCTCCATCTTGGTATTGAACCAAAGAATATTTATCAGGCACTGACACAAATGCATACACATAGAGTAAGACACGCATAAAAACACCATTAAAAATATCTCAAAAAAGCAAAAGAGGATCTATTTGTATTTCAGTTAAATATCAGAAAATATGTCACATTTGTGGTCAAATATTCAGATTTGTATGTATTGGGTTATATTCAATAGTACCCATGATCTGTTGATTATCTGCCATACATCAGACATTAAACTATGCATTATACACGGATGACCTCAGTAAGTGTGTACACTTCGGTAGGTTATTTGGTTTTATCTCTGCCCCAATTTCCTCATCTTTAAAAGAACACAGTAATATCAATTTGTTTTCTGAGTTGCTTTTTGGTATTATAAATTTATTAGTAATACCCTTTTCAGTGAGTTTCCCTGAGGAGAAGAGAAGCCTGTGTAAGTTAAAACAAACAAACCCTAAGTCCTGTAATACTATACTAAAGGCATGTGAATCGATAAGGGGAAAAAGCAAGCATTCAATAGGCAGCTTTTCTTCTTTAAAAAAAAAAAAAACAGTGCACACACGTACACAAACATACACAAACACACAGAACTAACAATTTTATCTTTAAAAGTGTTTCCAAGTAATGAGCATACTGATAAAAGGGCAATTTAATAACAACAGTAACTGATGGGCTTCTAGCCAGAATTTTATTGATCTACTTGCCTACAAAAGTAAATCTCCCTTCACACTACTCATCTGTTTGTTTTATTACAGTACTTATAAAATTTTTCTCTTTTCTAAATGTTTTTATATCTCAATAATTAAATGTTCTCCTTTACTTGGTCTTCAAATTTAAAATATCCATGCAACTCATAAGAGCACTTTATATTAGAAATAGAACATAGCCCCTATTAAATAAAAAATTAATTATTACGCTTACTGTTTTTCATTTTCTGTATCTTATGATTGTGCAAAGTATAGCCTTTGTCTGAGTTTCACTTTTAATTAAGCTTTGTATATTTTTCAGACTCATCAACAAAGAAAGAAAGAGCAATCATACCACTGGTAAGAGCCAGCATATATAGCACACCAGGCTTGAAATTAGTGGTGACAAAGATAATTAACAGATAATGTCAATGCAATGAAGTGTTGTCACAAGATAATGGCCTCCTGCTGCTATATAAATGTTGAAGTGGAGCCAATTTTTCAAAAACAAATGTCAAAGTTGAGACAGGAATTTTTATCTCATAAAATAATAACCTTTAAACAATGTTTTATTGCAATAATTTATTTTGGATACATTATACCTTGCTCTAAAAATGCTAGAAAAAGTAATTATTTTATAATAGGGATGCTATAATTGTGTCCTGACAGTTATTTGTTATTATATTCAATGTTATGGTTATTCAAAATCTGGCATTTTTATTTTTAACAATTTAGAAGTGTTTATTTCAGTGTATTTCCCAGCACAACTACTTTACATCTTACACAGTTAGCCTGTATAAGCTTTACTTGAAAAAAATGATTTACACCTGAGGGTCTAAGTAAAAAATAATGTACTAATTTATTATCAATAAGCATGCTGTACTGATAATGTTTTTAAATTCACTGTTACATTTTTATTTAATACCTTCAGTTGAATATTATAGTTTAATATGCCTATTTTTTAACTAACCTACATTTTTTTCTAAGGAATATATCTTTCCAGTTCTCATATGATTGGAAGTAATATCACAACCTCAAATGACAACTAAGTAATCATGTATGAATTATTATATGACTCATGAATTAATATCAGAAGCTATTGCCAAACTTAGAGAACTCTGTGTAAATTATTTGATCTAAACTTACTTTGTTAAAATAATTTTGTGCCAATTAACAATTTATTTTTTCTCAGCTGAAAACCCTTTTTAATAACTTCCTCTCATGCAATAGTGAAAACAATAATGTAACCTTGTAAACACTTTCCTTTGCCAGTTGGCACATATTAGGCTTTGTTAGTGCAGAGTGCTGCAGGGACCCAGCAGGAGTAAGGGTCTTTTCTTGGTTTCAGAATGCTCCTCTTGGTAAACTACTGCAGTGCACAACAGCCAACAGCACTTCTTGGGCAGTGTCCCCCAGCAGGCAGTTTTCCAATTCACATCCTTGCAGGAGGATTACCAGTAAGTTCCATGGCCCAGGACCCTCAGAGAACATTTTCACCATTGTATGAGCTACTGCTACACCCTCTCCAACAAAGTAAAGGGCTCAGCCTTGGGAAGAAGGTTCTTCCATATTTGTTCCTTCTTTCAGGGCTGTCTCGGCCAAAAAGGTAGGGGCTCCTCCTTATGACTGCTCTTCTATTCTTCAGAGTTCTCCTTTCCTATTAGTAGGTAGTCCATTATAATTCTTTACATTAAACCTTCCTTGCTAAAATTACTATATAGTTTCTATCTTTTTGACTGGACCCTAACTAGCACAACTTTCAGTTTTATCCCATCATTTAAAAAAAAAAGAATGTACCAGAATATAGTGGATTTTTTATTTTCTTATTGAGGTACAATTTATTTAATATGAAATTAACCATTTAAAAATATGTCATTCAGTGCATTTAATACATTCTCAATGTTGCTCAAACACCACATACCTCTATCTAGTTCCAAGATATTTTTATCACCCCAAAAGAAAACCTTTTCTCATTAAGTGGTCACTCTCCATTTTCCCTTTGCCTCCTTCCTAGAAATCACCAATCTGCTTTCTGTTGTTATATAGGTTTACCTATGTTGATTATTTCATATAAATGGAATATACGTGACCTTTTGTGTCTAGCTTCATTCACATAATGTTTTCAAGCTTCAGCCACATAGAGACATGTATCAGTATTTCATTCCTTTTCAAGGTAACATTTCATTCTATGTGTACACATTTGCTTATCCATACATCTATTGAAAGACATTTGAGTTAGTTGTACCTTTTAGTTATTGTAAATAGTGCTGCTATGAATTTTAATATGCAAGAATTGGTATGAGTCTCTGTTTTTAATTCTTTGGGATATATACCTACAAGTATAAATATTAACCATACAGTTATCCTCTATTTAAACTTTTTGATGAATCACCAAACTGTTTTCCATTGTGGCTACACCATTTTATATTCCCACCAGCAATGTACAATGGTTTCAGTTTCTCCACATTTTTGCCATTTGCTATTTTTCATTTATTTTTAAATTTTTTCACGTTTATTTATTTTTGAGAGAGAGACAGAAAGAGACAGAGACAGAGACAGAGCATGAGTGGGGGAGGGGTAGAGAGCGAAGGAGACAAAGAATCCAAAGTAGGCTCCAGGCTCTGAGTTATCAGCACAGAGTCCAACACGGGACTCAGACTCAGGAACCTTGACATAATGACCTGAGCTGAAGTCAGACCCAGGCACCAATTTTTTTATTTTTATTTTTTTTTATTTATAGCCATCTTAGTGGGTGTAAAAGAGTATCTCGTGGCTCCAATTTGGATTTCTCTAATGATGTTGATCATCTTTTGTGTTTCTTGGCCATTATATATCTGCTCTGGAGAAATCTCTATTCAAGTCTTTTGCTCATTTTTAAGTCGGTTGGAAGATTTCTTTTTATATTCTGGATAATAGACTTTTATAAGATAAATGATTTACAATATTTTCTCCTATTATGTAGGTTTTCTTCTTACTTTCTTGATAATGTCCTTTGATGCACACAAGTTTTAAATTCTTATGTAGTCCAGTTTATCTAGTTTTTCTTGTGTTGCTCATGCTTCAGTGTCATATTGAAGAATACATTGCCATATCCAATGTCATGATTTTTCCTTATGTTTTCTTGTAAGAGTCTTATAGCATTAGCTTTTATATTTACATAACTGACCCAGTTTGAGTTAACTTTTTGTGCACTGTGTGAAGTCAGCATTAACTTCATTCTTTTGTATGTGGATAACCAGTTGTGCCAGCACCATTTGTTGAAAGACTACTTCCTCATTGAATGGATTTGCCATCCTTGTCAAAAATCAGTTGCACACAGGGGAGCCTGGTTAGCTCAGTTGGTACAGTCTGCAACTGTTGATATCAGGCACATGAGTTCAAGCCTCACGTTGGGCATAGAGCTTACTTTAAAAAATCAACTGCACACAAATGTATGGGTTTAATTCAGGACTTTCAATTGTATTCCATCTATCTGTCTATTCTAATACTGGTACCACACTGTTTTGATTAACTGCAGCTGTATACTAAGTTTTGAAATCAGAAAGTGTGAGCTCCAATTTTTTTTCCTTTTTCATTATTGTTTGGGCTAGTCAGAACTCTTTGCAATTCCAGATGAATTTGACAACTGGCATTTCTAAATTCTGCAAAAAAAGATGTCAGAGTTTTTCTAGGGATTGCCTTCAATCTGTAGATCACTTTGGGTAATACTTCATAATACTTCATAATAACGTCCTCCAACCCATGAACCCAGAGTGCCTTTCCTTTTATTTAGGTGTTCCATAATTTCTTTCAGCAACATTTTATAATTGCTGTTATATAAGTCTCTTACCTCATTGGTTAGCTTTTTGTGTAGATATTTTATTCATTGGGTAATATTAAAAATAGGATCATTTTCATAAATTTCTTTTCAGATTGTTAATTGCTCTTGTATGGAAACACAACTGATTTTGTGTGTTGGTATGTTCCCCTGCAATTTTGCTAAATTCATTTGCCAATTCTATTAGTTATGGGGGATTTTCTATATATAGGATTATGTCATCTATAAATAGAGATAGTTTTACCTCTTTTCTAATTTGGATTCCTTTTATTTATTTTTGACTATTTGTCCTGACATGAACATCCGGTACAATGTTGAGTTGCAGTATTGAAAGCAGACATACTGGTCTTATTTCTGATCTTAGGGGGAAAGCTTTCAGACTGTCACCACTGAGTATGATGTCAGTTATAGGCTTTTCACAAATGCCTTTTATTATGTTGAGGAAGTTACCTTCTAATCTTAGTTTACTGAGTGTTTTTACTATAGAAGGGTGTTGAATTTTGTCATATGCTTTCTCTGAGCCAACTGAGATAATCATGTTTCTTTTTTCTTTTTGTTCTATTAATGTGGTTTTTCATTTTGATTTTCTCATGTTGAACCACCCTTGCATTCCTGGGATTAACTCCACTTGGTCATAGTGTATTGTCCTTTTTCACGTGCTTTTGGATTTGCTTTACTAGTATTCTGTTGGTGTTTTTGTATATTTATTCATAAGGGATATTAATCTGTGGTTTTCTCTTCTTGTGGTGTCTTTGGCTTTGATAATAAGGTAATGCTGGCCACATAGGTTATGAAATATTCCTCTCTCTTGTAGTTTTTGGAAGCAGTTGAGAAGGGTTGGTATTAACTCCTCTTTAAACGTTTGGCAGAATTCACCAGTAAAGGCATCTGGTCCTGGCAATTTTTTTTTTTTTTTTTTTTTTTTTTTTTTTTTTTTTTTGCAGGGAGGTTTTGACTACTGATTGAATCACTTGATATTTGTCCTGGATCTGTTCAGATTTGTTACTGCTTTCTCAGTCAGCTTTGATAATTTGTATGTTTCTGGGAATTTGTCAATTTCATCTTGTCTAATTTGTTGATGTACAGTTGTTTATAGTATTCTTATAATCCTTTTAATTTCTGTAAGGTCGGTAGTAATGTCCACTCTTTCATTTCTGATTTTAGTTACTTGCAGGTTCTCTGTTGTTTTTTTCCCCCTGTAATCAATCTAGCTAAAGTTTTGTCAGTCTTGTGAATCTTTTTCAAAGAACTTATTTTGTGTTTCATTGATTCTATTGTTTTTTTTTCTGTTTTGTTGACTTCAACTTTAATTTTTGTCCTTTCCATTTAATTTGCTCTTCTTTTTCTAATGCCTTATGGTGTAAAATTGGGTTAAAGATTTGAGATTTTTATTCTTTTTCAATGTCCTCATTTAAATGTATAAATTTTCTACAGAACACAGCTTTCACTGAATGCTATAAGCTTTTGTATACTGTGTTTTTGCTTTCATTCATCTTTAATTATTTTCTAGTTTTTCTCATGATTTCTTCTTTGACTAATTAGTGAAGAGTGTGTTTCCAGATATTTACAAATTTTCTAGTTTTTCTTCTATTATTGGTTTCTAGTTTCATTCCATATGGTCAGAGAAGATACTTTACATGATTTCAATCTTTTAAATGTATTAAAACTTGTTTGGTAGTCTTTTATATCATGTTTCCTAGACAATGTTCTTCTACATTTGAGAAGAATGTGTATTCTGATGTTTTTAAAGTGTTCTATATATGTCTGTTAAGGCTAGTTGTTTTATAGTGCGTTTTAAGTCCTCAACTTTCTTATTATTCTTCCATCCAAATGTTCTATCCATTACTAAAACAGGGGTTTTGAAATTTCCAATAATTATTGTACCACTCTCTATCTATTTTTCCCTTCAATTCTGCCAGTGTTTGCTGCATATATTTTAAGGCTCTGTTGTTTGGATATGTTTATAAATTTTATATCGTCTTTATTGATGTTGATGTAAACTTTCCTTTTCATAATAGCTACCTTGGCTCTCTTGTTCCCATTTGCATCCTTTTTTCCCATCCCTTCACTGTGAACTTATTTGTATCTTTGAAGCTAAAGTGAGTTTCCTGCATTGTGTGTTCGTATTTATTTATTTAGAGATTGTTTTCATTTATTTTTTTAATTTTTTTTTAATTTATATCCAAATTAGTTAGCATATGGTGCAACAATGATTTCAGGAATAGATTCCTTAATGACCCTTACCCATTTAGCCCATCCGCCCTCCCACAACCCCTCCAGTAACCCTCTGTTTGTTCTCCATATTTATGAGTCTCTTATGCTTTGTCCCCCTCCCTATTTTTATATTATTTTTGTTTCCCTTATCTTATGTTCATCTGTTTTGTCTCTTAAAGTCCTCATATGAGTGAAGTCATATGATATTTGTCTTTCTCTGACTGACTGATTTCACTTAGCATAATACCCTCCAGTTCCATCCGTGTAGTTGCAAATGGCAAGATTTCATTCTTTTTGATTGCTGAGTAATACTCCGTTGTATATATATATACCACATCTTCTTTATCCATTCATCCATCAATGGACATTTGGGCTCTTTCCATACTTTGGCTATTGTTGATAGTGCTGCTATAAACATTGGGGTGCATGTGTCCCTTCGAAACAGTACACCTGTATCCCTTGGATAAGTACCTAGTAGTGCAATTTCTGGGTCATAGGGTAGTTCTATTTTTAGTGTATTGAGGAACCTCCATATTGTTTTCCAGAATGGCTGCACCAGCTTGCATTCCCACCAGCAATGCAAAAGAAATCCTCTTTCTCCGCATCCTCGCCAACATCTGTTTTTGCCTGAGTTGTTAAGGTTAGCCATTCTGACAGGGGTGAGGTGGTATCTCATTGTGGTTTTGATTTGCGTTTCCCTGATGACAAGTGATGTTGAGCATTTTTTCATGTGTCGGTTGGCCATCTGGATGTCTTCTTTGGAGAAATGTCTATTCATGTCTTCTGCCCATTTCTTCACTGGATTATTTGTTTTTTGGGTGTTGAGTTTTATAAGTTCTTTATAGATTTTGGATACTAACCCTTTATCTGATATGTCGTTTGCAAATATCTTCTCCCATTCTGTCGGTTGCCTTTTAGTTTTTTTAGATCTATTCTGTCAATGTCTATCTTGAATTGGTGAGTTTAATCCATTTAAAGTGATTACTGATTAGAACTTCTCTATTTTGAAATATGTTTTCTGTATGTCTTAACTTTTATTGTTTTACAATTTATCTAATACTGGTTTTTTCTGTTTGATGATTTCTGGTGTATCATTTTGATTTCGTCCTCATTTTCTTTTCTGTATACTTTTAGTAATTTTCTTAATGTTTTCCTTGGGAATTACTATTAGCAACATAAATTAGAAGAGTCTATTCTGAATTAATACTAACTTAGCTTCAATAGCATTCACAAACTCTGTTTCTTAGCTCCATGCCCCCTTTATGTTATTACTGTCAAAAGTTACATCTTTGTACATTGTGTGTCTCTGCTAATGATTACAATGATTGTTTTATGCATTTACCTTTCAAATCATATATGAAAAGAAAGAAGCGTTACAAACTAAGAATACCATAATACCTACTTTATATTAACCTGTGTAGTTACTTTTACTGGAGCACTTTATTTCTGTGTATGCCTTTAAGTTATTTTCTACTATCTTTTCATTTCACCATAAAGGACTCCTTTGACATTACTTGTAGGGCAAGTCTACAGCTTTTGTTCCTCTATTAATACTTTTTTTCTCTGTAAGATAGTTTGCCCAGATATGAACTTCTTGGTTGACAGGGTTGGTTTTTTTTTTCCTTTTAGTAACTTAGATATGTCATCCACTATCTGCTGGTCTGTATGATTTCTAATGGTAATTCAGTTATTAATCATATTCAGGATCACTTGTAGATGATGAGTCATGTCTCTCTTGCTGCTTACAAGATTCTTTGTTTTTGATTTTTTATAGTTTTATTATAATGTGTCTCACTGTTAACCTCTGAGTTCATTCTATTGAAGTTTGATGAACTTGTTGGATTTGTAGATTCACTTCTTTCATCAAATTTGTGAGGTTTTCAGCCATTGTTTCTTTATACATTCTCTCTAACTCTCTCTTTTCCTGGGGCTCCCATAATGCTGTGCCAGTACACTTGATAGTGCCCAAAAGATTCCTTAGGCCCTGTTCATTTTACTTTTTTTTTTCTCTTTTATTCCTCAGAGTGGATAATTTCAATTGTCCTATATTTGAGTTTAATGATTTTTTTCTTCTGCCTACTCAAATATATTATTTTTTCCCTTTAGTGAATCTTTTATTTCAGATATTGTAATTTCTTCAGCTCCAAAATTTCTATCTGATCTCTTTCTTATAATTTGTATGTCCCTATTGATATTATCTATATCATGAGACATCAGCCTCCGGGGTTCATTTAATTCTTTAATGGCTTCTTTTAGCTCTTTGAGAAAATTAAGACAGTTGACTTAAAGTACTGTCTTATAAGTCCAATGTTTAGGCTTGTTCAGTTATGGTTTTTGTCCCCCCCTCCCCTTTATTCCAGGAAGGCCATACTCTCCTATTTCTTTGTTTGCTTTTAATTTTGTTTGCTGAAAAGTTGACATTTTGCATATTCTAATGTGTGAACTCCAGAAATCAGATTTTTCTCCTTTCTGCCTCCCCCGGCCCCGAAGGTTTGCTGTTGTTGCTTGTTGGGGGCTACACCTATCCATTCACTTAATGACTTTTCCAAACTATTTTAACAAAAATTGTTTTCTTTGTTGTATGTAGCCACTCATTCTCTGTTCCATTATCTCAAGACTTAGCCAGTGACCTGACAGAGATTTCTTTAAATGCTTAAATTTAGCATCATTTTTCTTCATCAAGCACTTCCCTGGTTGCTGTAAATTTTTCATAAGTTTCTAGGTTTCTAAAAAGTTTATTCTGTTTTTGCCAACTTAATGAGTTTCAGTGGAGTGAGCTCCCTACTCTTTTCCATACTGTCACTTTTATTAAAGCATATTTTTAAATGTTTTACCCAAAAAATGACAAACTATTAAGATAGAATTCATGAATTACAAATAGAAATGACTATCATACTTGAATTTATAACTTATTTATGAACATATTCCTAGATAATTGACAAGCTTTGTTAAATCTTTGAATCCTATAATGTGAATCAAGTTATTTTTCTATGCTTACCCTATTAACAGTAGCCATTATGTTTCTGAAGATCTTTTTAGTAGAGTTTAAAAGTAGTAACATTTCTTGAGCAGGTGTATTTTAAAGAGATCTTATTCCAAGTATTGTTGTACATATTATCAGAATTCAAGGATACAGTATTACATAACATTTAAAAAATTATAATTATATAAAAATTGCAAAAAATTGCAAGAATATTTTAAAGGAGGTTACCATTTTCTATGCTTTTAATATAATGATGAATATAAAATTTTACCTGGTATGACCAAGACCAAATATCTTAAAATTGGGAGCTGTAAGTGATTGTAAACACCTAAATTCTCCCCTAAAGAATCATACTGCATCCCAGATATGAGAAATCCACCTAAAGAATAATAATGTCACACTGCTAAGACTAATATACCAAATTTTTTTCCCCTCTACACTTCATTTGACTTCAAATGAGAAATAAGCTCAAAAAGAGAATTCATTTTATAATAAATTTTTAACATCTTAATTCCATTTTAGTTTATACCGCTATTCAATTATTAATTAGAAAATTGCACATATATAGTAAACACAATTTTGTCCATTTACCAACATTCACATTACAAATTTAAAAAAAGAGAGATATGTTTGAATGTATTATACACAAAAAAATAAAAAGGCAATGCAAAAGTAATTATATACATGTATAAAATGAGAATATTAGAATGGGTGTATTCTTGAATTTTATTCTGCACAGCTGATTTGTCAATGCTCTTCCAAAATTCAGCTAATGAAAAATAAGCCATTTGTATTTGTTCTCAAAACACTGTTTGCTTGTTTTTTTCCCCTCCAAGAAAGCAAGCAAATTAACTCAAGGAAAAAAAAATCTAGATACTAACACATTTGAGTGTGTGTGTGTGTGTGTGTGTGTGTGTGTGTGTGTGTAGAATGAAAAGTCAATTTAAAAAATAAAAATATATCACCAAACCAGAACTGATATATGCCAGGGCTTTACAAAGTCCTGAAGCAAAGCAATCCTTTAAGAATCAAAGAAAATATTCGTGTCAGCCTGGAAGAGTCGAGTTATATAGAAAGTCCAAAATTAAATTGGTGGCAAAGTGAACCTAATAAAACTGAATAGGAATGTATGTGTAGGGACACTTGAGGGTGGCTTAACTGGTTAAGCCTCCAACTTCAGTTTAGGTCATAATCTCACAGTTTGTGGGTTTGAGTCATGCATCAGGCTCTCTGCTGTCAGCACGGGAGTCCACTTCAGATCCTCTGTCCCCCTTTCTCTTTGCCCCTCACTGCTCCCATGTGCTCGCGCTCTCTCTCTCTCTCTCTCTCTCTCTTAAAAATAAATAAACATTAAGAAAAAAGGAATGTGTGTGTAGAATGAGAAGTTGGGCACATAAAGTGGGAGCAGGGTAGAAAATCAGTTGACTTAGTTAAAAGATGCAAATTTTAAAGCTTCTCTTTTGTGACTTCTATATTCTTCAACACTGGCCATGGATCAAAGCCACCTGTAGCACTTTGTAAAAATTCAGGTTTCTGGAATCCCCCTCTGAGAATTTTATTCATGAGTCTGTGGTATAATCCAGGCATAAGTATTTTAGGAAGCCTTGCAGGGAACTCTGATGAATACCCAGAGGTGCATATTGCTAATTCATCCTCTATATGTTTAATGAAAAAAATATATATTTAATAGCTTTACTTTTATATATCTGTGCCCATTTTATTAGGCAAAATTCTAGTCTCTACTCTTTGAGACTCCATAATGGTAATATATGCATGTTAAGTAAATTTATTTTGTGGGCTACTTAAATTTTACTCAATGATCAAATAAAAACTAGGAACCGGTAGATATTTTATAGCCTTACAGAAGAGTAATTGCATCTCTTCAAGCCCTAAAATTCAGTAACTACTCAATGTAAACTACCAAGTTTGCCCTAACCTCAGAGTCTTTGCCTAGAAAGTCAAATAAAACCTAATGTATATTTAATTCGTTTCCTATTGTGTCTGACATGTAAGCAGAAATGTCTGTGTCCTGGGGTGCCCAGGTGGCTCAGTTGGCTGGGTGTCCGACTTTAGCTTAGCTCATGATCTCGTGGTTCTTGAGTTTGAGCCCCGCCTCAGGCTCAGTGCTGAGGGCTCAGAGCCTGAAGCCTGCTTTGGATTCTGTATTTGTCTCTCTCTGTCTCTGTGTCTGTCTGTCTCTCTCTATCTCAAAAATAAATAAACATTAAAAAAAAAACAAAAAACGAAATGTCTATGTCCCCTCTCATGGCCTGTTATGGCCACTTAGTACAATGTCATCACAAGCACCAGGATTTTTGCTTCTTCTTATAACAAATAAGATTATAAATGTGATGAAAAAATTGAGTTTTGACTCTGTTAACAGCTTGAGTGTAGCCACTGTGGATATAATAGGGCGACCTTAATTCTAGGTCTGAAAGGATAGTAGGGTGATAGTGAAGCCAGTCTCTCTTAGTACATTGTGACCATAAGTCTTAGGCTTTCCCACCCAAGAACAGATTTCCAAGGAGATGTTACAAGCATCTATCGCTCTTAGAAGACTGAACTTTTGTTCCTGGAGTGGAAACTTCACAGATTTTAGCATCTGAATAAACTACATTTAAATTCTAGCCCCACTAGGTCCTAGCTGGGTAAGCATTTGGAGTATTCAATGGCAATATTTTGCATTTCTATAGCCACTGAGTGCCAAGGGCTATCACGGTTCTCTTTACTTCTCAAGACACAGTCATTAATGCCTTCAAATCTAATGAGATTACAGAGTCAATTCCAGAACACTCAGAACCAATTTTAAAAATTCACCCTAAAATTCTCTTTTTCTAGAACCATTCTTGGTACCAAAATCTGTATTAATCAGGATTCCAACAGACAAATAGTACTTGTAAGATAGATAGATAGGTAGGTAGATAGATGATGATAGATAGATAGATATAGATAAATTAAGAAGGGAGAAGACAAAAAGATTTGTTTCAAAGAATTAGCTTACATAATTGTGGGGACTAGCAAGTCTAAATTAATTAATTAAATTAAATACAAAATAATTAATTTAATTTAAACCTGAGTACTACAGCCTAGTCATGTTGACATGTAAAACTAACCATAACAGAATCCTCTCCTTGGAAATGACAATAGCAACTTCTGGGTAAACCATAAATCAACCAGAATGTCTTCATGAAGCTCATATCTTCCTTACAATGTAATATTATGTAATTTGTTGCACATAATTATCATTCTGTTGAAATCATCTTTTATGTTACATCTATGTGTAATTAATATTTGTATCTTTGTTTCCATAGTTATATTTTATAAAATAAAAAAAAAACCTAGGGAAAATGTCATCAGCAGGTATATCGATATTTCAATAAGGATAGGCACAGAGTGATAGTAATTTTTGTCACTTTCCAAAATACTCTTCAATGAAATTCTGATGTAAAATTATAGGAAAATATGCTTCTACAAGTTCTTACATTATGTTAAGATTCATCCTAAATGTAAGAAGTATATTCCATCTCTTTAGTGACACCTTGTGCCATGCTACAATTCTTCACATAATATTATAGGAAGAAGAATCCTACTTCTACATAATAATATACTAACTATAACATCCAGTAGTAATTTCATTTAAACATTTTCAAACATAGAGCATTATCTTCCAATTTCAATAAGCATGTATTAAAAAAGTGGTTAACTCTGTGAATGCAGATTTATTCTTTTTGATACCTACAGTATCACCAAATCCTGAGATATTACCTGGCATAAAGAAGATGCACAATTAATTTTTCAGTTTTTTAAATATAACAGCTTTATGAGAAATAATTCACACACCATAATATTCACCCTTTTAAAGGTGATAATTCAGTGTTTTTGAGTATAATCACATAGTTGTGCAAATGTCACCACTAAATAATTTTAGAACATTTTTAATCACACCAAAAAGAAACCCCATATCCATTAACAATCCTTTCCCATTCCCTCATTTTTGTCTCTTACAAGACTCTGAGAGTCAGTAATCTACTTTCTGTCTCTATGGGTTTGTGTACTCTGAACCTTTCATATAAATGGAATCATACAATATGTGGCTTTTTGTGACTAGCTTCTTTCACTTAGCGTAATATTACAAAGTTCATCCATATTGTGTTATGTTCCAATAATTCATTCATTTTTATTGCCCAATATATTCCAGTACAAGGATATACCACGTGAGTTTATCCATTCATGAGTTGATAGATGTTACCAGTTTTTGGCTATTAGAAATAATGATGCTATGAATATTAATGTACAAATTTTTGTGGGTGAACATGTTTTCAGTTGTTTTGGATTGATTCCTAGGAGTGGAATTTCTGGTCATATTGGTAAACCCTATGTTGAACATTTTGAGAAACTTCCAAACTGTTTTCCAAAATGGCTGTACCATTTACATTCCTTACTTATTTTGTTCATTGCTGTATCTCCAGCACTTAAGATTGCCTAGCAGGTCTCATACCTATATATATTGAATGAATGAATGAATGAATGAATGAACATAGTTTTCCTACTTATTCACAAGTTCTCACTATAACAAATTAGTGCCAATCACTTATTTAAAAGAAGTTGTAAACAGGCATTCCTAATCTCATTGTTATTAGTTAAGGCAGAAGGGAATCTCAGATAGTTACCTACAACTCAGGAGCACATTGTCTCAAGGATTAATCCTCCTGAACATTATTTTTCTCAAGAATATAGGAATTACACATTCAAAGTAATTTATAGATATATGACATGATTTATTCATAATTAAAACAGCAAATCAGCTCAGTTGGTTGGTATATATGCCAATAAAACCAAGTTGATAAGTTTGAACCCCATAAACGGTGGTTTTCTATTTGTTTAGGTCCTGGCCACATATCGCATTCCTTTCCCTTGGCAGCTTAACATTGCCAAAGAATATGTTGAATGCAACTACATCAGCAGAAAACATTAGCTTTATTAAAAAGGTGCTTTCAGTTTGTTGACAGTTTTAAGAGACCTAGCTGTAATCACACAAGATTCAGGTGTAAGTATTCAATATTCAAGGGTAATATATACCCTGTGTACTGTGGATACTTAAGTTAAAACAAATCAGAAGTATGTTCTTATTTTAAATTCCTAGTAAGTTCATTGTGTGCCCTCATTTTGCTATTAACTGTACAAGGAGTTATGCATGTAGATCCACGAAGCATAGACTCCTTAATTATTAGACATTGATGTGTTGCTGTATTTTGAACACCAGGCTGGCACTTGTTTCCATTTGAAACAATCAACATACTTAAATATTAAAATCACTTAAATATAAAGTACAATTTATTTTCTTAAGTAATGTCAAGTAACGTATAATCTCACATGGAGAAACAAGTTTCATTTAATATTTTCATGATGTTACTTTCATCTAATTTAAATATGATTAGGACATTTATCTAAATTTATCTTGAGGTAGTATAATGAATATAGTGAAATGCAGTTCAAAGCAAAGCATTTAAGGAAGATATGCATGGATGTTCTTATGATCAAGATGGAAAATGTGAACTCTATGAAAGTTTACAGGAGACTACAGGCTACCATTTATCGAATTTCTATAAAATATTCAGCATTGGGATCTCAGCTTTACATACATTATCTTATTTAATCTTTACACCATAAATAAAGTGTTCTAATCCTCAGTTTATAGAGAATAATTCTGAGGTCTTAGAAGTGTTATTGCTTAAGAATGCTAAAGGAAGAAGCTGGGATTTAAGCCTATGATGTCTCCAGAGCCCAAACTTTTAACTACTAAACTATATACTTTCTTCCAAAAACTGTAATCTTAAGCCCCTTTGTACAAAACTTCAGATTTATCCTAAATAATAATATTATTGTTATATAAATCTTTTTTACATTACAATAGTAATATATAGTTGTTAAAAAGTTGCATAATACATATAAACTAAAGAATGAAAATAAGGGGCACTCAGTTGGTTGAGCATTCAACTATTGATTTCACCTCAGTCACAATCTTGTGGTCATGAGATCGAGCCCCATGTCGGGCTCCATGCTAAGTGAGGAGCCTACTTAAGATTCATTTTCTCTCTCTCTCTCTCTCTCTCTCTCTCTCTCTCTCTCTCTCTCCTTCCCCCAGACCCCCAGAGCCCCCTCTCTTTCAAAAAAAAATGCATGAAAATAATCCAATTGTATCTGTGTTCAAAGTCCAACTATAGAGAACAGAATCCTTTGTGCCAGTGTAAACCGAAAGAAATTTTACTCTTAAATGGATTACAGAATTATTGTAAAGTGGGCAGAAACAAATTCTAGGTTGTGCTTTCAGAAATGAATCCTACTGCCATACCATAGGTAACTATGGTCACTACTAATGCTTCAAGATTAGTAGTCATTACGCAAAATCATGATGTCCCTGCCAGGACTAGGTACTGCTCCACAATCTTGGTACCTGCTATACTACACAACAGCAAAATAGATGTCCCAAGAAAAGCTTCTTAGCAATCACATTACAAGTAGCCCAACAGTGGGACCCTTGATGATGCTGCGGCAAAAAAATCAAATGCTTCTCTGACTCTACTTAGAAAATGCCAAGAGTAGTAGAACTATAACTTCTGCCTCACCTATAACTTTGAGATATCCTGCAATGACATGGTCTTCATGGACATTAATAAGATACAGAACCCAAGCTACATTGGAGTTTAAGAAATGGAATTTCTAACTTTCTTGTCTTTACAAAGAAAGCCTCTGAGGCTTGGAAGGTTGGAAGAGATGTTGGGTGCCAGCCATCATAACCACTAAGCCTAACACTGGATGTAACCACTGTGAGCATTTTGTTACTTTTTCTTACTATTTATAAATCAATAAATTTGTACCTACTTCTCTATAATCTGATTTTTTTTAATTGAATACCTGAATGGTGTTCAATTTTATGGATATACACAATCTAATAAAAGCTCCATTTTGAAAATGTAGATTGTTATAACAATGTAATGTGTTTTAATATTACAATGTTACAGTGTTTCAGTAAGTATTTTTGTGGCTACCAGCACCTGAGTGGCTTAGTTGGTTAAGAATCTGACTCTTGATTTCGCCTCAGGTCATGATCTCATGGTTGGTGAGATTGAGCTCGCATCAGGCTCTGAACTGATGGCACGGAGCCTGTTTGGGATTCTCTTTCTCTCTCCTCTCTCTCTGCTTCTTCCCTCCACTTGTGCTTTCTCTCTCTGTCTCAAAATAAATAAATATTCAGAAATATTTTTGTGGCTGACTCAATTAACACATTTATGATATCTTCCTTAAGATACACTGTTAGAAGGGAATTTCTAAATAAAGTATACAAAACATTGTAATGCTGTTAAATAATTTAGAGAAATATGGTATCAATTTGTTTTCTTACCAGCAATGGACACAATTACCCAGTTTCCTCCAAAATCTTGCCTACACTGGACCTTATAATTTTTTATAAAGATTGTCATATTGTTAAGCTTTGCAGTTATTTGACTATTAATAAAGTTATTTTACATGTTAATTTGTCATATGTGTAGTTTTTTAAATTCGTATTTCCTACTTCATTAAAATTAAACTTTTGTTTTAACTGATTTATAAGAGATCTTTTTCTATTGAGATGTCATTATTACGGTTATTAGCCTTTTTCTTGCATATATACCACACACAATTTCCTCAGTTCAATTTTTATGGTGTTTTCTCAGTATACTTTTGCCCTGTATGTTATGGTCTCAATTTTTATAGTTCAATTTTGAATTATAAAATTCTGTAACAGAAATTTTCATTTTTTATTATTTTTGAATTTTAAATATTTAAAATCAAATTAGGTCCATTGTGACAAATCAGCATTTTTACAAAACATAACAGCTTTGGTGAGATCTAATTCCCATACCAGAATAGTCATACTTTAAAGAATAGAATTCGGTGGGTTTTAGTATATTCATAGAACCATGCAAACACTACCACTATATAATTTTAAAACATTTTCAAGTGAAAATGGAGAAATCCCATCTCTGTTAGCAGCCACTCTCCATTCCCTAGTTGTCTCCACCCACCCACACCCTAGAAACCACTAATGTACTTTTTATTCTATGTATCTATATTCTAGACTTTCATGTGAGTGGTTATCATATATGTTCTCTTTCATGACAGGGTTCTTTAACACAATCTTTTTAGGGTTCATACATGCTATAGAACGTATCAATAATGCATTCCTTTCTACTGCCAAATAATATTCCACTGTATAAATATACCACCTTTATCAATTAATGGACATTACCATTTTCTGGCTACTAGAAATAATGCTGCTTAAACAGCAGAGTACAAGTTTTTGTGTGAACATTTGTTTTTAATTCTCTTGAGTAGATACTGAGTAGTGAATTAGTAGATACCTAATAGGAAGTTCCAAACTGTTTTCCCAAGTGACTGCACAAATTATATTCCTACCAGAAATGTATGAGGGTTCTTATTACTCCATTCTCTCCAATGCACGTTTGTCTTTTTGGTAATAATTATCTTACTTAATTTGAAGTGGTATATTATTGTGCTTTTAATTTTCATTTCCCTAATGGCTAATGATGTTGTGCATCTTTTCATAGGCTTATTGACAATTTGTATATCTTCTCTGGAGAAATATCTATTCAAATCCTTTGCCTATTTTTTAATTGGGTTATCTTTTGATTGTTGACTTGTAAGAGTTCTTTATATTCTCTGGATAAAAATCCCTTTATATACGCTGTACAATATTTTCAAACATGACGGCTGCCTTTCACTCTCTTGATAATTTCCTTTGAAGCACAAGTTTTAATTTTCATTAAGTTCACTTTACCTATTTTTTTTTTTCAGTTGTTGATTGAGCTTTTGGTGTCATTTAAAAAAAATCATTGTCAGGGCGCCTGGGTGGCTCAGTTGGTTAAGCGCCCAACTTCAGCTCAGGTCATGATCTCATGGTTTGTGGGTTCAAGCCTCGCGTTGGGTTCTGTGTTGACAGCTCAGAGCCTGGAGCCTGCTTCAGATTCTGTGTCTCCCTCTTTCTCTGCCTCTACCCAGCTCACACTCAGTCTCTCTTTCTCTCTCTCTCAAAAAAAAAAAAAAAAAAAAAAAAATCATTGTCTAACCTAAGGACACAAAAATTTATTCCTACATTTTCTTCTAAAAAGAAGAATATATATTTAGGCCTATGATCCACTATGAGTTAATTATTGTGTATGATGTGTGAAAGAGGTCCAACTTCATTCTTTCATATGTGGATACCACTTATCCCAGCCCATTTATGGAAAAGACTATTCTTTCCTTTCTGGGGCTTTCAGTTCTATTCCATTAATCTATACAAGCATCTCATTGTCTGAATTGCTATAGAGCTTTTAGTTAATTTTGAAAATTGGAAGTGTGGGTCCCCTAATTTTCTTCTTTTTCAAGATTCTTGTGGTTATTCTGAGTGTATTACATTTCCATATAAATTTTAAGATCATTCTATCAATTTTGCAAAAAAAGCAGCTGCGATTTTTATATGGATAACATTAAATCTGTAGGTCAAATCTTTTGACTCATAAACACAGGGTATTTTTCATTTATTAAAGTCTTTAAATTCTTGAATAGCAATGTTTTGTAATTTTCAGGAGTCAAGTCTTATACTTCTTTTGTTAACTTTATTCTTATATATTTTATTTTTTTGATGCTATTATAAATGAAACTGTTTATTTAGAGTGTTCATTGCTAGTGGATAGCAACACAATCTTTTAAATTATTGGTCTTGTATCCTGCAACTGTGAAGAATTCATTTATTAGCTGTGATAGTTTTGATATGGGTTCCTTAGGATTTTCTATATTTAAGACCATGTCCTCTGCAAATAGATATAGTTTTATTTCTCCCTTTTCAATCTGGATGCCTTCTACTTCATTTTCTTGCCTAATATCCCTGGCTAGAACCTCTAGTACAATATTGAATAACATATGTCAAGAGTGGATATCCTTATCATTTGCTGATCTCAGGAGGAAAGCATTCAGACTTTCACCCTTAGCTGGGGTTTTTCATAGAGCTTTTTATCACCTTTTGGCAGTCCTCTTCTATCCCTAGTTTGTTGAATGTTTTTGTCATGGAAGAATATTGGATCTAATGTTTTTAAGTTGACATTAAACAGCCAGCATTCAACATTGATAAATAAAACATTTAATCAAATTATACAACTACAATTTAGGTTTAAAAAATGGCATTATCCTAAAGTTTTCTGGTTTTCTTGGTAGCATGTGAATTGATTTTGAAGTCAGTTCAAAAAAAGAAGTAATCCCAAAATATTGTGAGTAAATGTAACATTATGAAAATTAGTGATAATCCTATAAAAACAACTATTCAGAAAAACAGTATACTCCTTATTTTATAAGCAGATTCTATGTTCTAGGACTTACTCTTTAATGTTTACAGCCAAGAATGGTACAAATGCTTCTGCAGAAAATTTATTCCACAAGTTAAAATTGAAATATTATGAGAATAATCATCATCAGAAAGTTGTTTCTAATATTCAGCCAAAGTTGTGTTCCTGGAATTTACCCCATTTACCCTAGTTCTGCTTCCAAGAGTAGACCTACAATAACTTTATCATTTCTTCAGCTGGGAAAAGTATACTTAACATTAGGACAATTGGTTCTAGTGTACCAGATTAGAATTGCTTTTTTTCTGGGTAAGCTTTCTTCCAAGAATATGTCTTGGAAAAAAAAAAATTGCTAAAAACTTACAAACCGCTAATTTTATCATTTATAAATTGCATGAGTATTTGTTCAATGAATGAATAAATTGTAATCATGGTGATTTACAAAACATTGAATCACTATATCCTCCCTCTGGAATTTCCCCAAATAACAAATAATGTTTCAACTTTCTGAAGCTTAGGAATTGGCATAGCACTTTTTTTTTTTTAATTTTTTTTTCAACGTTTTTTATTTATTTTTGGGACAGAGAGAGATAGAGCACGAACGGGGGAGGGGCAGAGAGAGAGGGAGACACAGAATGGGACAGAGAGAGACAGAGCATGAACGGGGGAGGGGCAGAGAGAGAGGGAGACACAGAATCGGAAACAGGCTCCAGGCTCCGAGCCATCAGCCCAGAGCCTGACGCGGGGCTCGAACTCACGGACCGCGAGATCGTGACCTGGCTGAAGTCAGATGCTTAACCGACTGCGCCACCCAGGCGCCCCTGGCATAGCACATTCTAAGTGACTATTTTAAACTCGTCAGTCACATAAACCTACTTATAGGCTTTTGTACAGTTCATTCAGTCCCTAAAAACTAAATTATTTCATTGATACTCTGCCTATCATTGTGCTCAGTTCTGGGGATGTAGTGGGTGAAAAAGTCAGAGAGATCTAGTTCTCATAGAGTGTGTACTCTACTGAGTGGAAGATAGATTATAAACAAATAAGCAAGATAATTTCAGAGAGGGGCTATTGCTACAGAGATAATAGAATAATATGATTTGTAACAACTGGAACCTCCTCAATGCATAGAAATTGGAGAATATTGTCTAAGGAGGACTTTTAGGGAGGTTAATGATGTGCTTATGAGGTAAAACATCACTTATCTCTTAAGAAAGGTGCACTTTTTAAGGCTTTTGTGGGTCTCCTTGTTTTACTTATGAATGAGATGTCACATTAAGAAAAGCCTTGACAAGGCTTGTTTACATATCAAATAATCCGAATCCAAAGGATGATGATGATAACCTGTATTTGCACAGTGTTTGATAGCTTTTTTCGTATTTTCACATTCCTTGCCTCTAATGTGCCTCAGGACAATCCTTTGATGAAAGTAAAACACAGTATTATTCTAAGGTTTAAAAAGAAAAACTAAGTTCAAAGAGATTGAGTAAACTATATATCACACAGTTGGCAAGTGATGGAATTTAGACTAGAACTAAGGTTTTCTACCTAATGCAATACTCTGAATTTTTGTTATTTTAGATTGGTTATTTTGAATTGATCAGGTATGATTATTGGGGAAATTACTTTTGGTGTAAATCTTTAGGAATACTTCTTGATTTCAAACAGGCCACCAGAACAATGATTCCCAGTATGTGATCCCAGGGACAAGCAGCATTGTTGCATGGGAACTTATGGAAATGCAAATTCTCAGACTCCCCTCTCAAACCTCAAATTGGAAACTCTGAGAGTGGGGCCCAACTATTTGTGGTTTAGCAAACCTTCCAGATGATTCCAATACATGCTATGGTTTGAGACTACTAAATTAAAAGGTAAGAAATGGTTATCCCCAAGGCACCTGGGTAGGCTCAGTTGGTTGAGTGTCCGACTTCCACTCAGGTCATGATCTCACAGCTGGTGGGTCAAGCCAGGCAGTTGGGCTCTGTGCTGACAGCTCAGAGTCTGGAGCCTGTTTCATATTCTGTGTCACCCTCTCTCTCTGCCCCTCCCCCACTTGTGTTCTGTCTGTCTCAAAAATAATTTAACAAACAAAAAACCGTCTATTCCCATATTCTTGTGGTTTTTGGTTTTTTTTAATTGACAATACAGTAAAACTTTGGTTGCAGGCATTATTCATTCTGGAAACATGCTTGTGATCCAAAGCACTTCCATATCAAAGCAAATTTCCCCATAAGAAATAATAGAACCACAGATAATTTGTTCCACAACCCAAAAATATTCATACAAAATGATTATAATACTGTAATATAATACAAAATAAAGAAAACACAAAATATAAAGAAATGTAAACAAATTAACTTGCACTTATCTTCGAAAACTTTCATGGCTGGTCAGGAGACAAGAGAAAGGAGGGTTATTGTGTAGGATGACTTTCACTATCACTAACAGAATCACTGCTATCTATTGGCTTAATGAAATCTCTTTCTTTTCATGAAATTTTATCAAGGAACCTATCCAATAACTTAGAATGAAGCAAAGCATTCTTAAGCGTACTCTTGAATGGAAAAGCAAATGACTGTCCATAGGAGCTTTGAAGTGACAAAAAATACACTAGTGCCAGTGTGGGCACCTTCCAAAGTTCTGAAAAATCACTGATTTCTGCCAAACACCACAGCCGAGACGGAGCATCCAAGCATGGGAGACAATCACCCACAATCCCACAGCAAGAGAGACAGAGAGAAAGAGAGAAAGACAGAGAGAGAGAAGAACCATAGGCTCAGTTGTGATCATGTGATGTTTGGCATCATGTACTACTCGTAAGACATCACTCATTTATCAAGTTAAAATTTATTACAAATGTTTGCTTGTCTTGTGGAACATTCATAGAACAAATTACTCGCAATCCAAGGTTTTACTGTAAATATGTTTAAACTTTAATTTTAACTTCATTTATATACATAGATAAAATTATTGTATTGATAAAAATATGACGGTTTAATTTCATGATTTTTAGTGAAATCTGAAAAATTTCACACAAAATAGTAGCAAGAATTTGTAACATCTATCTTTGTAAGCAAGAGATCAAAAAATTATATCGTATATATCTCTGGTAGGAATGTGATTTCATACATCAGAATTCTCTTCCTTGGGAATCTAGATCAAATAAATAAAATCCTCGGTATGTAAGTAAATATTACAAGGAGGTTTACTGCAACATGTAGTATATACTACTCTGTACAGAGTACAGATCTCTGTACAGAGATCCACTGTAGTAAATAACTAGAAGTAAAGTGAATTCCTATCAGTTGGGAAATAGTTGAATAAATTATGGTATATATTGAATAATTTATAGCCATTTAAAATAATTAGTTAAGGCTACCCAAGTGAACTAGAGAGACTGTCATTACAGTTGGGTAAAAACTGCACCTTTTTGGAAAATAGACAATGACAGAACAGCACCTATGTATACACATGTCCATCCATGTGCTTATTTAATTATATGAGAGAGATGAAGAATATGACAAAATGCATTGTAAGTTCTTAAATGGCATAACTATTGGCACAGGGACTGATTGCTAATGTGAAGTAGATAAAGGTCATATTTTATAATTATATGCTTTTATCAGTTAGAGAGCTGTCTGGACGAATAGCCCTTTAATCACATTCTGCCTACCCTACAACCATGTCATGATGATAGATAAGAAGCAACATACTACAATAGTGAAGAAGCTAAATTCTGCAACCTTAAGGCCTTTAGTCCAAATCGGGCTTTACTACCAACAGCTATATAGCCTAAGAAAGGCTACTTAACCTCTCTGTGGCTCTTTTTTTCTTTCAAGTTTATTTATTTATCTTAGAGAGAAAGAGAGAGAGTGCAAGTAGGGGAAGGGCAATGAGAGAGGGAGAGAATCTCAAGCAGGCTCTGTACTGTGAGCACAGAGCCCAATGCAAGGCTCAAGCCCACAAACCTCTAGATCATGACCTAAGCCGAAATCAAGAGTCGGACACTTAACCAACTGAAACACCCAGGCACCCCTATGGCTCAGTTTTCTTACCTATTAAATGAGAACATAATTGTACCTATCTCATAAGTTTGTTGTAGGATTTAATAAGTTAATGTATCTACAAAGCTTAGTACTATACCTATCACTGTTCTAAATGAATTAATCTAAGAGTTACTATAACAATCAGCTTACAAAGTATTTAGTTTTATACAAGTTACACATCAAACAAAAACTATCACTGTAATTATTAAACCATATATTTAATACATATAACAGACCTGTACAAAGTAGGTATTCAAGAGTTACTGTTTGTCCCTAAGGTACAAATGACCATCTTCTTCCTTCTCAAAGGACTACTACCACTCTTCCTTCTCTTCCCTCTTCTCCCAACTTCCTTGGAAATGGAAATTTATCAGTTTCTACTATACCCTGGTATTTCTTCAACAAGTAAATAAAGGCTTTTATTTCTGATAACTAGAGGGAAGAGGGTTAACAAAAGACATACATTAATTTATTCAGCAAATGTTACTGACTATTACTGCTGACAGAGTGAAGGCTCTTGGAAAGGGCAGTGATGAGGGAGGACAGGTTCTCTACCTACCAATTTATATCAAATTAATTATTTACATTATGTTATGTGACACAAAGGAGAAATAAAGAATGAAAAGAAAGCACAAGTCAATGAATTCAGAAATGAACAAAAAAACTAGGCAGAGGCCAGGACACATAGAGCTCTATAGGCCACATTCAAGGTATTTGATGTATCTAAAGCACAAGGGGAAGGGACACTGGAAGGGACACAAATCAGAATTGCCTTTTTAAACAGTTATACATGATGGAGACGCCTGGGTGGCTCAGTCAGTTAAGTGTCAGACTCTTGATTGCAGCTCAGGTAATAATCTCATAGTTTGTGGGATTGAATCCCGTGCTGGGCTCTGTGCTGATGGCATGGAACCTGCTTGGGATTCTCTCTGTCCCTCTCTCTCTGCCCTTCCTCTCTCTCTCTTTCTCTCTCTCAACATAAAAACAAAAAAGACTGAAGACAACCTTCAAACAGTTACACATGATGGATTGAAAATGTACATGTTTCCTGCCACTCCTGAAAAGACACTGAAATGATAATAGAGCAATAAAAAGGTAGAAGTGTAAAAGGACAGACGGAATAGGAAAGGACACAGGAGATGACGCAAGGACAGAAGACGTCAAACGGTTCACCAGATGGAAGCAGTGAAGGAGTAGTAACTGCTTTACTGAGCAGAGGGAGCTGAAACCTCCAGAGGCAGATAGCAATGAGAAGCTGGCTTCTCACCTCACAGAGTCTCAGAAAAACTCAGAAACGGAGTTATCTTGTACTGATTCCACAGAAGATGGCATTAGGGAGAAAGGCTAAAAAAGGAGAACTGTCACTCTTTTTTTTTTTAATGTTTATTTATTTATTTTTGATGGAGAGAGACACACAGAGAGAGAGAGAGAGAGAGACAGAGAGAGAAAGAGAGAGAACAAGCAGGGGAGGGTCAGAGAGAGAGAGGTAGACACAGAATCCGAAGCAGGCTCCAGGCTCTGAGCTGTCAGCACAGAGTCCGATGTGGGGCTCAAACCCACGAACCATGAGATCATGACCTGAGCCGAAGTCAGATGCTTAATGAACTGAGCAACCCAGGTACCCTAGGAGTGTCACTCTTAAGATGTCTCAAGGCTCAAGTCTCCATCCACACAACTCCTGTGGTCTGGTGATTACCCTTACCCAAACTTGCAAATAGTTTTCCCCTGGAGATAGCAAAGGAAAGTCTCCAGACCTAAGGCACCAGAAGTATAAGAAGGCAGAACCATGAGAGGCCCCAGATTGGAAAATAAAAGCAGGCTGGGGCACCTGGGTGGCTCAGTTAGCTAAGGGTCCAACTTTGGCTCAGGTCATGATCTCACAGTCTGTGAGTTTGAGCCCCACATCAGGCTCTGTGCTGACAGCTGCAGAGCCTGGAGCCTGCTTCGGATTCTGTGTCTCCCTCTCTCTCTACCCTTCCCACATTCACACTCTGTTTCTCTCTCAAAAATAAATAAACATTAAAAATTTAAAAAAAAAGAAAAGAAAAGTAGGTAGCCTTTAAATATTGCCCCACATCCCTAGTAAAAGATTAGATAGCCCTCTCTGATATTTGGGGGGTGCTCCAATTCAAAATAACTTGAATCACCCTGCAGTGAACACCCTGTTTTCAAGCCTTACTAATATACCTAGAGCTTCAACTCCATATCTTACTGGTATTTATATTTGATTATTTGGATGAGCAAACATCTGAGAAATCTTACAACATGAAAAATGACAACAACAAAACAAGTTATTCAGAGAAAAAAGATACAAGACAGAAGCACAGATGGGGGAGTTAAAAAATATATAATACGGTCAGAAAGATAAGAAGAGATTATAGTATGCATGAAATAAGAAACAAGAACAACTACTAAGCAAAAAACTATGCATATCTTAAAACTACAACAGTTGAAATTGTGATTTGATAGAAGGCTCAGAAGAGAAAGCCTAGGAAATCTCCCAAAAATTAGAGCACAAGGAGTAGGAGGTGGTAGAGATGCAAAACTGAAGAGAAATGAAAATTAGAGATTCAATCTTAGCGGCCAAAAATTCAACATAAAAGAGTTCCAGAGAGGGACTACACAGAAAAACAGAAGGAAGAAAAGAAATAAATCAATACAATTTCTCAAGATTGCAGGATTCAAAAGTGAGTCTGTTTGAAGTGCTGAGTATCCATCAGGATGAATGAACAAAAGTGAGCACAGCCGATAGAGAAGACACCAAACCTTCCAGAGAAGAGATGAATCAGGCTAATCAAAGGATCTGGAGTCAGAACAGAAATAGACTTCTCAGTAGCAATATGCATCCATGCAAATGAGAAGTTTGGAGTCATCTTTCCAGTTGAGAGTGAGTGGTGATGCCACTCTTCAACTTAAGGAATACAGGAGCAGGCCCAAGTATGTACAGGCGATGAGAATTGGGCTCATAGGAATCTGAGCTGTAGAACACAGAAAAGTAAGGTAGGGGAGCTTTAAATAAGTTACTCGTCTCTCACCTTCATTCAGACTGAGCTCAGCTGTTCTGAGATTTCCTCATTTACCCACCTTCTTAGTGCCTGTCACGGAGATCAAGTAGTATTTGAAATTCTAGTCACAGGAATGATTCCCAGATTCCCCTTACTTTAGGGAGATCTCTACCTGAGAAGATAACTCCCTCCCCTCCATATTTTGAAAGAGCCATAGGGAGGGGGAGAAGAAAGAAATGGAAAAGGATTGAATAAGCAGGGAAATCACAGTATTGACCCTTCAGAATTACCCCTGAAAGAGGATGGCTTAGCTTATACAGATGGGAGCGCTGGGGGCCTGTTCACCTCTACACCAATTCCTCCTTGTCTTAATGCAGGGATCATTCAGAAGGAAGCTGTGTCAGAGACCTGCCTGTATTTTTGGACTATTAATGCCTCATATATCACTTAGTATAGCAACTGGTGCTTAGTAAAATCAATCTCACCTGCTCTCCCCTCCTTTACTGTTCAGCAACTCCTTCGGAGTGTGGGTGGGGAAGTAAATGCAAATCTGTATTGCTTGGTTTACTTGATGGGTAGGCTCTTGTTAGTTCAAATAGTTGGCAAAAAATTTTTAAAGATTGTGAATTGAAATTCTTGTCATCTCATCCTTCAGCATTGAAAATAATGACCTTGAATGCAGTTTCTACATTCCCCACACCTCTTACCGGAGCTGTTAATAAGTGACAAGAAAAACTGGTTTGATTCATCTGCTAATGAGCTGTAGAGATGGTCTAAAGATCAAAGAAAAAAAGCAAAACCTTAGGAGATTTAGATGAAAGCAAAAATATTTCAGACAAATAAATTCAGAAAAATGAACATACAGGTGAACTACTTATTGTGGAAACACGGGGAAGAGTAAGCAAGAGGCGAGGAACAGGATAAACAAATACGGGGAAAGTTATTTTCAGAATCTGTTTACCTAATAATATTGAGCACTGAAATCAAACAGTAGAGGGTCATGAGAGAGATCTGCATTACTCCACTTAAGCAATTAGAATCTAGGTAGTATAGAGCTAAATTACTCATTTGGACTCCCACATAACAGTTTGCTCATACAGTAAATATGAAAGCACAGCATTGCATTGCAGGTTGTTCTACAGGAGGGTGTCTAGACTGGAGGACTGGGAGGCAAGGACAGCTGGAAAGGGCCTTATTAAAGTGTGTTTACATTGCTCCAAACATACAGTAGATATTCAATATTTTTTGACAGTGAAATTATTTTGAAATAGTCAATTTTATCTAAAAACCATCCAAAGCAATGTGCATAAAAACAAAAAGCAAACGAAACCTTCAGATTTTAGTTTGTCTTGATTCACAATAAAAATACTCCTAGTTATACCAATTGTCCTATGAATCAGGTCAAAATGATTCAACTAGTGAATGCTTATCTACTGTGATTCTATGCCTAGTATTTATAGTAAGTTTACCACAGTGTCCTTACACAGGAAATGATTTATCATAAACTGTCTATATAAATATGCCCACAAGGTCAGGATATTCCACTTCGAAAATAAAGAATCCTCACCTAATAAAGGTTAAATCAATCTTCAGGTTATAAGCGAGTATCAAACTCTGCCCCAAAACAATTTAAAAACAATGAAACCCATTTATAGTAAATGTGAACCCATTTACTATAACCGTGTGGCCCATACTTATTAACACTATTTTGTAGTTGTAGCTCCATGAGTAAGCCCGTTCGCCTTAGAGAAGTGTTGCAACAGAAGAGTCCCAAGGCTTCATTTTACAGATTGAAAGAAGGATCTAAAAGCAATTTCTTCAAGGTTAAGCACAGGTGTGTGTGACAGATATGAACTTAACCCTTCTCCCCTTTAAACCCAGGTCTTGTTGTTGTTTTCAGTATTCCAGTGCAGAAGTGATAAGACAAGTTGTGCATTCTTAACTGCCAATTACGGATTAATCGACAGTGAATATTAATACAAATAAGATTTCGTTTTGTGAAATACGTAAGAGAATTAGAAAACAAAGTCAAAGGCAATAAATTAAAATCTGCTTATTCATAGTATTTATGCATCAAGAAAAACTGAATTGGATAGATAGGAAATGTATCTTACGGTGAATTTCAGTAATAGCAATAAAAAGAACTCTGGAATTAAATTTTGTCTCTAAATCATCATCGTTAGAAATCATTTTAAACGTGCTTTCCAGGCACACTTCTCTTTCTCTGTAGACGTCTGACTTGATTATTCGCCTATTCGTCTTTAAAATTTAACTTTCTCAGTTTGTCTTCAGTTGTAACGACTTTTCAGAAAAGTAAAACTAGACAGACCACGGAGAGCCACACACATGCAGTAAAGTTGGAGAGACAGGAAGCTGAGGGGCAGACGGAGGCTGGGAAAAAAGTACGGAGAAAACGAAGATTTCTCTATCCCCCTCCCCGCTGCATCGTGCACCTGCAGCCCAAGCTGGGGTCCCGGCAGGGACGAGGAGTCGCGCCTCTTGCAAGGCCACCTCGGGCCCCTGACTGAGCGCGGAGGGGGCGCTGCGGGTGCCTCAACCGGTCTGCCGGCCCGCGCCGGGCTGCGATTGGACGCGCCGCCGCCAGCCACCAGCCCAAACACTAAAGCGCTGGGAGGAGGCGGGGGGAGTTCTAGCGAGTCGAGGGCTTTGGCTTTTTCACGTCTCCCCCACCCCCTACCCTTCCTCTCCGCACTCCATGCCGGGTCTCTCTCTCCAGCTCGCCGCGTCTGGCTGGCTCCCGCCGCAGGAGACTTGGCGCAAACCTAACCGCCGCCGCCTCGCGCGCTTCCAGCCCCAGCCTCTCCGCCTTCCCCTGCGCCCCCCGCTCGCGCCATGGGGCCAACCTGCGGCTCCTAAGAGTTGCCGCTGGGAGCAGCGCGCTCTCCCGCCCATTTCCCCACGAGCGGGCGATGGCTTAGGGCGCCAGAGGGGCCAGCCCAGAGGTACCGGGAAGGGGAAATTCGGCCGGCCGACTGGGGAAAAAGAGGCCAACCATGAGTTTCCACAAGGAGGACGGAGTGAGCAGCCTGTGCCAGAAGGCGCTGCACATCGTCACCGAGCTGTGCTTCGCGGGCCAGGTGGAGTGGGAGAAGTGCTCGGGCATCTTCCCCCGGGACAGGGGCAGCCAGGGCGGAAGCAGCACAGGTAACCGGGGAGGGCCCCCCTCGTGTCCGCGCGCTCTGCGGGGACCCCGCGCAGCGCCAGGGCGCCTGTGGGACGCCGCGCCTTCCTACCTCGCTCCTCTTTCCGCTCAGCTCCCGGACACCTGGAGCGTGGGTTCTTCGGGTTTTGTCGGCTCGACTCCGCCTGCCCGGCTTCTTCCACCTCGCCGGCGTGCTCCGAACCCGCCGCGCCGTCCCTCGCTCGCCGCCGCTCTCCCACGCCTGCGGGCTCCCTTCCGGGGTGGCGAGGCGAGGCGAGCGAGGGCGGCGGCGCACAGCCTGTTACCCAGCGCTGCCTGCGAGAGCCGCTCGCCGGCGGGACTCCAGCTGCCGTCTCTCGTGTCGCGGGTCGCGAGCTTGGGGAAGGGGCCGGGCCGGAGAATCCCTGCTTGGACGCGAAAAACCGCCTTGCAAATAGGGTTGCCTTGGCCTCCGGGAGCGGAAAGGCTCCGGGGGCGGGGGAGGGGGGGTGTGTGTAACTCGCGGCTACAACCTGTCGAGCTTTTGACAGTGTCCGAACCCCTTATTAAATGTGATCTTGGAGGGTTTCGTGACAGCGTTGGCAAAACAGGGATTCTTTTTTGAGGCGACAACCAAGGCTCGGGTCACATATAAAGTGGAGGAAAGAGAAAAGATTAGAAATTCTTTCTACACACATGCTGTCATGCACACCCCAACGCACGGGCATCCTCCCTCTCCCTTCACGAAACTTGGAAGAAATGGGGTGAGATGGAGAAGGACACCGACCGACAGAAATCTGGAAGTGGAAAGAAGCCTCAGGTGACAGGTTTTTCTCCGAGGGTTGAGGGGAACCGTATCAGAACTAGTGTTTGGTCACTCCTGGGGAAAGGGTTTTAACCACCTGCGCAGTGCTTGGTTAGTGTAGCCTGTTGTCCGTTCACACAAGCGAGAGGGACTCCAGAGTTGCGGGCCGCGTGATTTCGAGAGTCCCTTGTGACGGTCGCTTGTGGCTTTGGGCGACCAACAAGCACTGCTTTCGGGATTTTCGGCAACGGGCTGGAAGATCGCCATCTCTTCTGTAGGTCTTGTTTCTTCCCCTTTGCTTTCTGTCATTTTTGTCCTCGTGGCGGGGCTTCGTGGCTTGAGGGCAGCCAGGGCAACAGGTGAGAGCTGGACCGCTCAACTCAAGCGGAGCGCGACTGCCCACAGCTCTGCGGACTGGGGAAGGGGGCCAGGAGGGCGCACTGAGTGAATCTCTCCCAGCCACCACCACCACCACCAAAGAAAAGGGAGAGGAAGGGGAGGTGGGAATAGATGTGGTTTAGCTTTTCCCTACCAGTATTTAAATGGACTATCTGCAGGGTTTTCAAATTCTCTGATCGTGGCAACCGGAACCAAGAGAGGCTTCTTTTCCGTCTGCGGTTGGCAGAACCTGAGAGATGCTGCTACTTGAACCCTGGAGCGGAAGGGTACATTATTGGTGCTGTCCCCATGCTGGACACTTAGACGTTTTGTGCATATACAAATAAAACAGTCTTTTTTCACTTGTTCAGTAGGTGTTGAATTCCAACGAGTGTATCAAACAACTATTAGTGGAAGGAACTGGGTGAACACAGTGTATATGTGTGTCACGTGCATGGTTGCTAAGCATGAGATAAATACCCAAAATAGTGTGACCTTAAAAGTCCTCTGTGTTGATATTGGATAAACTCTTCTGAAACATCTTTAGCGATCGACATTCTAAAGATAAGACTCCGAGAAGGGGGTATAGTGGAAGAAATTAAAGTATTTAAATTTAAATACCTGTAATTTGGTCATTTAACGGTTGATGCTGTGATCATCTGTTTGTGATCATACAGCAAGAAGTAGTCTCCTGGTTCTCAGATTGGCTGCTAATGAGGAAAACTGTGCAGTCGGAAACCAATTGCTAGCTTATAAATCTTTCTAAATATACAACCATATAAACTTAAGGTAAAACACAGTATATGAATTGCAGAAAGGGTGTTGAGCGTGTCCTAAGCCCACAAGAGGTAGTCGTAGTTCCCATTCCTTTTGGCCTTTCCCTTGGAAAGAAAAATTGGGGAAAAATGAGTCTAAAACAATTTCATGGATATTTTTCTTCTGTAAAGAGAAAATATATGCTATTCAGATGGAGTATTTGATTTAATATATGAATATATTTTTAGTGGCTACCACTAAAGAAGACATTCTGTAAGGTTGTATGAGATCTAAAGATGCACAAGATTACTTTACATTTTCCATTTGTAAATCTGTACAATTAGAAATAAAATACTTTAATCCATAAATAAACTCCCAATACCAAAAGATATCTGCAAAATGGATTCACATATTACCTACTGAATCTTTATATTAGCCACTCAGCTTCACATTATTCTTTGTAGTCGATTTTCTTGTAACTTAGCACTTGTGCCCTTTATTCTAGGTCTCTAAATATATGTGCTGCCGAAGCGAGCAGTAGGTCTCTAAATAAAAACACTTCCAGTAGGTGACCCTTCTACTCACTGTTTGTTGAATAGGAAACACATTATTGGTAGGAGGGCATCTACATTGAATGGCACAGTGGTTATTTACTTTGAATGTTAATCAGCACTGCCCATATGGTGTCAGTTATTCAAAGGGTGAAGTGACAATTACAGGCTTCCAGATTGTGTATATTTTTAGATTCCTTCCCATAGGAGTAGAGGGGGAGAAATTCTGGTAATCCCAATTAAAGTCATTCTACATTAAAGAACTTATGAATCACACATATAAATAATATATTCTCCTACCAGTGTTTTAAGTGCCAATAAAGAGCGGGCTCCACCATCCTCTTTACTGTAACAGCAGTAGCAGAAGCATCAGCAGTGTTATTGGCATTAAGGATCTACCAATCAAGTTGACTAATCCCATATTTTCTTAAGATTTGTGACGAATTAGACTGCATCTGCCAACACCAATTAATTTACTTTTTTGGAATAGTTTATTAGAGACATTATTGATGTCAGCATTACTAGCACACTGGAAAGTTCATCATGTGTAATTTTTAGAAAATCAAATGTTTGCCCTCTCTTTACCTCTGACCCCCACCCCCACCCCCAATAGACATGTCACCAACTAAATTCATCTTTGTGCACAATATGATTTAATACTTAGGGAACATACAAAACAATATATCAGCCAAAAATGTTATTTTTCAGATATACCATGACTAATACACATAATAGTTTTGGAACTGCATTTGGGTTCATTTCCGGTCAGTCTTTAATTGCTGCCCCATATCCAAATGCTTATGAGGTTTTAGGAAAGTATGTTGCTTAAAAGGCAGGCCTCATAAACCATAGCTAATCAAACCCCCTGAAGCACATAGTCACATCACAATTGTATAGACCTAACCTTAATTTAAATATTTTCAATAAACATTTAATTCATCATTGTTTTGATTTTGCATTTTAATACTTTTAATTTGGGACTAAAAATTCTAAAATAAAAGTTTAAACAATTTCTTTCTCAATTTCTATGTGTATTCCTGAATTTTGTAGATGTAGGGATCAGTAGGTATATGGCAAAGAATTTCTTTGAAGTTACTTGACTAATAAAGGAGATTGCTAAGTAAGATTTTTAAAATTACACTGTGATTCTCTGAGATTGAGGCATTTTAAGTCTATGATAAGGGCTTAAAATGAGTAAGGGTGTTTCGTAGGTTTTTCTCTACAGACACAAAGCAAATGATTACTTAATCTAGAATTCTGGTACAACTACACACTGAGTTTTACACATTCTAATGATTGTATAAAGAGTTACAATTTAGAAATATAGTGGAAATTTTTCCTCAAAACTTGTAAATATGAGACAGAGTAATTGAACCATAATAAATTCAGATACACCCATATATGAAGAAGGATGTAAGAAAGGATTTTTTTCCTTCTCCCACATTGTCACTCCAATGAAGAATGCCACTCCAATCAAGAAAGTCTCATTTTTACATGATCATCAATACATACTATGCTTGGTATCATTTGTTCCCAAGGGAAATGAACAACTGCTTTCAAAGGCCAAGCCAGTGTCCGCAAACACCTACTTTTCTTAATTCTGAGATATCAGTATTTTGACAATATTGACAGGATTTGTTTTGCTTTCATCTTTTTTCTTCTTGAGACAAATTAAGATCTATATTTCTTCTTTTTAAAAAAAAATTTTAAGTTTATTTATTTTGAGAGAGAGGCAGGGAGGGGCAGAGAGGGAGAGAAAATCCCAAGCAGGTTCAGCGCCACCAGCACAGAGCCCAATGTAGGGCTCAAACTCACCAACCAGGAGATCATGACCTGAGCTAAAATCAAGAGTCAGATGCTTAACCACCTGAGCCACCTAGGCACCCTTATATTTCCTCTTAAATGAGCTGTGAATCTCTGAAATCAGATCCTTACAAGAATGATTTTATATATAAGATCTATAGCTATCCATTTCATTCAAATCCCATTGTCTTTAAAACTTAATCATTTTGTTTTATGGAAAAAATTAGTTATTATTTGGATACATCTACATTCATTTACAAGATTTTTTTACAAGATTCTGGCAGAAGATAAACATTATCACAAATGTTTATTGGAATCTCTAATGCCAATTAAAATTATCTATATTTTGAAAATACAATTGTGTTCTTCCTGATGTATACATTAAGTCAGTAGAACATAAGCTCTTTGAGAGCAGTGGTTTGTCTACTGTCTTATTCTCAGTGCCTAGAAAAATCTATGGCTCTTAGTCTCAATAAATATTTGTTGGATTAATGAAAGAATGAATGAATTAATAAATTCATCCTCAAGAAGCCACAGAACAAAAGGCTTGAAATATCAATGAACTAAATTATGAGTTTTGATTAATTACAAGAAATCGTATTTTGTTTATGATAATAGCAGAAATTAGAGCATTTTAGGTATTTAAAACCTAGAATATGAGCAAAATACTCACAAAAAAGCAACTGAACATCATATGGGTATCTGTTGACTTCCCACAGAGTGTGTTCAGGTAGAGCTATGATCCAGTGGCTAAATTTGTAAGTGTTGTGTAATAAATGTATTAAGTTTATGCAAGTTCTAGAAAAGTGGGAATATCTACTTAAAATATCAATTTATAATAGTAAAAGAAAGCTTGTTTGCTTAAGTAGAAACTAGCATGGGGAAGATAATCATCTTTTTTCAAATGCCTATTAGTCATTCCAGTTACAACTAGAAGTCATTATTTTGCAATGTTGAAAACGAAGGCAGGGAAAGTTAGCAACTTCCCCTCAAATCAAGCTAGTTAATGAAGCAGCAAGGATAAAAACCCAGGGTTCCTTAGGTTCCACAAAAAGTAAGCATAGGAAGATTTCCTAGGGGCATCCTTGGTGCCACAGGGCACTGGAACAAATGTTTGTAAAAAATAGGCTCTTACCTATCATTATACCGTTGGCTATAATTAGTGATGTATTGGAAGGTATTAAGATTTCTCAGTGTGTAATTATGACCCAAATTCCAAAATTTCCTTTTGTTAGATATACTGTCATACAAGCGTAAGACACAACATTCTTTATTTTTCTTACTTGAGTACAAGCATGCATATAATTAAGTGTACATGAGAGTTAATTCATGAATGCTTAGCTAAATATAATTGATTCATTTGAACAGTAAAGTCATGTAAAAGATTTTACTGTGTTTGAAATGCACAACTTTGAATGCATATAATTATAAATATAGCTCCTTCTGTATGTCCATAAATAAGCCTATAATGAAAACAGATATTAAATTTCTGGTTAAATTATTTTTGTTACTTTGTCATTAGAAAAATAATACATTAAAATCAATTTTTGCTTTATTTTCCTACCATTTTTTGGGTATGTAAGTTTAGTAGTCAACCATCTATATATGTCATTATTAAAATTCAGTGCTATGATATCAAAGAAAACTAGGCCTCCTAATAGGAAGTGTTATTATTAAAGTTCAATAAATTATGTTGTTTATTTGTAATTTGTACAATACTGATTTTCTCTGTTGGTGGAATATCCAGCACTGGCAAAGTTTAGAAACAGTCCCTGACTGAAGCGATGACTTCTTGTTATTATATAATAGTTTTCTTTTTCCTTATTTTATTTTATTTTATTTTATTTTATTTTATTTTATTTTATTTTATTTTATTTTATTTTTTAATGTTTATTTTTGAGAGAGAGAGAGAGAGACAGAGACAGAGACAGAGACAGAGACAGAGTGCAAATGGGGGAGGGGCAGAGAGGGAGAGGGAGACCCGGTATCTGAAACAGGCCCCAGCCTCTGAGCTGTCAGCACAGAGCCCACCGTGGAGCTCCAACTCGGGACTGGTGAGATCATGACCTAGGCTGAAGTCGGACACTCAACTGACTGAGCCACCCAGGTGCCTCTTTCTTTATCATTTTAAATATCCTAAATGACTACTGAAACTGTAAAAGCTGACATCAACATGACTTAGGTAGACTGTCTGAAAATAAAGCTGTATCTATATATCTATATCTATATCTATATATCTATATATATAGATATATATACACACACACACAGAAATACTGTATATGTATACATAAAATCATAAAATTGTTCTGTGATGCCTCAGAGCTAGAAGGGTAGAATGATGAAGGTGGGAGGGACTGATACTACCTTTTTTTCATCCGGGTGGATCCTGAAGTGTGTTACGATCTGCTATTTAACATTCTGTTATGGAATAGAGAACATTACAGTCAATTTAAAAAACCTTGTAAATGTCAATGTGTTCATACTGCAGAATTATTTTAATCAAACAATGAGGACTATAGCTTACAGTCTTTATTATTCCCTTAATTCTGTTTCAATAGTCATAGATTTATAGGAATAATGGATAAAACAGTATTAAGCTTATTATCATTTCTAATATGTTACAATATGAATTGTTACTATATCTGAGAAGTGGTTTTAACATTATGCTTTTATTCAACAAATATTTATTGAACACTTAGGTAAAAGCCACTGTGCCAGACATAAAATGTACTTGTACTAGGCGGCCTGGGTGGCTCAGTCAGTAAAGTGTCTCATCCTTGATTTCAGCTCAGGTCATGATCTCACGAACCATGATTCCTCCATCAGGGTTTGCACTGGTAGGGCAGAGCCTGTTTGGGTTCCTCTCTCTCTGCCTCTCCCCCGCTGGGTGCATGTGCACACGTGTGCCCTCTCTCTCTCAAAATAAATAAATAAACTTAAAAAAAATAAAATGTACTTGTACCATTAATTAAATGCTGTACATAGTTCAAGTTATTGTAAATGTAGAATTAATAGATAATCACAGATTATAAATTATTTACTCCATTATGAACATGTGTAAAGATTTTTTTATAAGTTAGGATACTTTTATATCATATTGAATACCATATTTGATTGAATCTAAGATGCTATTGATTATAAGATGCACCATTATTTTATATGGTACCAAAAAGAAAAAGAAATGTCACTAAATAAATTATAACTTGATACTTTGTTATCACATAGAGTTTTTATTTCACATTTATGTCGAGACTTCTTTTAAAACAGGCATAAATTGTTGAAATCATATATCACTCTTGTACAAACATAAAAAGTAAAATAAAAGACATAAATGGGTTAAAATAAGTTTAAATTTGACCATGATTCTTCTGAATGGCTTTTTGATTTCAGAATTGGTGACACCATTGTTTTTCCACTCATTATTAGGCTCTGTGCCATCAAGAGTGCTGTCAAGAGTGGTAATGGTGCATTTTTTCCCTTAAAAGAATTCATAAAAGATATAAAGGCCATTTGGTGTTGTGCTCTAAGCTACCTGTACAATTATGTGCAATGTTCGCAATGTTGGCAAACTCACTGACTCACTGCCTTCTCCACCTATCCCCCAAAAGTTTGTCTTGTAAGGTTTAGTGCTAGGCTTTACTGTTTTCTCCACTGTTTTGGGTTTTTTTTTGGTTGTTGTTTTTTTTTAAGCCACTTGGACTCATTCTATGGCTTTTTATATTGATGCCTTTGTTTTGCACATACACAGAGAAAATTATGACATACTTACTTCCTAGCTATTAGTGATTGTAATAAGCCATTGATACTAAAATATATTCAGATTTCAGAAAATGTAAATGTTTTAAAATATGCATATTATAATCAACTCAATATAGTATTAATACAAAGTTTTTATCATTTATTGAAATTCAAGAAAAAGGCAAATCAGTACTGTTAAAATGGAAATTATAAGAAGCATTGTTGCAAGGATAATATGTTGATTGATTATGTATTGGATATATAGATGAAAAAGAGACTGCTAGTTATTTCCAAGTATTCATTTCCCCCCTTTTATTTCACAGTATCAGAATCCTTTATTTTTATTTAGATACATAGCAGCATTAAAATAACTTATTTTTTTTTAATTTATAAATGACAACTTTTCTCAGCTTTCTTTCTGGTTTGCTGCAGCCACATGACTAAATCTGACCATCAGAATGTTAGTGGCAGTGATGTGTACTACTTCCAGGCTGTGCCCTTAGAATTAACGGACAGACTCTCACCTTCCCTTTCCCCATGGTATTCTACCACCTAACTGCCTGGAACATGGGCATGGTAGCTTGCCATCTTGGACATTAAGGAGAAGGCAAAAACCTTTGAATAGCAAAGCACAAATATAAAAAAAAAAAAATTAGGACTCTAGACACCTTGAACCTGATGTGTATGCCCTGGCCTGCTTATGCTGGAATAGTTAATTACATGAGAGAGAAATAAACTTCTTCTACCTTGTTTAAGTCACTGTTAGTTTAGCCTCTTGTTATAGAAATCAGAATTATGCCCTATTATAATATTAGAGTTGACTCTTGAACGACACAGGATCCAACTGTGTGGATCTACTTATATGCAGATTTTTTCTAGTACAGTACTCTAAATGTATTTTCTCTTTTTTATAATTTACTTAATAACATTTTATTTTTTCTAACTTTATTATAAGAATACAGTATATAATATAACATATAAAATATATGTTAATCAAGTGTTTATATTATTGGCAAGGCTTCTGGTCAACAGTAGGCAATAGTTTTAGGGGAGTCAAAACTTATATGGCAGTTTTCAACTGGGTGGGACTTGGTGCCTCTAACCCCCTCATTGTTTAAGGGTCAACCACAACATCATCTGAATAGGATAAATAGGTTAACTTCAAAGATAATTCCAAATTTTTATCTTAGAAACAGTTTCCCTCAGCTTTCTTTGAGTAAGAGTTGTTGATTTTGGGGCACATGGGTGGCTCAGTCAGTTAAGCATCCGACTTCAGCTCAGGTCATGGTCTCATGGTTCATGGGTTTGAGCCCTGGATTGGGCTCTGTGCTGTGTGGAGCCTGCTTGGGATTCATTCTCTCTCTCTCTCTCTCCTCCCACCCCCACTCTGTTCCTCCTCTACTCATGCTTTCTCTCTCTCTCAAAATAAATTAGAAAAAAAAAGAGTTGGTGATTTGGGTTTTATTCCCCTTCTTTCTCTATGGAATGATGCCGTAAATATGGTCTATGTTCAGGCAATAATGGGAAGAGACCAAAGAACAAAAGGCTTGAAATATCAATGAACTAAATTATAAGTTTTGATTAATTATAAGAAATCATATTTTTGTACATTTTGAAAATTAAAGAACTAGAACTTTAAAATTAAAAAAAAATGATACAGGAACCACAGATAAGAATATCAATTAACGCAGTGGTGATGGGAATGGAGAGCACACCAATTGGTCTGTGCTTTTCTGTGTGATCATATCCATCTGTGTAGGTAGTAGACAATTAGATCTAACCCTTTTTAAAAGCCTCAGTGAATAGGACCATGCAAATGTTATGGTCTGGTTACATAGACTTTAGCAAAGTTCTGCTTTACACAAGTTTCTGAGGAATTAGCATTTTTTGGCTTACTCTTCTCTCTCTTTTTTTTTTTTTTCCTTTAACATTTATTTATAAGAGACAGAGCATGAGCAGGGGAGGGGCAGAGAGAGAGGGAGACACAGAATTCAAAGCAGGCTCCAGGTTCCAAACTATCAGCACAGAGCCCGACACGGGGCTCAAACTCACAAACTGTGAGATCATGACCTGAGCCGAAGTCGGACGCTTAACCGACTGAGCCACCCAGGTGCCCCATGGCTTAATCTTCTCTTACTGAGAGTTTTTCAGAACTGGGTCACTTTATTTTGAATTATTAAGACACAATGAAAGAATAAAATCTTTATACCAAAAGTGAGTCAGAGACATCTTGACAGATAAGTAGACAGTGGTAAAGCAATGGTTATGCATATTTATGTAATCAAGCCAGGGTTTGAGCAATTTTAAACCTGATTATCTGGGCACCTAATCTAATATCTGTAAATTTAATTAACTCTTAATCTTCCCAAAATATAATAAGATGAATGTTATATAATGAATTCTTTTTAACTATTCAGAGACATTGAAAATTTGAGATAGGGTCTACTCATCAAGTTTGCCTATTGCAAGGGTAACTTCAAAGGCCCTGCAGAGAAGGCAAGCAAAGCCATTTATATTCATCACCCTGGCCTCCCCATGGTTGACCTTTTTCCTCCAGTGTTCTTTTCTCTACCTAACCTCCCCAGTCCCCAACCACAAGTTCCTATGCCTTCATCTTTCTCACTTGGAAACTCCAGTCCTTTCACCTTTCTACTTCTCTGTGAATTCTCTGTCAATAGATATGGCACCATACTTAATGATGCATCATTTCATCATTGCAATCGCTTTCTCCTTTGAAATATATTACATCTTCCAGTGCTGTGAGGAAGGGAGACCTCATTCATGAATAAATTCATCTGCTTCTCTATCCCTACACCAGAGCAATCAACTATTTAGGAGGTTTTAAAACCAGGCAAGCTAGTATCCAATGTCAAAAGAACCCTCAATTCTGAACAGAAATCCTGTGTTTTCCTATTCAATTTTCTCCTGTTCTCTACAATTCCTATTTTCAAACTTCCCCCCACTATATCTACATCATCCAAGCTATTCCCAAATATCCCAAAGTAACTGGCAGTTGACCCCAACTCCTACTTTGGAGAGAAAATACTACTTATAAATAAGAATTCACTTGACTTTCTACCCAAGACCTAAAAACTTCCCTGATTGCAGAACCATCCTCTTTTACTTGTAAAGGAAAAAGTGAGGCAATTCTTTCACCTTTGCTTCGGACCCCATCCATCCATTTTCACCATTTATGGGACTTCATTTAATTATTCATTTGCTTAACTTTCTATGTCTTCTTGTGTGCTGATTCCTTCCCTTAAGTTTTAAAACATGCTTGAGTATTGCACATCCTAATAAAACACCTCCATCACCTCCACGTGCTACTCTTTCCTCCTTTCTCTTTCCTCCTTTCCAACATCCAGTTTCCTGAAGGAATGGTCTACTCTCATAGAATCCACTTCCTCACTCCTATTCATTTATTTAACCACATTAATGTACTTAATATAGCCTCTCCTTCACTAATCTCATTGAATTCACTAAAACCTACTTGTTAATGTTAATAGTTACTTATTCTAATTGAACTTACTTTAACATTTTTATGTTGATTACTTCTTAGGATATTCTCCTCCAGGGATGTCTTGGTAGCTGAGTCAGTTAAGTGTCTGACTCTTGATTTTGGCTCAAGTCAAGATCTGACAGTTTTAAGATGGTGCCCCCAGTCAGGCTCCTTGCTGAGCGTAGAGGCTGCTTAAGATTCTCTGTCCCTTTGTCCCTCCCCCCTTCTTATGCTTTCTCTTGCTCGCCCCTTCTCTCTCAAATATATATATGAAAACACATTGACCTGAGTTTGTTTTTTCATACTTTCTCAGGTTTCTATGCACACAGGCTCTTTGTTCCTTTAAGTTCTTTTTCTTTAAATATTGATGTACTCAGGTTTCTATCAAATTTTGTCTTCTCTTTCCTGGATTCAGATTCCACTATTAAAGGAAGTCCTTCAATTTCATCTTTAGTTGCAGTCATGCATTACCAATAACTTCCTCAAAATTTCTACTTGCATGAGCACAAGTACTTCAGACTTAGTATGACCAAAGCTGAAGGCATGGTCTTCCTTGCTTCATCATCCTGTTTGTCTCCCACTAACTCACATTCTTATCCTTCAGTCTTCACACTCCTTAACTGGAACTTTAACTTCCAGTTATCTCCTGAATCTGCTTTTCTCCTCATTTCAGCAGCCCTCATTCAGAACCACTATAATCCTTCAATGAATGACTATTATCATATGTTAACTAGTTTCTCTTCTTCTAGTCTGACCTCCACTCTTATCTTCTCCTTAGCCAGAGTGTTATTTCTGAAATGCATTTCTGACCATTTCAATATCTTTATTTAAAAATGTTTCTGAGGTTATTTATTTTTCTTTGAACTAAGTCCAGACTCATAACATTTTTCATACCATGGTTAAATGTGAGTCACAATCATAAAAAAAATCATTTAAAACATTTTGATGACTTTATAAATTCTCCCAGATTCTTCCTTATTCTTTTGATAGTCAGATACTTTTATTTTGCTAAACAAATTTTGTTGAAAAAATTTATGTCATAAAGACCTAAGTATTAAACAGTTCATTTTGTTTTTAATACCTTTACTGGTTAGCCATAATTACAATAGCAAGCAATGCAAAATATATAAAATACAATAAGCTTATTTTTATAAATTTAGTTTTATTGTTTCAGGATAAAATTCTAATTATCCCAACTTCTTTCACTTTTTGCTGTTGAGAAGAAGGAAATCTCTTTTTCCCTTTGCTGTATGCTTTTGAATGAAAGGAGCTGCAAGATAGGAATCTTGGCCCACCCTCATCTCTGAGAAATGACTTACCAGTTTTCCCCTTCTTTGATGTATGAGCTTCATATCCTCAGGAAACAAATATTCTCTACTCCTCCATGTAGTAAATTTTATGGGGTCCAGTCCTCATGGGGAATACCAGTGGTGGTGCAGCCAGGCTTGTGACTGTATGGTCAAGTCTAATTCAATTCAAGGTGGCAGATTAGCAAATCCACTTTCTGATAGACCTAAGCTGATAGCTGCCTGTATTTTAATTGCTGCCTGTTTGAACATGTGTTTGCCTCTCAGTTGTTTTGAGCACATATGGACAGGAAAATGGAATGTTACTTGTTAGCTTCCTGAAACATTAATATTTACTTAGAAATGCTGGTGTTCATTTTAAACAAATTCACTCCTTTCAGTACCAGTTGTCATCAGATGAGTCTCTCCTCTTGTTACTAATCTGTGAATCACCATTTAGTCCATACTCAATCCATAACTATGCCTCTTTTCTCCTCAGTACTCTTGTTTAAAGAAGAATAAAGAGTTGATAATGACAGCAAACCATCACTGCACTTACTATCCAAATTAACTTTATATACCTTTATATACTTTATATACCTTTATTTAAACCTCACAACATCCTATGAAATAAATATAAATACTTCTATTTTTACGAGACTCTTAAAACCTAAACAACTTGCCCAAAGTCCCTGTGGTGGAGCTGACATTTGAACCCAGATCTAAACTGTGCCAGGGTACAAGCTATATTATATTATCTTCCTGGTAGAAGGATTTCTGCATATTCCTTCTAAATCACTCAGTTTTTAGTCATCTAGCCACCTCAAAATCTACAGCCTTTTAAGTTCTTTTTCAGGTAATTCCCAAAATGTGGATTCAATAGCTCCATAAACATTTTTTGACCATTTGATAAATACCAGACATTACAATAGGTGAATAAATTTGGTTTCTGCTCTGAAGGATCAAGGAATGAGTTTATGTGTAGGATGGGAGCATTTGGAGAAGCAAAATAAGTACAGATGTGCAATCTCTTATCCACAATCACAAAACCTCAAAATCCCGAAAACTGACAATTATTTTGTAAATTGTAGCATTTTGGTATCAACACCCTATCTGAATTGGCATTAAGCTACTTATAATCTTCAGTGATCCCACTCAGTGTGACTAATTCATACATTTCATTTTAGATGTATCAATGTGTTTGGTTACTCAGTGTTATCCCAGATAATGTGTACTATATTGCCTTTCTAATATTCAAAAGAAAATAATTTTTGAAACACATTGTGTCCCAGGAGTTTTGGGTAAGAGAGTGTCAAAAAAGAGGTACTATTTGGATCTGATTGTTGAATACAAATTTGCCAGGAAACCAAATGGAGGAAGATAAATGCAGTGGAACTACACGCAACAGCCTGAACAAAATCACGAGAGAGTAATGAGTGGTCAGGGGAAGGTGTACAGGTAGGAAAGTGACAGAAGAATAAAGGTGACCAGTTCCCAGGGGTAAAATCACAAAGGTGCTGTGGAATGCCTTACAAAGTTTGGATTTGTCCCAGATGGCTAAGAGGTGATATAGAAGAATGTTAGGCTAAGAGAGGTAAGGTGACCATACATCTCAGTTGCCAGGACATGACTCGGTTTCTTCCTGCTACCCAAGCATTATTGATAACACAATTTTTCACTTTCACAAGTAATTTAGTTTGGGTGAAATAGTTTATGGGCCCCTAAATGGTAGAACCAGATAATGATTTTAGAAAGAAAATTGTCAGTAGTAGGGAAAATGGAATTAGGGTCAGAGATTTCCACAGGACTTTTTCCTAAAATGAGAATAACCTTATGAATGCCAAAACCTAGCATGTAGGAAAAATGGCATAAAAGAATGTCATCACATTTTTGTGGGTGAGTAAAAGTTTTCTAATGCCTATAAGTAAGAAGGGAGGCATTTTCAGTTGTGGACTGAAAACAAACTCCATCCTTTCTTCTACCTCACATTGTCCTGCGGTTTCCTTATATCTTGGCTTTTGGCTCCAGCTGAGTTGAAGAAGTTAACTGAGTTAAAATACCCAGAAAAATATAACATAAATGGAGCTGAAAATACATAAATATTATGAATCCATATTTGTAGTATTTATGCCTCCATTTAAAATAATTAGGAAGCAAGGGGCACCTGGGTGGCTCAGTCGGTTAAGCATCTGACTGGCTCAGGTCATGATCAGTTCATGGGTTTGGGCTCCACGTCATCAGGCTCTGTGCTGACAGCTCAGAGCCCGGACCCTGCTTTGGATTCTGTGTCTCCCTCTCTCTTTCTGCCCTTCCGCCACTTGTGCACATGCACATGTTTTCTCTCTCTCTCTCTCTCAAAATAAACATTAAAAAAAGTAGGAAGTATATTGATGTGTTTTTCTTTTTTTCAAGTTACGGGGCTAATGAACAAATTAATAAGTAAAAGTAAATTACAAAATATAAAATATGATCACACATTCTTCACCAATTGAATATAAATGGGAAATATATTTAATGGTTGCTTTAATAAGCAAGTAGAAAATGAAGGAAAATATTAATATCTATGTATCACAGTATGTCAAATTAATTTTTATCTTATAATTAGGTAGCATTAAAAATTTGGAATTATTTCAATTTCTGAATAGATTTCCATTAGGTACAAATTGGGAGTTTCAACAGAACCATTTTATCTTACTAATCAGGAAAATGTAAATTAAAACAAGGTATCATTTTCCCATCATATCAGTGAAAATTAAAGTATAACAGCTTTTCTCTGAGATTACAGGAACTAGTATACTCTTAGGATGTTTTTGTTATAGACACTCTGGGATTCTTTTGGAAATAGCTAATAAAATTAAATATGTGCATAACCTATGACCTTGCAATTCTATTTCTAGACATTTACCTTAGAGAAACACTCACAAATATGTACAAGAAGAAGGGGCAAAGGTGCTCATTATAGCTATGTGGCAATAGCAAAACACTGGGTATAATCTATCCCATAATATCCATCATGGGGAAGTATTATGGAATGCTATGTGAGATGAAGTTAGACCCCAAGGGGTCATTGAATTAAAAAGTAAAGCAAATTGAAGAAATAAATATGCAGTAAGCCATTTAAGGTTTTTTTAAAAAGTTTTGTATGGGTTTTTAAGAAGTATCTTTATTAGTGCTTGGGCTGGACAGATATACCCCAAACTGGGATCAGTGGTTGCTTCTAGGGAGGGGTAGGAAATCTTGAATTTCCAGTAGTGGTTAAAGGAAATTAGATTTATTCTTTATTAGTTTTTTAGGACTTTCATAGCAAAGTACCACAGACTGGTAGCTTAAACAATAGAAACTTATTTCCTCACAGTTGTGAAGACTTGATGTCTGAGATCAAGGTATCAGGAGGGTTGATTTTTTTTCCGAGTCCTCTCCCCTTGCTTATAGGTGGCCACCTTCTCCCTTTGTTTTCACATGGTCTTTCCTCTGTGAGCACCTTTGTCCTAATCTCCTCTTCTTACAAGGACACCAGTCATACTGGAATAGTGCCTATTCATAATGACCTCATTTTGCCTTTATGACTAATTTAAAGGCCCTATCTCCAAATACAGTCACATTCTGAGGCACTAGGGGGTGAGGATTTCAACATAAGAAAATGGAAAGGATTAAGGGACAGACACAATCCAGCCTATAACATATTCCTAACATTTTTATTTTAAACAAAAGAAATTGGATTCATATTTATATTGAGGCTAAGCAAAGTTGTAAAAGAAAATGACAAGATTATTTACATCTAGACAAATTTCCCTTTACAGGAAATCTTTTTAGTTTTTAAGGGTGCTGTAACACCAGATTGCCAACATTGGTTATCCTAGGAAGGTGAAAATGGAAGTAGGTAGGGGGATATCCTTAACTTTTTAAAAAACAGACTTGACTGTTTAGAGCAGCTTTAGATTTACATAAAAATTGGGAAGATAGTACAGAGTTCCCATATACCCCACACCCAGTTTCTCCTGTTATTAATATTTTACATTAATATGGGTTATTTGTTGTAATTAATGAAGCAGTATTGATACACTGTTACTTAAAGTCCATACTTTATTCACATTTCCTTAGTTTTTACCTAATATCCTTTTCCTATCTCAGGACTCCCATCTAGGATACCACATTACATTTGGTTGTCATTGTCTCCATAATCTCCTCTTGGCTATGATAGTTTTTCAGACTTTTTATTTGACAACCTTGGCAGTGTTGAAGAGTGCTGGTAAGATATTTTGTAGAATGCCCTCCTACTGGAATTTGTCTTATAGATTTCTAATGATTAGTCTTGGGTTATGGGTTTGGGAAAGAAGACCACAAAGGTAGAGTGCCATTTTCATCACATCATATTAAGGGTGTGTACTATCAACATGATTCATTATTGCCAACAGTCACCTTGATCGCCTGGTGAGGTCTCTCCAACTATAGTTACCCTTTTTTGCCCCTTTCCATACTGTCTTCTCTGGAAGGAAGTCACTATGTGCAGTATGTGCACTATGTCCACACTTGAGGAGTGGGAGCTGTGGTCCACCTTCTTTAGAACAGAGTATCTATGTATATTGCTTGGAATTCTTCTGCACAGGAGATTTGTTTCTTTTCTCTCATTCATTTATTTACTCAATCTTACTAACTTTTTTTTTTTACTATATTTCTTTGGATCATTTTACATAATGAGCATATATTAATTTTGTGGTTATTTTGAAATAAGGATATTTTAGAGATACTTACATCATTAATTTGGGACGTTAGAAAGTAGGAACATGCAAGGTTATCAGAAAGGACCTAGGGAGGTTAAAAATATAACTACCAGTGTACCTCTTCTCTGTTAGTAATGTATTATTCTTATTTAGACTATAGAAAGTGGTTTATACAAATATTTGATACGATTCCCTGCTTAGAAAGTAAGAAGTTTACATCTTTAGATAAAAGATGAAACAAACAGAAGCCTTCTTATTGTGTGCATTTTCTGAGTTTCTTAAGTTTCATAACTTCATGGCAGGTTATAAGTTGCCACCTTTCATTTTGCAAACTCTTGGACCCCTTGTACTGTTCTTTGAAATAATGTGCATATATCATGCCTTTTCTATACACAATTGGGATTCTTCATATATCTCCTTTGAGAATTTCCAGGCTTAATTATTAATCTTTCCTCCCTAACTTAAAAGTAAATTTTGAAACTCTAAAAAAGAAATCTGTTGATAATAACCATAATGTAAATTATCTCACTGTTTCTGCTCTTTTATGTACACTATCAGTGGATTAATATTTCTTTACATTGTGATTTTTTTCCAGATATTTCGGTCAGCTTGTTAGCGGTGGTTGTCAGCTTCTGTGGCCTGGCCTTGTTGGTTGTCTCACTTTTTGTCTTCTGGAAGTTGTGCTGGCCTTGTTGGAAAAGCAAACCTGTGACTTCCAACGTCAGTACCCTTCCACAGAGCATTTCAAGTGCTCCTACTGAAGTCTTTGAGGCCGAAGAGAAAAAAGAAGTTAAAGAAAATGAAAAGCCAGCTCTAAAAGCTGTTGAGCCTGCTATAAAAATCAGCCACACTTCCCCTGATATCCCAGCAGAAGTCCAAAATGCTTTAAAAGAACATTTAATTAAACATGCACGTGTGCAAAGACAAATTACTGAACCTACATCCTCATCCCGGTAAGAAAAGATCAAATATATAAAACTGTGTGTGCGTGTATGTGTGTGCTTGTGTGTGTGTGTGTGTGTGTGTGTGTGTGTGTGTGACTTTGTAAGGGGAGAAAAATGGAGATGAGAAAGGAGAAAAGAAAAACAGGAGAAATGAGAATGACATAAGAAACAGAGCATTGAATAAAGAGGAAAAGGGCAGGACAGTTAAGCATCCAACTCTTGATTTCAACTCAGGTCATAATCTCGTGGTTCATGAGTTCGAGGCCTACATCAGGCTCTGAGCCGACAACATGGAGCTTGCTTGGGATTCTCTGTCTCTCTCTTTCTCTCTCTCTCTCTCTCTCTCTCTCTCTCTCTGCCCCTCCTCTTCTCATGCTAGCTCTCTGGCTGTCTCTGGCTCTCAAAAATAAATAAATAGGGGCACCTGGGTGGCTCAGTCGGGTAAGGTCCAACTTGATTTCTGCTCAGGTAATGATCCCACAGTTCTTGAGATCAAGCCCTGAGTCGGGCTTCATGCTGACAGCACAGAGTCTGCTTGAGATTCTCTCCCTTCCTCTCTGCCTCTCCCCCATTCACGCATGCACACATGTTGTCTCTTTCAAAATGAAGAAGCATTACAAAATTAAATAAATAAACCTTAAAAAAAAAAGAGGAAAAGGGTAGGACAGAGGAAGTAAGGATGAGGGAAACTGAGGACAAAGGAGCCAGACAGAGAGCAGTACCATGAAGGGGTTTTAGTAGAATTTAAGGTCTCAGTAAGATAACATAACTACTGACTATTATTTGTTAACTCTTTCCCTTGAAAGATCATTGCTTGATAGTTGCTACTTGCAGTCTCAGTGTAGTTTAAGTCAACCAATAAATATCAAGAAAACAGCTACTTGCAATGTCTGTCATGAAATCATCTGGAAGTTCACAATCAAAATTGAGTAACAGAGATTAATATTGAGTCTCCAGTTGTTTAGTAACTGCATTGTCCCCATGGAACCACTGGAAAATGCTATTTGAACACATATAGGCCAAGCCATATTGGGCAGAGTGTGGTAAATGCCACAGGAGTTTTGGTGAATATCCTGAGCACACTAAAGAGTGTATACAGGGGCACCTGGGTGGCTCAGTCGGTTAAGCGGCCGACTTCGGCTCAGGTCATGATCTCGCGGTCTGTGAGTTCGAGCCCCGCATCGGGCTCTGTGCTGACAGCTCAGAGCCTGGAGCCTGTTTCGGATTCTGTGTCTCCCTCTCTCTGACCCTCCCCCGTTCATGCTCTGTCTCTCTCTGTCTCAAAAATAAAAAAAACGTTAAAAAAAAATTAAAAAAAAAAAAAAAAAAAGAGTGTATACAAAAGGAGGGAAATGAGAGCCTCTTCATGGAGATATATTTTAACTCTGCTTGGAAAAATTAGTAAAAGATTGCTTGAATGAAAATAATTTGCTATAATGTATTTCAAATTGTGTTAACTGTAAAGGAAACATAGATTCTTTTTTTTTTAATTTTTTAATGTTTATTTAAAGAGACAGAGCATGAACAGGGAGGGGCAGAGAGAGAAGGAGACACAGAATCCCAAACGGGCTCCAGGCTCTGAGCTGTCAGCACAGAGCCCAACGCGGGGCTCGAACCCGGGAACTGCGAGATCATGACCTGAGCCAAAGTCAGATGCCCAACCAACTGAGCCACCCAGGCGTCCCAAGGAAAAACACATTCTTGTGAAGAGTCATTTTTTTTCTATTAAGGATGGTCTTCAGTCCTTAAAATGAATGACAAAGTAGTGGTACTGGTTTTTCTCTGCTTCTCAGAAGTAACAACTAGTTTTACCCGAGGGCAGAGGAAAATCAGTGGTTTGGAAAGGCAAGTATGGTTTCCTGCTAAGTAACTGACTTCCTAATCTTCCCTTTCTACCTCTCTAAATCTAAGTAACATCTACGCTTTCTGACATGACATACTTTTGTAGGTTTAAAAATCTGTGAAATTGAAACACTGTGCATGGATCATGTTTGCCACTAGGATTGAAAGAATATTCAGTATATCTTTTGTGAAATAGAAAAGAATTGTATCAGAGGGGCCTGGGTGGCTCCGTCGATTAAGTGTCTGACTTTGGCTCAGGTCATGATCTCACACTCCGTGGGTCTGAGCCCTGCATCGGGCTCTATGCTTACAGCTCAGACCCTGGAGCCTGCTTCGGATTCTGTGTCTCCCTCGCTCTCTGCCCTTCCCCTGCTCGTGCTCTGTCTCTCTCTGTCTCAAAAATAAAAACATTAAAAAAATTTTTTTAAAAAGAAAAGAAGAGAATTGTATCAATAAATAAATCCACCTCTTTCTGAAATACATTCCAGACAAACAAGTAAGAAAAACTGTTACTTTGGGGATAAGGAACTTTGGAATAAGGAGGATGGATGGAGGTGTCTTTTCCACGTTATGCTTTTCTGTGCTCTTTAAAATTTATAACCAATGTATGTCTCATAGTTAGTTTTTCTGAGCAGTGGCATTTAGGGTCATTTTTAATTTTTATGATTTCTATGTAATATGAATATATGTTAACTTAAACTTATCTATTATGGTTATTTAACTGAAATAATTATCCCCTATGCCACTTGTAAAAACATTTATAAGAGGGGCACCTGGGTGGCTCAGTGAGTTAAGCATCCGACTTTGGCTCAGGTCATAATCTCATGGTTTGTGAATTCAAGCCCCACATCAGGCTCTGTGCTGACAGCTCGGAGCCTGGTACCTGCTTCAGATTCTATGTCTCCCCCTCTCTCTGCCCCTCCCATGCTCATGCTCTGTCTGTATCTCTCAATAATAAATAAATGTTAAGAAAAATTAAAAATAAAAAAATATTTTTAAGAAAAACTGCTTTAAAACTATCTGATTACTTGATTATCACTACTCTCATCACTGGCAACGGTGGCCAAATACAGTATTTAGTAAAGCCTTAAAGACACTCAGAAGTTTTAGAGTAAAAATGTTCAATTAATTTACAAAACATTTTTATTTATTTTTTATAAAACATATTTTAAATATTGACAGCAGTATGTACATCAATCAGCTTAGCACTCAGAATCATTAAGCTCTTTTAGTTGATAAGTGCACTTTGTCCCCCAATCTTAAAAAAACATAAAGATTAAATTACACATACATTGTATTTTCTAAGAGAAAAAGTAGAATACAAATTCATAGTTTTGCTAGAACTTTGATATTTCATCTACCTCTTTGAATTTCCTTGTTTATATGAGTGGCTGGGGAAGGAAGAAAGATTTATTTTTGAGCACTTGCAATTTGGTCACTATGCCAGGCACCCTTCCTGCTAATCCTGCCGACCTGCATGAAGTAAGTGTTATTAATTATTCCCATTACTTGTGAGTTAACTCAAGGCCCAGGGAAATTTATAATTTTGCCTAAAGTCATGCAGCTGGTGAAAGTTAGAATTCAAATTTATCCAGATTGATGGTTTCACATTTTAAGCATTAAAGCCAAGGGGATATATAGTTTTTTACAATCAAAGATGTTGGTTACAGTCTGCTGAGGACAGAGAGTTTGGGGGTTGAAGAATGAGGGCATCTTCCTTCTCATTCTACTCAGAAATCTAAGATTGTACGTGGTTATTGTGAATGACTAGAGTCACGATTTTAATCTCTTTGGCCTTGAGATGAATTCCTTGCATAAAACTTGATTATACTTAGTTCTCAAAACCCCTCATCTACATTAATTCCTTCATCATACTAGAAATTACCTTTATATGGAAGGAGGAGGAAATTGCTGAGTTCATTATGCAGCCCACTTGGACACAGATTGAGGGCACATTATCATAAATCTGATTATTCTGCTCAAATCTTAACTTTTCACTGAAATGTAGCAAACTCAAACCACACACATACACACACATGCACATGCACACAATGAATTGGTTTTGTCACATTATTAGGCTATGCCAGTTCCAGTCTGCCATTGGGACTCCCTTTTACTCGGCTCAGACAGTAGCTGACAAACATCTTACCCTTTCAAGTCTTATTTGTCTCTATATCTTAATAACATTTTGATTGGTTCAGAAATTAACAGCATTGCTGGAAACTGGAACATTTTCCAAGTTCTTATCTTCCTTTTCAAGTGCCTAGACACTTGGCCACATCAGCTTGCCAGCAGCCAAATGACTCAGGAGGCATCTCTGTATTTCTCAGTTATTAACATTATTCTAGCATGTATCTTGATTGATTGTTCATTCATTCAATAGTCTCATTCAGTAGATATTTACTAATGGGTATCATCAGTGTCTTATACACACCCTGTCCACTCTGCAAACTTAAGGGAGCAGGAAAAAAATTTACAACATATTGCAAAGATAAGACATGAAAGACCAACTTCAGTATCAGGAATTACAAGTATAGACTGTGGTGGAGAATGTAGAATTCTGAGAACAGAAAAATTATTCCTAGTATGAGGCTTGGAAAAGGGCCAATAGGCAAAGGCTAAAGGAAATGAAGAATTCACATAAATGGCAATTGGGAGAAAGTTTGCATCCCAGATGGAAACCTTTTATGTGAAAAGACCTAGAATAGGAAATGTTGCCATGAAAGTGGAATTTACTTGATCAGAAAACAGAGTTCAGTGGAGGAGTAAAATAGAAGAGAAAGTTGGCTGGACTCAAACTATATAAGGAGGCCTTGAAACCATGGGCAGGATACTCAAGGTCTGCCCTGTCAAAAATATTTGCAGCAGAAGAGTCCCTTGGATAAAGAGCTGTGTTCTAGGAAAATTAATTTGGCAACAGCTTATAGGACAGACTAAAGAAAAAGACATCTATTTGGAAACTAATATAGTAGTTCAGGCATGATAAAAATCAAGAAATAGCAAACAATAACCGAAAGACAAAAACCTGAAGGAAGTTGTAAAGGAAGAATCTAAGATCCCTTATAAAAAACACTGTGACATTTTAGTCATTATGAGTGTAGCCTATACCTTTTAAAAGCCTGCCATTCAGGGGCGCCTAGGTGGTTCAATCGGTTGAGCGTCCGACTTTGGCTCAGGTCATGATCTTGCCATTCGTGGGTTTGAGCCCCATATCAGGCTCTGTGCTGACTGCTTGCTCAGAGCCTGGAGACTGCTTCAGATTCTGTGTCTCCCTCTCTCTCTGCCCCTCCCCCACTCGCACTCTGTCTCTCTCTCTCTCTCTCTCTCTGTCTCAAAAATAAATAAACATTTAAAAAATAAATAAATAAATAAAAGCCTGCCATTCAAACAATTACAATTTGATGATACCAAGCTACCATTCAAGCATTATGGTTCCATATTCCCCCACACATAGAGCTCTATGCTGCTTTCTTAGGCAGAAAATGCCAAATTCACTTGTGTATTGCTCTTGACACCTAGACAAAGTACTGTAGGAACTCAGGTTATATTTGTTGGTCTAAAAAAAAAATCATTAAATGAATTTGATGACCTCATCCTATTGATCCAAATGGATACTTCATGATTGTCCACCAGAGGAGTGCTTGATCTTTTGACTGTCCCCACCTCTCTGCATCTGCATTTTGGCTTTTGTGCTTCCTTCATCTGGGATGGTGACCTCTTTTTTATCTACTGTAAGATGTTTAAGGAAAATGCATCTCAGAGTCTACCTTCTCTGCCCAATTATGAGCTATTACCCTTTATCATTTGAAGCCATAGTTACAATCTAGCAATTATCTATTGTCCTAATATTTAGCTCTAGCTATTTGCCAAACTCGATGCTAAGTTCTCAGGAGAACAAGGCTGTGTAGCCTACTTTTATGCGCTCCTAATTTCTATCACTGTGTAGATAGAGAATAAGTGTCAAGTGATGCTTCTGATTGGGGTCGTCTCCACTTCTCTGTGCTCTTTTAACAACAGCATCAGGTGGTGAGATAAACTGCCCATATTAGAAAGAAGTTAATGATGGTATACTCCCAGGGATGAGTTTGAGGGCCAATTTTCTGTGCATTCATTAATGGTATAGAGAAGAGGCGAATAGTAAGTGGAAAGTAATTTGTTGAGGATGAGGAATTATATAGGTTAGCCACTGTTAGGATTCTAAATACCTACTGAAAAATAATTGGGAAACCTAATGGCAGAGCCAACTGAACATTAACAAAAGCAGGAAAATGTGCATAGGAAGAAATTGTCTTATATGTGTTCATGGACTTACAATCAGCTATGTATGGTTGCTTACAAAAGTAATTTTTAAAATCATTATATAAGAGAAATGAAAGAATTATATAAAAATACATAAAACTGGATTGTATAGTTTTCTTTAAGAGATTTTTTTTTTCAATTAAATTCCTCCTAAAAGCAGAAATTGCAATTATCCATTCCAGGGCACTGTAAGTAATGGAAAGCAAGATGTTATACAAAGGGAGAGTATAAAAGATATAAACCTAGCTAGGATGTCAAGAAGCAGTATTTACCCAAAACTGAGAGAACTGAGAACTATCTCTTTGAAATAAAATTTCATGAAACATGCTGTACATGAAACCATTTCATGGTTTAACCATTTAACCATGAAATGGTTAAATAACCCTTTTCATGAAACATGTATTTGATAAATACACTAACTTCTTTTCTGAAGTGGGATGGCTCTTTGAACCAAGGTCAAAGACAAAACCTTATAAAATAAATTCAAACTTGGAGAGTTTGTTTTCTGGCACTGACAAATACCATCTCCTCTTTATAAGCACTAATTATGAATCGATTGGACTCTTCTTTATAATACAGAATATTCTTGGGAAGTTTGATTTCATGAGTCACAGGAATATTAGGGTAAATTGTTTTAAAATTTTTTTAACGTTTATTTATTATTGAGAGACAGAGACAGAGCATGAGCAGGGGAGGGGAAGAGAGGGGAGGAGACACAGAATCCAAAGCAGGCTCCAGGCTCCGAGCTGTCAACACAGAGCCTGACGCAGGACTCGAACTCACAAACTGCGAGATCATGACCTGAGCCGAAGTCGGATGCTTAACTGACTGAGCCACCCAGGCGCCCCTAGGGTAAATTGTTTTAATACAAACTCCAATTAACATTTCCTGAGTCTCAGCATATGTTATTATGAAATTCATGAAAAGGTGAATAATACTTAGTCTCTGCTGTTATGAAGACTACAGTCTAGCACACGGGTTGAGGAATGGAAGACAGATGTCGAAACATAATTTCAATACACTGTTTGCAGACGTCAGGAAGAGCATAACAGACTGAGAAATGGAGACTTGTAAAGCAGGCGAAAAGCCAAGAGGTATAACTTGGAAGCCAAGTGAACAGAGTATGTAAATAACCAGGAATGATTAATTGTTAAGTGACCCTAATAAGGTCAGTTGGGATGAAGACCGTGAATTGCCCTGGGAGCTTAGCAAAGTGGGGAAGACATTGTTCACATTTCTAAGAGTGGTTATGGTGGAGTTGGGCATATGTAAAGCTAATTAGAATATGTTTAAATAGAAGGAAATCAATTAGACAGTAAACAGACTGTCCTCAACTCTTTCAAGGAGTTTTGCTACAAATGTGACAGAGAAACAGTGTAGTACAGAGAGAGGAAGTGGTGTAAAGAAGTTTCCTTTAAGTTGGGAGAAACAATAGTGTGCTTTTATACTGATAGGCAGTGATTCAACAGAGAGGGAGGATTAATGCATTAAGCAGAGGGAATAGTCTTCAAGGTAACATGAGAAAAAATGGGATTTAGTATATAAGTGGAGGGACTGGCTTCAAGGCAAAACATACAGGTACAAATGCTGATAAGAGGGTTGATGATAGTGGGAGTCTGCGGAAGGTTTCTGCTCTTTGCTTCAATTTTTTCTGAGTGCAATGGAAAGCTTGGTCCTTAATGTAGACTAAGAATGAAGAAGGTGGTGATGGAGGTTTGTAGAAAAATGAGAAGGTATGAAATAGTCGTCTTGTGAATCCAGGAGGTTGAGAGGGAGAAGGGATTGCTATGCTACATTAGAGTTTGCATGAGGAATGTGGTCACAAATTTAAAGTGGAGCAGTGAGGGGCACCTGGGTGGCTCAGGTGGTTAAGCATCCAACTCTTGATCTCTCGTGAGATCAAACCCCATGACAGGCTCCATGCTGATAGCATGGAGCCTGTTGGGGATTCTCTCTTCCCCTCGCTCTCTGCCCCTCCTCCACTCAAGTGCATGCATTCACACACGTGTGCTCTCTTTCTCTCTCTCTAAATAAAAAATAAAGTAGACCAGTGAGAGTTGTTTTATGTATTTCTCCAATTGCATTCACTTGCACTTGTGCAGGTGTAGAAATGATGGAGACTTGAATTCAACCAGAGCCACAGTTTTGTCCTGCTACTAAGAAGGTAGGGAGCAACAGGGAATAGGGGATGTGTTAATGAGAGTGACTACTGATTAGCCATGAAATTAAAACTGGGTAAAGAGAGGGAAATGACATCAGGGAAGTAGGGATTATGAAATGGTGGTATAGACAATGGATTGGAGGTTCTGGTGAATTGGAAAGGTTGTCTGAGTTGGAGTGTAAGAGGGTCTGAGCTAGAAGGATAATGGGTGTTGATCAGAGAGAGGCATGCGTGACACTGGGATTCTGGAGAGTTTGCAGCTAATGATGACAAAATCTATGTACATGGTAGTAGCTTGAGTAAGTAAAGAGCATCATGGTAGAAGGGGAGTTCAGGGAACCTAGAGGCCACAAGGTGGGAAGAGACATGTGCATTGCTAGCAGTTAGAACAAAAACATTGTCAAAGGCAGTATTTTAGTGGAGCAGGAAATGAAATAATGACGACTTAAATGAGAGTGATGTAGTAATCAACAGACTACTAACAATAAGTAGTAATGGGGATATGACTTGCTGACTTGAGCACCAGCACTGGGAGAGGTGGATGAAGGGAGAATGGTGTCAAAGAGGTAATGGAGAACAAGAGGAATATACGACTGCCTGGCCTCCAGGCCAGTGGAACAGGATTGCAGGGAAAACATCAGCCACCACATGAGAGGGGCACACAGGAAACATGTCCTTGGAGAAAAGTCATGTTTCTACTGAGCAATAATGTGAGAACATTCAAAGAAGAGATTAAGGATATAGAGGATTTTGCTGATGTCCAATTTTTATTTATTTACTTAAGTTTTATTCATTTATTTTGAGAGACAGTATGTGAGCAGGGGAGGGGCAGAGAGAGCGGGGGACAGAGGGAATCCCAAGCAGGCTCCACACTGTCAGTGCAGAGCCCAACGCAGGGCTCGAAGTCACAAACCACAAGATCATGACCTGACGCGAAATCAAAACTTGGATGCTGGTGGACTGAGCCACCCAGGCTCCCTTCCAATTTTTATTTTAAAAATTCATTGTGACATATTATACAACTTAGTCTGCCTTCGTATATGTGGTGCTCTGCCTGTTATTTTTGTGCCTGTATTGAGTGAATCCTTGTTTCGAATTGAATAGAATAGGAAACAAATAAAGATGAAAACTTACTTTACCAGAAACTTGATTTAGTCTTACTTTTCAAGACTTCTTAACTATGAAATGGGGCTATAACCTTTAATATATGCTGACAGTCTCTGATACAAACTTTGATACCAACAAAAAACAAGGAAAGATGAATTCCATATAAACATATTAAAATAAATCAATAAAGTGCTGCTAAATATATTTTTGTTGTTCCTCTCTGATTTCTCAAGCAATATCTAAGGTAAACTGAACAGATGGTAAAGGCACTACAGTTAAGAGTAGGAGGATAAAGGTTTCCCACTTAAGGAGAAGAGAACTGGTAGGTGCTGAGAAGTGAGTTAATCAGAGAGTCTGTGTTGTCCAGGGCAGTGGCTGCAGGACATACTCCCACAGGAATGACTTTGTGCCATCTGTGCACCCCCAAACAGCAACCCTAGACTTGAGATTATCAGAACCAGAGAGTTCAGTATGGCATTTGCACCTTAGCTCCTTGTATCCTGAATTGTAATGATACTATCAGATGAAAAATTACAGTTTTCAGTCATCTAATATCTCACTGGGTCTTCACAATGTGAAAGGACTCTTTTATAGGTAAGGAGCGGAAAGCCCAAACAAGTTAAGTGACTTGCCCAAAGTTGCTCTTATTTTATAGGGAAGCTGGGAGCAAACTGTCTGATTCTAGTCCAGCACTTTGCCTACCTCATCTCAGTGTTAGGATCTTCAAGCACTTTCTTCTGGGTAGTAGGGAAAAGTTGGCTTGGTTTCCAGTGAAATTCCAGGACTCTACCCACACGTCAACCAGAGCAGTGCTATCTTTACATATTCAACTTCTGGCTTCTGATTTCGTTGAAGGAAGGGATCTGTTGGTAATAAATATTTGAAAATCACCATGGTAATGCATGCTATTCCTATGGCATTAAGTTAAGTTTGATCTATCTAGCTGCTGTCAGATATTCTAGGCAAGGTAGGGAAAGTTTTTCCTTCTCTATTGGAGAAATAGTTGGGTGGTGCCATCCTAGGTTTGAAGGGTAAGAATGGGCTCAGTAATAGTAAAATGTCCTATACTTTGATTGGCTGGATATTTGTGAGACTAGCCACTTATCATATCATTCCAAAAGAGAAAAAGGAAAGGGGGGGGGGAGGGGAAGCAAAAAGAAAAAGGTCTGTTTTATTATGGCAATAGTTTAACATTGTAATAATTAAAGCTTCTCTTAACTGACTAGCTAAACTATGACTTAGAATATGCACTATTTACCCTATAATTAGGGCACTGGCTTACTAGAACAAGAACATTACTAATCTTTGATTCTTGCCAGAGGGGCTTTACAGCTGTACAATTATATTCACAGACATAAAGAAAGTGCTGATTTTTAGGGAGAGGTTAGAAGATTAAAATTTTGTTATATCAAAAAGCATGAGGGTAAAATTATGGAATCAATTTATAAGAAATAAGGAATTAACTTTTGGGGGAATTTTGCTTACAAAAATTTTCTTTAAATATCACTACAGGGGCTCCTCGGTGGCTCAGTTGATTGAGCCTCTGGCTCTTGATTTTGGTGAAGGTCATGATCTCATGGTTCATGAGATGGAGCCCTGCATCAGGCTACATGCTAGCAGCACAGGGCCTACTTAGAATTCTCTCTCTCTCTCCCTCTGCTCCTCCCCCCCGTTCATGCACATGCTCTACAAATAAATAAGTAAAGGGGCGCCTGGGTGGCTCGGTCGGTTAAGCGTCCGACTTCGGCTCAGGTCACGATCTCATGGTCCGTGAGTTCGAGCCCCGCGTCGGGCTCTGTGCTGACAGCTCGGAGCCTGGAGCCTGCTTCCAATTCTGTGTCTCCCTCTCTCTCTGCTCCTCCCCTGTTCATGCTCTCTCTCTCTGTCTCAAAAATAAATAAACGTTAAAAATAAATAAATAAATAAATAAATAAGTAAATAAATATTTTAAAAATGAAAATCATTACATAAGGGAAAGTGATTTAGGCAGAAATATTTATTCAACAATATATTCTAAATTGCTTAAGAACACTGAATATATAACTAAATTATATTAGACCCCTTTAATAATTCAGAACATATACTACTTGTATTCTTTTTAAAATTATTCTTATTTTCACAAATACTCTCCAATGGTGGCCTGACCCCAATTTAAGCCCCTGATTCTATATAAGGAATAGATATAGAAGCTTAAGGAAAAAATGATATTCCAATACCAGGTTAGCACTAAAGAATATCAAGAATTAGAATGGGATTAGCTATACCATTTTTATGGTATTTAAATAGTTGTTTAATATTTCCGTCCTGAGAATAGAAAATAAGCTAATTAAACGTAAGAGAGTAAATTTGGAACACCTCAGATTATAATTCTGATTTTACATAACATAATTAACATAATAAAATTCCATTTTATTAATATTCATAATGATATCATGAATAAAATTATTAAAGAATCATAGAATGATAGAGAATCGTAGAAATTGTGTTAGAAAACAGAAGTCTAACATCTCAACCTGAGGCATAAACCTTTTTCTTCAACATCTAACTTTGGTTTCTATACTTCATGTACACCATTTTGGACAGCTGTAGATATTTTTATTTTATTTATTTTTTTTATTTTTAAAAAATTTTTTTAACGTTTATTTATTTTTGAGACAGAGCACGAACGGGGGAGGGGCAGAGAGAGAGGGAGACACAGAATCGGAAGCAGGCTCCAGGCTCTGAGCCATCAGCCCAAAGCCTGACGCGGGGCTCGAACTCACGGGCCGCGAGATCGTGACCTGAGCTGAAGTCGGACGCTCAACCAACTGAGCCACCCAGGCACCCCTGGACAACTGTAGATATTTTTAAATGCTCCCTTATATTAAGCCAAAGTCCATCTTTACCTGTAACTTCCATAGATTCTTATTAATTCTGCCATGACAGCCCTTTAGAAATTAGAAGACAGATTCCTCTCCTTTCTAGGTTCAACATCCTCAGCTCCTCAAATTACTGCTCAAATGGTAACATGGCTAGGTATCTTACTTCTGGATATTCACTCATTTTTTTTTATCCCTCTTAAATCAGTCCTTATGTGTGCATCAATGAATCAAGTATTAGTTAAACCAATGTCCTCAGTATTACTTAGTGTTTACTGTAAAAAATGTAGATCTGATGTAACAGACAACAGAAGTGAATACAGGATTTTAAAGTAAGTGCTAGATAGATATTAAGTGTAAGAGAGAGCTGAAAGGAGAGTCAGGCAAAGACTAGTATAGAAAGCAAAACAGAAGTTGATGAGGATCTGGACTGAGTAGCAATAGAAATGGAACAGAATGGACGAGTATATGGAATGTTTCAAAGCAAATATCAACTGGATTTCGAAAATTGAGTAAATCTCATGAATGAAGGAAATGTGATTCAGAGCATACTGCAGATTCCCAAGCACAAGTGGCTGATAAATATGTTAGAGCTATTGTCTGAGATTGTGGAAGGGAGAACTAGTTTGAGAGCAAAAGGCAGAAAATGATTTTGCTTGAGTTTGGGGAAAAATTAAGATATCCATTTAGAAATCTCCCTTAGAGATGTGTAAATATGGGACTAGAAGTTTACATATCTAAGATATATGCAGGGAAACACCAGATTTAAGATGACAGTTACAGTTCAAGAATTGATGATTAGTCTACTGGAGAGACTAAGGAGAATAAAGAACTAAAGACCTGGGACTAAGCCTTGAGGAGACACATAAGTTGACACGGCTCATACCAGAAATCACAGATGAAGTAGAAGAGAAGCAGATTTTAATGCAAGTCACATTTACAAGACAATGGTAAGTTGATATAGCTAATGTTTCAGAAATGTTGACTAGATGAATAGTAACAGTGATAAAGGAAAGTCAGTTTGAATTCTAAAAAACTCTATTAGGTTGGACCCAAATTCTAAAAGTGTATATTTTTTTTTTTTTTTTTTTTTTTTTTTTTTATCCAGGCTCCGAGCCATCAGCCCAGAGCCTGACACGGGGCTCGAACTCACGGACCGTGAGATTAAAAGTGTATATTTTTAATCCTTAGAATTTCTGAAGCCCACTCCATGTTGAAAAAAGGAAAATGTACTAATTTTGGCTGTCACCACTATATATTCTTTTCACAAGTAAATATTCATTTAGTTATCCTAAGTATTAGGAATAATTCCTTAAGTATTAGGAATAATTAAATAGTATTAGAATAGGTGGACTTATGTTTTTTATTGTAATGGGGCAGTCACTGAAAACACAAAATTCATGAGATGCAAAAAATCTAGATATAAAGAAACCAGTCATCAACATGATTTGTCTACACAAAAATTACAAGATATAACCAGATGATTTATGATTTGTGGTATTTTGTGGAATACTAAACTTTGTAACTGTGTTTCTTCACAATTGTTTTTAATTATGTCCTTATGATTGAGAGTAAAAATTCCAAAAGTTCATAAAAATGTACATTTGAGTGTTTCAGATGTTTCTATAATTTTAGAAGTCTTTTCCTTTGACTATTGCATTTCTGGTTTTTCGAAAGTAGCTCTGTGTGTGTGTGTGTGTGTGTGTGTGTGTGTGTGTGTGTGTGCGCGCGCGCGTGTGCGTGCATGCATGTGGGTCCATCCGTTTTTCTATTTATACAAATGCAATGCTTTCATTATCCTGGGGTGGGGGAGAGTTTATATGCCACTGTATAATGTTGTCGTCAAAATGATCTACCTAAATTATCTTGTGTGTACATGTGTGTATATACAGCCACAATTCCTTCAGGAGACACCTACCAAGGCAAATGCAGGTTTCCAGTGTTGATTTTAGCATGGGCACAGAACCAGTTTTACAAAGAGGAGAAACAACAACCAGCATTGGGAGGATAAAACCAGAGCTCTACAAACAGAAATCCGTTGACTCTGAGGGCAACAGGGAAGAAGATGTCAAAACCTGTGGGAAACTTAACTTCACCCTCCAGTATGACTATGAAAATGAACTTCTGATTGTTAAAATTATCAAAGCCTTAGATCTCCCTGCTAAAGACTTCACAGGCACTTCTGACCCTTATGTGAAGATGTATCTTCTTCCAGATAGGAAAAAGAAATTTCAGACCCGTGTGCACAGAAAGACTTTAAATCCTCTATTTGATGAAACTTTTCAGTTTCCTGTAGCATATGATCAACTAAGCAACCGAAAACTACATTTCAGTGTATATGATTTTGACAGATTTTCTAGACATGACATGATTGGGGAAGTGATTCTTGATAATTTGTTTGAAGTCTCTGATCTCTCCAGGGAAGCCACAGTGTGGAAAGATATTCATTGTGCTACCACAGTAAGTAATAATTCCACCAAACTATTTTTTTTCACCTGTAGTAGTATATAAAACTAATTATCATTCAACTTATTGGAATGAGTTTACAAAGTTACGGAATTTATGTATTAAGAACGTGCAAAGGTAGGATTTGATTACGTATGTAATAATAATTTAGGCACTTACATGATATTAGTGACTATGTAAATAAAAAAACCCAGCTCTTGTAAGTTAACAAAAATAGTAGTTCTTTTCTTTTGTAAAATGTTTATTTTATAACCTATTCCCAGCACTCAGTTTCCTCATAGTTAATATTGAGTGACTTTCATTATTTCAGATATTGTTCCTCAGATCAAACCTAAAATGTACTTTGATGATATTTGGAAAAGCCCTTGGTTTAGTCTAAAACAGCCCATTTCTTCAGAAGGTTTCATGGAATAGACACAATTACAGAATTTGAAATGTTGAATGAGCAGAAGTGATTGTTTATATTAGAATTTTTGTTTTACAATACAAAACTCTTTCTCTTAATATAAAATAATAACTTTAATATTGAAAATTTGGAAAACAGTAAAAAACATAATACAAAATAAAATACTCCATAATGCTACCAATTACATATAATATAATGGTATATTGCTTTGTAAATTTTTTCCATACATGTTTTGAAATTATTGTTCAAACTAAGTTTCAGGGTACCTGGGTGGCCCACTTGGTTAAGCATCCAACTCTTGATTTAGGCTCAGGTCATGATCTCATGGTTTGTGGATTCGAGCCATGTGTTGGGTTCTGTGCTGATGGCACTGAACCTCCTTGGGATTTTCTCTCTCTCTTTCTCTCTCTCTCTGTCCCTCCACTCTCTAAATAAATAAATAAATAAATAAATAAATAAATAAATAAATAGTTCAAACCACGTTTAAATTTTTTCCCACTGATTTTCTTTTATGTTACATTTGTTTTATTGTATAATGTTTAAATATATGATCTATTTACCTAACCATTCTCTTACTGTTGGACATTTGAGTTAGGCATAAATTTTGGTATACTAAAAATTGTTATGTTCTTATTTACACAAATCTGTTTTATTTAAGCTTATGTATCTAGGATAGAATTATGGAATTGGAATTAGAAAACTGGTCACTTAGGTTAGATTGCAGAATTGTATTGATTTGTTGGTTTTTAAATGGGTACATTTAATTTTTTACCACCAGGTTGTCTTTAAGTATTTACCATCTTTTGTCGAAATTTTACCAAAATTTATAAGCTTAAAATGTAGAAGTCCTTACTAGAGATAAGGGATAATTTTAAAAATAAGATAATTTTTTTAAAAATATATTAAAAAATAAAAATAGGAAATTATATTTTAATACAGAGTAGCTCCTGTTTTTTAATTTTTTAGAGAGAGTATGTCAACAGGGGAAAGGGCAAAGGGAGAGAAAGAGAAGGAAAGAATCTTAAGCATGCTCCATGCTCAGTGCGAAGCCCAACTCGGGGCTCAATCCTACTACCCTGGGATCATGACCTGAGCTGAAATCCAGAGTCGGATGCTCAACTGACTGAGCCACTTAGGTGCCCCAAGAGTACTCCTTTTACTTTTTCCACCATCAATGTTTTACTAATGAAAACCAGAATTTGGGGTCATTATATTTTCACTAAGAATGATATAGATAAGATCATTTAAAATTTTATACTTCCAGTTTGTTGAATTGCATCATCATAACATTCTCACTTGTTGGGTCTTTATTTCTTGGTTTCCACTGTGAAATTTATTAGGGAACAAAGAAGAAATTTTGAAACCGGATCATATTTCAAAGATACATTGGAGCTCTTTTAATTTCATGTTGTTTTTTACTTTATTACTTACATTCCTATAGTGGAAAATCTGCAAATGCAGATAATAGTTAATTGTTAGGTTATTTCTTTCTTGATGCCCCAATCTTAAACTATCCCTTCTTTTTTATTCATTCAATAAATATTTGCTAAGTGCCTAGTATGGGTTTAGCATGTTCTAAATATTTAAGGATGCAAAAAATTGTTTTAAAGCATGTTCTTGGGCCCATATGGAAAATCTAGGATAATTTCCCCATCTCAAGATTCATAATCTTAATCATATCTGCAAAGTCCTTTTGCCATGTAGGTAACATATTCATAGGTCCCAGAAATTAGGATGTGGCCATCTCTGGGGGTACCTTTATTCTGATTACCACATCTATACACATTTTCGCTTCAATATTCTGGATACAAAAATAAGTGGGTAATAATAAAATATATTATTAAATTATTCTAGCCAAATGACATTTCTCTGTAACTGGAACATTGAGGTACATATTGTTCTAGATACATTTACGGGTTTTCTTTTAGGAAGATCATAATGAAACCTACATTTCTTGACTATGGGACCCAAGTTCACAATATATGCTAGTATCATCTTTATGCGTAGCATAGTGTTTAATTAAAGCTTCTCGTCAGCTTTTGAAAAATCATTAAGCAATTTTATATTTCAGATTAATGAAAACAATATGGGTTGAAATTGCTTAAGTGACTATCTTTTCTTACACACTTTTAACTTCAAGTAATTTCATACAGAAATACAGAGCTTCCTACAAAGAAGGAGAAAAAAGGAAAGAGATAGAAAGAAATGTAGTCATATGCCCTCACTCACCCAAGTTTTGTAGAAACCTGCAAAGGTGATCCAACTATGTGAACAGAGATATAAAAGAATTTAAGTAACAGATAAAACATATATTTGAATTAAAATATTAGCTATCTTTATATTATGAGACACTAATGATAAATATAGATAAATACCTAGTTAAGTAAACACAGATCTAGAAAAACCATTCTTATAATTTAAGGTTCTCATACTGAGATAATCATGTGTATTTTTTTTTCTTTTTTTTTTTTTTTTTTTTTTTTGAAAGAGAGAGAGTGTGAGCGCGGGAGGGGCAGAGAGAGACAGAAAGACACAGAATCTGAAGAAGCTCTAGGCTCTGAGCTGTCAGCAGATAGCCCAACACAGGGCTCAAACTCACAAGCCGTGAGATCATGACCTGAGCCGAAGTCGGACACTTAACCGACTGAGCCACCCAGGTGCCCCAATCATGTGTATTTTAGAGAGTGCCTTTATATACTACAAACGTCCAAGTTAAAAATTCTAAAATTTAGTAAAAAAAATTTTTGTCACCAACTTGAAATAGTTGATATATCTTTAATGTTTAATGAATCTCCTGCTTTACTAACATCAATTGATGTAAATGCCATGGACCTCTTTTTTCTTCTTCAGGCCAATGACATAATTATTAATATAGAACTCTATGGAAATAAGAGTTGCTGCTTTTTTGTGATTGTTGTTTTTAATTATTTTATGTGTCTTATTCCAAAAAATTTTCATCTTAGAGTATCTGTCACAATTTTTTTTCCATATATCCAGATGCCTGTCCAAGGCCCTGTTCAAAAAAATCTTCCTAGGCCAGTTCATTAAATGAAATTGACTTTTTTCCTGTGGCATTAGATTCAAACAACTGCAATTTGATTACATAAGAATTCACTGAATATCACCTATGTACAAAGTTTATACTTTAGTAAAATACAAATTTAATAAAATTTAATAAATTTGTATTTGATCAAGAACTTTAATAGAAGAAACAAAGAAATAAAGTATATGTTAATGTATAAATAATACTATATAACATTTTCCTGAAAACCTCCACAAATACGGTCTTGTTCACACATACATTCTCTCTCTCTCTCTCTCTCTCTCTCTCTCTCTCTCCTCTCATGCAGACTATGTCTAATATGAAAATGGTTTATAAGACCACCATATGAGGATGATAGAATTCTGAATAAAGGAAAGGGATGTTCCTTGACAAGGAAACAGCATGAGGAAAAGGAAATAAACAAGACTAGCACGTTTTCAGGGGGAAAATAGTAGACTTGTGTGGAATATGAGATGAAGAGGGACTAAAGGGAACCAAAAGTAGAATGTTCTGTTTAAACTACAATCAGTAAGCCCTTTAATGCTGTGGGAATTTACATTTGTTTTTATCAGGAGAATAAAACTAGTGGAGCTATCATCCTATATGGCTTCAGTGTGTACAGTGGGTAGGAGTAAAGGATCATGAAATGGAGGGGTCCAGGTAGGAGTCTAGATTAAATGAAATAGAGACTGGAGTAGGCTGGTAGCCATGGAAATGGAAAGAAGCTAATATCTGCCGATGGAAGCGCTGTCTGTAGCACATATTTATACCTTGTCTGAGTAGATGTCTCATGTCTTCCCCTTCCCTCTGAGCTGGAAGACAGAAATCACCTTGTATACCTCTTATATTCTTCTCAGCATATATGAGCACTTAGTGATTAGTCGATAAATACCTGTTGAATAAATTAACATAGCAAATTTTCACACAAGGTCAAGTGTGAGAATGTTTGTAAGTATAAATCTGCCACTACCAGAGGGAAAAAACAATGCAGTATTGTACCCTATTGATCACAAATTAATAAATATTTTCTTAGTTCTATTTGTTAACATCAACTACCTTCTGTAAGAAAAAATGAAAAACTTTGTGGCATAAATTCTTATGTAAAATAAAGCAGGAATATTTTATTGTCAAAACTCCATCAGGTTGAAACATATTTTGTACTCACAATTTAATTACTAATTATGTCTATACAAGAATTAACATTTTTATCAGGAATCAGAGTTTTTTAAAATTTAAGATTGAATGGCAAAGGAAATAAAAAAAAAGGTATGCCTTAATTCTTTACAAAAAATTAATTTTCACTTTAGGGATCATCCTACTACATATCAGAAATATGGCAAGCCAGTCATCTCTTGCACTAATAGAAAGTTGGCAAAAATGGTAGAATACGTTTGCAATGTAGGCTTTATACACATTTACTTTTTAAGCTATGTAAAAGTGTATTTTTCAAATTTTTAATTCACTTATTTTCAAAAAGTCAATCAGTATAAAGACTGATGTATTTTGAATATTTAAATATAGTGATCTCATGCACACTCAAGAAGCCACTGAAAGTATAGCTAAAGAAAAGCTTGTCTTTATTTTTTTACTAGAACTAACTTTATCTTACATATTTATTTACTCATCTATTCAATGAACATTTTTTTTCAGCACCAACGATGTTCTAGACAAGAATTCTCACAGGAAAAAAGGGTATATGCACATAACCACACTGACCTAGTTTACAGCTATAAAGTACTTGAATCTATTATCTTTTAACTAAGGATCTGTCAAGTTTGAAAGAAACTGTTATGTTCATTGTACCAACCAGAGTACTAAATGTACTAGCTGAGCTTGAGTTTGAAGTAATGTATTTTAATGTCCGTGACTAAAATTTCTTTAAATGTTTAAAAAATTGTTTTTAATTTGTTTTCTTATTTCTAGTGATATATTTTTAATTTTTCTGAGCATCCTGGGTCTATCCCAGGATCAAAATAATGCTGGTTTTTGTTTTGTTTTGCTTTGTTTGCATTTAGCTATCAATTCCCTTTTAAAGTTTGCTAACTATGGAATAATGGGTTAGCCAGTAACATTTTAAAGAATGGCAAAATTCCAACCTTCTTCTAAAGAAAAAACTGTGGTGAAAGGCAAGGTGGGAGAGAGAAGACCTTTTTGGTCAGGGGCTGTCCCGCTACATCTCCGGAGTGCAGCAGGCAGGATTATAGTCATAGGCCTGCAGACTGGGACAGTGAACCCATATCTGCTCCTCCTTAAGCATTCCTAATTTTCTATTTCATCTCTGGAGTGTCACAGATACCACATCTGTTAATGGGCCACCGTTAATTTATTATTAACTTACATGATGCAAATAAATCCTATAAACCTATCAGATCTTTTAGTCTGATATCAGATCATTTTGCAAGAATATATAGGAAGTATCTTTGCTGCAATAGAAAATCAAATTAAAATTAAATTCAAAATAATAGAGTCTATCATAGACTGTCAAAAGATTCTGTGAGTTCCCAAACCTTGGCTCTTCTTGGCCTTAACACCTGCTCAACTCCAAAAGATTGTTAAAGGACTCTAACGCAATCAAGGAAACAAACAAAGCAGGAACAGACCCATAAAAACACAACAAACTGGTGGTTGCCACAGGGGAAGAGAGTGGAGAGATGGGCAAAATGGAGGAAAAGGAAATAAAAATAAGGAAGTTTGTCTCATGAATATTTGGAGTTCAATAAATCACCATAGTTGTTTATATTACTTTGACAGTTAAGTCACATCTGTGTACATTTAGAGAGCAAGGCTTTAGTGTTTGGTCTGTTTTGACTACCTTTGCATTTTACATAAAATACCTCAGGCAAATTGGCCTTAAAATAGCTCATAACAATTATATTAGCCTTTTATTATCAGTTTAAGCAGTAGATTCCTGTAATATTGATTATAGTATTTTGTTTCACACAGCAAAAAAAGTTAATGCATATCCAATACTTAAATTTATGCCACCAGTTTTAGTCTTAATTCAAAACTGAACCCACACTTTCTAAATAAATACAGCATTGTTGGGTGAGCACAGTAAGACATTTTGAGTAATTAAAAGAATATCACAGATTGGTAGCCAAAGCTGACCATATTTTAGTCATAACATTTGGGGTTGCTCAAAAGGCAAGATAATTTTTTTTTGCCTAAATTCATTGCATCCACATAATTTCCAATTTAAATTCCTACCTTGCTCAACTTGTAAAGATTATAATGCTATCTAACTTCTCTATCATCCTTGGCTCTCTTCCTCTCCCTCTCCCCCATTCCCCTCCTCTTCCCCTTTTCCTGGCCTCCCCTTCCCACCCCACCCCCTTCTTTCCCTCACCCTCTCTGGCTGTTATTGGAAGGAGAGTAGCCCAATCACTGAAGAATTTAGGCTCTGGGACAAACTAACAACCTGTGCATCCCTGCTGTGTCACTTATGACTTTGAATGAATATATGGCTTTGAGCAAGTTACAAAGTCTCTCTAAGCCTTAATTACCTTATTTATAAAATGGGAATTATGAGAAGGCAAACCACAGTTTGTTGAATAAATAAAATAAGTGCTTAGCACAGAGTCAGGCATTTGTAAATGCTCACTGTATGTTAGCTGCCAAAAAGTTATTACAGAATGATACAGGATATGGTTTTGGTTGTTGATGTCACTTACATATCAAATAGGAATAGAGATCTTGGTGCAAAAAATGGTTATGTCTTAATATTATGGTTGGAGATAGTTTTAGGTGGTACGCTTTTCTATTTAGGGTGGAAAGTTTTGTGTAAGAGTTAATTTAAATCTTTTTAGTTACTGTATGGTGTGATTCAGTGAGTATATGATTTTTAAATGAAGTATACACTTATAATGTTACATCACACACCTCTCATCTGCACCCTGACTTGATTCTTCCTTTTACACTGGGCACTTCTCCTCTTTGTTCCTTCACCAACCTGTACATGTGCTTATTAAAAAGTGCATCTTGTGGGGCGCCTGGGTGGCGCAGTCGGTTAAGCGTCCGACTTCAGCCAGGTCACGATCTCGCGGTCCGTGAGTTCGAGCCCCGCGTCAGGCTCTGGGCTGATGGCTCGGAGCCTGGAGCCTGTTTCCGATTCTGTGTCTCCCTCTCTCTCTGCCCCTCCCCCATTCATGCTCTGTCTCTCTCTGTCCCAAAAATAAATAAAAAACGTTGAAAAAAAAAATTAAAAAAAAAAAAAAAGTGCATCTTGTAAAACTTCAGGAGCTAAAGATGCTACATGTAGTCCATGTGTCCCTTTAGGTTCACTCTCTACTATTCTCCACCCTGTCTGGTACCTCAGGGGGCTGGCCTATTAGGGCTACCGACACTGTTGACACTGTTCTCGGAGTTCTGGCAAGAGACATTAGGGCAGGAGGAGAATGTCATTTGGATGTGTATTCTCTCATCTTTCTCTTGAGAGGATGCCTCAGGCTGGCCGTGTCCTTCACCTGAGGGCACAATTTCTCTCAAAGCAGCCTTTGCTTTTCACCATTTTTTCCTTCCAAGTCCAGGTAATGGTTCTCCCTCCCTTGTCCTTTCAGACTTAGAAGTAGGTCATCATGGCCTCCCCTCTTCCCAGCAGCCAGGTGCAGTACCATCTCTGGTGGTTTTCTACCCCTGCTCACATCTCTGTAGATAGTCTATTCAGTAAGCCCTCTGGAAATAGTCTAATTTGTGTGTGCCACCTGTTTCCTCCTGGATCCCTGACTGATAACCTAAAGAAAAAAAAAAAAGATTCCTGATTACAAACAGGTTAATTTCTTGTAACCTTGGACTTTGCCTTGTGTCTGAGCTATTCTGTGTGTTCATTGCCTTTAGTCCTTCACAAGCTTGATAGTTAGACAAGGCCTTCAACTGCAGAAAGTGAGAAAGAACCATGGCCATGCTAACATCCTCTCATTTTTATACACAGAGAATTGCAAAGGAGCTCCTTAAAATGGAATTTCACATTTCATCACAATTGAGAAAGTCAGAATTTCTGCTTCTTAAAAATCAAGATTTCAGACAAATAACACATTATTTATTAAGAATAGTCTGAATGGGGCACCTGGGTGGCTCAGTCGGTTAAGCGGCCGACTTCAGCTCAGGTCATGATCTCACAGTCCGTGAGTTCAAGCCCCGCGTCGGGCTCTGTGCTGACAGCTCAGAGCCTGGCGCCTGTTTCGGATTCTGTGTCTCCCTCTCTCTGACCCTCCCCCATTCATGCTCTGTCTCTCTCTGTCTCAAAAATAAATAAACGTTAAAAAAAAAATCAAAATAAAAAAAGAATAGTCTGAAAAAAACTCTATGTTAATAAGTTTCAAAACATATTTATGTGCCTAATTTCCTACTTAAAAAATTTTAAATAGAAACACTTATCAAATATTATGCATGTCCCTGGTTTTTTAAGTAAAATCTACTGAATAATTTAACCTTTTCTTAATAGTGGTGATCTTTATGACCATCAGTTGTTATAATAAATTTAAAAAGCAAATTTTTATTTCTGTCCATTACTCTTCCATTATAAGTACACATGCTTCCTGCATTCCTTACCTTTCCAATTTGTTGCTTTTAGGTTTCTAAAAGAATATTTACACTGAGAGAATTGTGTACAAATAAAATCAATGTCCTAAATAATGACCTGAGATCTTTTTCTCAGAGTAAAATACTTGAACTTACAATAGGTCAGAAGACTTTTCATATTAACTTAAAAATTCTGGTGTGTGTTTGGAGTAGAATTTTGAGAACACTCATGTCTAGATCATGTGATCATATTTTAGAATTGCTAGAAAGTTCAATTTAATCCTTTAATTTTATCATCTAGAAAATGAAGGCCAAGGAATGTTAAAAAAAAATCACTTATGTCCATCCAGCTGGTTAATAGGAGATCCAGAACTATATTTTAAATCTTTAATCAACTCTTAGTCCAGTGTTCCTTGTCTTGAATTATGTTGGAGTGTTACTGTTCTTGGAATATACTAAAAAGAAATAAAGAGAATTTCTTTTCAATATGGGAGTTCAACTTTTGGCTTACAGAGTTGAAATCTCAAAATATTTACATAGTTGAATTAAAGAAATTTTTAATATGATACTTATGACAAAAATATGCTTAAGGCTTTTAAAATTTATAATCTTGTCAAATCTGTCTTGTTAACAACTTTTATTAAAATGCATGGAGAGCTAAACAATGACTCTCTTGGCCTTATTCAAAAGGAACAGTTGCAATCAATGTTATTTCAGGAAATTTCTAGGCCATTTTTCTCCTCTTAGATGGAACTAGTGAAAAAAAATCCATATTTGGGGTATAATTGAATTTTACCACTTGTGTCTTACTGTATTTTAATGTTTGGAAGTTGCAAAAGATAAGGAGAAACTTTTCAGGGAGCTTCTGGGTGGCTTGGTCAGTTGAGCTTCCAACTCTGGATTTCAGCTCAGGTCATAATCTCATAGTTCCTGAGTTTAAGCCCCGCATTAGGCTCTGTGCTGACAGTTCAGAGCCTGGAGCCTGCTCAGGATTATCTTTCTCCCTCTCTCTGCCCCTCCCCTCAAAAAAAATTTTAAAAAATGAATAAAAAAGGAGAAGGTTTTCAGCCCCATGACATTCTAGCAATATACCTGCATCTGTTGTAAGTTTTAGGAATTCATTATAGTTCTAAAGGTACCATTGAGTTAAATGTGTTCCTTTTTGCACTTTACTAATTTAATTATTATTAACATGCTCTTATATAGTGAAGAGAATATGCAGTTGACTTTTAAATGTGAATGTTTAAAATATTCTCCTCCTTCACTATAGTAGACTGCATTAAACAGTTTCCTATAAATCAGGTAACTGATTTCCTAATTTCTAAAAAAATTTTTCAAGGAAATATAGTTACTCATCTCTTGGCTTTGAAATCTAAGGCCATGAAAACAATTTAAAATTTTTTGTCCTGGCTAGTAAAATTTGAAGCATTGTTTCTGCTGGGGAAGATTAAGAGGGAAAGAAAAGTCTACAGGAACTTAAGTGAGTGTAGTTTCATTAGAAGCCTGGCTCTGCTGCCTTCTGGCTCCATTACTTTGGGTAACTTTCTTAACATTTCTGAACTCGTTTCTTTGTCCATATAAAAAAAGGTGTATAATAATATCAACCCAACAGGAATATTTTGAAAATGAAATGAGATAATAAATGTGAACTTCTTGTACAATTTAAAGTTGCCAAGTGTCATTTATCCCAGCATGCTGTAATCTTGCACACAAACAGCTGTTTGTTATCCACTTGATTGCTAAGAACCCAGTTTCTTCCATGTTTTAAATTTCTTACCCTAATAATTAAATTTCCTAAGTGAATCACCTTCATGTTTTTTTTAAAAAAATGAATGAGATAGTTTTCCTTTACTCTTTTCTTCAATCTTGAACTTGAATAAAATAGGATAGTATCATAAAAGACTATACCATGGCATATGTCAAATTCAGTCTTTCTATAAATTTAATTCACTAAACCAGAGATTTTACTGAGTATCAGTTTTACTCATGTCTTTAGAGTGCCTTTAAATTTTTAAATACTCTATGCACAGTCCCACACCCCATGGTAAGTAAAGGATGCTTTACAAGTACAGGCACTTATCAAATACCAATCTACAAAAGAGTCTATAATCAGAAGCAGAAAATTATGCCCAGTCAGGCTTTTGTCAGAGCAGGTCAGATGTTTAACTTATAGTCTATCTACAGAGTAGCAGGTATGTATGATATATTGCACATCCAGAGAAAAATAATGAATAAAAGAACATTTTGTGATGGAAGTCGTTACCTACCCCATCCACTCATAGAACAGGAATCTTAAATCCACCATTTCATCTAACTCTATTGAATTCTCCTTTTTACCAGGCACTCTTCTGGATGTTTTAGAGCATAATCTGTCCCCACCATATAGGGCTACTTTGTAGAAAAGGGAGGCAGGTAATAATGGAAATATGTAATATGTCCAATGAATGAAATGCTTTGTGAAACAGAGGCAGAATAAAGGACAGTAAGTGGCAGTGGGGCAGAGTTGCTGTACAAGGGTGGTCAGAAAGGGCCTCTCTGATGAGAGTGTTAGAAGATGAGGGCCGGATCTTCTAGAGCCCTCAGGCCATGGAAAGAGCTTTTACTTTTACTCGGATTGACCTGTGAAACCATTGATGGCTTTTGGTCAGAAGTGAGCTATGGTGTCACTTAGCCTCAGTAAGATTTCTGACTACTATATGAAGAACAGACATGGGGGAGCTAAGGTTGTTTTGTTTATAGCGGATTATGCTGAGAGACTAAGATTGTCTTTGCCAGTAATTTGCTTAACATAGGTTCACTGTGGGAATTATAATTTACAATAATAGTTCACAAACCAATAGCATACCAGATAACATCTTTTAATATGCCAATAAAGAGATACCAAGTCAATGATAGAATAATTACAATATTGCTCCAGGCAAAGAGGAGATGAATGAAATAAAATCCACATTTAGCTGAGGTATTCCTTTCTACGAGTTTGTTCTTGGTATTCAACCCTTCCAACTAAAATCTGGGTATCAGTTGCTGGCCTAGTAGGAGCTAGGACCATGTAGCTAGCAGGAGGCAGCACCAATATTACAGACAAGATGGGCTTCTACGAAGGTTATTACTCAAGGGACACAGCTTATACCACTGCCTATGACAAGTAGCCTTGCCAAGTCAGAAACACCTGTCCCTTCCTGACACTGCTGCACAGTTTAATGGCACTGCCAACCAAGAGTAGCCTGGCCATGGCAGGAGGAGGTGTCTCAAAATCTACAGACAGCTATTTAGATTAGCCAAGAGTAGCCCAAACCCAACACTCTCGAGTTACTGGTCAAACCTTGGTTTTTAAAGTTTGAAAGTCCATCACGTGATGGGACACCCTTGCCATTACTCCACTATCAGTGATATAATGGTTCTCTACTCCATGTGCAAGAGTTTGGCAAGAAAGTCTTAATATCTAACTGCAGAACAATTTCGTTGAAACAAGTTATTCAAAACAAATTCAAACTACAAACAGTGCTGTCCAAAACAAGCTTTCAGGGGTGCCTGGGTGGTTTGGTTGAATGTCCAACTCTTGATCTCAACTCAGGTCTTGACCTCAGGCTGGTGATTTCAAACCCCACATTGGGCTCCACGCTGGGCATGTAGCCTACTTAAAAAAAAAAAACAAAACAAAAACAAGCTTTCAAAACATTGGTTTGAAATCACAACAAGTCAATACACAACGGGGGGTGAAACCATGTAAAGTAAGGTAGTTTCTTAAATAGAGAAGCCAAGTTCCTCCAGTCCAAGTGTCTATGTACAATGATACTGAGAGGGATGTCCTTAATTAGGAATTTTAGGAAGGTATTTAAAAGCTTCAAACACTCTAAGGAGAGCTGCATAGTTTATTACACAAGTTTCTATGCCACTATCTATAAACAGTCATCAAGGTTTGAGAATAAGTCACCAGTTCCTCTCAGCAAAAAGTTTAAGGTATCTCTTAACCAGTATTATGAAGGGAAGAGTTCTTATTAGATTTGTATTCTCTTCTTATGCCCCAGGTTGCTCTTGTCCCAGTGTCTACAACGGACTATCCCCTCTTTGTTTCAGGCAGCTTATTATACCCGTAGATATGAAATTTGATTTGTTAAATCCAGGAAAGGCTGTTTTAAGGTCTCAGCTCTTTTCTACAACCTGAGCACTTTGTGGCTTCTAGTAGCTAAATCCAAGGTTGTGTTGGATAGGATAAAAGCTAAACCATTTTGGCAGGCAGAGTTACTTCCCACCCAGATTGGGAGCTGACAGTGGTTCCCCACTGAGTAGAAACATGGCACTATTAAATCGCATCCCTGGCAATAGTAGCTCTGCATGGTGACTATTGATCACTAATGCTCATTGGGGTTTGTAATCATTCCATCTCTAACACTGCCATGTTCTCTGCCCCTTTCTGCCCTGACTTCAGCAAAGTTTCACCTGGACTTTGTGCTATGGCCAAGCACAATGCTTAATATGATATTGTATTACTGAAAATATATTATTGAAAAGTGTATTCCTTCCTTCCTGCAGAAATATGAGCAGGTCCTGCTAAAGGGCACCTGGTAAGCATTTTCTCTGTCTTCCAGTGGAGATGGTGGAAAATAATCAATAATGAAAATGTATGTAAAAATCCAGGAGTTCAACCAGGTGCTGTGGCAGAACCTTCCTTTGCCTGTTCCTTCCTTCACCCTCATTCAACATGGTGAAATTTGGTTTAATCACATCACTGGGAAAAGGAGGCAGGGCAGGAAGGAAGTGTGTGAAAATTGTGGTTCTTTGAAAGAAAAGGAGAGAAGTGGAATAGAAACTGGAGAAGATTTACAATGTTAATTACATTTCCTAATTGTATTCTATCAAACAGCTTCCTCCTCCTCCTTTGCCTCCCAGAGTCACGAGACTGCTTGTGCTGGCAGGTTGGAGGAGATGGCCAGATGTGCAAGGAAAAAACACAATTTATACACCTTAAAGATACATTTGATTCTCAAATTCCAATGCATGATAGAATTATAGCAAACATAATCCCAGATCACTCCAGAGTAGAAGGATCTTTGAAGAAATAAAGTTCTTTTTTGAAAATGTTTTTATTTATTTTAAAGAGAGAGAGCGCAAGCAGGGGAGGGGCAGAGAGGGATGGGGGATAGAGGATCTGAAGCAGGCTCGGCTGACAGTAGAGAGCCCAATGCAGGGCTCAAACTCACAAACCATGAGATGATGCCCTGAGCCAAAGTCAGATGCTTAACCGACTAAACCACTCAAGCGCCCCAAGAAATAAAGTTCAATAAAACCAATAGATAAGTATCCTCTAGCTTTAGCTCCCCAAGCCCTTAGTGTATCTTTAGATGGCTCAAAACTATTAGGACTATTTATTGTACCTCCAGGGCCACCGTATGAACATACCCTACAGTTCCTGGGGGCCCCACGCACAGAGTCCACAACACCCATAAACTGTGTCTTTGCTCACTTGTTCTCTGATTATGGAGTAGCCTTCACTCCTTCAAATGGTAGGTGTCCCTACTATCACTGAAGTCATGACCCAGCCTGATGCTCTTATGATTTATTCATTCAATAATTTTTTTACTGAGCATCAACCTTATTCCAGTCACTGACCCCAGAAACATTGTTATAAACAAGAAAAGAAATGGTATTTTTTTCCAACATCTACTATGTGTCAGACTACAAACTGGACCCATAATATATCCCTTTAAAATTTGAATGCAACCCTTCCAGGTAATTGTTATTAGCCATGACAATGGATCTCATCTTGACTGCAGAAAAAAATCAGGGTTGATCTAAGTATTGCTGAGGAGAGGTCATTTAGAATAAGGCCAGTGTGTTGCCATTTAAATTATCCTGTGGCCTTGCCAGAGCCAGTGGTCTCTGTTCACCTTTGGTCATGGCTGGACACTTCACTTCTCACCTCATGGCCTCTTTTTGTGCTGCTCCCTCTGTTTTTAATTCTCTTTACCTTTGGTCATTCTTCAAAATTCAGATCAAAAGTCACCTACCTCTGAAGTTCTCCTAATTCTCATGAGAAGAGTCAGATACATTCATTATCCAGTATGGTCTTTCCTCATGAATCCCCAACCAGATCAGCCCTGATCTTGTTCTTGAGCTTGAAATGGAGCTGGTAGCACTAGCTGATCCTTTGTGGTCTTTCTAATGAGGTTCTGTTGGGTCTGTAGCACACAAGGGCTAAAAGGGCCTATTCATACATTCCTCAACATGCCTGAATTATATATTCTATTTAGCCCTCATTTTACCAGTGCTTAAAGTTACAAAATTTTAGAGCTGGAAAATAAACTAGTTTATCTCTTGGAACACCCTCATGCTATACCGAAGAAACTGAGGTTAAGTGAGCTTAAGTGGATTGCCCAAGGTTGGATTCCATGATTTTCTCAGGTGCATGGATTGTGTGGGTCAGAAAGAAATAAAGATTTTATAGTAGTTTGAATGCAGCAGACCCACTCTGGGTCTGCACTGCACCGTAGCTTCATTTTGTGAGCAGGTGGATGAAACACTGGTAATTTAATGAAGAAGCTCATTTTGATCTAGTAACACATCGTTTAACAGTGTGAGGAAAACCATCCGTTTTCTTACCAACCAGGAAATGTGAAAGGCAGGCTGCATTTAGGGTGTTAAGTGGATGTGAGGACTGCTGTCACCATGGCAACCAAATGTTTGTTTAAAATTTTCTTTTCAATAAGTCCTAATGATTCTTACTTCCTAATAGATCTCTGAATCCAGACCTTTCTTCAGCCAACACCTTCACACACCTGTTTACTTCAATGGCCCCTCTCTTTTTTTCATCCTAACCTAGTCTACTCACAACAAAGAAATGTTTTTCAAATATTATTTACATTACTGTCCTTATTTTTTTTTTTTTTTTTCAACGTTTTTTATTTATTTATTTTTGGGACAGATAGAGACAGAGCACGAACGGGGGAGGGGCAGAGAGAGAGGGAGACACAGAATCGGAAACAGGCTCCAGGCTCCGAGCCATCAGCCCAGAGCCTGACGCGGGGCTCGAACTCACGGACCGCGAGATCGTGACCTGGCTGAAGTCGGACGCTTAACCGACTGCGCCACCCAGGCGCCCACTGTCCTTATTTTTTGAGTGTCTGTTTATGCCAGGCACTTTACATGCATGATACCTACCTTGTGAGGCAGATGTTATTATCCCCATGTTGTGATTGATCCAAAGTTCAAGGAGGTCATGTATTTTTGACACGTAGGAATTAGTACATGGAAGATGTAGGATTTTAACTCTGGTTTTTCTAATCTGGAAACTTATACGCCCTTTTCATTCTGCCAAGCTCCCACTCTTTCTTGTTACCGGTACCATAGGAGCCACAGAATAAGCTACCTATAGCCTTACATGACCTCCAACATGTTACCAAATTCCTTATTTCTCAACATAAGCTGCTCATTCTTATTTGTAAATATCAATCATAGTACTCACATACAACACTATTCCTCTTGTTCTCTGTCAAATCCCACCTCTTTAGACTCTCAAACCCCAACATGATGTTCACCTCCCTCCAGGAGTGCTTCCCTTGGTTATGACATACTGTAGTTACCAAGCCTTGAATCTGCCTCCTCTCCATCTCTGTACTCAGTTGCTACAGTTTGACCTTACTATTAGCTCAGTCCTGGAATAGGATTGCCAATGACTTTTATTTTTATCTTGGAGAGTGGTACGTGGAAAGAAACTTTATAACTGTGACTATGTTTATGAGGTTAACTACAGCCAATTATTAGAAAATGATCTTTATCTACCCAGCCCTATGTCTGTGGGACCAGGATAAAGAAATCAAACATACGGTCCCTGACTCAGCCTCAGTGTCAGACTTTTTCGTAAGCCCTTCTCCCAAGTATACAGTTAAAAGATTGTCACTGTGAATGTTCCACCAACTACATTAGTGTGTATGAGAATGGTCTTCTTACCCGTAAGAAATTTTATGGAACACTATCCTAGACTTAAAGCAGGTTTTCAAATGATTATTTGCCCAAAGATACAATAGTTTCTCAAAGATTAATATGGGAAGTTCATGCTTATGTAGAATTGGAATAAATGAGGTTACCCATAAATAAAATTTTCAGAAACTAAAAGCCTTTCTCATTTTAAGAAACTAAAACCCCAAATTACCACTTCAAACATTTTAAGGAATTTCGATAAAGATAACTCTAAAAATTAGTATATACTTCTCTACCTTCTTAAACAGAACATATGGAATATTTTTTTCTTAGCTTAATGACTCAAGAGTCATCATTTTGAATACTAATTATTGTTGAAGTTTATAATAAAATGCTGTTTTTAAGTTTCTAAGACATTATTAGTGTTAGTTCCCCTTGATACAAGATGATTCCAGATTGTTATCGTTTTTAGAATGTTTCCTTCTTTCTTGTATGAATATTGTCTCTCTAGCCATCATTTATTGCTGCCTTTCCCAGATCAACTCTGTTTCCCCATCTCCACATTTCACGTGTGAGTTTTGACCTGCTATTGATTGATATGCCAAGTAAACATTGTTAGAATTTTGTCTAAAATAATAGTAAATGGGTGTTGAATAAAAAATGAAGTAGAATCCTTATTTAAGAGAATTTCATCAGATAACTGTGTTATATTTATGCCATATGTTCAGAGACCTTTCAACTTATTTCCTGATTCTTTGCTGGACACTGAAGGGTTCAGATTGTTGGGGCTGAGTGTGGCCTTATAAACTGCAGTGATCTGGGGCAGAGAAGAGGCAGGAATTAAAATACACTCAGCTCCCTGGAGTGAGGCCATCAACACGGGGACAAACTCTGTCAGGGTACTGAGCATTAGTGCATGCTACTTCACAGGACTATAGCCAAAATCCGGAGTTCTGCTGTTACATTTGTTAGAGGAACTTTTTAAAGGTTATATGGCCATTTACCTTCATTAAGTTCATTTTTCATACTTATCTCTTAGATCATTTCCAGATGTAAAAAGTTCTAGAATATTGGTATTTATCTTAGAGAGTATTCTGCCCTTTACAGTATATGAGCAGTTTCAGTTCTTTTACACTCATACTTCCTGAAGGAAAAATCTAGTCTAATGAAGACTAACTTTTGTGCACTTGTTATGCATGCATATTATACATTAAGCATTACCACCCAGTCCATTCCAGTTTCCTTAAAACCCCTGACCTCATGGAGTTTAAATGCTTCAGGAGATTTCTTACTACTACAGTAGGCAAAAAGCCTGCTAGCTTGTTGTACAGAGCTGCCTGGAGATGTTCTTTAATCATGCTCTTTGCTTTCAGTTGATTTAGGCTAGTACTTTGGTCAACTCCTCAGTTTAACCTCTATGTTTACCAATACCCGTTAATAACAGATAGTCAAAATTATGTTGCAGCTGGATCCATAGAAAGGACCTTTGAGAGATGGGACCAAATATGGTAAAACTTTCTTTGTTCCAACCAGTAAGCATGTGATATATCTAGAAAAGTAGACAAATTACTTCCACAGATTGTTTAATGTGTAAAAGGAAAACCATATCAATCACCACACATGAAAGTGTTTCGTTAATCCCTTTGATTTCTCTGTTTGTGTACCTTTGTCTGTTTGTGGTACATTCCCTATTGGACTCTAAGCATTTCATCTAGGAGATCATGTCTCCTGTTACCTTCCAGCTTCTCCATCACCATCCCCAACTGATAATTCCTGGAAGGAGATATACACAGTGAGAGAAAGGGGGTTGGCTGTCAGGTAGAAAACTTTAGAGAAAACTCTACCAACTCAGGCAGGTGGGGGGGGGGGGGGGCAGTGCTCCTGGGTGGCTCAGTCAACTAAGCTCCTGACTCTTGATCTCAGCTCACTCAGGTCTTGATCTCAGGGTTGTGAGTTCAAGACCCATGTTGGGTTACATGCTGGGCATGAAGCCTATTTAGGAAGGAAGGAAGGAAGGAAGGAAGGAAGGAAGGAAGGAAGGAAGGAAGGAAGGAAGAGAGGAAGGAAGGAAGGAAGGAAGGAAGGAAGGAAGGAAGGAAGGAAAAGAAATACTTGGAAAAAGAGACAGAAAGAGAAACAGGAAGAAAATAATCAGATAGAATAGGATCAGACTTAATTTCTCAGCCTTTCAGAGCCTACTGTTTTCCTTTTCAACTGACATCTCCAAGGACAGAATCATGCCACATCTACTTGGCATCTACGGCACCTACCAGTGCACCTAGCAAATAATATTCACTAACTGCTTGGTGGTGAAAAGAATGAATCCTTTGTAAGAGATTATATTCTTCCTGTTTTTCATCAGGCCTCTCCTATTGGATCTTACTCACTATTTGGGGTCTGTAGCAATCCAACAGCCCAGAGGAGACCCAGTTGGATATATCTTTGTTTTCAAACACATATTTTTTACTAATGTTCTTAAAAAATAATAGCTTCTTTCCTTCAGTAATTTTTTTTTCATTTATCTAGTACTTACTGAGCTTCTCGTATGTGTAAGGCACTGCTCCATGTGATAGCAATACAGCCATGAACAAAACAGCATCTTTTATCATATGCCAGACACTATGTTGAATACTCCGGACTCTATTTACATTATCTCATTTAATGATTAACACCACTGTTGAGTGGGTATTTTTCCCAATTTAAAAATGAAGCTTCAGAGATTCAAAGTTGAATTAAATTTCCTGGATCTCACAGCTAGGAAGTAGAAAACAGGAGTGAAACACAAGGTTAACTGGCTGTAAAGTTTATGCTCTTAACTACCAAGCTCCACTACTTCTAGAGCCTGGATAAAGAAATCAGAATTATAGAAGTCAGAACCTAAGCTGGAAGAATAAGTCCAGTAAATGTGAATAGTTTGTCATGAAGAATTTTTTGGAACCTGTTTCTATGGGCCTGGGTACATAAGCAACTTATTTCCCACCAAATTAAATCTACCATATATTGTCTCACCAGGGATGATTTGATCAAATCCTGTAAACAGCTCTTTTGGAAGCATCTTAAATGTGCATTGTTCACACTCATTTTCATTTGTCCACCATCTACGCAGCCATGGAGAGGAAATATATCTATATCAGGGTACTGGACACAGTTCAAATTCATATTTGATACAAAGCAGATCAATTTTTGTCCATATTAACTAATAATCTTTTCATTCCTTCCAAAAAATGCACTGAGAGCCAGCTATGTACCATGTACCTCAGAAGGAAGTAGCAATAAGACAGACAAGAACTCTGATGTCCTAACCTTAAATATGGGAATCAGAGAAACAAAAAATGAATTTAAAAGATTATTTCTGATGATAAGTGCTGTGAAAAAATGTAAAGGGTCTGTGAATAGTTGAGCATAGGATAAGAAGATGTAAGGAGATGCTATTTGAGCCGAGTCCTGCATGGTGAGAAGGAGTCATCCACAAAAAAGACATAAGAGAAAAAAAGAAAATGCAATTGGCAAAAGCAGGAACAAACTTCATTTGTTTGAATAACAGAAAAGAAAAAAGGCTTTTGAGTCTGCATCAGAGTAAGCTGAGAAGAGAGGCAAGAAATAAAATTAGAAAGATAGGTAGGATCCCTATCACCCAGGGCCTTATATGTGTCACCTTGTAATGCATTGTCCAAACCAAAGACATATTTATTTTTTTTTTAATTTTTCTCAACGTTTTTTTTTTTTTTTAATTTATTTTTGGGACAGAGAGAGACAGAGCATGAACGGGGGAGGGGCAGAGAGAGAGGGAGACACAGAATCGGAAACAGGCTCCAGGCTCCGAGCCATCAGCCCAGAGCCTGACGCAGGGCTCGAACTCACGGACCGCGAGATTGTGACCTGGCTGAAGTCGGACGCTTAACCGACTGCGCCACCCAGGCGCCCCCAAAGACATATTTAGTAATTGAAAGGGATGAAAGGGGCTCCTGGGTGGCTCAGTCAGGTAAGTGGACTCGATCTCAGCTCAGGTCATGATCTCACAGTTTGGGAGTTCAAGCCCCGTGTCAGGCTCTGCTCTGGTGGCGCAGAGCCTGCTTGTGATTCTGTCTCTCCCTCTCTCTGCCCCTCCCCCAGTTCATGTGCGCATGTGCGCTCTCTCTGAAATTAAAAAAGGGGAAAAAAATTAAAGGGGATGTTCTTTTTTTTTTTAATTTTTAATGTTTTTATTTATTTTTGAGACAGAGAGAGACAGAGCATGAGCATGGGAGGGGCAGAGGGACAGTGAGACACAGAATCTTAAGCAGGCTCCAGGCTCTGAGCTGTCAGCACAGAGCCCAACGCTGGGCTTGAACTCACAGACTGTGAGATCACAACCTGAGCTGAAGTCGGACGCTTAACCGACTGAGCCACCCAGGCGCCCCCGAAGGGGATATTCTTAATAATTACACCAGGAAAGTAGGTACAAACCCAGAATTTCCCAGATATACCAAGATTTATAGTTACCCCACTTATATACCAGGAGTTTGAAGTTTCCAGTATAGTTGTGAACCCTTAGATGGTTTTAATCAGAAGAGTAAAATAATTTGATTTGCATTTCATAAGTGATCATTTTGGCTCCTTCTGAGATTGATCAATTTTAGAGACTGATAAAGTAATCCTGATACTTGCCTGATACTCCTAGAGCTAAAAAGAAAGTCACTAATTTGGATATACTTTGTAGACTTTGTTGACAAGACATGGATTGGATGTGTAAGGGCAAGGGAAAGAAGGAAGAAAAGTGACTGCTGGGCTTTTGGCTCCAGCCTCTGGTTGAATTATGACATCATGTGCTGATTTGGGGAAGACTGACAGAGGAATTGGTTTCAGAAAGTGGATGGCAATGAATGGAATCAGCAGTCTGGTTTTGACTATAATAAGTTTGAGATTCCTGTTAAAAACACAAGTGGAGATGTCAAAGGAGCGACTGGACTATACTCCCTTTTTTTACTCTGTTTAGAACAGCTTTTGGCAATGTCATATGTATCCTTAATAAAACAATTTAGAATGACACTCAGATATTCTATGAAAGTGATTTTTTACTCAACATCTTCAATTATATTTGGTTTTCACTATCTGGTGCTTGAAATTACTAACATTACCAATTGCCTTTCTAGGAAAGTATAGATCTGGGTGAAATCATGTTCTCCCTTTGTTATTTGCCAACTGCTGGACGTATGACATTGACAGTCATCAAGTGCAGAAATCTGAAGGCTATGGATATCACTGGGTCATCAGGTATGTACACAATTGGCCACTAGGTCAAGGGTACATTCTCAAATTCCAAATAAAATATTTCATATATACAGAACTATATGGCTATTGAATTATTGAGTTCATTTGTCTATAGTTCATTTGGACAAAGTACTCCAAATCACCTGTTTTATTTATATTATCATTTCACAATTTTTAAAAGATGTTATCAAATAGATTGACTATGAACTTGGATTTTTATTTTTTCTTTCTCTGCTGATCTAGTTCTTTCTCAAAAATTCATAATTTACCGGGGCACCTGGGTGGCTCAGTCGGTTAAGTGGCCGACTTCGGCTCAGGTCATGATCTCGCGGTCCGTGAGTTCGAGCCCCGCGTTGGGCTCTGTGCTGATGGCTCTGTGCTGATGGCTCGGAGCCTGGAGCCTGCTTCTGTTTCTGTGTCTCCCTCTCGCTGCCCCTCCCCCATTCACGCTCTGTCTCTCTCTGCCTTTCAAAAATGAATAAATGTTAAAAAAATTTAAAAAAAAAAATTCATAATTTACCAATCACTGCCCTACTTCTAACCAGTCAGTTGGCTTATAAAAGAAGATTCTTGGACTTCAAGCTTGCATTACCCTACAAGTATGAAAACACATTTAGACTTAATTTATCTCCCTCACCTGATCTATAGAGAAATAACAAGTTTCCAAGACCATCATGTGCATTTATTCTTACCACCTTTCTAAATAAGAATTGGGGCAACAGTAGGGACTGAAAGAAATAATAAAGTAACGAAATGCTTCTTGAAGTTTCTTAAGGATGTTCTTGGAGGAAATTTCTCTTATGCTAATTTTGATAAAGAGGTAAAGCCACACCATTCTCTTTTATCCCTTTGTTTATTTATATATATTTTTTTTTAAGTTTTTTTTATTTTTTTTTATTTTATTTTTTTCTCAACGTTTTTTATTTATTTTTGGGACAGAGAGAGACAGAGCATGAACGGGGGAGGGGCAGAGAGAGAGGGAGACACAGAATCTGAAACAGGCTCCAGGCTCCGAGCCATCAGCCCAGAGCCTGACGCAGGGCTCGAACTCACGGACTGCGAGATCGTGACCTGGCTGAAGTCGGACGCTTAACCGACTGCGCCACCCAGGCGCCCCAGTTTTTTTATTTTTGAAAGAGAGAGACAGAGCATGAGCAGGGGAGGAGCAGAGAGAGACAGAGACACAGAATCTGAAACAGGCTCCAGGCTCTGAGCTGTCAGCTCAGAGCCCAACGCAGGGCTCGAACTCACAAACCGTGAGATCATGACCTGAGCCAAAGCCAGATGCTCAACCGACTGAGCCACCCAAGCGCCCCTATCCCTTTGTTTAAATCACAACAGTCTGGAGGGTTATATGTTAACTAAATATGTGAACTCTGGCACAGGTCTATGAAGGGAAAAATGGTAAGGATAGAAGAGGGAGGTCAGTAAGCATGTGTTGAATTAAACAAATAAAAAATGGTAGTGGAGATACAGGAAAGGATGACCTAAGGAAACGAATCTATAACTTTATGGTTCTACAGAACAAAAAAAATAAACTAAATTTGCAACAAGCTTAAGGGATAGAGCTCCAGGATATACTAAGTGAATAATAATAATAATAATAATAAAAATAAAAAGTGAGGTGCAAAAATAAATACAAAAATCATGTTCCTTTCTGTGTAAGAATGGGGAACACTACAATATATATTTATGTTGTTAATATTTGCAAAAGAAATACCAAAGTGATACACAAAAACTAAACGGTGGAGAGAGAGGTATGGGAACAGATGGGAGGGAGACTTCCAATTGTAAATTTTTCTCTATCATCTTCACTTTTAAACTATTTTGTGAATTATGTTTTCATCTTTTTTAATTTGCAACACATAATTGATATATAAAGGTAGAAATAAAGTAAGTAAATTTCACATTTGTTTTGGTGAAAAAGTCTTGGGACAGTAAATGTTGAAGAACTGCAAATTATTGTTTATTCTACTCTTTCCACCATGTATCAAAAGAGATCAAATTTTGAGACAAGCAGACAGCATCAAAGTTATAATTAACTACAAGAGTACTTTTTGTTTATATGAAGCTTTTCATCAGAGGAGTGCATGCTCGGAGAACACCACCTCATTAATTCTCACAGGAGGCTTGTGAATCAACTAAGGAGCCAGTAAATTATCCTTGTCACTAGTAGAGAAATGTGGTCAGAGACATGATGGGGGTGGTGGAGGATAAATCATGCCTTGTTCCCATTGTTAATGAGAGGCCTAGGCCTGGGGGCTCATAGACCAAAGAGTATCAGAGAAGTGAGTTTCTTCCTTAGAACATACTTCCTATTAAAAAACTGAAAAATAAATGGGAAGCAGTCACTGAACATTACCATTTTACTTTGTTTTCCTTTGCATAGTCTATTTCTAGTCAGAACATATATTTTGCCCCTTGATGGAAATGCTTATGAAATATACACGTACATTTTTCTAGCGCTTAAAAGGTGTTCATTTGCTCAAATAAATTTATACTGCCATGATTTTGGCTTATTCTAAGGAAATGAGACGTGTTACTCCATAGATGGAAAGGAGAAAAAACAAGAATGAATGTAGAGCAGTCACGGATTTTCACCAGATAGCATTCTCACCCCAAGGCCAACACCCCCTCCCAAAACCACACCTGCTTCTCATAAAAAGGTACAAAAGTAAGGCTTTTACAGAAACTTTCATATGATTCTGCATAATTTTCTATAATACTGGACCAGTTTTTCTACTTAAGGTGGCAGAAGTAAGACTGGAGATGAGTCAGTGGGGGCAGAACTTGTTAACATTTATTTGACCCCTTTGGCCTATAAAAATATACTCCAACTAAATTTTTCTCTTCCAAGTCGGCATCACATAGGCAATGTCATATCAATAGGTTTCCTTAAGAACATCTTTAAACCAAATATTGCCTTTTTTTTATTGTATACTATTGTATAATACCAAATACAATGTAAATAAATATAAATACAATGTATTTAATGTATTTGTAGTGATCTCTTCTTCAATCTGAGCTCCTTAATCAAGCACCAACATGCTGACTGTAAAATTAAACTTCTAATTTTAGTACCTTTCCAACAATTGAGGAAATTCTAACTAATGTAGTTTTTGCTTTCTAATTTCTACTTATGGTATCATATATATACATATATATATACACATATATGATACAATATTGCTCTTCACAAATTTTACTCTTATCCTAAATCATTTGAAGGAAATTAACTTTAATGCAATTATTCTTACTTGTTAGGATTATATTCCCTAGAAATCACTTTTAACAAAATATGTCCTCAAATAGCTGTGACTAAAAGACACATTATAGTTCTGGACTGGCTCTTGATAAACTAGTAGGTTTTCTCTGTTGTATTAAAAATGAAATTAATTCTTTTCTGATTCTTTCAGGATAAATTCTTACATTTAAAGTAAGAAGTCATGGGGCGCCTGGGTGGCTCAGTCGGTTGAGTGTCCGACTTCCGCTCAGGTCATGATCTCACAGTTCGTGGGTTCGAGCCCCGCATTGGGCTCTGTGCTGACAGCTCAGAGCCTGGAGCCTGCTCCGGATTCTGTGTCTCCCTCTCTCTCTGCCCCTCCACTGCTTATGCTCTGTCTCTCTCTGTCTCAAAAATAAATAAAACATTAAAAAAAATTTTTAAATAAGAAGTCTTAGTCTATTGCCCAAAATAAGTCATTCGAATTTAAAACATAATACTACAAGGCTTACTATACTACTTTCCTTATTTAGTTACAGTTACCTACAGTTTGATTTATGTCTTGTACTATTACTTTCATTTTAATGAAATTACCTCACTACTCCTAGATCCTTATGTCAAAGTGTCTCTGATGTGTGAAGGTCGGAGATTAAAAAAGAGGAAAACAACGACGAAGAAAAACACTCTAAACCCTGTGTACAATGAGGCTATTATTTTCGATATCCCTCCAGAGAATGTGGACCAGGTCAGCCTCTCCATTGCAGTCATGGATTATGATAGGTATGTGTATTTCTCTCACTGAAGAACAGCCCTGTGTGGTCATATGTAGAGCAAATAGTTTTTCTGGTTATTTACTGCTACAACAACGGTTTTAATTTAAACTGGAAGAGGGAAAATTTATTCATTCAAAATTTATTTTTCCCATGTTATAATATTTCTTTTTTCTTTTCCAAAAGAAGTCATTCTTAAGTTGAAAGACAGGACACCTGGGGCTGGTGTAAGGGTGGTGCAGAAGTAGTATGGAACCCATTACACAAAACACTATTGTGATGTCCTTTTACAGTAACAACAGAAATTACAACCAATCAAGTTTGTTTTCCCAACGGGGCTGGAATATGAATTTAGTAATTCTTTTTTTTTTTAATTTTTTTTTTTAACGTTTATTTATTTTTGAGACAAAGAGAGACAGAGCATAAACAGGGGAGGGGCAGAGAGAGAGGGAGACACAGAATCTGAAACAGGCTCCAGGCTCTGAGCGGTCAGCACAGAGCCTGACGCGGGGCTCGAATCCACAGACCGTGAGATCATGACCTGAGCCAAAGTCGGACGCCCAACCGACCAAGCCACCCAGGCGCCCCTGAATTTAGTAATTCTTAACCAGCCTCTATCATTAACTGGCTGTGTGAAAGGGCAAATTATGTAATCTCTTTGGGATTCACTTTTCCCATTTGAAAGCCATTAGCATATTACAGGACCATTAACAGTGAGTATTAAGAGTGGAAGGTGAATAACGGCCGTAGGAAGACAGCCTTGATACCTTCACGTCACTCTTAAAACATGCTTTGTGGATAATTCTTCCAGCTCACACACTTTGAGTCACTTCTTTCACAAAATCAATGGCAAACTCCCAAGTGCACGTCTGAAGTTTCTTCCTGCTTTAGCTCCTACTTTATTCTCCCATTCTTGCCTGGTCTGAAATGTTACCTAGCTCTATGTACCCCATCCCACCCATGCTTCACAGCTTCACACACACACACACACACACACACACCCCTTTTAGAAAAGACAGTAGCACACAGACAGTGTCTTACAAAATTATCAGCACACAGACAGTGTCTTACTACATTTATTTTGTTCTAATATATTCAAAAAGAGTGCTCCATTTTATGGTATGATGAAAATAGTAGTAACCAGAACCCTGTAACCTAGAGAAATTGATATGCTATCCTCTGGCTCAGAGGAAATGAAGCACTAAAAAAATAAAATGTTTTATACCATCTATCTGCAATTAGTTTATATCACAGCTTATGGGGAAAAAATTTACTATTTATAGAGAGAGAAATCTTGAATTGGTTAAAATTTCAAACTCTAAAAATGTTGCAGTGTTTTCATTAGAAGCCCTTGTTCTGTTTTACCAAAAAATTACTCCTATTGATTTAGCACAGCAGTGACTGCAGGTAGATACAAGTGAGTGTTTGTCATGCAGACAGTTTTAGGGAAATGGATGCTAACAGTATAGAAAACAGAAAGATTTGAAAAATTATTCCTAAAAATACGCTTGTTTGCGAAACTTTATATGAAAGAACCACGATACTAAGCATTCATATCTACATCAATGACAGGAAGAAAGTAATGAAAAGATCTTAAAATTATCTCAAAAGTCTCCTTAGAGATGTCTGTCAAAATAACCCTATAGAAATGCCCTTAAATTACATTCCATTCTAGGAGCACCTGGGTGGCTCAGTTGGTTAAGCATCTCACTCTTGATTTGGGCTCAGGTCATGATCTCACAGTTAGTGGGTTTGAGCCCTGCATCGGGGTCTGTGCTGACAGTGCAGAACCTGCTTGGGATCCTCTCTGTCCCATCCTCTCTGCCCACCCCCTCAAATAAGTGAGCGCGTAAATAAATAAATAAATAAATAATAAATAAATAACATTTCATTCTTGCGCAACTTAGCACATGCACACTTGAGTCAACTGTCTTGATTCATACCCTGCCTCTGCCTCTTACTAAGTGAGTAGGGGTGGGTCCCTTAACTTCTCTGGGTGTTTACTTTCTTTATCTGTAAAATGAGATGACGATAATGATACTCATGGTCATGGTGTGAGAATTAAGTGAGTTAGTACATTTAAATTACTTACAACAGTGTCTGGCACATAATAAGCTCTCAGACATATTAACTATCATTGTTATTTTGATTTGTTGCTGTGAAAACAGGACAGGAATAGAAAATAGGAATGTTGTGCAGTGTGCTCTGGTGCCATGCAATAATAAATCAAATGCTGTAGTAGCCCTGCCCTGTTTAATTGTAGTATAAGCAGTAACATACGCTGACATATCACTTAGAGTCAATTAAATATGGTCATTTATACAAGAAAGTGGGTACTGACCTTTTGATAAGAAATCTAAGCATCATTATAAAACATTAAGCCTTGTGGAGAAAAAATGAGAGCTGATTTATGTCACTTAAAGTTGATAGTACTGCTTCCAAATTCAACAGTACAGGTAAGGAGCAGTGTTTCTCATTCTAGTTTATTGTGACATGTGCTCAAGTTACAGAGAACTAAAATGGTTTATGTGTGCTCCTTTTACAAATTCATATTTGAATGCTGATCTTGTGTAGTAAATTTTGTGTACTTAAGATTTTTAATTTGACCTAAAGTAGTTTAATCTGCAGAATCATTTAGAGCCCGTTACAAAATCCAGTGTTTAAATCATATGCTTGAAATTCTGCTAAGATGTATGAAACTCCATTTATCTTTGAATGTTGGAATGAAAGTGTGATATCCTCCGAATTGTAGGGTAGGACACAATGAGGTCATAGGAGTGTGTAGAACAGGACTGGACGCTGAGGGTCTTGGGCGAGACCACTGGAATGAAATGCTGGCCTATCACCGAAAACCAATAACACATTGGCACCCCTTGCTGGAGGTATGCTGTGATTCCCCGACATCTTCTCTCTCTCTCTCTCTCTCTCTCTCTCTTTTAATCTCTTTTGCTTAAATATTATTTATCTGCCAACATTTGTCTGAAATTTTATATATTCATCTATTTTTTTAAACAGAGACTGCTCTTACTTCTGTCCCACATATTCTATCATCCAGTATTCAGAGTTTTGTGTGCCTTGTTGTATTTTAGAAACCACTAAACTTTCTGCGTTTGATATTCCTTTGGACAGTAAGCTCATGAAAATTGCAAGACTGTCATTATCTTTACATAGCCTGGAAACTTCTATCAATGAGTAATAGAGCAAGCAAGTAAATTTATTGCTAACTGGAAACCGAATTTTGCTGCTTCTCTTTTGTGACAACAGCTACCTCACCTAAACATCCCAAGAATCCTTAAATAGAAGTACTATCTTCTAATACATCTGTGTAAAGGGACAGGTATATCTCCCAATACTCTGGTCAGGAAGTGAAAGTGCTCACAAGTATTTAGAATGTTGAGACATCAGCATGCCTGAGTTCAAAGCCTGGCTCTGCTTTTTGACTGTCTATTAGAGAACTTTGGACATGTTACTGTAACCTCTCTACATTTCTGCTGTTACTCTGTAACAGTAGTAAACTCAAAGAGTAAAACTAAATAAAATGCCAAATAGTAAGTGCTTAGCAGTCTGACATAATGTTAGCTCTGATTACAACTAACATTAATAGTTATATTAACCAGAAGTATCAATACCAGTTTCTATCAGGATTTTTAGGCTTTAAGTTACTTGTCAGTACTTGATACACTGAATGTTGCTAGATGAAATGACTTTCTTTCTCAAAGATGATTGCTGGAGCCTCTTGAAGAGTCACAAAGTAAGTCTTTTATGTGACCTGAGAGATAATGCAGGTTGACAAAACGTTGTGTGGTAGATGATGGAATTTATGCAATTTGATAAAAATAGTTACGACAGCCACATAGTAAATGAAAAATACTCTGCCCTATGTTCACCAGTAAGATTCTGCTTCTTATCTGGCACTAAGCCCTGGGTTGAATGAGAAAGGCAGCACAGTGTAATTAACTAAATGTCAGAGGGTCCAGGTTCCTTTCATCTTAGTCACAAAACTGTGACCTTGGCTGTTACTCAGGACATTATAGGGAAAATCTGATGAACCCTATATGAACAGTGCATGTTCAGGCAACAGAAGTGAACTGTTATCATAGATATCTGCTTATATATATTAATGCTCTTAATCTTTACCTCATTTCATTTCATATAAATCATAAAAGATACACATATACAAACAAAAATGCACATTCATGCAGCACTTTCCCTCAAAGTACAGACATGTGCATTCTAATTCAGCAAGTCTTGGGAAAGTTGTGTTTCATGTCAACAGTGTGTACTGTCTAAAGTATACTATACTTTTTATTATTTGATCACTATCCATTTTCCTGCTTCTCATCTTGTTTTTACTTAAAATTTGAAAAGTGAATATTAATTCTAAGAATCTAGACATGAAAGTAAAGTTTGCTGGGCAGAGAACCACACTGGAAAGTGATGTGGGTTCTAATCCTTGCTTCTCTGGCTGTCTAATCCTGAGCAAATCACTTATTCTATCTACAGCCGCATTCCTGCATATTTAATGAAAATAGAAATGCATGCCCCTCCAGACTTCACAAGAATTATGTAAGGAGAAAAGAGATAGTATGAGCAAAAACTTTTCACTAATAACAGGATAGGGTTTGTGTGACCCAAGGTATATTATAATTACTTGTAAGTGTTTAATAAGCAGCTCTACATTTATCTGGTGAAGGGGAGCTATGGAATAGGCATCTGTTTGTGTCTCAGGACATGTGAACACTTTTCAGTCATTGTAGGACATACAGGAAGAACAAGCTACAATCTGGGCATCAGAAGAAGATCCCTGATATTTTTCTAGCAGCTGAGTATCAGAGGACAAATGGGACTAAAGACTATGTAAATATACTTTCTCCAGCAAGTAGCTCCTTTTTTCCAACTCCTGCACCTACATTCATTGGTCAAACAGAACATATGGACTAGAGACCTAAGAACTGGCTGGATTTTGCATTTTGGGAAAGTGGTGAGTGTATAACTATGTCTTTTGTTGCCAGAGGAGGGATTAAAATAATAAAGGAACAATTACTCGAAAACAGGGTAAGTTGGCGGGACAGAGACTAAAGCATCATTTAGAAAATCTGGCTACTTCTACCTAAATAATCAAAAGTTTATCCTGTTGTAATTGAACTTTTTAAATACATGTAATATTTAAGAACCATGAGAAATTATTCTTCAACCCCCATGGCTCCCATTTGCCAAAGTCAGTCCCTGTTGTTTCGTTAATGACCCTGATAAAAATCACCTCCTGCCTTAGAACAAGTGCAATGCGGTCTCTTGTGCCTTGAGCCTTCTTGCGCTTACCTAGCAAGTGTCCTCCACTATCACAAACCATTAATTATTTTGCAGTGAGAACATTCATAGAATGTGAAATGAATCTCTAGTCATGAATAATTGTGTGTACAGTGTTGGTCTGCATGCCATTTTGTACCATGCTGTGTCTACATCTCCGTGAGATGTCTGTGCCCCATCGTGCTGCCTGAGAAGGTGAGTTCTGGAGGGTGGGGGTATTTATGTATATCTTCTCCTCAGAGACTGCATATCATGGGTGAATATTCACTATTAAAGGTAACAACAGGGGCACCCTGGTGGCTCAGTTGGTTGAGCATCTGATTCTTGGTTTCAGCTCAGGTCATGATCTCACAGTTCGTGGGTTTGAGCCTTGCATCAGGTTCTGTGCTGACAGTGCAGAGCCTGTTTGGGATTCTCTGTCTCCCTCTCTCTCTGGCCCCTCCCTGCTCATGCTTTCTCTCACTCAAAAAATAAATATACATTTTTTTAAGAGACAGCAACAACTACCCACTCTGTTATTTTTTTGCACTAGATCATGCATTATGAAATTATTGTCTTTCAGTTACCTGGCCGGGCAACCAGTTTTGATAGTCAAGGATCCTGTCCATCTCCCAAACCACCTTCCACACCATAATGCCTCCAGAATAAAGACCATTTTAATAAGGACCCAGGACCATGTGCTCATCAGATCAGAAAAAGAGTGGAAGGTTTGATTTCCTCATTTAAAATATATCCTGATAATGAACAAACTTGATGTACAATTTTTCATTTGCTTTTTTTTTTGTCCCTTCTTTGACTTTGGACATCTTAATATGTTTTACTTGAATACAAACAGTCCTTACTTTCATAAGGCATTTTATTCTTCATTTCATATACCTATTAGCACAAAGGTGTTTTAATAAGTTGCAATTCTTTGCATAAGAAATACATTCTTTTAAAAGAATCCATACTTATCTAAAATTAAATATAGTTTATGCTGCTATTGTATAAAGTAGCACATGTCACTTATGTATGGTTTTGATTTTGTTACAATGTTTATCTCTAGTCCCACAGATGGTTCCATATAGACTTTAATGGAAATTTTGAGCTTAAACAGCATTAAATCCTTAAACAATCAAATTAATGTTACTTATCTGATCATATATTCTTTCAATCTCAGAAAATTAGGTCCTTAGTGAGGTTTGGCTCAGCTAAACTCAAAACTTTGTCTCTCAAGCTCATTCTTTGAAGCATACACGTAAAGCTGTAATTTAAAGAACAATTTTGAATTAAACTTAAGGAGTAATATTTAGTAGCTGGAAAATGGAGGTTGAGCCATTTGGGCTACCATTTTATACTGTCTTAATGTTACAGTGGTTCAAACATCTGTTGAACTGTTTAACTGATATTTTCAAAATTCTAATAATCTTTATCTCAAATGTAGCGTTAGTATTCCTAAGTCAATAGAATGAGAAGTCATTTATTTTTTAAGTGTTTGTAAAGTTCTCAAGTACTGTGACCTGTATATTTTATGACATAAAGGTATTACACAGATCCTGTATTTCTGATAGAACATACTACACCAAAGGTACAATAAAATGTCTGTGCTTATTGTCAATTAGATTGTACATAGTAATGGTGACTTTTAAACCCAATCAGAAACTAATCACTAGAACTGGGTATTTTCCTAAAGAATGGATGACTTATTTTTCAGAAAATTCTATACATATACCATAAATAACATAACTTCCACATTTAATAGAAATAAAAATAATTCTAAAGGCCCAGACCCACAATCCTTTCATGAAAGGTATTTGCCTTCATAAGGATCAAGGATCAGGCCAGGAGTTGTAAAAACTATGCAAATGTTTTTACATGACAGAACTTTCTTTTAAATCAGGTCAACTTTTTATTGTCTCATTTCTGGACCCTATCTGAAGGTATCCATATTGAATGACCTCAACCGTATTTTTGAGATATATGCAATGGATAGTGCATATTTCAAAGCTATCTCAAGATAGGAGGTTAAAAGAACAAAAAAGGCAAGAAAAATCTGTATTTAGAATGTAAAAACACATTATCAGAATGAGAAAATTTTATCAGTAGTTATAAAATTTTGATTTTAGTAGAATCCCTTATTTCTACATGTTAAAAAAAAATTTAAGCTGTGAAATTTTGATCATGGCATCTCTCATCTGATGGCATTACTGTTAATCAAGATGTAAATATTTTACACATTAACATTTTAAAGGCAAACACAATTCCCTAAAACTTTTCAGAAATGCCTGTATCTTCCTAACAAAAGAAATTATTTCTAGCTAATATTAGCTGATAAAAAATAACAGAAGGAACTTGTTTGAAAATAATTGTCTACCTTATGAAGTTTAGAAGAACCATTTGCTATACACAGAATGACTGAAGATGATCCTTCAATTTTGGAAATCTTTGTTTCACTAGGAAATAAAAATTGTCAAATGGGAAGACAAGCGATACTCAATAAAATAACATTTTTGCTGACAGATGTTTTATTAGTAGATATAGCTGCAGCCTATAAGTAATTAGCGACTGTATTTCCTTATATCTCCTATAATAATTATTTTCATCTGAAAACATATTTTAAGGGACTTTTTATGCATTCTTAGGAGCTCCTGCTTTTCTTTGCCTCCTATGGAGAAAAAGCCAATGCTTGTGATGAAAACAACACAAACCTGCCAAACAGGAGACTTTACTATGGGGATTATAGATAAAATCTGTTTTTAGGGTAGTTTTTAAAAACTGTTTCCTAGGGATTAGAATAAACCCATCATGCCAAGTATTTGTTAATCCTGTGAGACAGATGAAAAGAAACTTTACCACAGCTCATCTTTCATGCAACGCATGAGGGACGTTTACCCTCCTATTCATAAAGCGTGATCATTGAAAATAATACGTCTTGTTGCAAAAACATAATCCTACCACTTTCAACACAACACACCCTCATTCTACACAGCCACACACCGATTCAAACTGATCCTCCTTCTGCTTGTAATTGAAGATGGAATGTTTTGAATTTCAGTATTTAAAATTAACATTTTAATGACAACACTGACCCATTATGAAGTTGCAATTTGGGTATATAATGAACACCTAATTTCAGGGACTTATTCAGGGACTTGTCCAACATAAGTCTAGGAAAAGGGAGCAAGTGTTGATTCATTTTGTAACACTGATTTTCTTTTTGGTTTTTAATTTAATTTAATTTATTTTATTTTATTTTATTTACTTGTGTATTTTACCTGATTCTCTAAATAATCAGGGGAATGAGGAAATTGAATATGAAAGAACATTAATGTTTGTGGAGTCTACAGTCTTCTCACCAAAATCTGAACGGACAATTCTTTTTACACTAGTTTCTTAATATTTTTCATGACAATTTTAATCTTCTTTGTAAGGCTAGCCCTGTTTCTGATACTTTGTTTTACATGTAAAAACTCATGATACGAATGCATTCACAGTTCAGTAAAAACTATCATTACGACTATGTCAGGGAACTAGAGACGGAACGCAGAGCCAAGCATCCACTTTCTCATGCAGTTTTGGCGAATGTGCGTGTGTTCTAGTTACTGCAGGGAGATCACAGTTGATCAAAACTGACTCAGGTTTTAGATAAAAGCAAATATATTTGAACCTATTTGGTTATGATACTTGTCATTTCCACCTTGTTTATTCTCCTATAATTTTTATTATTTTAAGATTTTGCAGACTCAATAAAGAACAATCTCGTAAGACTTTACCTTAATGATGAGTTCCTTTAAAAATGAAAAAAGCTAAATTTTCACTCCCTTCTCAACTTCTGCTGTCCATAAAACAAAATATAACTTATTTCAGAATGGGTTATCCAAAGAGCTGAAGGCTATTGCAAACAAAGGGATACAAAATCTTAACTTTGAACACATAGTCATTTCTTTACCTCTTTAAGGAGCACTTGATGTCATCTAAGTGCAGTACGTATAGTTTCATGGAATGGCATTCCATTTTTGCCACCTTAATTGTGATTATTACCAGGTAACTTGACTACCTGAGAATTAAGACAAAAAACAAAATAGACTTGATAAGGATTTCAGAAAGTCATTCAGCCTCCACTAAATCTAAAGACAATGTAGAGATCTGTTTTAGTCACAACTTGTTCTTGCAGCAGCTCTGGTTATCCTGATGTACTTCAGTTGATCTAAACTTTCATAGATTTTAGGCTAAGAATTTATTGCTGCCAATAAGAGATGATGCAGAAGTATGCAAAGTAAAGTAATTTAAAGTTAAAATCTACATGGGGCACCTGGGTGGCTCAGTCAGTTAAGCATCTGACTTCAGCTCAGGTCATGATCTCGTGGTTTGTGGGTTCAAGCCCCGTGTTGGGCTCTGTGCTGACAGCTCAGAGCCTGGTGCCTGCTTCGGATTCTTTGTCTCCCTCTCTTTCTGCCCTTCTCCCACTCCTCTGTCTCTCAAAAATAAATAAATGTTAAAAAAAAGTTTTAAGTTAAAATCTATGTAACTAAATGGTAGTTAAACACAGATGTTAAAGCACATGGAAATAAAGATTTTGAATGCAAAATCAAAATCTTCTTTGTACTTTTAACTTTTGGTGGAATACAAATCTTCTAATACTGTCCAAAAAAATTCATGACACAGAATTTTAATAGTTCCTCAGTGACATGGCTCAGGATATGATTCATCTGAACCTACTAAGACCCATTCTTCAAAAGAAAATAGTGAGTTTATACTTTACATAGGAAACAGAGCTGATTAAACTAAATTCTGTTTCCAATGTATTACTTAGTGATGCTCTTTAACGTAAGAATTTTCTATTTCATTAAAATGCTTTTCCTATATTAACTCAATTTTATGTTAATTACAGTGAATAATAATTTAATAAAAGACGCATTGATAATACTTGTCATCCACCATTAACAGTTAACCAAAAAGATGTGTATTTGAACAGTGGCAGTAAAGTAATATTCAGCTCAAGTGTTTTCTCATCAGAGTAAAAAGGTGTTTTTTTCATTTTCACCCTGCTCATCATGAAGGTGGGTAACCAGGGTTTGATTTGATGGCATGACAATACCATGGTATAGAAACTTCAAAAAGAAAGAACTAAATTAAGGACTGCAATGAGGCTTAAGTTATTGCATGCAAACATTTTGAATACCAGAAATGGTGTTTGAAAAAATAAGTAGGTGTTTAAGAGAAAAGATAGGCTTCTTTATGCTTGAGATGATTTAAATACACTCCTACAAGGAGGAATTGATTAGAGTAATTCTATTTTTATCTATATTGAAATACTGGAAATGACTAACTATTGATAGATCTATTGATAGATACAGTATCTATCTATTGATAGATACAGATGGCACTTGATGTGGAATTGTTTTCATCTCCAACTGACAATAATTGCTTCTAAGCTCACCTGGGTATAAGAACTCTCTCCGAAGAACAAACTATGCCTGATCTTATGAAAGCATAAAAAAATATGTCATTTTCTTTAGCAATTTTGTTGTGATTTACATCAACTGTGCACAGAATCCCTATTTACTGTACAGGGTGGTGGATTTTAATTATTCAACTTCATATTTTTGTTCCCTCAAAAACAATTTAATGGATAATGAGGCATATTATAAAAATGAATGAAAAATTCTTAGAGAAGTAAGTCTCAATGTTGGAAGGTTAATGCAGATTTTTGTTTTTGTTATATATTTCAAAAAAATTTTTTTTATTTTTTTTATTTTCCCAGTCCAAACATCAATACAGAGTTTGGCTATGATTTTGCTATAGAATAAAATTTGTGAACCAAAAACAACAGAACACTATAATCACCAAGGCTAGCTAAAGAATCGTTCTTTATAAAAATTGAATGATTTATTCTATTTGTATCTATATAGATCATTTTGTGGGTTTATTCTTTTCCTTAAAAAGACATTTTAAGCCTTCCACTTACTTTTTTAGATTTATATTCAAGTTAGTTAACATACAGTGTAGTCTTAGCTTCAGGGTAGAACCCAGTGGGGCACCTGGGTGGTTCAGTGGGTTAAGCATCCAACTTTGGCGTAGGTCATGATCTCGCAGTCTGGTCCGTGAGTTCAAGCCCTGCGTCAGGCTCTCTGCTGACAGCTCGGAGCCTGAAACCTGCTTTGGATTTTGTGTCTCCCTCTCTCTCTACCCCTCCCTCCCCCTCTCTCTCTCCCAAAAATAAATAAACATTAAAAAAAAAGGTATTTTAAAAAAAGGAGTAAAACTCAGCAATTCATCTCTTACCTAACACCCAATGCTCATCCCGAAAAGTACCATCCTTAAGGCCTGTCGCCCATTTAACCCACCCTCCCCACCCACCCCTTAAGCTGCCCATTTAAAAGACACAGGAATCTCCATTAGGAATAGCTTCATTAATTCTATCCCTATATAAGAAAGAAGCAGATAAGCCAACTTGAATATACAACACATTTGCATTTATAGTTTTTTTATAAACAAAAAGTCCAACACAGTTCATGTCATTTGCATCAACTTTTTACTGACCCTTCCACCTGAGAGAAGTGATGGGGTTCATCTGCAAAATATGGGTAAGTTATGGAACACAGTGAGTGAGACTGTCTTTCAGAATGAAGAATTGAGAGGTCAAAATAGAAAAGAACCAACTCACATTTTAAATGTGATGACTCCACTAATGAATAGTCCAAGATATTTGCCAATTATTCTCAACTGCCAGAAAACATAATTTTTTTCAATGCACACATGATATTGAATAATTTAGATCCATCATATTTGATCTTTTTTTGGTATCCTTCAGTCATTGTTCATAAGGTGACTTTTTAACTGAAGTTTGTGATGTAATACGTAGCCATTGTTCAAATCAATATCTTTGACTTCTGCATTATAGAACAGAAATTTTAAAATCTTTTGAAATTCGTGTTTCGGGTTTTTGTACATGGTAACCAGCCAATTGTGAAACTTGACTGCATATAATTGTATTACTTAGAACAAATATTTTGCAACCACCTTTAAAAGATGTTACACATTTCAGTATTTTTACAATGTCTTCTTTAGAATGTGTGAATATTTGTCAGGTTCAGATGAATTATGTAACAATGAAACCTCAAGCTGTTATGAAGTGTACAGTTTATGATTACTTTTGTAAAAGAAAATGGAAAAGCACTTGAAATATAATTTTACTGTTTCCTATGTATTTTGAAAAATAAATAAAGTGATTATAAATTATTTTTGTTTGTCCTCAAAGAAAATACCTTTTTCAGATTTCATTGTGAGACCTTTCCTTTGATAAAATTTTCTTTAGCAGTCATTATTTTTGGCACTCCAAAGAAAGCAGTGTAATTTATTTATCAATAATTCACTAACTCAAGCAACTGAATATACCTTAAAAATCTCAATACACACAAATTTTTCTTTCACAAAACTAGTAATGTACAGTCCTAGATTATTTCCATTGAGGAGTAAGGAAATAATCATTACCTGAGTGTTAAAGAGGTAAATACTAACACATATTAGCTACGTTTGTTTCACATGCAAAAAAAAAAAAAAAAAAAATCCCCATAAATAGAAAGTGATCTAGCTGCTGGAGTATACCTATTATTTTGTTCATTTGTTCATTTTGTTTTTCCTCAGATTTTCAAAAATATTTTCATAAGGAACAACATAGGTGTTGCATCTAGTTTTAGGTGGTCAACAGAGCACTTGACTCAAAAGGAAATCATGATCAATGATAAACTGGATGTTCTATACTAGAATCATTGTTCAAAAAAAGAACCAGCTCATAAGAAGCAGCAAGTAAATCAATCTATGCCTCTGGATAGAATGTAGGATAAAGAGTTAGTGATGTGACCTGTCTGGCCTTGCTTAAGTTTCTACACCCAAAAGTGTGTGGAGCCCAAATGAAATCTAAGTTGCTTCTGAAAAGAACAAATGGCTTTTTCTTTGTTAGTATTTCCAAATATCTCCCCAACAAATGTTTAGATTTCTATTCACATTGATTTAAAATTTAATTTCCACTAACAATATACGATAGTTTCTAAGTACTCTAGTCAGTACTTGTGGTGTTATTAGAATCTTTGCCAATTTTTTTTAATCTTTGCCAATTTGAACATGACAAAAATGATATCTCTTCAATGTTTTCTTATTTCTTTTTTTTCTAGTGGTATTGATCACTTTTCATAGGTATTATTTGAAAATCTGGATTTCATTAAGATTTTCCCCATACTCTTCCTTATTGATTTTCAGATATTGTTATCCCATTTTTAAAAATTTTAATTTTATTTATTTGTGAGAGAGAGAGAGGGTATGAGTGAGCAAGGGGAAGAGAGAGAGGGAGAGAGAATCCCACGCAGGCTCTGCACTGTCAGCGTGGAGCCAGAAGAGGGGCTGGAGCTCACCCAATGCGAGGCTCAAACTCATGAACCATGACATCGTGACCCGAGCCGAAGTCGGGCACTTAACTGACTGAGCCACCCAGGTGGCTATTATCCCTATTATCCCATTTTTTTAAATGCAGACAAATTTTTCATTTGATCACATGTTAAACATACCTCCATTCTGCTAACCACAAGGTATAATAATTAGGTTATAATCAGAAAAGCAATTTATATAATATATATGATTAAAAATAATATACATTAAAAAATATATGTGAGAAACATAAAGCAAAGTGCAATCAAAAGCTATCCTCTCTGAAAAGCATGAGTTGTTATTTGACAATTTGGGCTGTCACCACCTGTGTATCTGAAAGAATTTAAAAGCATTCAATTCATTAATAAGCAATTAAAAATTCATTTATGTGCTAGATTTGAGCAGTTTTGATTCTATCCACTCTCAGAAAATATACAACAGGACTATATACCCATCAATATCTACAGAGAATAAAGCCAAATATCTGAACAGTAACCACAAATAGGACACCTGACAGTTTCTGGTTTTTTAACCCACTTTTCCTCCAAATGGAAAAATCACCAAAAGTTCCAAATAGGAGTATAAATTATGTGAACAGAATCAGTTCCCACTGTGAATGCACTTAGTGAATCTAATTGTCAGCTTGTATGCACTTTCATGAGCAATTTTTTTTTTTAAATTTCAGGACAAATATGACAGAAAATTTTATCCTAAATGGGAAGCTATGCCTGAGTGAGCGGCAGGAAATCAAACCAGAAAGTAAAGGAACTAATACATAAAAATCATACCGAGAACACAAAACACAAACAAGCCACCCAATTGCACAGCTCCTGAGGGCATTGATCATACCGTAGTCTATGGAAGTGGTGCCTCTAGGAGTACAAAAATCTAACCAACTCAGTGAACAGCAATGGAGAAGCAGTGCTAAAAGCTATAGAGTTACTTCAACCAGAAACTGTAATTGAAAGCGAGGGTCAAGGATTAAGAGAGAGTTTTTTGGTTTTGTCTTGTTTTAAATTGGGCATATTGCCTAAAACATACAGCTCATGTATAATGCACCAAGCAGTGTGCTCTATCTTAGCCCTAATCTACACAAAATCCCTATGAAGTATTACTGTGACCATTTTTGAATGGAGAAATTGAGGTTCACATCAATTATGTAGACATACATACATTGAATGGTAGAACTACAGCTATGAACACATGGTTAAATCATTCCGAAGTCTGGGCTTTTATTCTCTATGTGTCATGAAATATAAAAACTAACATTTATGCAAATTAAAAAATGTTTAACATACGCTGTTTCTTTTCTTTTTTTTTTTCACTTATGCTGTTTCTTGATCATTACCACAAGGCGTGTGGGTTTTATCACTCCCATTTTACAGAGATGGTGCCTGATTGAGAGAGGTTAAATGAAAGCTCAAGTTCACATAGTAGGTGGTGGGACTGGGCCACAAATCTAGGTCTTTGGCCCTCAAACTTCATGCACAATTTATTACCTGATGCTTTTTCAGCAGAACACAACACTAAACATGCTATGAAACAAAAGAGTACTTATTGGGTTTTTGCCTCTGTAGATAAATCACCAAGATGAAAGATGTATAAACTTCATTGACTTTTACTTTACTCATCTATAAACTGAGATGAGTTGTGTCTGTCCGATCTACCAATTAGTTAATGTATGTGTCATTTTTATAATATGTAAACCACTATGCAAACAGTAGGTACTAGTTTTTGTCACCAGTACCATTCCTATCATTAATGCCTAATACCTATGGATTGGACAAATATTTCTAAGAGCCGTAAGCTGGGTGTATGCGCAGATCAAGTTGCTAAAAAGGAGGGAGTAGATACCAAATTGACCCTGACCTTGCAAAAAAGGGCAAAGAAGGTAAGAGAAGGAGCATGATACATAGGCTCATGTCCTAGAGTCTTGCTATTCTTATCTCATTTCTAAACTATTTTTCCATTGCCACTATTTTAGTTCAGGCCATGAAACCTGTTATTTGAATTCTGCAAATCTTGCTAATTGGTTTAAAAACTTTCAGATTCTCACCAAACCATTCTCTACTACCCACTGCTATTAGGTCCACCTCTAGAAAACGCAACTCTGTACATCCCATATCCTTACACAAAACCTTAAATGAATCTTAAAGGGGAAAAGAATGGTTTCGGAACAACTAGAAATTCATTTTAAAAAGAATAATTTGAAAACCTACTTCATATCCTACATAAAAAGTAATTTCAGACATGTCACACCTAATTGTAAACCTTAAGCCTATACAGCTTCTGAAAGACCAAGCAGGATATCTTTATGACCTTGGGGTAGGCACCCCTGGCTAAGACTTTCCAGTTTCTCAGAAATAGCCCAAGGCAATTAGAGAAAATCTTAAAATGGAAAGATTTAAATTTCCTCCAAATTGATCTAAAGCAACTCAAAGTTTCAAAGCCAGTCTAATCAGAACCCAAATGAGTTTTTTTTTTTAATTTTGTTTTAATAGAACATGATGAGGTGATTCCTAAATGTGTATAGAAAAGTAAAGGTCTATGAACAGCCAGACTGCTGAAATAGAAGAAGGAAGAGGAAGAGGTGAGACTTACTCTGAAAATATCATGGCTTATTCTGAAGCTATAGTGATTAAAGCAGTGTGACACTAGTGCAAGGTTAGACAAATAAACAAAACAAATGGAGCAAAAACTTGTCAAACAGATATGGAAATTAGATGTGTGACAGAGAGGACATACTAGATCGTGGAAAAATGGAACTATTTATTAATAATTGCACTTGGAAGAATGGTTATTCATAGGGAAAAATACAGTCCACATACTAAATTCAACTTCCAGTAGCATTAAATGTCAAAAACTTCCAAAATTCTATTGTAGAGTATAAATTTTTTAGAGACAGAGAATGACAGAGCATAAAATATGCTTGGTATTTTTTAAAAGACCAATGAATTCTATTACATCAAATAATTTAGCACCAAAAACAAAAGCAACAAAAGACTAAACAAGTAGGACTACACTAACTAAAAGCTTCTGCACAGCAAGAGAAGCCATGAACAGGGGCGCCTGGGTGGCTCAGTCGGTTAAAGTGTCCGACTTCGGCTCAGGTCATGATCTCGCAGTCCGTGAGTTCGAGCCCCGCGTCGGGCTCTGTGCTGACAGCTCAGAGCCTGGAGCCTGTTTCAGATTCTGTGTCTCCCTCTCTCTCTACACCTCCCCTGTTCATGCTCTGTCTCTCTCTGTCTCAAAAAGAAATAAACGTTAAAAAAAAAAAATTAAAAAAAAAAAAAAGAGAAGCCATCAACAAAATGAAAAGGCAACCTACTGAATGGGAGAAAATATTTGCAGATCATAAATCTAATAAGGGGTTCATACCCAAAATATATAAAGAATTCATCTGACTCAATAGCAGTAAAGCCAGTCAACCCAATTAATTGGTAAACAACCCAATTAAAAAATGGGCAGATGAACTGAACAGACATTTTTCCAAAGAGGACATCAAAATAACCAATAGGTACCTGAAAAGATGGTCAACATCACTAATCATCAGGGAATTGCAAATCAAAACCATAATGAGATATCACCTCACATTGTTAGAATGGCTATTATAAAAAGATAAGAATTAACAGGTATTGGTAAGCATATGGAGAAAAGGGAACTCTCCAGCACCATTGGTGGGAATGTAAATTGGCACAGCAAATATGGAAAACAGTGTGGAGTTTCCTCAAAAATTAAAAATAGAATTACCATATGATCCAGCATTTGCATTTCTGGGAATTTATCCAAACAAAAGGAAAACACTAACTTGCAAAGGTATCTGTACCCACCTCCTGCCATGTTCATTTCAGCATTATTTACAATAGCCAAGATATGAAAACAACCTAAATGTCTGTCATCAACAGATGAATGGATAAAGAACATGTAAAATATATATGCAATGCAATAGTACTCAGTCATTAAAAAAATGAAAACTTCCCATTTATAACAACATGAATGGACCTTGAGGGCATTATGTGAAGTGAAATAAGACAGAACAAGACAAATACCATATGATCTCATTATATGTGGAATCTTATATATATACATATATATCATTAAGCATATTGTATCATTATACACACACACACACACACACACACACACACACACACACACTAAGTTCATAGATACAGAGAAGAGATGGGTGGCTGCCAGAGGCGATGGGATGAGGGTAGGGAAGGTGAAATTGTTGAATAAAGGCAAAAGGTACAAACTTCTAGTTATAAAATAAATAAATCATGAGAATGTAATGTACAACATAGCAACTATAATTAATAATATTGTATTGAGTATTTGAAAGTTCTTAAGAGAGTAGATCTTAAAAGTTTTCATCACAAGAACAAAACATGCTGTAACAATGTATGGTGAAAGATGTTAACCAGACGTAGTGTGATGATTATCTTACAAATATCAAGTCATGTTGCACACCTAAAACTAATATAATGTATGTCAATTATACCTCAAAACTTAAATAACGTGTCATCATCAAAAAAAAAAAAAAAAAAAAACAACTTCCAGAAGTGAAAAGGAAGCTCAAATTGGGGATAAGATATTTATAACACATATGACTAGCAAACGGTTAGCATTAAGTTATATTTTAAAAAATCTTGGGGTGCCTGGATGGCTCAGTCGCTTAAGCGGCCGACTTCGGCTCAGGTCATGATCTCGCGGTTTGTGAGTTCGAACCCCGCGTCGGGCTCTGTGCTGACAGCTCAGAGCCTGGAGCCTGTTTCAGATTCTGTGTCTCCCTCTCTCTGACCCTCCCCCGTTCATGCTCTGTCTCTCTCTGTCTCAAAAATAAATAAACGTTAAAAAAAAAATGTTTATAAAAAAAAAATCTTAAATCAATAAGAGCTTAAATAATCTAATTTAAACTGGGCAGAAACATGAAAACCATGAAAGGTGTTTTAATGAGGAATAAATGCATATGGGCAATGAACATATAAAAAGATCCTCCACCTTATTAGTCAAGGAAATACAAATCAATCCTGTAATGAGATAGTGATATATAGTATTAATTGACAAACTCACAAAGTCTAACAACACCAACTGTGAAGAGGTGGTGACTAATGGGATTCCTAATATATTTCTGATAGGAGACTAATAGTAAGAAAACTGTTTGGAAATATCTATGAAACACCTACCTACCAAGGATGGAGCAATCCCACCCTTGAGTATACACCCAGAGAAACCTTCCTTCATGTGCATTTAGTAAATAGGACAAGAATCTTTATAGAAACACTGTACAAAACAGGGGTCATAAAAGCAGGAAATGACCCACATGCCTATAGAAAGGGTGCTAGATAAAGAAAGTATGGCATATTCAACAACAAATTATGACATACCAGTGAAATAACTGAATTATTTCTACCTACAACATGGATACATTTTAGTAATAAAACACTGACTAAAAACACTAAGCCTCTGAAGAATTTACATATACAATATTATATATATTTTTAATCTCTAAAGTATATTGTATCATTACAAACAGAAACTATGCACAAACTTAGAGCAATAGAATAAAAACTGATAATTGAATAAGAATATACTATATACCAATGGCATAGAATTTAGAGTTTAGAAATGAGCCCTCATATTTATGATCAGCCAATTTTTGACAATTTTGCCAAAATAATTCAAAGAGAAAACAACAGTTTTCTTAACAAATAGTGCTGGGACAATTTGATATCCACATCCAAACAAAGTTGGGCCCCTCCCTCATGCAATATACAAAAACTAACTCAAAGTGGACCAAATACCTACATGTAAGAGCAAAAATGATAAAATTCTTAAAAGAAAACATAGACATAAATTTCTATGACCTTGGAATTAGCAACAGTTTCTCAAGTGTGAAAACAAAAGCACTAGCAATTAAAGAAATAAGTAAATTGAACTTCATCAAGATTAAAAACTTTTATGCTTCAAAGGATACCATCAAGAAAGTGAAAAGACAGACTACTGAATGGGAGAAAATATATGCAACTTATATATCTTATAAAAGCCTTGTGTCTAGATATATAAAGAACTCTTATAACTCAATAATAAAAAGATAAAGAACTCAATTTTAAAATGGGCAAGGGACCTTAAAAGAATTTCTCCAAAAAGATATACATATGGCTAATAAGCACTGAAAAAGAGGTTCAGCATCATCAGTTATCAGGGAAATGGAAATCAAAACCACAATGAGAGACCACTGCACACCCATTAAAATGTCTCTAGCTTAAAGTTTATTTATTTATTTTGAGAGAAAAAGAGTGTGAACAGAGAGAGAGAGAGAGAGCATGCGCGAGTAGGAGGAGGGGCAGAGAGAGAGGGAGAGAGAGAATCTCATAAACTGTGAGATCCTGACCTGAGTCAAAATCAAAAGTCGAACACTTAACCAACTGAACCACCCAGGTGCCCCTAAAATGCCTATAATTTAAAAGACAGACAATAACTGGGGCACCTGGGTGGCTCAGTCAGTTGAGCATCCGACTTCAGCTCAGGTCATGATCTCACGGTTCGTAATTTCAGGCCCCACATCAGGCTCTGTGCTGACAGCTCAGAGCCTGGAGCCTGCTTCAGATTCTGTGTCTCCCTCTCTCTCTGCCCCTCCCCCCACTCGCGCATGCTCACGCGCTCTCTCTCTCTGAAAAATAAATAGAAAAACATTAAAAAATTAAAAACAGGATAAATACTAACAAGTATTGCAAAAATTATAAAAAATTAAATGGAACCCTAACTGATGATTAATAGAAATACAAAATGGTGCAGCCACTTTGGAAAACTGTCTGGCAGTTCCTCAAACTTGTACACAAAAAGTTATCACGTGACCCAGAAATTCTACTCCTAAATATATCTCTAAGAAATATAAAAACATATGTCTGCAAAAAAAAACCTGCACCTGGATGTTCAGAGCAATATCACTCATATTAGCACAAAAAAGAGGAAACAATCCAGATGCCCACCAACTGATGAACAGAAAGATAAAATGTGGTGTATCCACCTCATGGAATATTATTTGGCAATAAATAAGAATGAAACACCAGTACACACTACAACATAGTGAACCTTGGAACGTTATGCTAAGCGAAAGAAGCCAGTCACGAAAGATACCAATCGGTACGATGATTCCATTTAAATGAAATGTCTAGCATAGGCAAATACACAGAGGCAGAAATTAGATTAATGGATGCCTGAGGCTGCAGTGGATGTGGAGGCAGGGAAGACGGCAAAAGGGAGCAGGGTTACTTTGAGGAAGATGAAAATGTTCTAAAATTGATTGTACTGATGAACGCGCCACTAGGTGAATACACTAAAAAAATGAATTATACACTTTAAATGATGGATTTGGTATATGAATTATATCCCAATAGAGCTGTTGCTATAAAAAGAAAGAAAGGGAGAGTGAATGACAAAAAAAAATCCAGGATAGTGTTTATTTGGAAGTGGGAGCTAGAGGAATAGATTAAGGACAAATAAATGTATAGGTATAAATAACTAGAAAGAGTCTAAGTCTTGATTGAGAGTTCATGGATGCTCTTTATGTGAATAATACACATATGCACCATACCTACAACCATAAAATAAAAGACGGCTTTGCATGGACCAATGAAGATAATTTGTCTACAAACGAAGCACTATGATTAACAGCATTCTGTGCAACTAAGGTCCATTTAAAAATTAATTTATTAACATTTATCCTGCTATATTCTATAAATCATATCCCCAGTTCAGAAAACTGGATTAGTGGATCAAATGTGATTGCTTGAATCTGTTACACAGAGATAAAAATGTAATTTTATAACCTAACATAATAAATGCCAGAATGAACAGGCACTGATCTCTTTCAATCTCTCTTCTACCAGGATCAATAATTAACATCTGTTCATTCCCCCATGGTCCCCATTTCCCTCATGCTGATACTCCCTTTGGAATAAATTTGTTTCATTCTATTTACCACCACAGTCTCAGTCATTTTACAGACTACAAAGAAGTGAAAGCAAGAGTATAGATAGTAGCAGTGTTGGTAGAAGGGCCGACATATGAAACTGACAATGTAGTAGGGCTGGAGCAGAGTGCTCTTACAGTATAAAATGTGGTTTCTAAGTAGTCTCAAAACATGTGCAATCTAAAAATGCGTGTCTTCTTATTCACAACTGTGAAATACCAATTTTGATGTTTGCTTTTTTGTTTGCTTGATTTGGGGATTTTTGCTTTTGCATAATTCTTTATTAGCCTCCTCCAGGGTTATGTTTCTCTTTAATGCTTCTGCTTTTGAAAAGGAAGCTGGGAATAGCTGTTCTCTTACTTGGCACCCTTAGAGCAAAAGCCCCAGCTCTAAACATGTGAGACAGGTTAGAGGAAAACATCAAATGTGAATCTGGGGGCACCTGGGTGGCTCAGTCAGTTAAGCGTCCGACTTCAGCTCGGGTCACGATCTCCCGGTCCACGAGTTCGAGCCCCGCGTCGGGCTCTGGGCTGATGGTTCAGAGCCTGTAGCCTGCTTCCGATTCTGTGTCTCCCTCTCTCTCTCTCTTTGCCCCTCCCCCATTCATGCTCTGTCTCTCTCTGTCTCAAAAATAAATAAATGTTAAAAAAAATTTTTTTAAAAATGTGAATCTGGCAGCCAGTTTCAGCAAATCCCTCCAATTATTAGCCAAGTTACATTTTTGAATTATTGTTTCATGTAACCCATGATGAGATACAATTCAGTGTGTTCTCAACAAACAATATCATTTATTACATGCTACCCCTTTGCATTCTTCATACAAATTTTTGGAAATTTCATATTTCATATGAATATGAAATGTTGCATATTTGAGATACATAGTGTCATATGAATGTTTTTGTTAATTCAGAGCACTTTGGAATTCTTTTATTCTATACAAAGCCTCATCATTGTTCAATCTAAAAGGTAAAATTTTCTACATCACTGAAATTCAAATTTATGTAGATACTATAAATATTAGCACTGCCAAAGCATAAGAGACTGTTAAAAACTGAGAACAAACTGAGGGTTGATGGGGGGTGGAAGGGAGGGGAGGGTGGGTGATAGGTATTGAGGAGGGCACCTTTTGGGATGAGCACTGGGTGTTGTATGGAAACCAATTTGACAATAAATTTCATATATTAATAAAAAAAGTGATTGTTAACAGATAAAAAAAATATTAGCACTGATCTTATTTAAATTAACTTTGACTTATTTAACATTCATTAAAATAACATCTTCCAGTTTTTCCAGCTGTCTCTTCAATAATAATCTCTTTTTAAACAAATTTTTATATTGAAGCCAGCTATCTTACATGAACTGACAGCTGTCATTTATTTGTATATCAATATTTCCATCAGAAATGACTAAGCCCAAAAGAATCTAGCTACCAATGTCATACAGCTTTCCAGTCCTTATGATTCTATTTTAAATTTGCACAATTTTGTAGGAATATTATCTTATGAACTACAACATTAGAATAATTCTCCTTCTATAGATTATATCCACAATGAAATAGACTATCTTTCTTAAATATAGGCATAGTTGTCCAAGTAAATATACTAGCTAGTTGTGCACTCTAGTTGTTTAACCTGTTGGGAGTGATTAGGTAATTTAATTATAATTACATAATTATAATTCTCAGCAACAGTTTTACCATGAAATTGGCAGTCCTCTACTGCATTATTTTCTGAAATTTTTCAATGCTGTTTTTCATTGTTGTCATTGTCCTTGTGTTGTTAAATTAGAATCTTTTGTATCATAAATAGCTATTTTTCATGGGTCCATTTTTATTGTTAAAACAAATGACACATTCAAGGGAATTCAATCTCCTATATATAAAATGGTGAGAAAAATCTGAACCAAGATGTTTTAAGATTTCAAATCTTGATTTAAACTTTCCCTGCTTTAATGATAACTTGGTTGATACTATTTCTCCTTTGTTTTCAACCTTATATTAGAACCTCAATCTATTCTCATTATATTGGCACCATATGGAAACTTCTTTATAATATTCGCTTCACATCTTAACTTAGTACCTGAGTGCATAGAAATTGTTATGAAAATGTTAGTATAGGCTTTTGCATTGTTTAAAAGTCCTTAAAAGGTATCAAGAAAGAATTTTACCCAACCACAGCCGAGATTTAGAGAATTTTATGTGTCATACATGAAAACATTGCACAGTATCTTCAAAAACAAGCAAGTATACTTAAACAGGCATGTAGGCAGGACATAAGCAGGACAGAGATGGTGAGATAGAAATACCACAATCAGTTGTGTTATTTCCATTTGCTTTCTGTCTGAAAATACTCCAGTGTTCACTTTGGCACACAGCAGACAGAAACATGATTTATCTTCTACGTTACCTTTTACCTACACTTTTGAACATTTTACCACATTTTAACAGTGGCACATTCTTCCCCTTTAAATTGTGGGTGTGATACAGGACATATGTATTCCCAAATATCATTGAACTTATTCTTGAGATCAGAAAGTAGATCAATATTCTCTGAGTTTTGCAGAGAAAAAAAGTGATAACATCATCTGTACAAGATGAAATTTGCATTCAATTACAAGGACAAGAAAAGGCATTTCTAGATGTTCTAGCAACCAGAAAGTATAGTATACACACATCCTTAATACAAAATATTTGAAGAATCCAACAAAATGAGAAAAGAACAAAAATCTTAAGAACAGAGAAATCACAGTATAAAGGAATTGTCTGTAAGAAGTAAAACTATGTAAATAAAACATAATATTAAATCATTATAAAACTTAATATACTATAAAAATGTCTTGAAAAAGAAGACATGATATAAAAAATATGAATTAATGGCAGACTTAAAATTCAGTTTAATGAACAAAAGTTAGAATGAGGAAAGGATGGAAGAAGAAAGCCAAGTTGAATTTATTATAATATATGGAGGTTTTTAATACATGCTTAGATGCAAATATTCAAGGAAAATAACCATTATATTATAGTATCTAAAAACAGATGTTCCCAAAATAAAAACAAAGTATATGCCTTCATATTGAGAGAAGAAAACAGAGTAGTCAATATAGCAAAAGAAGAAGGAAAACAATCAGAAACCATTAAAAACAATAAATTTTATGACAAGATAACATAAGGTCAAATATTAGTTGAGATAAAGCCAATAGGAAACCTCACCTATTTGTATCAAACACTGTCAGATTAAGTAAATAGTATATATGTCGCAACAATAGGACTTCGGCAAAATAAATTCTATCACATACTGCATTAAGAAATATCACACTCTAGGGGCGCCTGGGTGGCGCAGTCGGTTAAGCGTCCGACTTCAGCCAGGTCATGATCTCGCGGTCCGTGAGTTCGAGCCCCGCATCAGGCTCTGGGCTGATGGCTCGGAGCCTGGAGCCTGTTTCCGATTCTGTGTCTCCCTCTCTCTCTGCCCGTCCCCCGTTCATGCTCTGTCTCTTTCTGTCCCAAAAATAAATAAAAAACGTTGAAAAAAAAATTTAAAAAAAAAAAAAAAGAAAAAAAGAAATATCACACTCCAGGGGTGCGTGGGTGGCTCATTTAAGCATCAGGCTCTTGGTCTTGGCTTAGGTCATGATCTCAAGGTTCATGGTTTGAGCCCCATTCGGGCTCCTCGCTGACAACATGGAGCCTGTTTGGGATTCTGTCTCTCCCTCTCTCTGCCCCTCCCCTGCTCTCTCGTGCTCTCTCAAAATAAATGAACTTAAAAAAATAACTTTCTTACAAAAAATCACACTTCAGAAGAATACTTGATATCAGAAAATTATTTTTATAAATTTTAAAGAGAAATTGCAAGCAAAAGATTTCATACACAAAACCAGTGGCTTCTGAAGAGAATAACACATAGCAGTACAGGAGAAGATGGCTGGGAGGTACTCTTAGCCACCATCTGTTACATTGGATGCATAGAAAGAAGTTTAAAAGTAGATCAATTGTGGGGTGCCTGGGTGGCTCATTCGGTTAAATGGCGATCTTTGGCTCAGGTCATGATCTTGTGGCCTATAGATTTGAGCCCCGCATTGGGCTCTGTGCCAACAGCTCAGAGCCTGGAGCCTGCTTTGGATTCTGTGTCTCACTCTCTCTCTGCCTCCTCCGCTTGCACTCTCTCTCTCTCTCTCTCTCTTAAAAATAAACATTTAAAAAAACCAAAAAATAGAAAAAGTAGATGAGTTGTGACTCTTTCAGGACACTGTTTTTTGCTATGATTGTTTTTTCATTTTAATGAAAGTGTCTTTTGCTAATCTTTTCCTCGATTTTGATACATTAATTTCAACATAAAGAATGAGACAGAGCTAAACTGTTTTCACAAGATTAAGGAAAGAAGAATTTGAATTTAACCAGAGGCAAGTGATAGATTGGAGCCAACAAGACTGGGAACTATAGGAAAGTGTCATAGAGAAACTTCTGGTGATAGCAAGGCCTAGAAGGAGCATCAGAGAACAGACATGTCTAACGAGATTTTAAGGTTCTGCTATGACCCCCTTAACATTACTCCATCTGTAAAGCCCTCATTGTTCACACTGACATCTGTGTGAGCAGATGTTTGAGTGGGTTTGTACAGGTGCTGAGTTGCGTGCCAGAGCGATGTGAGAACGAGGAGAAAGAAAGCACATAGCAGCCCAGGGGAGCAGGGGTAGTGTGCTCCTGGCTGCCATCTCAGTTACATCTGGATGCACAGAAAGAATAAAACAGGGGCTCCTGGGGGGCTCAGTCTATTGGTCCTCTGACTTTGGCTCAGGTCATGATCTCACAGTTCATGGGTTTGAGCTCTGCATCGGGCTCTCTGCTATCAGTGTGGAGCACCCTCTGGATCCTCTGTCTCCTCATCTCTGCCCCTCCCTCACTCGCACGTGTGTGCTCTCTCTTAAAAATTAAACATTTTTTTAAAAAGTAAATAAAACTGTGACTGTTTCAGGACAATGCATTTTGCTGTGATTGTTTTTTTTCCCTTATATATATTGTAATATATTTCAAATAAAGGGAACACATTTTACTATAAATGCCAATGATTTTCTAACATTGAAAAGAATCCTTTCGACATTACAGTTCATTCAGTCAGTATCTATTGCGCAGCTATTCTATGTCAGCCATTCTTCTGGAGACTTAAAATTCATCAGTGATCAAAAATACAAAATAATCTAATTCCATGATCTGATGGTGATTAAATTCCACTCAGAGAGTCAGACCATAAAGTATACATAGTAAATTGATGATATATGTATGGCAGAATTGGATAATGGTATTAAATAAAGAGAACAGATTAAGAGGAATCACTGGTGCTAGGAAGGGTAGGTTGTCATTTTAAACAGGGTGGTAGAATAAAATAAATAAATAGGGTAAGCCTTTGGGAGGTCTTTCCTTTAAGCAAAGACTTGAAGCAAGGAAAGCATTAAACATAAAGCTCTCTGGAAAGAAGAATGTCCCAGGCAAAGGGAATAGCCAGTGAAAGACCCTAAAATAGACAATCCTTAGAAATTCAAAGAAAAGCAAGCTGGCCACTAGGCAGCAATGCAGGAAGTGAGGAACAGAATAGTCAGAGATGAATAAGTCAGAGTATAAGTGCATGTAGAACATGTAGGACTTTGGGGGCTATTGTAAGGAATTTGGCTTTCTTCTAACTTAGGAAGCCATTACAGGGATTTCAGAGGATGAGTGACAAAATCCAATTGTTTCACCAAAAATCAGCCTAGCTAGTATGTCAGGTAGGTTCTAACTGTATTATTGGGAGGCAGAGAGACCAATGAAAACACTACAGCAACAATCTAGGTGAAATATAAATGGCCACTCAGCAGCGTAATCATAGTTAAAAATGGAGAGAATTGATTCGTTTTTAATATTTTTAATGTTTGAATCAAGATTTCCTGGCAGATTAAAAAATGACTAAAAGTCTGTTGGCATAAACAGCTAGAAGGACTAAGCTTCCCTCAAGTGAAATGGAAACACATAGAGAAAGAGTAGATTTGGAAGCAGAACAGAAGCTTCATTTTGGAGAAGTTTAGGTTTGAAACTGTGTAGCCAGGGAGTGGGCAGTTGTATGTATGAGAGAAGTCCAGACTGATGACATGAATTTGAAAGTAAACTGTATATACTTGGAATTTAAAGCCACAGTGTCATCAAGAGTGAATATAGGCATAAAAGAAACAAAAGGACTGAGCCCCAGGGCATTGATTCCCACACGGAGGCATGGATCCAGTATAGGAAGCAGTAAAGTAGACTAAGAAGGCACAGCAGAGGTGTTGGAGGAAAGTCAGGAGTGTGCAGATTTCTGCAAGTCAGGCAAAGAAAGTGTATTAAAGAGAAGGATGTAATCAACTGAGTCAAATGTTTCAAAAAGATCAAGTACGATGAGGGCTGAGAAGGGGCCAATAGACGTGTGACTTAGGACCTTAATACACACTGTTCCAATGGAAGAATGAGGCCAGAGTCTGGCTGGGAGAAGGAGAGCAAGGGGTTAAGACACAACTGGAAGAGAAGAATTTGAAATAGTGAACAGGACGGCTGCAAAGAGAAACAGAAGAATCGGACTGTATTTGGTGGAGACAATAGGGTCAAGAAAAGTTTTATTTTTTTTAAGATGGAGAAATAATATCATGCTTGTATACTGTTAGGAATAGTGATATAAACAAGGAAAACATAATAACACAAGAGAGGGAAGCAGAATCTCTGGAGCAATTTCTTTCTGTGAGAAGAGCTGAGGTCCAATGCAGCCATGAAAGGATTGGCTTAAATCAGGTGCACAGGCAGTTCAAGTATCAATTGCTGCCAGAGCTTTTAGCTGCTGGTGTTGGTAGGTTGGTCAATGTGATGCAAGGATCTAAGGAAGTTTTCCTGTGAATACTTCAGGGCTCTCTTGGAGAAGGAAGCAAGGGTGTCCGCTGAAAGGGTGGGGACATATACTCAAAGTCTGAGAGAGGAAGAGGAAAGAAAATCTTATAGGAGAGCAGAGGGAAAGCAGCCCAGGGAAATGTACTATGATTGCAGAGCAGAATTAAGGGTCTACTTTCAGGTTCATGGCCCTGAATTTGAGGTAGGAGTGGTCAATGTAGTCACACGTTTTTTTCCAGTCATGTTAAGTTTCAGGGATATAGGCAAAAATTTTTGGTGGAATAGGAATAATTGAGAGAATGAGCTGGAAAGATAGAAGATAGTGATACAAGAAAAGAGTGCATGGAACTGTGTAGTTATTTGTCTCCTATAAGGAAAGAAAATCTTACCACTGTAAGTCACAACAAATACTTACTAAAAATATAGTAAATAGATTGATTTAAAGTCATTTATTCACATTTTTGCAGGGCTGTTACTGAGAATCTCTATGAGTGAACAAAATGGACCAAGCCCCTACCTTAATGGAGCTTAATTTGAGGGTAGGAAAGATGTATTAATCAATAATTCTAATTAAGACAAGCAACTCTTATATACTGTGTAGCAAGAAGACCTAGCCTAGTCTATTAGAGAACTTGTGGTTGATGGAAACTTCACCGGAAGAAGGGATACTTCAGTGGTGACATGAAGAATGGACAGTTGTGAGTGTGATGGAAAACAGAGAAAACTGCCTATGCCAAGATCCTTAATACATTAGAAGAAATGAAAGATGCTGATTATGGGTGGAACACATACTGGCAGAGTGAGGAGCAGTACAAGGAGACACTAGGTAGGAGCCAGCCCATGCAGTAGTATGACTACTATTCATCTGAACTTTCTAATAGTGGAATGGTTGCCCATAGATAGTAAAGTTTCGGGTTTACGTTTCTTTTTAATATTGAAAGAATAAATTGGAGGTGTGCAAGAGTGAAATAAAGATAAAGAACACTGAAGGCAGGGCATTTCTGATGGAGTAGGAGGATTCAAAAATATTTTTCCACACACTGAACTTGAGGCGACTGAAATGTCTAAATGTCTATGTCAAGTAATCCCAATCATTTGCTGAGGGTAAGAAGGAAGCAAGGTCTTTAAGGATAGAGAGGAAAATTCTGAAAGAGTTACTGAACAGCAAGAGAAAGCTACATGAGTTAATGTTGATGCTGAAGGGCTGAAGCATCAAAATAAAACAATTATGCCACAAAATACCTTGAGGGCATTATGCTAAGTGAAATAAATCAGACAGAGAAAGACAAATACTGTATGATCTCACTTATATGTAGGATGTAAAAACAATGAACTCACAGAACAGATAGTAGATTGGTGGTTGCCAGGGGCAGAGGGCTGGGGAAGATGGGGAGATGTAGGTCAAAATGTACAAATTTCCAGTGATAAGATGACTAATTTCCAGGGATCTAATGTGCAGCATGGTGACTAGAGTTAATAGTACTATACTGTATACTTGAAATTTGCTATAAGAGTAGAGCTTTAGGGGTGCCTGGGTGGCTCAGTCAGTTAAGTGTCCAACTATTGATTTCGGCTCAGGTCATAATCTCACAGTTCGTGAGTTTGAGCCCCACATCAGGCTCCATGTTGACAATGCGGAGCCTGCTTAGGATTCTTTCTCTCCGCTTCTCTCTCCCCCTCCCTGGTGCAAGCTCATACTCTCTCTCTCTCAAAATAAATAAATAAAATTAATAAACTAAAAAAGAGTAGAGCTTCAGTGTTCTCAACATAACAACAAAATGATAATTAAGTGAGGTAAATGATGTGTTAACTAACCTTATTGTGATAACCATTTTGCAATATATACATATATCAAATCATCACATTGTACACCTTAAATTTACACAATGTTGTATGTCATTTATATCTTAATTAAGCAGGAAATAACCTCAGTTAAGCCAAAGGTTATATAAACTGACAAGGGTATAAGAGGTTGTGGCCTTAGAGTGGGATGTCTGAATTGGTGACTGTAAGTGGGGCAGTTTGGGGTAGCCAGAGGTACAGGATGCACACATAGAATCTCAGAAGGTTGGGAAAACATCATATCAGGCAGGTGGACAAGGTATTAATAGTCAGATGGTCTGACCCAGAGATGAGTGGGGTGTGAGCACATGAACAACTGCTGCTTGAGAAATGCTGCAGGAGGAAGTTAGGTTAAGGCAAACATGTGAAAGACACTGAGATATCTAAGAGTTTGCACATCATGGATCAGGAATGGCAAATGGTGCAGTTAGAAGGCATAGAGGAATCTAAAGAGATGAGAGACCAGATCAATGGAGAGGGACCTCAGAAGCATTAGGAGAATTTGAACTTGGGAGTAGTGGGATGATCAGAGTGTCTGAGGGCAGCAGGAATGCCAAACAGCAGATTTCACTTCAGCAGTCCCCGGAGAATGCTGGATGCTCTGTTTCCCAGGGCTGCTGAAATCTGGAAAAGATGCCCCTTGTCTTGTGATGGGGTGGAGAGCAAGCTCTCTTGATCTCTTTGGGTAACAGCTCCTAGAGAATGTTTCTTTTACTAAATTGCATTATTCAATAGCTCAAATTTATTTTAATTTTCTGAAAAAGTTAACAGTTTTCCCAAAAAGAAGAAAGATTAATAGCTTTTAGGTTGGGAGTATGAGTCACTCAGTCCCCAAGGACCACCCCCATGCCCTGTGGGCTGATCTAGAAAGCAAGCTCTCTAATGTAAAGTATGTATTCTCATCTTCTGCTGTTTGATGGCACCTGGCTTTGGATGAAGTGGTCTGTATTTCTACCATAAATGGAGACTCTGCAGCTGAGGTATCACAGTCTTCAATTAGCTGATTCTCTTATTCTAAGTTGTTTTTGACAAAAGTCAACTTACGCAACCCATTTTGGCTAAATGAATCATTCGCGTACTCTTATAAATTGCATCTATATCATGAAAGCAATGACTAAAGCACTTCAAAATCTCTTTACATAATGTGATTTGTTCTCTCTGGGTAAGAAAAGTTTTATGAGTTCAGGCTGCTCACTAACTGCCATGTGTGTGGAGGGTGCCCTACATAGGCTCTATGCCGAGCTACTCAAGGGAAGCAGCACCAAAAGAAAGTTTCAATCAAATGTTTATCATTTAGGCTGCTATCTTGAATCTCTGCCTCATTAGTACCTTAGTGAGTAGTTAAGGACAATTTAGGAATAAAAAAGAGGTTTGCTTTAAGCTGTCTTGTTTTAAATCAAAAGTAACAGAGATAAATGATACTTCTCTATCATTGTTTCTGATTCCCTAGACTTCAACTCTTCTCAAATAGCAAGTATTCCCTTCATTGAGAGAAAGACTGAGAGCAAGAGCCCACCAAAAGGTACCACGTCTAAAATTTCAAATGACCATGAATCTTCCTTTGCTCTCTGAATTTGGTAGTCCCATTTCTGTTCTTAGGAAAGCTATTAATTTAGGGATTCCTTTTTTTCTTATTTTTTTAACATTTATTTATTTTTGAGGGACAGAGCATGAGCAGGGGAGGGGCAGAGAGGGAGGGAGACACAGAATCCGAAGCAGGCTCCAGGCTCCGAGTTGTCAGCACAGAGCCTGACGCGGGGCTCGAACTCACAAATCACAAGAACATGACCTAGGCCAAAGTTGGATGCTTAACTGACTGACCCACCCAGGTGCCCCTATTATTAATAATTCTAAAAGACATTGAGTGTTTACTCAGAACCATTTATCAGTAACTGGTTATGTTCTTGGTAGGTACAATTACAACTCTAATTTTTTTTTTATGTTTATTTTTGAGAGAGAGACACAGAGCATAAGCTGAAAAGGGGCAGAGAGAGAGGGAGACAACAGAATCCAAAGCAGACTCCAGGCTCTGAGCTGTCAGCACAGAGCCCAACGTGGGGCTCAAACCCACGAACCATGAGATCATGACCTGAGCTGAAGTCTGGTGCTTAACCAACTGAGCCAGCCAGGTGCCCCACAGCTCTACTTTACTGACAAATGAAGAAACAGAGTCATGGAAACTTTCAATAGCCTCCCCTGAACCACACAATTTGTAAGTAATAGGGCCAGGTTTTTATTCAAGAAGCTTAACTCAAAGACTTTTATCTCAAAAATTGTACTCTTCCACCTTAATGAGGCTGAGAGGGGGGTAGATGGAAAGGGCAGTCAGCTACCTTTCCATCCAGAGTGTTAAGAGTTTATTCTGTCACCTCTCAATCTCTATGTTCAATACAGTGATTCTAAACCCTAGCAGATCCAATGTTTCTTTTTTAACAAAAGTTTTGTAATACTTCCTTCATGTTCTGGAATAAAATTCATAGCATGAAATGAAGAATTAACTGAATTGGCTTGGGTTGTCCAAACCCTGTTTATTCAAAAATTTGGCCCTTGACCAGCTTCTGGAAGGTAATCTCTAAGCTTTTAAAATACCTTGCCTGAAAAGAGTGCCTTTGTGTACCTGGGGTTTGGGGCCACAACAAGTAGTTTATGCTAATAAAGTAACTTATGGTCGGGGCTTTGGGCCAAAAAGTATCAATCTGATTTCAGAGGAACTAGAGACAGAGTAAGGTCAGCCATGTAGGCACTCCACAGTTACATGACTTCCCCCCTAATTAAAACCCTGACAACATGGCCTAAGTAAACTTTCCTAGTTGGCAATACTTTATACATGCTGTCACATATCGTTGCTGGGAGAATGAAGCATTGTCCACATGACTCCCCGGGAGAAGACAACAGAGAGCTTATACCTGATCACTTCCAGTGCTGCCCTATGCATACAGTTACTGTAATATAAAAGAATACATGGAAGGAAAATTATTTGCAATAAAACAATAGGTATTTAAATATGAAATTGTTTGCACATGACTATAATATGCAATGTCGGATGCTTGAACTTAGGTCTAAAACCAACTGGCAGCATGTATCTTTGGAGGCACAATTTTTCCAAATGGTTAAAAACTCTTGGTAAATTCCCAAAATATAACATTCCCTCAATAGCACTATTCCTGGAAGATTAAATATATTTCAACACTATGCAAAAAATACTGTCTGTTTGCATGTAAAACAGAGGTAAGTTTAGGTTCAGATAATTATGGGTAGATTTTCATCTACCTGGATGTTCTGTGCAGACCAATAAAAAGTCACGTAAGATGCTAGACAATTCTTTCTTTTGGAAGGCTGTCCTGAATATCACAGGACTTCCAGCCTCATTAAATGAGACAGAATGGTGACACCCAAAAACACCTCCCTGGGAGCAGTGTCAATCCTATTGAAAACAACTGATCTAATAATATTCTTTCTTTCTCCATGGTATTAGTCTCTGTGACATTTCTCAACTCATTCCTATTGGTCATTGATTCCCTGAATTCCTTCTTAAGGCCCTAGGGAGTGAGGGACTCACAGCAGTTTATATGCATATGTGCATAGAGCATAACAAGCACAGCAGGATAATATCTTTAGGTATTTACCACTGTTGTTACTTTTTATTTTTTCCTCCTTGGAGCTTCTTTCCACATCTTTCTTCTGCTTTCCACAGTCCTTCTCAGGGGAGAAATATGATAAAGGGGGGAAAAAGAGTTTCTTCCTGGCTTTTTTGTGTCAAAAGCCTCATTGGAGCATGGAGAAGACTTAGTCACACTGAGGCAGAGTTTTCCTCCACTTCAACTCTTATGAGACTAGAACAAGTTTCTACGGACTGGGTGGTGGGAAGCTGAGCCAGGATGAGAAGGCCCAACCTGAGCGAATCACAGGGACAGGAATGAAGGATTTTAAAGCAAAGGATCACTCTGAGGTAGCATTTAATTCAAGGACCTGGTGTCTGGGGGAAAGCTGACCTTGCTCAGTTCCACTGGAGGGAGTACTGCTCATCACGCATACCCAGTGGTTAAGCTTCCTACCGGTGAGGGCCTTCCCTTGGAGCACAGTCCCCTCCAATCTGAATGCCACCTAGCAGGGGGTGATGTCTACCTATGCGATAATGCTTTGGACACTTTCTGATAAATTCCAACTACCACTGACTCACTTGGATCTGTTGGCAATGTCTCAGTATGGAAGAAGGGGTAGAAATTTGATTTGTTGTAGAATTGGATTTAGGAAAAGTCACTGTAATTGTTTTCGGGTGGGGTTGCAGCTCAAGATCTTCCTGAGCTGATGTATGGCCTAATACATATCCATTATGCTAGCAGAACTGGAGCCAACTCAAGTGCGGCATCACCTCAAACTCAGATAAAAACAAAGATGTCACCTCGTTTCTCTTTATAGCAGAGAGATGGTGTGGCTATTCAAGGACAAAAGTTTGTTTGTTTCTTCGTTTGTTCATTTGGTATGAGAAGGAAAGGGGTATGAATGGGAAGAAGTACTAATTGGGTTTTTGTTTTAATTTTGTATTTATTATTTAGTTTGGCTCAGGAAGCACATCAATATTGACAGCAGATGAGTCAGCTTATTTCTATAGCTGTGGGTACTTTGTGGAGACCTCCCTGAATGTGGAAGCCTGTACAAAATTGACCACTGGTCCACTGTCTTTTAAAGGACAACAGACTGGTGGAGCGCCTGGGTGGCTCAATCGGTTCAGCCTCCGACTTTGGCTCAGGTCATGATCTCGCAGTTGGTGAGTTCAAGCCCTGCATCAGGCTCTGTGCTGACAGCTTGGAGCCTGAAGCCTGCATCAGATTCTGTGTTTCCTTCTATCTCTGCCCCCCCCCCACTTGTGCTCTGTCTCTCTCTGTCTCTCAAAAATAAATAAATGTTAAAAAAAAATTAAAGGACAACAGACTGGTTATGGGCAGAGAGTGCTGTTTGTCCCACTTGGTCCAGATTGCCCTTCACTCCCCTTCACTCTCCTTCACTCTCCCTGCCCCTCCTGTTTCCTAGTCTTCATCTTTAAGAATTTTTTTGACATTCGAAAAAAAGCACAAGATTAGAAGTCCTGCGCCACATGGAACTTGTTTTGATGTAACTTTGCCATTAGAGACCCACCCTGGACACATCAGTATGGGTGCCTCTCTGGGTCCTCAAAGACTCCATGTCAGAACACATGGGACATATGATGAGTGAGCCACTGCGGATAACCACATAAAGAGATCCTGAAACCAACCCCATAAGCATTACATTGGGCAACTGGATTACATGGGTGTAACAGAAGATTGGAATTAATATATATTGGGGTAACTTTTTACTAATAATATGTTTGAGATTTTAAAATTCTTCTAAGTCTCAGTCATACTGATCTGTCTGATGCAATGATAGTATCACATTAAGGAAAACAAACAAGGGGTGACTGGGTGGCTCGGTCAGTTAGGTGTCCAACTTTGGCTCAGGTCATGATCTTACGGTTGGTGAGTTCGAGCCCCACCCAGGCTCTGTGCTGACAGCTGGGAGCCTGGAGCCTACTTCAGATTCTGTGTCTCCCTCTCTCTCTGCCCCTCCCCCATTTGCACTCTGTCTCTCTGTCTCAAAACTAAATAAACATTAAAAAAAAAATTTTTTAAGGAAAACAAACAAGATTTTTATAGGATATATCAACAGTTGGAAGTTAGCAAGTCTGGCTGCTGGCCCAATGCTGCCTAGTGCCCCACCCCAGCTAGATGCTGATGCTGTCCAGATCTCAGATTAGTAAATTATTCTCTGGGTTGTCCAGCCCCATGACTCAGACAGGGTAGACCCAGGTAACCTGGGATTCAAAATTATGTGTGCATGTTCATGCAGAGTTTTTGGTTTGGGGGTTTTCTTTTGAGAAGAGAGGCAATTGGTCATGTTTTATATTCAAATTTTTATGTTCATCCAGCGACAGAAGCAAAAGTATACACATGTAATAGAGGAGACACCTCCAGCTGTTTCTGGGTTTTGCTCCCCAGACTGAAATTCTGAGGTGTACCTGCTGAGAATTATATAGAGAACAAAAAAGGGGTACAGCTGCCAATCTCCAGGCTATGCCCCCATCCTCTCCTCCTAACTAATGTCTGTCCCCTTTGTGCCCCTCATAGGTATTGTTTCTCATTATGGACACTGCTTCCAGTTCTACTTAGCACACTGCTTCTCTATTGGCATACTGAGTGTATTAGTCTGCTCAGGCTACCATAATAAAATACCATAATAAAATGTTTAAACAGTAAACATTTATTTTCTCATAGTTCTGGAGGCTGGAAGTCTAAGATTAAGATGCCAGCGGGGTTGGTTTCCGGTTAGGATCTCTTCCTGGTTTGAAGATGGAAGACCACTTTCTCAGGGTATCCCAACACAGCCTTTGTGCAGGCACTGAGACAGAGAAAGAGAGATTTCTGGTGTCTCTTCCTTATAAGGACACCAGTCCTCTTGGATTAGGGTCCCTTGCTATGACCTCACTTAACCTTAATTACCTCCATAAAGGCCCTATCTCCAAATACAGGTATACTGAGAATTAGGGCTTCAACATAAGAATTTTGGAGGGACTCGGTTCAGTTTATAACACTGAATATTAGGTTAAAGGAGGGAGCTGATAACCCATGTTCTATTCATTATCTAGTCCTTGTCTTTTGGCCTTATTATCTCTCGGTTTCTCTGTCTCTGTCTCTCTCTATCGCAGTATTCTCTTTGTACTTCTCCATTTCTGTTTTTCCATTTATTTCACATCTGCACTCTAACCCTGGAAAGGATCTATATCTCCTGAATTTTGGTAAAAAGAGAACAAATTCCAAGTTGCATAAAGTCTGAAATCAGTTTTCCTAACTGCCTTGAAGTTACTGAATTTTTAATATTTCCACTCAATATTAAGGATCTCCTCCTCTTTGCAGCTACTTGAAGTCTGATGCCTGTCATATGCAGATAACATCAGTAACACATGTTAATTATTGTCTGTGACATCTTTCATCAAATTATTTTGTTGTTTTTCTCCAACATAAAAATATGTTCCAGATTCCAGTAACTGAGAACAATCTTGGTCACATGTCCAACTGTATTTTATTATCTGGTTCAGAACATTTTGTCTTTCTCTTCTGAATCACAAAGTGACCTTATCAGTTAACCTCTTGTTATTAAAATAAAATCTAAATAATTTTCAGAGCAATGGCTGTCTCTAAACACATGTGGCAAAACTGAACAACACTGAACTTGTTCTAATTCACTTGGTGTAAACTACTTCAACAAGCCCATCCATCTCTGTGAACAGCTAGAAATCTGGAAATCCTGCAGTCCTAAAGAAAACACTGCACATACTACAGACACTTAGTCGAATGAAATTTGAGGTTAGACAAAAATTTAGTGCCCTGCAGCAAGATTACACATCCTTTGATGGAAACTGACCTCTTTCCTCCGCACCCATCCATGAATTTAATTCTTACACTCTGTTTAACAGCAATCAAAATTCCACACCCTTCAATTAGTATCTTCTTAAGATCCCAACATGCAGATTTTTTTTTAGCCTCTCAGCTTTCATGCTATAAAACTAGAAATTGATTAACATAACTATTGCATTTCTCCTTCTACTTCTTTCCTCATCAAAATTATAAAATTTGTAGCAACAAAAGCCATGTATTCCTTTACAGTGCATAACATAGAACTAGGCACATAACAGGATCTTAAGAAATGCTTTTCGCTTTGATTTGGTATGGTCAATTTGTAATTCAATTAAGAATACCCCTCTGATTTCTTAATTACACAAACAATCCTTGGCTTATTAAAAAATTTAAAAAAAAACATGCAGAGGAACATGATCGTATTAGCACAATCAATACACCATATAATTTATTCTTCTTTTAACTGTCTGAATCGTTGTATTTTCTATTTAGTCTTGAAAATAAAAATCCAGACAAAAATATCATCCTGTATGTATCCAAGATATTAATTTTATTATTATAAATATGAATTGTCAAACTGGATTCTTGCTCTGTAGCTTACTACCATTACTCTATTTCTCCTGGAGAGAGCTAATGAAAGGACATTCCCTTGAATTTATAATGGTAAATTTCAGCAACAACAAAAAATGTTATGCTGTTTATTTTTTTTCCTCCAGAGAATATTCAATGTTCTCTCTAGCAAAAAATTTAGATGTAAGAAACCATGAAATTTTAATCACAGAAATAACCCTCTCAGCTTGATGTCAGCACTTTCATAGGGAATACAGATTTGCTAAAACTAGAAATCAAAAGTAACCAGTAATGAAGTGAAAGTAGGTAGTTTGATATAAGACACCACTGGTGTTTGGTCTGATTTTAGATGAGATCCCCTATGGAACTTGTATTGTACAATACTGTGAGTATAAATAAGTATAGTACTGACATTTCTGTGGACCTAAGAAAATTAGAACCAAGAGGGCTAAGTTAATAGGAGGTGAGATAACTATAGTATAAATCACCAAAAGAACCATTATCAAAATAAGGATACTTGAAAACTTCAATGCTTGATTTCTAAATGAGACTCAAAATTCAAAGTGAATTATATAAACATAATGACATCTAGTATTTCTCATCTGGAGTTATTTGTAAGAGAAATTCAACACATGATATAGTGACTTAAAACATGTGAATCACAATAAAAGTGGACCAATATAGAAAACCAGTCTTTCTTATATACCTGGCTGCATGTCCAAACAGGGATACAAATTAAAGTAAAAACAAAGATCTAGAACAGTGATGAGGAACACAATTGATGAAGGGTCTAAAAAGACAGAGCCAAGAAGGGGCCTGCCTGCCTGTGTTTGTTGGGTTCCATGACCTTAGGGCAGCAAATCTCGCTATTACAGTTGGAGATCTCACTTGACTCAATACTGAGTGGATACACAGCTGGCATAGATTCCTAAGTTTCTTTTGCCTTCGGCTCTGACTACACTTCCATATGGAATATGCCTACATTCACAGAGAAGGTTAAATAGTCTCAGATTCAGTGCTTAGAGAAATGTAAAGGTGAGAGTTCCAAGAGCTATTAAATCATCTGAAAGTCAAGTTGGCTAGGTTTTTTAACAAAATAAATTTGATGCTTGAGAATTGTAGAATAAAAAATACCAGTATAATCTCAAAGTTAAAATAAGTTGTATGTTAAAACCATTTGATAATCATATTGTTCAGTAAGACAGTAATCACCCTTCTCAAATAAATATGCTTCAAATTAAATTGCCTTGACACAATCTTATCCACAAAGTTTACCCTCAGGTTATCAAACTTATCATCTTCAAAAGGAACCACAGAAGAAGACTCCTATTAGAAATAGGAGTGTATATCACTGATGCTTTATATTTTAAGAAAATTAAATAAATATTTAATTAGAGTGAATTGTACTCTTTCTTCAAACTTTGGTACTCTCAGCTTAGTGTGTGTGTGTGTGTGTTTGTGTGTGTATAAAATAATTAATATAATGTGTTTCAATAATATAATTTGATTCCAGACACTGGAGGCAGAAATAACTAACAAAAGAGAATTAACATATGGTACACATTTATTATTTATTCTATTATCTTTGAGCCAGACACTGCTTGGGTGCTAGGAATGTATCAGTAAAAAGACACACAGCGTTGTTGTGGTGGTAGAGTTCAGACACATATCTAAGGTAGAGAGATGGGCAATAAAAATAAATGAATAAAAAGATACTGCTAGACTGTAATAAATGTTAACATAAAAACCTTATTGGTAACATAATGAAGAGTACATGAGTGAACCTACTCACAGATAATCAAAGAAGACCTTGTAGAAGGTGGCACATTTAAGCTGAAACCTAAAAGATGAGAAAAGAACAAGTCAAGAGAAGAGCCAAGACAAAGCAGACATCCAGCAAATGCCAATCCCCTGGGCAACAAAGAGGATATGCAGGAGGAACCTGAGGGCATGATCTGGGCTCTATGTCCTCTCAGGGCAAACTATTACCTTGAAATGGTCTGAAATGGGCTGCCTTTAATATTCCAAGCCTTTCATATGGATGTCCAAAACCTGAAGGAGGCGCATAGGGTGTGCCAGAAGCGAAGTGAACATGATAAATAGAAGATTATACTGGAGCTACAGTGAGGGAGGGCAAGGGCAAGGGCAAGTGAGAACACCTAATAAGGAAGGAGTTTAGATATTACTCAATAGGAACCCAAAGAATGGTCATGACAGGAAGCCATTTATATTTTTGAGTCACAATGGACTCTGTGTTTCTTCCTTGCCTCTATGGTCCTGTTCTTTGGAAATGACCAATCCAATAGCAGTGAGAAGATGGAAGCATTGCCAGTTGAGTAAACACTGTAAGGTCCAAAGTCTGCCCTTGACCCTAGCCTCTTGTGTGAACTGTGCCTAAGTGACAGAATTGCCTCCTCTGCCACAGCCATTGCTCCCTAGGGCTGAAAGGATTGCAAATTTCACACTAGCACTGCTGACTTTTCAGAGGTTTATAAAATTAAGGTGTCACAATGATTCTTGAGAAATTCAGTCAGTCAATCAGTCATTTTTCAGCAAAATATCACCACACAGCAGGGAACGAAGTATAAGAGCCACAGTGGAAACACTCTGGGTTCTATGTGTCCTTTGAGGGCAATTATCACCTTGACACAGCCCTGTTCTCCACCTCCCGAAACAGGCTGCTTCCAAGCCTTTCATATAGATGCCAGAAACCCAAACGCTTATAGCAGTCAGGCAGGAAATATAAAGGATTGAAATGAGTACAGTGGGCACTTGGTAAAGTCCAAATCATAAACTGCATCTAACGAGGTCAGCAGCTACTCAGCTACAATGGACCATTGCCTTATAAATCCATATTTTAAAGAGAATTGTCCTTATTTTAAAGAGAGGCCAAAATTTCTTTGTAAAATTCTGATAACTCATTAAAAATTGTTTAAATCATTATATGGAACAAATTTAAAAAGAAAAAGGAAATTGCAGTCTTGCCACTTATATCTGACCTGTCAGGAGTGAGTTTGCAATTTCTCCCTTTAGGTCCTTTGGAAGCTCACACCAATTTAAATCTGTCCAGACCTCCTACTGTTTCCTGAACCACCAACAGAGTCTACTAAAATTCAGACAAACTTCTCAGAAGATCCAGCAAACACATATTGGTGAACCCAGGAATGTTAATATTAAGCATTTTTCTTGAAGACTACAGTAAACATAAAAAAAGGAAAAATAGAGGCATGTAGGTGGCTCAGTTGGTGAAGCATCTGACTTTAGTTCAGGTCATGATCTCACAGATAGTGGGTTCAAGCCCTGCATCAGGCTCCGTGCTGATCGTTCAGAGCCTGCTTGGGATTCTCTCCTTCTCTCCCTCTCTGCCCCTCTCTTCTCTCACTCTTCCTCTCAAAATAAACATTAAAAAAAGGAAAAATAAAAGAGAATGAAAGAAACTCAAAATTAGAACTGAGGGGTGCCTGGGTGGCTCAGTCAGTTAAGCATCCAACTCGATTTCAGCTCAGGTCATGATCTCTTGGTGTGAGATCGAGCCCCAGGTTGGGCTTTGTGCTGACAGTGTGGAGCCTGCTTAGGATTCCCTCCCTCCTTCTCTCTCTCTCTCTCTGCCCCTCCCCTACTCATGCTCTGCCTCTCTCAAAAAATAAATAAGCATAGAAAAGCTTATAAAAGTTAGAACTGAAATGAAAAATAATGTGAGGGGAATAAGCAACAAGACCATGGGAAGCAGAAATCAATCAAATGTAACACTATAATTATAATATGAAGAAAGAAAGATATTACTGAAATTAATTCATGAGAAAGATAGGGAGGATAGAACACACTGACCCATGTAGGAGAGGGAGAAGGAAGTGGAAGGAGAATTCCCATTGACACAATGATCTTACACGTGAAACTGAAAAGCAGGCCCATGAGAATACACTAGGGGTGCCAACGGGAGGGAGCGGTAGGTGTGAGGAAGTGAATACTGTGGTAATCACTGTTGCAAATACCTAAATGAGACTATATGTCTGCTAGAAGGACTTGAGACTTGAAGGGAACCATTGTTACTGTTGATGTTGTACTAGAAAAATGTTTTGTGAACGATTTTCAAAGTCCACTCTTGCAAGTAGCATATCTGAAAGAATACGATGAACATGAGGGTGTACACTCTTGCACATGGGGATTGTAGCAGCAGGAAGGAGGGGGCTCACAGATGTGTGCTCAGTGTATCATCCTGGAATAATAACCAGGGGGCATATCAGTGGGAGAAAAGACATGATTAATAAATAGCTCTCAGGGAAACAATAGCAACTGCCTGATTCTGCATCTTCCCACACCCTCTCTAAAAACCCACACAATCAAGAGAGTAAATAAAACATTGAGATTTTCTATTTTAACAGAATATACATTAAAATATTTAGGAGTAAAGGGCTACAACACATACAACTTGCCTGTAAATTGCTCAGAGAAAAACCCTCTGGTTTTCCAAATGTAGACATTTACTCACCCATTCATTGTTCATTCACTCAACAAGCATCCTCTGTTACATATGCCTTATTCAACATTACCTCTCCAAGTAGAATGCCTGCTATTTGGTATGTGCTTAATAGGTATAGGACACATAAAACTAGGGTATCTTATTACATTCACAAGACATAGAAGTCCAGCTCCATAAAACATTGAGGACATTGCCAGGCTTTATTGCAGTTCACTTGGAAATGGATTGGAATTACTTTCCACATTAAACAGTAAAACCTTCCAAACTCCCCCTCAGTTTCACTTTTAAATAGCAGTTACTCAAATCTCTTAAATCATTCCTATTTGCAAAATTTAACAAAGCCTTTGATATTCTTCCTACTTCTCCTTTCCCTATTTGGCCAAGCTCTTCTCTAAATTTCTTTCTGCCATTTCCTGTATCAGTGATCATCAGACCCTATCAATTTCCTCCAGCGCCTACTCCTACACCCAGCAATTTTAGGTTCTGTAGGCATGACAGAGACTTGTAGATGACCAAGATAAAAGGCATTCTCCCTCCTTAGAAACCTGGGGCACAGAGGAGAAGGAATTTGAGGAGGAGACAGACGTAAAAAGGAAATGGAAAGACTTAAAAACAATTATATTTCTCCTTTATTCCTGCCAAATAGATGTATGTAGAATAAACAGAATAGACTATTCTGCTATTTCTTCAAAATGAAATATAGTTTCTTTCCTTAAGAAACTCCCAATCTGATATCCAGTCTAGACTCTTGATAAGAAAACAAGTAAAATAATAGTAATAATAATAATAATAATAATAATAATTTTGATGAGGGAGCATGGGGTGGACTGAGGACAATGCACAAGCTAGTACTGCCTGCCCCCCAGGAGGGATATGTGTGATATTCCTCAGGCTGCCCAAGAACAAAGGAAAGGAAAGAAAACAAATGGTTAACTGGTAGAGATCACAGTCATATAGGACACGAGTCTCCATCAGTTTGCAAATATCTTAGTAAATTACAAGAAAAAGGCAATCTTATCAACAGCCTAATTCCCAGAAACCTATACACTCAGTTTGCTGGAGCCCCAACCTCACACCTCCATAGTGATCTGTAGAACAAAGGCAAGAAGGAAATGGCAGGTAAAATTAAATTTCCTTATAACCTGCAGCCCAACGACAAACACTTGAGGCAAATACAGAGTATAACATTTCTCCAGGAACCCCCTGCCATCTTAATGTTAATGCCTTACTAGAGGGAAAATAATCTTAGCTTCACAATAGCAAGGCCTCAAGTATTTTAGTAGTCCTCTTTAGCATATCAAAGTCTCTCTGGAGGCCTCCCTTTTAACTTTACCTCTCCCAACTTCACAATATATAAGGAGCCACTCTCCTTAACACTAGTGCGGCTCTTCCCACCCATGGATCCTGTCCCCATGCTTTAATGAAATCATCTTTTTTCACTAAAGACATCTTCAAGAATTCTTTCTTGGCTGTCAGCTCTGGACTCTATGAACACCCCACCATCATCCCCAAACTTCATCAATTTGACTCATATAGTAACAGAACCAAGTATAAGAATTTCTCTTGGCGTGGTGACCATAGATGCCCTGAGACAGTACTGGCTTACGATTGTGTTCATTAACGGTGTGCCCTTCACTCTTCAATTGTCTCAATTTGGATGTAAAATTGTTTGCCATATCCATCAGCAAAGTAGAGTGAGGTCTAACTTTAATATGAGAAAAGTTCCTTTTCAAAGACAGAGTTGGTCTATATATATAGAAACTCATATTTAATGCTGCTATTAAAAGGGGCTTCCTTTAAATTTTAATAGGACTCCCAAGAAAACTGCATATACCCTAACCTGCTCAAACGCCAAAATCCTCCTTTACTCTGAGTTTTAGACCAGTCAATTGCAGACAGTGTTCTATGCAGGACCTTTTCTGACCCTCAGGAAACTAGCTAGTCTTTGGATAATGTGTGGTAGAGCCCCTCCCTAAGGAATGTGATGAAAACCTCAAGACAAGGGAAGCAACCTGGCTATGTGTGTGTACATGACATTCCTCACGACTCTGTAACATAAACTGCCCAATCATACTGTATGTCTGTATGTTACCAAGTATGGGAGACAAAGAAGCAGAGATTGTATAAAAGGCTACACCCTGCCGCTCTTAGGGCATGGTTTTTCAGGTACGAACCCAGGCACGACAAATAAAGTTACTCCCTGGAAAAAGAAACCCTCAGTGTCTCATCTCTCTGTGTGAGAATCCTGCTATAAATGAATGGCAAGATTTCAGTTCTGATCCTCTCCAACTTTAAGGGCTAATTTTGATAATTATGATGATGTCAAATTGTTATCTTAATAGAGTGGTCAAACAAATCAATGGTCAATTCTGAAAGGAAACAGAAAGGATTCACAGATACCTAGAGATTGGTACAGATTGAGCCTTTTGAAAGCAAAGGTTCCAAATCAGAAAAAAACATACTCTAACCCATTTATATAATAGGTGCCATTAAAAAAAAATTTTTTTTTACAGAACTGAATATTGGTAACTTTTAGAATTAGAGAATAAACAGAATTTTTTTTTTTAATTTTAGAACTTCCTTTACTGTCCTAAAATTTAAAAAAATTTTAAGTAGTATTAAGTACAAAGATGAAAGCGATCTGACTTAGTCCTCCAAAATCTCATGATCTAGTGAAGGAGAAAAACAAACTATGCAAGACAGACTATATAAAGGCATATAACAAAACAAATTCTCACCCGAAAAGAGTTTACAATTCTTGGCAGAGAAGGACATTCTACCAGTGCTGATACTAAGTAGAATGTCCTAGGAGGCTTATCATTTCAGGTACAAACATTTTAAAAGCTTCCATTATTTGCCATTATTTGCCATACATAAAATCTCTATGTATGACTCTAGTGTATTTATTAGCTCATTTCAAGAAAGGGGGACATTAATTCTGAGGGGAAATTGAAGGCAGGTTTGATAGTTATCTTGATCCTGACTGGTACAGATCAAGCAAGCACAAAAGTTTACATCTCTGGCTCTCCAGCGTGGTTTGGCAGAGCTGTGCTGGGCTGCAGCACCTCTGTGTCCTTGGTAATGCAGTCATCCTGGTTATGCAGGCAACAGCCATCACCTGGAACACTGTTGACTATTTCAACCCATCAACCCCAAACAGATGGGAATCAGATTGCTAAGAAGGGATAGCCAAGCAAAAACTTTGTGATCTCCAAGATATTTTCCAGTCCTAAAAAATTGATTATTCTATGTTTTTGTCTTGCATAAGGAAAGGTTCATGGCAAATGTCTTAACATTTGGCTTTAATTGGTCATACTTGTTTCTTCTTTAGCTAGTTACCCAATATAAAACAATGCAAAACAGATACCTTAGTAACGAAGGATGAGAAGGGCAAAGAGCAAAGAAGAGGTATATTTTAGAAACTCTTGACTCATATTTGTTGTAGTATTAGTGTCTTGTCAGTAAAATTTACTTGTGAAAATATAGTAATTGAATTCTAATGATTTCTAATTTGTGGCTTATTGCTTAATATATTGACATCTCCTTATACTTGTATCATACAGCCAAAATTTACTGTGCCAACCATATTCTGTGTATCACTCATTTATTCATCTATGGAATAAATTTCCCAGCAGAGAATGAATTGATTCTCTGTGATTTTTTTAATATATGGAAACATAGAGAAAAATTCTCATATTGTATTGATCCTTAAATATTTTGTCTATAATTGTGTTAGTCTTCTCTTTATAAAATTTTAACTCAGAAAACTACAAAGGTCATTCTAGTGAAAAGATATATCATATATTGAGCAAACTTTATCTAATTATGGTAAAGTACACATTGTTCTGAGACAACTGCCAAAAATCAAGGCTGGCTGTATGTAAGCAGTGATGGCAGAATCAAAACGTAACCAAAAATTGATCTGGTTCATTAAAAATTGATACCGTGTGTGTGTGTGTGTGTGTGTGTGTTATATAATCTCTACAAATTGATGGGTGAATTTGGCAGGGTAGGGGAGGAAATGATCACTTTTCCATCTACCCTTCTAAGTTCTTAGGTGGAGCCCCTGTAACAAAAAAACAGACTAACAACAACAACAAAAATGTATCAGCTTGTGCATTGCACTTACGGACAGGAGCACCCAGAGATGAATGACTCCAAGGGGTGGTTAGAGCTTGGATTTATATGCCATCTTAGGCTAAAACAAAAGAAAAAGGGGTTTGGGCTTCTCTGTGAAGGAGACAAATTATGGGAAGGTGATCAGGAAAAGCATGGTAAACACTGTTTAGTAAGGTTTATCATGCAGAATTAAGGCAGTGTCTTTTCCACTGATAACAGTTCTTAAAAGTCCACGATTCCTCCTCTTCCTGGTATAGGAGAGGGAGACATGGCTCCAAATGGAAATTTTCCTTATAAATGTAAATATCCTTTACAAAAGCAAAATTTGTGCCCTCTTTTTAGGGCTTTCCCTGCATCTGCTGGTTCTCAATGGCCTTTAACTCAAAATAATCCATATGCCAAAGAAACCTATCTTGGGATGGCACTTTCTGGTACCTCCTCACTGATATTTGAAACTGCACACTCTAATACTTGTAGCTGCTTTTTCCATATGATGTCAGAGTGATCTGTATACTGAAGTTGACAGCTACCTTATTGCTTATGCATCAATTTTTTTCAATCTGCAGGCTCTGCAGAAAACTTTTATGAAAATGAGAATTACAAAGTATCATTGACTTACTTACCAGTAATTTCACTAGAGATATATTCATTTAGTTTTATTAGGTAGGGGTATTCCTCAGATTCCTTCCTCAGTCTTTTAGCATTTTGGGTTTAATTGTCTAGTATAACGGTATTATTCTTTCCATCTTCCAGTTAAAAAGATTTTTTTAAGAAGATAAAATGCTCCAGCTGCCAAAGATTTATTTTCTCCAATTTGATAATCCAAAAACTGTTACCATATAATTAAATAGAATTACAGCTAATGTTGCCTTATTCAGTGTTCTTAAATATATTTAGACTTCTCCAATCTGCAGTTTGGTGTCCCCAAAACAACTCATTTTTTTCCTAACATTCATTCATTATTAGTTATCTGACATAATATCAATTTTTTTGGATAAGACTACTGTAGAAAATGTTGATTTATGTGGTGAAATGCCTCTATACATTGTTTCAAATACTTAATAAATCCTTTTCGTATTGAATTTTATACAGGTTTAATATACAATGTTTGCTGAGAGAGTTGAATTAGTTATGAGAAGCTAGGCTGTACTTTGTAAAAAGAAAAAACAAAAAGAAACCTGAAATGTTAATTGCTTAATCTAATATTATTTCTTGCTCACATCAAGGCCGATGTGAGTTGACCACCCCTCCTCCACTTTATAGCTATCCCTGTAACATGTGATTTCCAAAATCCCCACCTCAGAAGAAGAGAGAGCAGAAGAATTATTGCAAGAACTGTTTTTAAGAGACAGGCTTAGGTGATAATGTAGCAAGATTCTCGCACAGGGAGATGGGACACTGGGGTTTTTCTGTCCAGGAAGCAACCTTATTTGTTGTGCTGGCACAGGCTTAGTGGGTTCATACAAGAAAAACTGAGCCCTGAGCATAGTGGGGGTAGCCTTTTTATGAAATTTCAACTTCTTTGTCTCCCATATATGGTGACATATAGTCTGATTGGACAGTCCAAGTTAGAGTCATGTCAGAGCTACGCATACGTGTATAGGAGTTGATTGGGCCACATTGCCTTCCTTTGTTCTGAGGAGGCCTCCACCACATTCCTTAGGTAGGAGCTCTACCACAATAACTACTTTGGCAATTAGTTTAGGACCCAGCCATTTGGCCCCAATTTAATTGCAAGGGAGCTTAGGATTAAGGGAGCAAGGGAGCAAGGGAGCTTGTACTCCTTTGTGCCCAGGAAGAAGAAAATGAAATGGGATTTGACAAAAGTATAGAATTATCCTTGCCATGCAAAGTCTTCAAGAAGAGTACCAGTAAGGCTGGAAAAAACAAGAAAGCATTTTTTTTTAAAAAACAAAGTGTAACTTGGGTTTGTTTTATGCTAGAGTGAACTGCCATTTTAAGTCATAGAGACAATGAACTTCATTGTGAAAGTATAAACTAAAAACTAACTTCCTGGTTTTAAAACAGATCAAAAGCACCATATGCCTATTTGTGAAAGATACAGCCTATTATTTAAAAGGTGACACTAAACTGCTATAATTCAAAAGCAAAAGGAAAACAAATAAAAACAAAAACAACCAAAAAGACAACCTGATTTAAAAATGGGAAAGGAGGACTTGGATAGACATTTTTCCAAATAAAACATACAAATGGTCAAAGGGTATATACGAAAACATGTTCAACAATGCTAATCATTAGGGAAATGCAAATCAAAATCACAATGAGATGTTACTTCACACCAGTTAGAATGGCTTTTATCAAACAAACAAAAAAAAAGATAACAAGTGTTAGCAGGGTTGTGAAGAAATTGGAACCTTTGTATGCTGTTGGTGGAAATGCAAAATGGCGCAGCACTATGGAAAACAGTATGGAGGTACTCCAAAAAATTAAAAATCGAACTACCAGATTGTAGGGGAGGAAAATCATTTTCCTTCTAACCTTTTGAGGTCTTGGCTGAGACCCCTAAAATAAAAGACAGATTAACTAGAGAAAAATAAGCAGAAGTTTATTAACATGTATACTTCATGTATACATGGGAGATACCCAGGGAAAATGAGTAATTCAGAGAGGTGATTTAGAACTCCAGCTTAAATACCATCTTCAACAAAAGACAAAAGAAAGGTTGTGTGTGGGTGGTCAGTGATGTGGAGGTGACCAAAGAAGGCATGGTAATCAAGGAAAGGATTTGTTATGCAGATTTAAGTGTTGCCTTCTCCAGTGATAAGATTCTCTTGTGATATAGTCATCATTCTCTTCCTGGAACAGAAAAGGAGACACCCTTACAAATGGAGCTTTCCTTAATAGATGTACATTTTCCTTACAAAAGAGTAACCCATTCTTGGCTGGGTCTCTGTATCAAAAGACAGATTAACAAAAGAAAAGCATACAACCTTATTTAATATAAGTGTTATGTGACACAGGAGCATTCATAAGGAAAAGAAGACCTGAAGTAAAGGTCAAACCTGAGCATTTTTAAGTTTTTTTCTTTAACATTTATTTATTATTGAGAGACAGAGACAGAGCATGAGCATGGGGGGGACAGAGAGAGGGGGAGACAGAATCTGAAGCAGGCTCTAGGCTCTGAGTTGTTAGCACAGAGCCTAACGTGGGGCTCAAACTCATAAACCACGAGATCATGACCTGAGCTGAGGTCAGACACTTAACTGACTGAGCCACCCAGGCGCCCCAAACCTGAACATTTTTATACTAGGCTTGATGAAGAGTAGAAAGTCGTAGGGAAATATGATAGGACAAAGGGTATGAACCAAGTGCAGTAAACTGGGGAAAACTTAACAAGGTCTGTTTGTTCAGATTCCTCTTGCTGTTCTTCTGTGTTCAGAGATAAGGATGTTCTTTTCTTTGGGGGTAGGGAGACCACCACTCACATGAGGATCTAATGACCTGCTCTTCAAGGGAAAGTTAGAAAATCCTCCCTGCACCTGCCATTAGTCAAATTCCTTCAGTTTAAAATACTCAGCATGCTAAAGTGCCATATTTTGGGTAGTGTGTCCTGAATTTATCCACCTTATCACCCTGCAGATAATCCAAGGGATAATCTAAGGTAGTAATAAATATATTGGTTTAACACAATATCTCTTTCCAATGGATTTTAACTGATATTTCTGCTGTTGTCACATGAGTACAAAACAATGTCTAAAACTCCATTGTCTTCACTGAATAAAATTGTTGAAAAAATTATGAATGGCTGTAGGCACAGCCTCTATTTCTTTCATATGACATGGAAAATATTTTTACATTTCATTTCAGGCAAACATGTGGCACCTTAATACTATCTTTGCTATTTGTTGTAGGAGGAACAGTAACCAGTGAAATAGAATTCTAAGAGCTCAAACATCAGCAAAAATAACAGATAAAGGATAGAGAGCCCATTATTCTTTAAATATACATGACACTGAAATTAGGGTTCTTGTTTCTTAAGATCTAAATAAAATTAACTCAGACTCCCAATTCATTACATGTAGAAGCCCAGAAATCTTTCCAAAATTCTTGCAGTTTCTTGCAGGATGTACATCCTCAAGGTTACATCCTTTCCTAAGGTCTTCCTCCATTTAATCAGTTCAGGTTATGAACTATTTCACTGCACACATAAATAGTGCTATCCCACTTTATCTCTGCCAAGTCACAAAACTTAGCCTATGCCTCAATTTCCACATTTACGTAAGGTTATCAGTGTGTACATATTTTGAAGATTTTTTTTTTGATTGAGGGATTTGAAGAGGGGTATATATTATAGCATTCACAGAACCTCAAATTAAATAGTTGATATCTCTATTCAAAATATCTTTAGTTCACCACTCAGCTGCAGAATATTTTTCACTGATGACTTCCCCAATGGACTGCTTCAGTCTTCTAACATTCTGTTTTTCCTTTCCCTTTATCTCAAATCCCCACCTCATCCCTTAGACCACCTTGGGAATTGGTACGACTTCTCACTCTTTTTTTACAAAGTAATTTAGTTCTGTACAGCACACCCTTAAACTAGTATCAGACCTTCCTTCCCACATCCAAACCCATCTGGGTGGTCAGCACACCAGAATCACTTATTTTATATAACTCATCCTTCTTAGCAGGCAGTGGTCATTTTATCCTCCATTAGGAGTTAGCATATAAAAATTCTTCTAAATATTTTATTGCAATATATAGTCATAATTCAGGCAGAGATTAACTCCATTTAAAACTACATTTCTCTGATAGTTTTGTTCAAAAAAGGTCTGCAAAGGTAATTTTTAAAAAAATTCTACTTGAATCTAGCAACACTGCATTTATTAAGCATGTCATATTTTGTCATCATCTCTGCTATATCAGGATCTATAGAAGCATTATAGTCCATCCCAACAAAATAATTTAAGACTGTTGAATAAGCAATATGAAAACATATTCCCATATAATGCCAAAATGGATGGCATAAATACTTTTGAAGAGATCAATGTCAGTTAAAATATATTGTCTGAAAGTAATAACATCTTGATGTACTAAGAAGTTTAATTTTAATTAGTAGATATTTCTTTGAAATAAATGCCATTACCATTTCTAGTCACTTGGTCTGTTAGAAAAAAAAAATTAAAAGATCACTCTAGGGGTTAAACAAATCCAAATTACAAGAGCTAAAAAAAAAAAAAAAAAAAAAAAGTGGGAAATGTAAGGAACATGTCTCACTCATAGATAATGGATATAAGAAGGATAAATGGATATAAGAAGGCTGGTCCAAAAAATAGATTGGGAGTCCAGAAAAAAATCTCCTTGTCTCCTGTCAGCCTCCAAACATGCTTCCAGGTTAACCATAAGGATATTACATTGGTTCACAGAACAAGTAGGACTGGATAAAAACGAGGTTTGACCCATATGTTGCCATAGAATATTCAGGTTTCTGGTATCAGCAAAACTGAAGATATCCACATTGCTTAGGTTTCAGAGTGTGCCCAGGACAAGATGCAGAAAGTTGGAGATGATTGATATAAGCATATTTTCAAGGCTAAATCCAGAATAGAAGTTGATAATATGGGGGGGTGGGGGCGAATGTTGTGCCTAAAGGAGTTACAACTATTCACTTTTGTGCAAACTGATTAAATGTAGTCAAGATACATGATGACTGCTTCCGTACACATACATGCATATCACCTGTGACCAAGAACAATCCTGGAACTAAATATGAAAAAGGATGAAGTGCCCTGTATTAGTCAGCATTCTCCACAGAAAAAGAACCAACAGAATGATATATAAAGAGAATTATTACAAGGAATTGACTCACGAGATTATGGAGGTTGGCAAGTCCCAAGGCCTACAGTGTATGTTAGCAAGCTGGAGACCCAGGAGAGCTGATGGTATAGTTCCAATCCAAAAGGCACTCAAGACCCAGGAAGAGCCAATATTTCAATTCAAGTCTGAAGACAAGAAAAAAGTTGATATCCCAGTTTGAAGGACGTCAGGGGACAAAAAAAAAAACAACAAAAAACCTCTTTTACTCAGGGGAGGCTTGACTTATGTTTTCTGTACAGGCCTTCAGTTGACTGGATGAGACCCATCCACATTAAATAGGGCAATCTAGGGGCGCCTGGGTGGCTCAGTCGGTTAAGCGTCCAACTTTGGCTCAGGTCACGATCTCACTGATCGTGAGTTTGAGCTCCGCGTCGGGCTCTGTGCTGACTGCTCAGAGCCTGGAGCCTGTTTCAGATTCTGTGTCTCCCTCTCTCTCTGACCCTCCCCCGTTCATGCTCTGTCTCTCCCTGTCTCAAAAATAAATAAACGTTAAAAAAAATTAAAAAAAAAAAATAGGGCAATCTACTTTACACATTTCCATCAATGGAAATGTTAATTTTATCCAAAAGCACGTTCGCAAAAACACCTAAAATGTTTGGCCAAGTATCTGCTTACACTGTGGTCCAGACACACAAAATTAACCATCACATTCCTCTTTTCCAAAGTTTCTCACAGCAAAGTTGCCTTAAGACATTTTTTAAATATTTCTAACTTAAGACCTCTAAATTTTAAGACCATTTTTTATGAAAAAAAAAACCCCTATGTCTTTTAATTACTTTGCTGACACATTTCTAAAATAAGGCATTGCACATATTTATTCAAATTCAGTCAATCAAAAGCTGACAAAACAAGGTGAGCAATGGCATGTCATCCAGAAAAATACAAAAATCTTAAAAGAAGACTAAATATTACTGAAGACAGACTTTTTTGATAGACTGATTTTGTTCCCATTTTTCTGTAAGATCTGTTTTATCCTCTAAATATTTCATAGAAATTTGCCATAAACTTTCTCATATACTGTTACTAACCACCATTTATTAAGCCTTACTATGTGCCAAGCACTATGAAAAGTGTTTTTGGGGAGCAGGCTTTGAGGAAGATGCTATTATAATACCCATTTGTCAGATGAGAAAAGACAGGTTTAGGGAAGTTACTTACAAGAGATCACAAGCTAATAAACTACAGAGCCAAGACTCAAGCCCAGATTTATTTGTTTGGAAATTTAACACTCTAAACTACTCTACTGTACAACACCACAATTAGAAGAGCTTGCCAAATTAATTGGGAAAGTCAGATCTTTCCAAACAAATAGAAAAGGATATGGCAAGGCTCAGAGTATTGAAAATTCCTGGCTTGTCCAGGGAATACCAAGAAATCCACCATCACTCAGTACTTGCAGTTTGTTATATATTTTTAGTTGGTCACTCTACATCGACATGGTTTCCAATTATTTAAACCAAGTTGTGTTAACTAATATACTCAAAATATCAGAAAGCTATAACCTAAAACCATATATTCTTGGTCATTCTAAGATGTTCTTTCTTATATTTATTCCTTGTTATGCCCTTAGCTTAACTTGAGGGATGGTGTTAGAGCTTGCTGTGTGAAACAGACAATTCTATTCACTGTTCAACTGTACTTAAGTTTGCAGTGAATTACATCACTTGGTGTCTCTTCATGTAAGTATTCCCAAAGATAATTCATTTTCAGTTCTTAGGAAAACATTTTGCTTCTCCTGAAATACCAGCATTCTCCTTTTGAAGACAATGCAAATCATATAACTGATCCTGCATTTGTTGTTTTGTTTTGTTTTGTTTTGTTTTGTTTTGTTGCTTTGGCATCTGGGAAGGTCAGAGACATACCTATAATTCTTTTTTTTTAATGTTTATTTATTTTTGAGACGAGAGAGACAGAGAGAGAGATAGAGAGTGTGCACATGAACGGGGCAGAGGAAGAGAGAGAGGGAGACAGAGAATTCCAAGCAGGTTCAGTTCAGAGCCTGATGGGGGGCTTGATCGCATTAACTATGAGCTTGAGATCATGATCTTGACATCATCACCTAAGCTGAAACCAAGAGTTGGACTCTTAACTGAGCCACCCAGACACTCCTATAATTCTATCATAATTATTCTTGATTCTCCCCCAACCCTGCTATATCTCATCTCTACTCTCTAATTTTGGTTTTTAAATTTTCTTATTTTTATAGTACTTCTATTTTTGATTGATCCTCTTGAGAACCACTTCAAATCCTTTGTTTAACAAAGCAGAGAGTAAATGAATGAATAAACGAATGATTATGTGAGAGAATAAATCAGTGAATGAATGAACAAACAAACAGACTTCCCCTGGCTCTGCATTTGCCAGAAAATTTAGGGAAATTGGCTGATGATACTCGTCATCTTTACCTGTTCTTATATGTTATCTAGTTAAAAATTTTAAAAAGTAAAGAGAGCTAAGGCAAGTTACTTCAAATGTGTAGATAACATTTCTGTACTGTTAGAGCTATGATAGAGCTAAGAAACCAGTGAGAAAAATTGGTAAAACCAGACTAAGGTATTCTGTTGTGTTCTGAAAGACACTGGCATAAATTTCAATTGATAGGCTATTTAAACCTGTTTGGGGGAGAAATTTTAGGAATTATCCCTGAGTACATGGAAGTATACTACCTGAGTTAAATTCAGCTGAGCAAGTTAAGTAATTCAAAGCCTTGCAATTATTCTGCCTCTCTAAGACAAGCTCTAAGCATCTCTTGATGCTGTAACACACTGAGATTATCCATGTCTTTTCAGAAGTGATAGAAACTTATCAAAATATGCCCTTTTTTTCAACATTAATTGTCATTTTTTGGAACACTGAATTTTCCCTTGAGTTTAGTATTCAAAATGAAACTTGAGGGGCACTTAGTCACTCAGTGGGTGACTCATTCAGTTGAGTATCTGACTCTTGATTTCAACTCAGCTCGTGATTCCAGAGTCCTGGGATCAAGCCCCACATCAGGCTCCATGCTGAGTGTAGAGTCTGCTTAAGATTTTCTCCCTTTCTCTCTTCCCCTCCTCCGTGCTCTCTCTCATGTGCTCTCACTCTCTCTTTCTCTGAAAATAATTAAACAAAAAAGAAACTTGATATTCATTTTTAAAATGTGACTTAAGGAGCATTTGCAGGACATGCACTATACAGACCAAGCATTCTTCTCACATAGAAAAACTGTTAACATCTCCATTAAAATTTCCTTTAATAAACTTTGTTGGACTCTGTGCCTACAAAGATACTAATATGGAAGAATGAGAAACAGTTAACCTGCCAATAAAGATGGCTGCTTAAAAATGCAGAGGTGTCAACTGATGTCCGGTCTTCTCACACAGTTAGGTGTGTGTCTATCTACACACCTCAGGATGGATGAGACTTAAGATGGGGGATAGTACCAAAACACTTAACTCTTCTCTCTCTCTAACGCAGTATTTATTACGGTATTAATTTTGAGATGTGTTTATATTTTCATCTTTTCTGACACAGAGGTCTAAGACCAAAGTTGATGTTAAGTGAGAAAGCTCTCTCTATATTACGGCTTTCTTCTAGTGATGAATATCTCACTGCTCATCACCTAGCTATTCTATGTCAGGTATGCTAAATGCTTCCTTGAATCTGTTGTACAAAATGTGCTTTGGTTGAGCAGCCATTCTTTAGTCAAATACAGTGTGTACATGTGTTCTTTCTCTTTAGCTTTTGGCAGCTTAATTGTAACACTGTCAGAAAGATCACAGTAAAAAATCTATTCATTTCTCATCATCTTCATTCAAATCTGTCTTGCAGTAGTGTGTTTGAATTTGTTAAGGGAAAGATTATGTAAAATGTTTACATAAAATAAAATTATATTTTTGGAGTATAAAAAAATAAATAAAATAATATTTTTGGAGTATGAATGAGTAATCTGTATAATATTTGTTTTTATTAAAGTAAAAAATAAGGGGCGCCTGGGTAGCTCAGTCGGTTAAGCATCCAACTTCGGCTCAGGTCATGATCTCATGGTCCATGAGTTCGAGTCCTACATCGGGCTCTGTGCTGATAGCTCGGAGCCTGGAGCCTGCTTCAGATTCTGTGTCTCCCCCTCTCTCTCTGACCCTCCCCCGTTCATGCTTTGTCTCTCTCTGTCTCAAAAGTAAATAAACATTAAACATGTTTTTTTTTTAATGAAGTCAAAAATAAGAGTGCTGTGTGGACAGACTAAAGCATTTAAACTCTCAAAAACTCTCGAGTATTCTAATGATTAACAAAATACTCACTGTTAAGCCAGATGACAACATATATCCCTCCCCAAAATGGGTTCTGAATAGTATATATTTCTTCTCCATTTACCTCTCAAAAATATTTTTCTATTGAGTATAATTTCTGACAGAAATTCAAACACTTATTTGAAGTCAAGTTGAACTTATTTAAATACCAGATAACTTCCAGTCAGAAATTCCTTAGACCACCTTTTATTTACTATTGTTTTATTATCTCTGCACTCCAAATAGGTCACCAGGAAGAAGTGGTAATACCTTAGTTAAGTTAGACCAGTTTAGACAGTGGGAAGAGATTGTAACTAATGGCAAAAATAAGGGGTGATGTATCTACGTTATCTGCTCCATAAATCTACCCAAAGCCATGGTTAAATAGAATAGTCTTTCATTTCCTATACCAAGATCTTAATAATAGACCATATCATCTATAGGCCCTATCACCTTAGACCACTTGAGTCAGGGCTTGGAAACAGTCAAAATGACAGCACTATTATCTATCAGTGAGAATGGGGTTTAGCTCCATGTAACAGAAATAATAGAATCCAGAAATAATATAGGCTAGATGTACATGAGATTACTTTTCTCTCAGTTGAAAGAAGTCCTGAAACAGAGAGGTATTTCTTGATCATTAGTGTTTGTTTCTATTCAGCCATCCTAAGTGCATGACTTTTATCCTCAAGGTTGCCTCATGTCCCAACATGGATGTTTGAGTAATGGTCATCACTTATGTATTCTAGGAAGGAGGCAGCAAGAAAGGAAGCAACAAAGGAAAAAAATCAATCAATATAGTTCCAATAACTCTTGAAATTTTGGCAATAACAATTTTTGTGTGTTCTACAATTTAAATCAGTATTTATTTAAACTATATAAAGTATTTATAATTATTCCATTGCCATTTGAAAAAGGTCATATTCTCTATTGTTGGGGGGGCAGGGGAAGACACTTTCTGTCATTCATAGTTCTACTAGCTGGACTAAGAATTAAATTAGCATGAGATAGATTAACAGGAGAAAATCAAATTTAATTGTGAATATATGGAGAATCTACACAGACATTAAATTCCAAAGACAGGCAAAATGAGATATATATATGTCATTCTGAAATAAGGAGACATAATGGGTAGTGGTCTGGGACTTTAAGTGGGAAGGGATGCAATTCACATAAAGATGAAAAAGAGTAAATGTTTACTAAATGAATGTTTGCTGGGCCATTCAGTCACAACAGGACATAGAGAGGACTTTAATCAGAAAGGCCCTGCCAGGTTCCACATGTCTACCTTACCTAGTTCATATTATAACGTACTCATCTATGGTGATAACTCTCGACAGGAGTAGGTCCTCTATTGAAATTCTTGTAGAAAGGAAGTCAAAGTTTCTTCCAAAGTCTTTTAGGCCTTGATTGTTTTCAGATCACATAATCAGCATGCCATGTCTTGGGGAAGCCTGTCCTTGTCCCCTCACTATAACTTACAAAAGTTTATTCTTCACGAATTTCAAATATACCTTATTATTTAGCTCCTCTCTTTTATATAATTGTTTTAAATTATTTTTAGGTCTTGAAAAAGTGTTCCACATAGGTGCATTTCTGAAAATATTTTCCTGTATCTCTGGCATGTTTTCATATATTTGAGTGTGATTCTCTACAGTGACTACAGATTTGTGGTCCCTTCCCTTCTATGAAATATTAAACCTTCCTTTTTTATTTTATTTTATTTTATTTTATTTTATTTTATTTTATTTTATTTTATTTAAAATTTTTATTTTAGAGAGAGAGGTTGCAAGCAGGGAAGAGGGACAAAGGGAGAGACAGAGAGAGAGAGAGAAAGAGAGAGAGAGAGAATCTTAAGCAGGCTCCATGCTCAGCATGGAGCCCAAAGCAGAGATCAACTCCATGACTCTAGAAACATGACCTTAGCCAAAATCAAGAGTCAGACACACAACTGACTGAGTCACCCAGGGGCCCCGATATTGAACCTCCTTAAATTTCCTTTTCCTTATCTACAGCATAATGAATATGTTAATACCTATCTCATAAAATGTTGTTAGAAAAAAGATGTATATGAAAGATTTAGCAGGATGTTTGTCACATATTAAGTGCCAAATTAGTTATCCATCATTTCCATCATAAATAAATAGTTAACAAAATATGGCACAATTTTAAGCAATTGATGGGATATAATTTAAACATTTCTTAGACCTTCATGCTAGAAACATTCTCCTTCAAGTAGGCAAGTGACAGTAACATTGGTTCTTGAGAGTAGAAAGTTAAAGAAAATGTAAGTATTCTAAAGACACAGATTTTTGACTGTTCTGTTTAGTGTTATATTTCCAGTGCCTGAAATAGTATCTGACATCTAGGTACTCAGTAAATATTGAATAAACACTGTATACTTCTTGATATGGCTATAAACCATATCTGGTGTCATAATAAAATAAATTCTGTGTATCAGTTTACAACATCTAATGTTAACCTGTGAGCAATGTACAAACCCTTGGTTAGGGTACCGGAGAAGAATATAAATACTAGGAGCCTTTACAATAGAAAAGTGAAAGTATAATTGCCAGAAGGTAGGAGGTAAAAACAGAAGGAAGGATGTCCTGAAGAACAATTTTGATAATTATCATTTTATATAAAGTTGAGGCATGATACTGGGAAGTGTTGACTAAACACAAAATAAGGTACATTTATTATTTAAAATTACAGAAGTAGCCAAAAGAAAAACCCAAACAGTAATATAACAAATATCTGAGAGGGGGAAAGAGACATCATGTCAGTGAGATAAATTCTCCTTGTAATAGCAGGAAGTTAATAGGGACTGTCTAGAGTTGATAAATAAAGATATGAACACATTACTTCAATTTAGCACTTGGGGCTGTTATATGAGTAAGTATGCAGGAGTCTACTATCGTATGTTATGATTCATATGGGTTTTGTAGGGGTCAGACCAATGAACTGAAAAAAGATGTGATGGAGACCACCATTCCTCATCAGTCAAGTTTCTAATGATGTCATTTAAACTCTCTCCAATTTCTTCTAATATGTTTTTGAGTTATGTTGACCTGGGAAAGTGGCCTGAGTTTCAAAAGCTTCCACTGCAGGTTAAGAAACCAATGTGAGTGTTCTGCCAACTTCTAAGCATGTCCATTCCAATTACAAGTTTAGGAATTGCAGAAATGACCACTGGGTGTATCTGTGGACCCATTAAACCCTCTGTGAGACGTGTCTCATTTGTAATCTGATCCCCATAAACGTGTGCTCAAACAGAGGAGTCATTGTCACAATTCACTTCCCATGCATCTGTGTTAATGTGTCCACATAGTCTCTAATTTACCAACAGGCACTGGCAGGGATAACTGATTTTGATCATTGTGACCAAAGGCTGCTACTACATAGGAGTAGGTAGGACAATATTTACAGCTCAAGTGATCTACCACATTGTCCTTACATTACTTATATTATAGTCTTAACTATAAATTGGCAACTTCAGTAACCACAAAGAAATTTATAGTAACCACAACACAAAAACCTCAGGAATGTTTATAGCACCAAACAAGGCCAGCCACCTAGCCCTACAGAAATGCTAGAATGTAGAGGAAGAGAAGCCCTCTTGCCCTGGAGGTTACCTTTCACCTCACCTACACCTGAAGTACCGAAGTCTGGCCCTTTGCCTTAATGTGGGATCAAGTCAGTGGTGCACTCTGTCCTTGAGAGCTCCCCAAGGACTCAGGCTGAAGTTAGTCTCCAGTTGAGCCAATCCCTTGATTGGCTTTTTTTTTCTGTTATAAAATCAAGCATTCCTCGTTCTCTTTCTCCTGAGAGCACTTCTCAACAACCACACGCCTCTGATTCATTGTCTCTGGATCTGCTTCTAGGGATTCTGATCTAAAATGAACATTTTCTTGGCTCTTATTTGGAGATTTTTTTTTCTGTTCATAAAGGAAAGTCAGGATACTATAAACTAAATCTTGGATGTAAGTCTTTGTTTCATCATTGAGGTTTTTCTTCTATTTCCTCCATTTTTCACTCTGAGAAGCTGGAGAGACTATATACACAATATATGTATAAATTGTGTTACCAATTCATGGTTAAATACAGTTAGTGCAGCTACATAATGAACTATGGGTCAAATGTTACTTTCTTCATAAACAGTGTTAATAACATAGCACAACCCCTCTCATTGGTACATTCTCACATAAAAATGTAAGAATGTATGTGTGTATGTGTGTGTGTGTATGTGTGTGTGTATATGTATATATATATACATATATATAAAATCTATAAAAGTTTTGAGATAAAAATATTTTGAACTTGAATACATATTTTATTAATTTAACTAAAATATTTATTTAACCAAAATCATTTCAACATGTAATCAAAATTTTAAAAATTTTTATGCTTAGAGCACATCTTAATTCAGACTAGTGATATTTCAAGTGTTCAACGTCCATTTGTGTCTAGTGGCTATTATACTGGATAGTATAACTCTAGGTTATCAAAAACAAACTGAGATAAAAGATTTTTAGATGTGGACAGAAATAATAATGACACGTCAAATATTAGACAAGATCTGTTTATTATGGTTTCTAAATCATCACAATATATATGTTTATAATAAATAACTGATTTTAAAAATAATTTTTGCTATTTTTCTGCATATTTTATATATTCTAAGTTTAGACCTTTTGACTAATTCTTCTTACAACTGCATTTTTTTTTAAGTAGGCTTCATACCCAGTATGGAGCCCAATGTGGGGCTTGAACTCAAGATGCTGAGATTAAGACCAGAGCTGAGATCAAGAGTTGGACACTTAACCACTGAGCCAACTAGGCATCTCTCCTACAACATTTTTTATGTTTATTTATTTTTGAGAGAGAGGGAGACACAGAATCGGAAGCAGGCTCCAGGCTCTGAGCTGTCAGCACAGAGTCCTACACAGGGCTCAAACCCATGAACAGTGAGATCATAAACTGAGCTGAAGTAGGACACTTAACTGACTGAGCCACCCAGGTGCCCCCCTCCTACAACTTTTTAATACATAAGAACAATTCAAAATATTTTCCATACATATAATGCTAATTTTATGATTATATGTTATTAATGTTATGACTTTTTAAGTAAAATGCTTAGAACTTTATACATAAGAGTTATTAGTATTTTCATCTTTTGCCCATTATCTTTACCTATTATATTTAATTACTTAGAGACCAATTCTTTTTTAATATTTATTCATTTATTTTTGAGAGAGAGAGCAAGCACAGGTTGGGGAGGAGCAGAGACAGAGAGGGAGATACAGAATCTGAAGTAGGCTCCAGGCTCTGAGCTGTCAGCACACAGCCCAATGCAGAGCTTGAACCCACGAATGGAGAGATCATGACCTGAGCTCAAGTCTGATGCTTAACCTACTGAGCCACCCAGGCACCCCTAGAGACCAATTCTTACAATAGTTCCTTCTCCTTTAATTAGTATTCTTTCTCTCTCCTTTTGAGTACTGAATTCCAACTCATTAACAATGAGTCATTTCAAATGTCACCTTCTCTGAGAATTTCCTGACTTTCACTTCTGTCATAATAGTTTTATATTCCATCTTCCATAGCACTAAAGGTCTTTGAACAAACTTCTTCTGTAGCATTTATAAATTACATTATCACTATTTACTATTGTGTTTATCTTTTCCATAGCATCCATTCTGCAAAATGGCCCACATGAATTTTTGTCTCCTATTATCAGATCTCTGTGTGATCCTCTCCCACACTGAATAGAAGTGACCCACGTGAACAGTGGAGTACTGCAAAAATTATAATAGAGTGTGGTTTTGAGAGACTAGGTTATATAAGACATTGTTGCTTCCACATTACTCTTTTCCATTACTTGCTCTATGAGCCAGCTTCCATTTTATAAAGACAATCAGTTGTACAGAGAAGACCATATAAACTAAATTCTTCTGCTGACAATCAGCATGACTTGCCAGTCATATGAGTGGCCCTAATTGAATGGAAGTGAGTTCTGCAACCCTACTCAAGACTTCAGATGACTGTAGCACTGACCAATATCTTGACTACAACCTCATGAGAGACCCCAAGCAATAACAGCAACTCCCAAATTCCTGATGCATTGGATGCAACCCAATGTTGTTTTATATTTTCAGGTAATTGGCTATGCAACAATGGAAAATTAATACAGATTTTGGTAGTTCAACATAGGGTCCTGCTATAAGAAAAAACTTAAAATATGGGAGTGGCTTTGAATGGCTTTGAGTGGAAGAAATTTAAAGAAATCATTAGGACATGCTTGGTAGACTTTGAGAAGGCTATGGGTATGGGCTTAAAGCAGTGTGAGGAAATGTTACTGAAAACTGGAGAAAAGATTTCTAATATGGCAAAAAGTTTAGGAACAGCATCACTTTCCTTAATAGAAATAAACGGGCTGATCCAGCTAAGTAGATTTCCAGGTAGAGTGTTGAAGGTATCCCTGATATCTTCTTGCTGCTTACAGTAAGATGTGAGAGAAGAGCAAAGAGTTAAAGGAAGGGCTATTAAACACAAAGAAGTAAGGACTTGCTGGTTACAAAGCTTCCCAGACTTTCCAGGTGGCAAATGATGATATGATTTAAAAATGGCTTCCAGGCAAAGATCAAAACTAGACAGTGCCAGGAAAATTTGGTCTATAGGTGAAGTTCAGCCTTGTTTAAACTGTGATATAAGCAAGATATAAATATTTGTAATATTCAGCCACTGAAATTTGGTTTTTAAATTATTATTGCAGAATGGCCTCATGTATTCTAACCAATACAATGAAAAAAGCCAACAATACAGTTTAGAAGGGAAGAGACTGTATCTGAGGGTCTCCAATAAAGCAGTGTGTCAGAGTTTTCTTTAGGCATGTTGATGAAATTCTTATATCTGCTTCTCTTCCTTACCCCCACTTTTAAAGAATTTATTTTTTTATATGGGTGATTTATAGTGAATAGAATAACAAGGAATGGATGACTATAGCTGGAAGAAAAAGGAAGTAAATGGACAACTAGAGTGCTATTACATTCTTCTTGAAAATGCTCTACAACTCAGGGGCATGTGCCTACTGGTTAAAGGAAACTAGTTTTGTGTTTGCTTTGAGGCCAGGCTACATCAGTAGATATCCCAGCCTCTTAGACAAATTTTCTTACCTTCTGTGGCCTGAGAGGTTGCATCTACTTCCTGAGCTTCTTGTAAGATCTACACCCATTTATAGATAAAAAATGCTTAGAACAGAGTCTGTTATGATAGACTGAGACTAAGGTTTCTTTACATACAAAAGTCTCAAAGACTTGAGATCCTAATGATTAAGAACACAGACTCAGGAGGTTTGAATCCCAGCTTTACCATTTACTTATTCTGTGATCTTTCATTTAACTTTTCCATCCCTCAATATCCTTATTGTAAGACAGATGTAATAGGGATTCTTACCTCTTAGTTCTGTTAGAAGAATTGAGTTAATATTTGTGAATTAAATGAGTTCATTTGTGACTGAATAAATTAGTTTGTAATTAAATGAGCTAATATTTTAGAGGTGCCTGGCTCATAGTGTTATAAATCTAATTTTAAATAAATTTAAAAGCATCATGTAAGTAAGGCCTCTGATTATAGATTTTCATAGTTAATGTAGCTCCTGTTCTTTACCTCTTTATGCCTTTTTGGCCTGATATTAAGACATATTGAAGAATTCTGGGTTTTTGTCCCCTAAAATGCCTATTAGGTTATCTCAATTTTTTATCTTCAACTGAAGCATGTATCAATGGAAATTAAACACCTCTTGATAGTCACCTGGAAATTTTTGACAGATCATTGATTGGCACCTGAGTGATACAGTTTTTTATGACACACTAATCAGTCACTCCAACCTCTCCTAGCTTTGAAAAATTCTATGTTCTATTTTGGGAGATTTGGCAATTTCTTCTGTCTTTAAATTACTTGGCTTGTGACAGGTAATCTTCTGTACACAATGTAACTTTACATTTCAAAGCTGCATCACAATGCAATCTTTTCAAAGACATTTTAAGCAAAAATTAGGAATCCAGAATTAACTTAAAATTCAATTGCCCATTCAGTTATCAATGTAAGTATCTCTATTGAGGTGACAATCAAAAGAACCTCTGTAAAAATCTGAGTTCTCACAGCAAAGGCAAGGAAAACTTGCTCCTTGCCCTGATGGCCAGCAAGTTTCTTTTAACATCTCTAAGATATATTCCAATTTCAGAAAGAAGGTAGAGAAAAAATTGCAATTTGGAAGAGAGAAAACAACAAATTATTGAATGCCTTGCATAGATTCTGGGCTACTTGTTTTAAGCATTTTATCTCTATTTTTTCACAAAATGAAAGAATATAATTTTTATTTTTCTCTTTACCCAGATGAAAAAAGTATAACCTCAAAACAATTTAACTAGCCCATAGTCACATACTGACACACTTATATATACCTAAAATATGGCAGAAGTGGGAGTTGAAACCAGGGATGTCAACACACAAAAGCCATACTTATTCCATTATATTACCTTGTCTATCAAAGTAATAAGTGCTATTCTACATTAATTAATGAATTAAATAAAATCTTACCATTTTTCATTAACGTAAGTGGTATACCATGATCGAAACTAGAAAATAAAACTTATTGAAATGAAAGTATTTTAGTAAGCTAAACATAAATATTCCCTGTATCTCCTTCTTTAATCCATTTTCCTTACATTCCCATGGAGTCATTTGCTTTTGACTCCATTATATATTATATATTGATATAGCTTGGTTCCTCATGATATGAGCTAGTTTTGTATACTTCTTTTTTTTAATAATTTTTTAATGTTATTTTTTTTAATTTTTTTTAACGTTTATTTATTTTTGAGACAGAGAGAGACAGAGCATGAACGGGGGAGGGGCAGAGAGAGAGGGAGACACAGAATCGGAAGCAGGCTCCAGGCTCTGAGCCATCAGCCCAGAGCCCGACGCAGGGCTCGAACTCACAAACTGTGAGATTGTGACCTGAGCCGAAGTCGGACGCTCAACTGACTGAGCCACCCAGGCGCCCCTTTTAATGTTATTTTTGAGAGAGAGAACACAAGCAGGGAGGGGCAGAGAGAGAGGGAGACACAGAATCTGAAGCAGGCTCCAGGTTCTGAGCTATCAGCACAGAGCCCAACATGGGGCTTGAACTCACAAACTGTGAGATCATGACCTGAGCCGAAGTTGGACGCTTAACTAACTGAGCCACCCAGGCACACCAAGTTTTGTCTACTTCTATAAAAACATTCTTGGATAAAATCTCGTTATCATACTAATTTTTTATATTCTCTCTTTCCTTTTTCTAAGATATCATTGTTGTTATTCTTTTTTTATTTTTGTTCCCATGTCAGCATTTTTATAGTTTCATATTTTTACTCATTTTAATTGCACCCAGAAGTGGTCCTAGGCAATCATCAAAGATTGTGTCTATAAGAAAGTATATTGAGTCTTTCTTGATGTGTTGTCTACTTTCATAACCTTAAACCTATCTATAAAATTACTCTTTTGTTCTTTGATTTTTCTATTTTTGTCTCAACCTCTTCAACTTTAGTTTTTTGTCCATAATTTAATTAATTGAGTTTATAGAGAGGAATAACAATTTTTATTTTTGAAGCCTCATGTTTTGCCCTTTTCTTGAGAGCTTTCTTCATTTGCTATTTTTAAAGTCTCATCACTTTCTGACCTCTTGAAAAGAAAATAAGACTTCCAGGGGTGCCTGGGTGGCTCAGTTGGTTGAGCGTCCAACCTCAGCTCAGGTCATGATCTCACAGTTTGTGAGTTCAAGCCCCATGTTGGGCTCTGTGCTGACAGACTTTAAAAGACTTTAAATTCTCAATTTTCTCTTTTACTTCCTCTTTACAGACTTCATATGTTAACAGTTACAGACGTGACCCATTCCATTCCTTAATTCATCTTTGTGATTATACATCTACAACCCAGGACTTGTGTATTTTGAACATCTGTGCTACATGAACCAAGCATTTTTTGAAGTATTAATTTAACAAATATGTACTAATTACCAACAATGTTCCATACAATAAGAGTGTACTACTTCTCAAAGCACTTCCTATATATTAGTTCATGTCAATGCCTTCTGGCCAAAAACTATCAGGAACCAATTCCTGACCTCCTTGGACACATGGAGCTGGCCCCTTTGGTGGAAAGAGTAACCCACACTCAGAGAAGTCATGCTCCTGCTGCCACTTAGTCTCTTTTTTAAGGGCTTACCTTTTCTTTCTGACAATCACAAAATAATTCCAGGTATGTATTTAGATAGAGGTTGCCAGCACATTTCTTTCTTTTCCCCTTCCTCGAAACAGAAGAAGATATAGCTGTCTCCTTTATGATAAACCATATCCTCATATACCACAAGACCTCTTCAATGCAGGAAACTCTGTTGTGTCTTTTCTTCTCTACATACAAATGTTTTCCTAATTACACATTTCACTACATGAATATCACAGCCACATCTGTAGCATGTCTGCACAACCCCCCTTTTTGTCTCCCAAAGGAAAACAATAAAAGAACCTAGTATAGCGTTAGATTATTAAATCCTTTTAGTTTAGTAATGATTTAAAAGAAACTGCCTTTCTTTGCTAACAGTGTTGTAGAATCCATATTATTCCCAGTACAGGGGAAGGGAAGTGAGGTAGTTGGCTATAAAGAACTCTGGACTCACCATATCTAGAGCCCCATAGCACCTCCTGCTGATTCAGTTTTCATTTTATTTCCATTTATTTGGTGCCTGCATCATCACCTCATTCTTTCTCCCCTTCTCTTATTTTTATCAGAAGCTGAGAAATTCTCGGTAGCAAGTATAACTCTAGTTTTCATAATAATAACGTATGCTGTAACATAAAATATGTATATACGATGCTCTCAAATAACGTCTTTGGACAGGCACCTAAGAAGAAAGTGAATTAGAAATTTTGATTATCTGATACATTTTCCAATTCTTAAATCACAGGACTGACCACCTTTGCCACCTCAGTTATACAGCAGTCTATGCTATCAGGTATTCTAGAATGCTTCACATTATTGCCTTTTCATAACCAATGGTCCCCAATCAAACCCATATTAGCTGTCCTTATAGCAAAGTGATTCATCACCTGTTCTCATGGCAGTGTAAGTACTTTCTGCCAGCACCATGCTTTATTTGCTTTGTTCTGACTCTGGAGCAGGCACAGAATTTCAGATCTGATGCCTCAGACAGGGGTGGACCTAAGAGAGGCCTGAAGCCTAAAAGGCACCAACCAATTTTTAGATTATAGATTACATGAAATATCAACTCAACTCACATGTGTTATTTGTAAAAATAAGAATTTTAGTGGTCCTTAGAGGGTGACTGAGACACAGCTTTAACTTGCATTCCATGTCTTTACTTTGGGTGCCTATTTTGTAGCAATTAACCAAAAGAAGAAGTCCTGAAATCATATTCTGTAAGATTTAAACTCTAGTGTGTTCCTGCTGTTGGATATGGGGTGGGGGGGATTAAGTTGCATCCTCATCCAAACAAGCACAGAGGCCTATAGCCTCCTGCTCAAATACCAAGTATGTAGTTCTCTTGGATGCCATCCCCTAAAAGAAATGTGAACATTTGGCATCTGACTTTCTGTGGTGACAGGGAAAGACATTTCCTCTACACCATTTGATAAATGTCAAGTGCCTAAGAATGAAGAAAAGGCGGGGCGCCTGGGTGGCGCAGTCGGTTAAGCGTCCGACTTCAGCCAGGTCACGATCTCGCGGTCCGTGAGTTCGAGCCCCGCGTCAGGCTCTGGGCTGATGGCTCGGAGCCTGGAGCCTGTTTCCGATTCTGTGTCTCCCTCTCTCTCTGCCCCTCCCCCGTTCATGCTCTGTCTCTCTCTGTCCCAAAAATAAATAAAAAAAAGAAAAGGCACTGAGATATTTGCAAGATAGAGTACTATTACAGAATATTTTGTGCTTAGTGCCAAGGTGGGAATAAAGGAGTCTGGAAAACATATACATTAAGAAAGGACAAGATGTTCTTAAGCCTCTGTAATTCCAAAGGGAGAGATATTGGTAGTTTAATGGATGACTGAAATCAAGGATACCAAGATAATAAACATTAAGGCAAGAATGAGAATGTCCTTCCTTTTAGCTTTCCACTATGCCAATTCTGTGTTTCACTCTTTCCCCTGAAACTAGCAACCATCTTGTTGAGTAAAGACCCATCCTATGGTGCCTCTCCAGCTTGCTGTACTCCTTATTCCTTCCAACTGAACTCTTCCTACTTTTTAAAATTTAGAACTACAATGACTGATTCTCTCTTTCCCATGGTTTGGCTTTCTGCTGACTGGAAATATGTGGATAATGTCAATCCTGAGAACCGGATATACTCCATTTTATTGCCAACTCAAAGGTACAGTAAACATATGCTCAACTCTGACATTCTATCCTCTTCTGGGCACAAGGACCTAGTCTGAATAGACTAGAGCTCCTCCGACAGCTGCCTGGAACTATATTGTCTCTACTCACACATTGGAACTTTTTTTTTAGCTTATTTTTAGTATTTAGGTTGTAGAAAAACCGTTCACAATCATTTTCTTTTGTCCAAAAGAGGAGGCTATCTAAAATGAATAAAACTGAGGATTGAATATGTAATTCGACATGGGAAAAACTTAAATATGCATTATCTAAAAATATTTAAACTATTTCAAAGAAGAAAATCCTATGAAAATGTTATAGGACACTAAAGGATGGGACAGTGCTTTTGATATGAACCATTTTCTCAATTTTCAGTAGTGTGAAAAAATTATCAAATGTTTAAAATAAAATTGTAAAATTCTGCTGTCTACTTTTTTGTGATTGTACTGGTAAAAGCAATTTGGCTATAAAATTCTAAACCATTGTACTCTTGTTTATTTTGAGTCCTTTCAAATTAATTAGGTTATTTAATTGATAGAAAAATGAATTTGGTAGGAAATGTAAGCAGCATAAGAGCATACTCTGAAAACCCTTTTTAATTTTTTTAATGTTTATTTATTTTTGAGAGAGAGAGAGAATGAATGAGCAGGGGGAGGGGGGGACAGAAAGAGAGGGAGACACAGAATCTGAAGCAGGCTCCAGGCTTGAACTCACAAACCATGAGATCATGACCTGAGCTGAAGTTACGCACTTAATCAACTGAGCCACCCAGATGCCCCAAACCCTGTCTTTTTCTAAACGCAGATATCAAGACTCTCATTCCCAACTCCCTGAGTCAGGAACTATTACCAAATTTTTTATGTGAAAATATATATGCCCAGTACTGTCCTGATTATCTGACATAGATTCATGTATCAAATCCTTATAGTGACCAACAAGTACATTTTCTTTTAATAAAAGAATCATACCTGGGACACCTCAGTGGCTCAGTCAGTTGTATCTGACTTTAGCTCAGTCATGGGGCACCTGGGTGGCTAAGTCGGTTAAGTGTCCGATTTCCACTCAGGTCATGATCTCACCATTCATGGGTTCGAGCCCTGCATCAGGGTCCACACTGATTTGCGGAGTATGCTTGGGATTCTCTTTCTCTCCCTCTCTCTCTACCCCTCCTTGACTTGCACATTCTCTCTCTCTCAAATATAATAAATAAATCTTAAAAAAAGAATCATACTCATTTTTAGACAAGGAAATTGAGGTCCCAAAATTAAGAAACTTGTTCCTGGCCCCACATTTTATCAGCAGCGGAACCATAATTTTACCACAGAAAGCCCTGTTCCAGATAACACACACTTAACCACAAAGTTACTGCCTCTCTGCCTACTGCCTCTCTGTAGCCTTTGTCATTTTATGTTAGATACCATTACACGCATCTCTTCATTTTATATTCAACAAGTACAACAGATGAGTAACCAAATTAATTTTGCATATTTGCATGTGAATACTTGCATATGTTTTTCAGGACCTGTTGTCTGTGTCTACAGAGGTATATTAAGAATGCAAGAAACCTTTGATGTGTGTTAGACATTAAGTCTAAGTGCCCAGCTCACTCTGCACCGGTGCTCCAAACTGCTCCTGTTCCAAATGCTGCACGCAACTCCCCAACTTCCCCAAGACTCCAGAACCGTGCCTGTGGGCTACCAGATACAGTTTTCTGGTGAGAAATAAGTCCACAACTTTCCTGAATTGTTACTGTGAGTGGGTAAAGTCAAGGTCAGCTTCCAGGCAAATATCCTTCACAGCCCTGAATTCAGATTTTATTGATCTATTCCAAATCCTTTTCTAATATAAAATTCCATATTCTCACAGCAACAATTCAGCAGATGGCATATAACTTATGAATCGGGTGAACTTAAATACTGCACGAACCAAAGAGAGGAGGGAATTATATCTGCTCAAAAAAGCAAAGTGTATCACCTTCCTTTAACAATTGAATAATTAGGCTTTTTCAACATTGTGGGGAAATCACTCAGCAATCGATGTACTCACATTTTCAGGTTTGGTTTTGCGAAGGGGACAATTCTCCATGACATTTTTGCGTGGCTGGTATGAATTTGCATTCAGAAGTATCCTGTAATGAAACTGCCTCTGGGGCAGAGGACAGATTTGTTTCCTGATCAAGATAATTAAGGTAATGTCTCCCTCTGAGAGAAAGTTGTGTGGGTTTGCTAGCAGCCCCTTTAAGAATTAGGGTTTCCTGGGGCGCCTAAGTGACTCAGTCAGTTGGGCATCTGACTTCGGCTCACGTCATGATCTCATGGGTCATGAGTTTGAGCCCCACATCAGGCTCTGTGATCTGGAGCCTGCGTCAGATTCTTTGTGTGTGTATCTCTCTCTGTCCCTCCTCCGCTCATGCTCTGTCCCTCTCTGAAAACAAATAAATAAAACATTTTAGAAAAAGAATTAGAGTTTCTAATCTTATTTTTCCTCAGCTGTGGCACAAATACCCTGTGGGTGCAGCATCCACCTGGGCCTGCATCTGCATTTGCCCCCACAGGATAGGGGAACAAGAGTAACGAATTCAAACATGAAAGTCACACCACCTGCTGTGCCATTAGTAATCAAATCCTCTGTCTCCGACCCAGGAGTTGCTGTCTTCTGCCAGTTCATGTGAAACTGTGGCAGGCTAACTTGTTAGCTTGCACAAGTAACAAAATCTCAGAGCCATCACAATTCCTGACAGACTTTTCTCTAAAACAATTAATATTTCTCTTCTTTAATTACCATCATGGACATTTTACAGACAAAACAAGTTTTAATTTAATCACTGTTTTCTTTTTGATGTTCAATCTGTCACTACCTATCTTCCAGCAGTCTCTCCTCAGACTTGTATTTTTTTCCTTTCAAACTATTATGAAAGCATCCTTATTTTTGACAATGGTAAGATGTTGTAGGCCTATGTAGAATATTCCTATCTTAACTATAGAATCATCTATTCCCTAATCTCTGATTCTATTTAAAGAAAAATATTAAAGAGCAAAATATGTACAACAAAGGAGGCATGATGATGGTGCATAGCAAAAAAAATGCACTTTTTCATCCAAATTTCATGAATTCATGCTTGTAAAATTTCTTTTTACCTTGTTCTGAAGTAAGTTTATTAATTCAATTTTTTTCTTCCCATTTGTTTTTATGCTATATATTGTCGTGATATAGAATGTATTCAAATTACATTGTGCCCCCCTCCACCTCTTTGGAAGTTTCTATTTTCCTCTTCTATTAAGGTCCTTGGATTGATTTCAAAGTGCACAGATCTGGATGACACCTCATATTGGTAACTCGAAGAGTGAAAGAAACTCTCAATTTCCCTATATCATCCAGAATTCCACTTCAAGCAATGGACTTGTTTTATAAGGCCGTAAGAAATTACATGCTTCTACAGTTCTTTTAATGGGTGGAGGAACAGACTCTACAATGCGTTTCCCAGAATAACTACTAGAATCACATCACAGAACAGTTCTGTTCAGGGACCTGCTCTTCAAGAACAGTAGGGAGCTAAGGAAATGGGAAGTGGTGATTCCCAATAGTTGCCTTTACAAACACACTACCTTAGCTGTGATCTAGAGAGCAGGAAGCTACAACTAGGGCTATTTTCTAATGGGAAAAATGGCCTTAACTAGAACAAAAGGATCAGGAAGGCATCAGCTAAAATGCTGGCTCCTATAATATGCTGCCTTGGTTGCAGTCCAGGAATCAAAAAGCCATTGCCATAGATGATGTCTCGAGAACAGTACAGCACCTGCTCTATCTGCAGTGGCACAGCCTCCCTACCTAATGTATACGGTTCCAAATTTAATCTTGACACAAATGCATCTCTTTGGCACAAACTAAACCACAATCCAAAAACACAGATGTAAGAAAACCTTAGAAGGAATGTGTAAATTTCAAACTTTTATCATACAAAAAATACAACAGAATATAACTGGAAAGATGTTGAGTGAATCACTGTATGGTATCCACCATGGTCCATTCTGGCAGCATCAATAGGTATCATTCTTCGCATTAACTTTGAACAACAGCAATAGATCTTCTACTTAAAAACCTCTATAATTCCCCTTCCAATTCAAATACAAAGTCATCAGAGGCTAACAAGCAATCTGGCTCCCTTTTAATTCTTTGCACTAGCTTTATTGCATTACCATCTCCCATAACTGCCCCATTTTTTCCAGCCACTCTAGCTTCCTACTAGTTCAACTAATATACCAGGCATACTCCCACCAAACTACTTTTTGGCTCAGAACACAGCATGGTTCGCTTGCCCTTAGTGAAGGCTACTACTCCCATACCTTTGCTGAGGTCCTTGTTTCTTTGATTCAAATCTTCTTTGTGAGGACTTGCTTCTATAGAAATAATCAATTATGAACAAAGATACCAAACTATGAAGACTTCAGGGCCCAAGGCTTGAAGTCACTTGCCCTGGCTCCAGTAGTTAAAATCAACTGTATTTTCTTTGCATGGCTCACTGTAAGTCTTTAAAAGATAAGATAATAATGTTCCATATATTACAAGGCCAGGTTCTAAAAATATGACCCTGAACAGATTTTTTCTTATTCTTTCGTTCTCCAAATGCTAAGTATTTTGCTTATTTCTCAAAAAGTCCAGGCCAATGGAATCTATTCCTTAAATTGGGGTGGCAAATTTTATTTCTGCAAAGAATCAGATACTAAATACTTTAGGCTTTGTAAGACAAGAAGCAAAATCAAGGTTAATATATAAATACATATATAACCTTTAAAATGTAATCATTTAAAACTGTAAGAGGTATTCTAGTTTATGAACTGTACAAAAACAGACAGTAGGCTAGATTTGGCTTTCAGACTAGTTTTCTGTCACCTTCTATAAAGCACAACATCCTCATTACCTAAAATTCCATTGACAGACATTTTTTAAACCAAATCAAAAATATATTAAATATTTTTAAATGTTCTCAGTTATCATTTGTTTTTTCTAGCTTCCTGTTATCTATTCTAATCACATTATTTCTCCTACCTTGATTTAGTCACAGATTTAAATTACAAATGAGACCTTTCAATTCAAAGTTCTAGCTTCTTTTCTCTGTGATACCTTTAGCCAAAGCACTTTTTGTGAGAAGTCTGATGATATGGATAGTAAACAATCTATTAGAAAACGTGCAGTGAGTAATTAGTAAATGTTCTGGCCTTAAGTCATAAAAAATTTGTAATATATGGAAAGCACCTTAATTTAAATGATAGGACATATTTTAAAATAGTAAAGCAGTAAAATTAAGAGGTAAGTACCTAAATATAAAAATTCTTTCTGGGGCACCTGGTTGTGCGTCTGACTCTTGGTTTGGGCTCAGGTCATGATATTATGGTTGTAAGATCAAGCCCACACCAGGCTCCATGCTGAGTGCGGAGCCTGCTTGGGATTTTCTCTCTCTCTGCCTCTGCCCCTCCCCCACTCATGTGCAGGCTCTCTCTTTCAAAAATAGTTCTTTTTAATATAGGAAAAGATTTTGATATTCAAATTTTATCTCTTAAGTCTGAAACACCAAGCCCTCTGCCCTAATTATTTCCATCCAAGTGCTCCAGGTTTTTTTTAGGGATGGCAATTTTATGTTATGACCTTTTCATCTTCATAGTACAGTCTCAGATCTATTATCTTGAATGCAAAAAACATTTAACATTAAGCTTATATGATTTAGGAGGCAGATTTTATTGTATTAGAGTCTGACTCCATGCTTGATATGAAGTCCTGCCTTCTCTGCTCCTCCATTGTCCTATATCTGAGTTAGTAGCACTTCCTCTTCCACGAACAGTAAAGTCATTTATCTCTGACCCATGAGTGTCATTTCTTCTGCCAGCAACCTTGAAACTATGGTAGGCTGTTACCAGTAGGATAAAGTCTTAGATACTTCACAGATGATAGTGACATCCCAGCTTAAAACATTTAAAAGATTTCTTATTTCCCTTAAAAATCTAACTTGAACTCCTTACCATGCCCTGTAGAGGGGCCCGTATCATCTAGTTCCGATCTACCTTGCCACATACCACTTATTTTCTATCCACAACTTTCCCTATACCTTTAATAAAGCAACAAGATTTTCCTGAAGGTCACCATTCACTATTATATGTATAATAAGTATATTATATATATATATATATATATATATATATATATATATATATATACACATATACATATACACACATATGCATATACATATCTATATGCATATTATATATCACTATTTTTAAAATTTTTTAAAATATTTATTCATTTTTGAGAGAGAGAAAGAGACAGAGCACAAGCAGGGGAGAACAGAGAGAGAAGGAGACACAGAATCTGAAGCAAGCTCCAGGCTCTGTGCTATCAGCACAGAGCCTGACACGGGGCTTGAACTCATGAACCATGAGATCATAACCTGAGCTGAAGATGGACACTTAACCAACTGAGCCACCCAGGCGCCTCAAACTATTTTTTAAAATATTTATTTTTGAGAGAGAGAGAGAGAAACAGAGTGCGAGTGGGGGAGAGGCAGAGAAGGACACAGAAGATCTAAAGCAGGCTCTATACTGACAGCAGAAGCCCAATGTGAGGCTTGAATTCATGAACTGTGAGATCATAAACTGAGCAGAAGTCAACACTTAACTGACTGAGCCAATCAGGTGCCTCTATATATCACTATTATATATACATAATATATGTTAAATATATATGTATATTAAATGTACACTATATACATGCATATATATATATATGTGTATATATGTATGTGTGTGTGTGTGTGTATATATAAGTATATAGTGCATTTTACTTAAGCAGGATGCTATTTTCTCTGTGAGGACATGTGGCCTGGTGTTGTGATGCTATGCGGTGCTGATGCTACTGGTATGTTTCTTAATACTGCGGTTTCAGAATATAAGAACCATCCCCCAAGATCCCAAAAATATCAACCATATACCAACCACCTTTCTATCAGAGATGGCTGATATATTAAACATGGGGAAGACAGAGTTATAAAGCAGCTAGAGGTAAAAAACCAAGTCATTAATTTAACACTATCGATAAAATATATTCACAATATCTCATATATGAACACTCCACCCAAATTCTTATTATCTGGATAGGTCTGTGGCTGTGTCTTTAGCAGGGGAGATAGACTGGGTATATGAAAATACAGAGTTATGGTAGTAGGAATACAGCTAAGCCAGTGAAAATAATTTAATGCAAGTTTGTGACAGTCAAGAGTCCTGAAACTAGAGGATAACTCAGTATGATAGCATCTGAGGTCTGTTTGAACCTTTCAAACCCAGCTTTTGGCCTCAACAGATAGCCAGTACGATGGCTTGCTGTTATGTGAGAGTGAGAAAAAGCAGCAGGCTAAACTATCCTTATTCCTTACATAAAATAATATGTATTATTACGGCTCATCCTTCTGAGCCTTAGATAGAGCAATCAAACTTTCCATCAAAACTCACCTAGACAATAAGACTTATTTCAAAGAGGCCCATGTTTTACAACGTTCCCAGGTTTCTTTTCTACAAGAATAATCATTTTAAGGTCCACATAAGTTTGTTCATAGGGGTTTTCTTGCTGTAAGCATCTTGTTATGAATTCTGCTGAGAGGAAATCACTCTGCCAACCCACCCATCTGATGTTCTCTCACCCCCACACACATTTATCTTAGAATCATATAGGATATAAAAGGTTTTGAGTGCCACAGCACCCATCAAACTCAGGCACCTGCATTTTAGGTCATACTGTGCTTCTGAACTCCTCAGTAAATTAGTCAATCACAGTGTTTAAAGTATAGAGTCTTCATTTCTTGAGTTTGTAAACTCCCCTGGCACCAGGTACAATGTTCTGAGCCTAGTAGTTGCTCAGTATTCTTGGACGGCTAGTAACAGTGATGTTCATAAATGTACATTCCCTATTGGGAATGCTTTTTTACTCCACTCAAGTCCAGAGAAATAACTTTTAATAGTTTTCAAATTAATTCATTATCATGTGCTATTATTATTCCCACACCATAGACGTGGAGAGATCTAGATCAAGAGATTTTAAGATTACACAGTTAGTGATGAATCTAAGCTCTTAGAATTGATTTTCCATTACCGTTTCTCAGTGTGTGTGTGTGTGTGTGTGTGTGTGTGTGTGTGTATTTGTGTGTGTGCATGTGTGTATGTGTGTGTACTTTTGAGTCAAAGACCACCATACTGTGTTAATGGTGGTAAAATAGAAAATTTTATTTATGGCACTAAAAATATTAAAGTCAAGGAGCCCAGTAGGAGAAAGCTTCGGGGCGCCTGGGTGGCTCAGTCGCTTGAGCGTCTGACTGGCTCAGGTCATGATCTCATGGTTCGTGGGTTTGAGCCCCGCATCAGGCTCTGTGCTGACAGCTCAGAGCCTAGAGCCTGCTTCAGATCTGTATCTCTATCTCTCTCTGCCGTTCCCCTGGTCGTGCTCTGTCTCTCTGTCTTTCTCAAAAAAAAAAATAAACATTTAAAAAAAAAAAAAGAAAAAAGAGAGAAAGCTTCAATAACTGAATCTTGTACCTTAATATTCCCTTTCAGAAGGAATCAGGTATTCTATCAAAGCTATTGAAAGGGAAGAATTCTGGATTTCAAAATTAGAGACAAAGAAGCTTAGGAATGCATTGTCTTTGATGTCACTCACCAAAAAGTGACTTAAAAATCAATTCAGTTCCTTAAAATCACCTGTGCCAGTATTATTTCTTTTAATACCTACAAGCTTCAATTCTAATTGCAGAGGAAAGTAGCAAAAGAGGCATACAGGAATACTAGTCCCCGTAAGAAACAACACTCATAGGAACATAGTAGTCGGTGAAGTGTCAGAGATCATTTCAAAACTGATAATAGAGTAAGCCATATGAAATTGCTGATATCCAAGCAATTTTATATTGGTACTTGAAAAGAGAATTCTTTATGGAAACCATTATAAAGCAATTGGATTTCTATGATATAAAGATGAAGAAAGTAACAGAAGATTCACTTCTGAACTAAATTCCTAAAATTAACTGATTGAATGTGTTAACTGCATCTACAAATACTTTCACAACACTTCAATTAGTGTTTGTTTATATAACTGGGGACTTCATCTTAGCCAAGGTGACACCTAAAATTAGCCATTGCAATGCCTTTATTGTTTTTTAATTCCTGGTTCTGGTAGTAACTATTGGTGTGATTTTACACAAGTTACTTAACATCTCTGTGCCTATTACTGGAAAACTTAAATAATCTTGAAAACAGAAAGGTCCCCCATACCAATTCAGAAAAGAGTATGAGAGAGAGAGAGAGTGTTGGTGAGTATGCATTACAAATTTATGTGCATTTAATGATATAAAAATGTCCACAAAGTCTGAAGAGAATTTCATACAGATGTATACAGAAAAGTAGAAAAACTAACAATTAAACTTTTTTTTTATCTCCTTGAGTAACAAGAAAGGCTCACCTTCTGATTGTCTCCTGTATACCTCATGAAGGACTTCTAAGTTAATCTTGGAATTAACTCAGAAGAATTAATTTAGAGGGATGTGTTCACAGTTCTAAGGGTTAGAAGATCCAGAATTATGCCCTGTGAATTGAGAAGATGTGGCCTCTTCTCAGGCCTATTATGTTTATAAGTACTCACACTTAGGAGGATAGAGTAGACTGCAGTTAGCTCCCTCTGCTTTGTTAAAGAAAGAAAGAAAGCATAATGATCTTACCCTTACACTATATTCTCCATAAAATCATGTAATACTATAAGTATAAAAGTATAGTATGTTTGTTAAAAGAATTGAATGAATCTAAGGAAAGAACTTTATTTTATATTTTTAATTTTTTAAGAGAAAGAGTGAGACACTGCATGTATGCGTGAGCAGGGGAGGGGCAGAGGGAGAGGGAGAGAGAGATTCCTGAGCAGGCTCCACACCCAGCCCAGCTGCCTTAAGGAAAGGACTTTAAATTCTGCCCAGCCTCAAAACAATGGCAGGTACTATTACTCTACTTATGTTCTGTTTTGTTTTCTTTTTTAGATAAGTGCTGCCCTGGTCTCTTGATTTAGAAATAAAAATGTACAATTGATATTATTAAGTTTGTGCTTTTATTATCACTTACCTGGATTTTATTATCACACAGCTACCTGCTTGAGCTCCCTGCCACTTGTATATCCACCACCACCACCAACAACAACAACAACTATTTCCATAACAACACTTCAGTGCCTTATCACCAACTAGGATAAATTCAATTTTCTTAGCACAACCAATAATGTCCTCTAACCTGATTGTGTCTTCCAGTGCTGTCAAGGCTCTGAGTTCCCCTTTTCACAACCTTCATAAATCTGACATTCAACTCCTGTGAAAGCAAACACTTCCATACACTGGCCCATGCAGTCACTCCCCTTTTTTCTCTCCCTGTGTCCTCTGGCCAGCTTCATCTCATGCTACTCTTTCCTTTTCATCAACACTTTCCAGCCACACTGGCCTTTGTGGAATGTCTAATCACATGATTGCCTCCGTTCCAAGATTCTTCTTGTCACCCCATCTTTTACTCTGAGGATCCAACTCCTATATACATATCATTTTCTCAGAAGGCATCTGAACTTCTAATCCAAATTTGGCAGCTCTGGTGCCTTTTTATAATGATAATTTTTTTCATCAGATCATATATATTAAGTTGTATTTTATATTTATTTTGGGGGTTTGTTTTTACTGTAGAGCTCTCCTACTAATTCTAGTAGCTTCTACTAAGCTTTATGAAGGAAAGGGCAATGCCTATGTTGTTTACCACCAAATGTCTAGCACCTAAAGAGAATGCCTAGCACGAAGAAGGCCCTCAATAAAGATCTGCTAGCTGAATGAATAAATACATGAAGAATGAGATGGTATTATTACCTCATTAATAATTATTACATAATTATTATATATAATATATAACATATAATATATATTATAAAATTACTATTATATTATCAACCCCATGTGGCAGGCCTATCCAATATCCATTCTGTACTACAAACAGATTCTTACAAACAGGATCCCAATTGTAGTTGGGGCATTATTATGGTAAAAATCTGTTTTCCTTGTTTTTGCCTTTTTCCTTTTCTTTTTCCCCTTCATCCTATCAAGGATGTTGCACTTATGAGGATGTTGGTTAATAAAACTAGAATGAGCCTGAGTCTTTGATGATATCGAGCTATCATGCCACGCATATATCACAGAGATACTAAAGTAAGTCACAAATATTGAAGTGTAGAGCCCAAGAGGACATGAGAAACAATTCCTTTATAAATGAGGAAAGTGTGATCCAGAGAGGTCTTACTGGTAGTAAGGAGTAGGTGTAGGATTATAATTCAGCTTTCTTACTCTCAGGCCAGGGCTGAGTTTTAACTTCTCTTAGAGTCTGTGGTTTGTTGCTGTTGTTTTTTCTCACGTAGAAGTGTTGAAATTTCTGCATAGCATTTTCTAGGAAGGTGACATATAGAAGGGAACCATGTCATCAGTAAAGGGAGTAAGACATAAGAGGACAAAGCTGACTTAATAAGATGGAAGGATGTGGAGACAAAGTGAAAATTATGGTGTCTTAAGAAGAAACAGACTTTTTCTCAAAGCTCAAAGAATATAATCAAGTCTGATTTAATGGAAAATCTTCTTTTTAAGGAAGAGAAAACAATACTTAGTTATGTTCTGAAAGGAAAGAAAATTCTGTACTATAATTTATAGACTTAAAATGAACTGCTTCTAATATAAGCTACCAGTTTCCAAACTCATTACATTATTCCAATGATGCAATAGCAGTGCTGTAGATTCTATCACAAAATATTGTTATTTCAATCCCATTAGGAGCGTTGGTAATTTTTCCGAAAAAAAGTTTCTAATGCCCATGAGTGTAGCCAATTTGACATTACATGTGAAATTACATGAGTCTTATGGCCCATCAGAGACAAGGACATACACTAGGTATAACAATATAGTTGAACTCAGGAAGAGAGAAAATATCTTCTCTTATACAGAAATACAGAATGCTTCCACCTAAGTGTGTGGGATAGTGGAGAAAGCTATGTTGGACATTACATTTACGATATAATCCAGAACACCCTGAAATCAAGCACATGCACACCAAAAATATCATATATGATTACATTATAGCCTAAAATAGTGTCTGTTATGGGGTGCCTTTTTAAAAATACTGTTGAATAACAGCTTCTTACCTAATCAGAAGTGTATAGTCTCTTCATTAGGAATGAATATACCACATAATTGGGCTACGATTTAAAATTCTAAGTAGACTCCAAGTTAGTACCTATAATACTATTAGTCAAGATTTGGCTAGGCAAATGACACCATTCTAGATATTTCAATGCAAGGTAGTGGACTTCTTCACATGGCATTGGGTTACATAGAGGGTTAGAAATGAGATGGAGGTAGGGAACCAGGGAGGGACTGGACATGTTCTACAGAAATCAGGAATTATAGGAAGCTACGACCATCACTGCAAAAGAGTGCATTTATGTGAACCACCATTGCCTTGCAGCATACAGAAGCCTGTTTTTATCATCTGCTGCTACAGTGTCTACTCCAAAGGAGACTGCCCTGATCTGCTGCCTCCATGGCTCCAAAAGCCCGAAGAAACTCTTCTTTATTTAATGTTCATTTATTTTTGAGAGAGTGAGTTAGGGGAGGGGCAGGGACAGAAGGAGACAGAAGATCCGAAGAGGCTCTGTGCTGACAGCAGAGAGCCTAATGCGGGACTCTGGCTCAGGAACCTTGAGATCATGATGTGATCTGAAGTCAGACACTCAACCGAATGAGCCACCCAGGTGCCACATAACCCGAAGATATTCTAACTCCATTTCACCTCCAGGTCTCAGACAGGATGCTTCCCATTGGCAGGACCTAAACTTCAACCTGCTAGCCATGAAATTTGGGTTCTAGCAACTGTGGAGGTCTTTCTTCTACATGTGCTGCACAAGTTTTCAGGTACCTAATAAATAGTGAGGGAAACAGACATAGTTCTAAAACTGTTATGAACAACTCAATGTCTATGGGAAAAGATAATTATTAAAACATTAAGCTTATATATATTAAACTTTTATATATATATATAAACATATGTATCCTATACTTTTATATAATAAATGTAATATATGAATATGAAAAATAATACATATTTTGTGTATAGTATATTTAAAATAATACATATTTTATTAATACATAATACATATTAGGTAGCAATCACTATTCTAAATCCTTTAAAAGTTTTAACTATTTTAATTCTCATAAAACCCAGATGGGATAAGCACTATCATCATTTCCATTTTACAGATGAGGAAACTGAAGCTTAGAGAAGTTAAATAAAATTTCCCCAAGTTCACATGGCTAGTAATTAGCAAAACTAAGATTTGAATCCAGACAGTCTGCCTCAAGTCCTCGATGACATATCCTGGAAGAGACAATATATTCTGAGGCCAGAAAAGGCTTGGCTGTCCCTACAAAACTAAATGAAAGCCAGTGAGGCTGGAGCATAGAACGCAGAGGAAAATGGCAAGAAATGAGCCTGTAAAGGAATCTGAGCCCCCTTCCTGTGAGCTAGACATTGCACTAGGCACTTAACATATACTGAGCTCCAATCCAGAGTGCCTGGGGGGGCTAGAGATCACAGCTGAAAGAGGCACACCGTCCCCCTGGAACCTTGTTCCTATATAAACTTCAGCAGTGTGCAGACTAGGTTTTATGGACAGACTAATAGGCTATGAAATGTTTTTCAAGTGATACCCTAAATCTTACCATTAGAGATTGATTCCTCAGAGTATCACCATTATTTTTTCCAACTTTATTATCCTTAATATACAGAAAGTTGCACATATTTAATGTATACGTTTTGATGAGTTTGGACATAGGCATATACCCATGATACCATCACCACAGGAAGTACATACGTCCATCACCTCCAAAAGATTTCTGTCCCTTTGCTTGTGTGTGTGTGGGCGGGGGTGGGGTGGTGGTAAGAACACTTAGCATGAGAATGACCCTCCTAACCAGTACTTAAGGCACCATGTTGTTAGCTATCGACAACAAGTTATACAACAGATCTCTAGAATTTATTCACCATGTAGAAGTATACACCCATTAAACAAATTCAAATTGATTTGAAAAAGTTAACTAATTAAATAATTAGTTCTTTGTTATTTTATGTGAATTAAGACACTTTTATTTTGCTGACAATTAACTATTTACACAGGAATGGAAGAGTAGAAACACTGATGGAAAGAGAAAAATTGTACCCTTTTGAGCCTAAAGCAATGCCAAAAGTGACTGATGTGAAGACATCTGGTGCCTGAGGAGGTAGACTGGTGGATAGGAAGAAGCCTCAGAAAAGGCTGAAAATGAATTTCATCTGCAACTAAGCAGTAGCAATATCTGACTCTGTTTCCAAAGCCTGAATTTTTAACAGATACAAATAAATGGCTCCTTTGTGTTTTTTTTGTTTCTTTCCATTCCACAGAATTTTCTAGAGGAATACATTATGTGTTAAAAAGAATGCAAAGCTCTAAATATAAAAAATAAATGACACAGCCTTTGCACTCAGGGAGAGAGAACATTACCATAAGTGCTAAGATTCCCAAGCACAGAGGGCTAGGAGAGCTCACACTTAACCTAACCAGAGGAGAAAGGGGGGCAGAGGCCTCCCTTGAGCTTGCAAAGCAGAAGAATTCTTAGAGGGAAAAAGAAGATATGATTAAAGACAGAGGCCTCATCTCTGAGAAATTCATAGTCTTTTTTTTTTAATGTTTACTTATTTTTGAGAGAGAGAGAGAGAGAGAGAGCACAAGCAGGGAGGGGCAGAGAGAGAGGGAGACACAGAATCCCAAACATGTTCCAGGCTCTGAGCTGTCAGCACAGAGCCTGACACGGGGCTTGAACTCACGAACAGCGAAATCATGACCTGAGCCGAAGTCAGATGCTTAACCAGCTGAACCATCCAGGCGCCCCTGAGAAGTTCATAGTCTGAAAGAGAGTGCCAGAAGTGAATCCAGATTTGTGTACATGTTAGTAATTTGGTTAGTAGATACACTTGCTACTGAGAACACACAAACGAGAGCAGATGTGTAATGGACTGATGCTGCAGAAGACAGAAACGAATGGTGAACAGGCCCTTGGCAAAGCACCAGAGAGAAACGTGGAGTTCGTTCTAAATTATAGCACATCTGGGATAAAAAACAGGAACAAAATGTTTGGCGACATTTCAAAACTAATGTCAGAATGAATCCCATTAATTGAGAAAATAACTTGATCTTAAATCTGTTTGCCAATTATGATTTTCAACAAAATACTTGCCAGGAAGTAATTTTACTAAAAATCCTATAGAGGTAACTAAAGATTGACTGAGGGAATTAAAATATATTTTTCCTTCCATTAATGCCATTAGCTCACAGCTAATGAGATTAGAGGAGTGTAATATAATAAAGCTACTCTTAAGCATCCTGAACACGCATTCTGTAATGTAACTTTCAAAACGATGTTTCAGTGTTTTTACTTTGACTAACCCACTGTGGCCTCTTGTCCACGGTTAAAGAATTTTTCTTTGTTGTCCAGAAAGCCAAACTTTTCTGTTCTTCCTTACTCAAGAGTTTTATTGAACTCGATCTAATCTGTTGACCACAGACCCTGTAAGTAATTGTAAATGTCCTACGCTCAGGTTGCTCAGGTTTTCGTTGGCAGAACCTGAGATAAAACAATGCAGGCAGCATTGTTTCTGCTCACTTGCCGTAAGGTTTATTTCTGCATGGCTTCTCTGTTTCTCTTGCTTAAAGGCTCTACATTTATTTGTTCTGTTTTGCTTTGGCTTTGCTTTGAGTGTGTGTGTGTGTGTGTGTGTGTGTGTGTGTGTGTGTGTGTGTGTGTTGTTTTTGCTAAAGGTCAGCAGAAATGCTTTTTTATTAGCAAAGGTTAAAGACCATGCAGGCATAAATAACTAAGATGTATAATTTCATGAATTTGATTATGACAATGGAGAGAAATTGGAAGGAGGACATAAAAGGTGATCAGGCACTGGGAAACTTGCCAAAAGGCAGGGAGACCAAATGTGAAAGAACACAGAGAGGAAAGAGATATATAGAATAGTCTGGACTGATCACTGAAAGCCTCTTAAAAGCCCTTGCCCTGAACCTTAAGTATTTATTTCCTATTAAGAACAGAACATCTCCTTGGACACTTCTAGTGGAAACATGAATGCATGTCCACTCTGCCCCCCTGAAACCTGACCCCTAGGCTGCCTTCCTCTGCAAGGGAACAGAATCACCATTCTCCCAGAGCTACCCCGCCTGCTTAGAAACCATGGAGACCTCACTAACAATTCCTTCAAGAGATTGCCAAGTCCTAGTATGCATCTATAGGGCCTCTTATTCTGTCCTATATTTTTTTCCCTTTCCACTCCCCAAACCAGTACTTGAATTCAAGCTTTTAGTCTCTCCTACCAAACTTTTAATTAATCTCCCTGATTCTGGACACTTCCATATTAATCCATTCCACAGAATGTTAATATATGATTTTTCACAATTCACCTCAGTGATTGTGTCACTCTCATGTTCAAAACCTTTAGCCATTTTCCTCCTGCCTCACCTATTAAATGCCAATGTCTCTGCTTATACTTATAGCTTCACACATGGCTCAGAGTCACCTTTTCAGGCTTTATTCTGACTACTCCCTTTTATGTACTCAATGGCTCATCCAAATGAAATAACTCAAACCATTCACTCTTGCTGAAATGTCCCCTCCACCTTTCTTTCTCAAAATCCTCCCCATCAGCCAAGGTCCATGAAAACTGGTCACATCCTCCTGGCTTTCCCCCTATTCTGAGCCCTAGTGGCATTTTGCATAAACATATTTCTTGGCACTTACCCCATTCTATCTTATTTTTTTCATTTTTTTGATGTCTATCACTTTCCTACTAGATTTCACTAGATGAAATGGTGAGGATATGATTTAAAATATGAGTTTAAATCTTCTGTTCCCTTATCCCTAGGTGACCAAGGGCAATTGTCAGACTTGTTTAAGATGCAGTGTCCTCATCTGTAAAATGGAGGTGATAAGAGTATTTTTGTCATACAATTATTATGAAGATTAAATGAGCTAATGCATGTGAAACACATGGAAGCGTGCCTGGTACACAATAAGCCCTCAAAATTGCTTCATCATTTTTAGTATATTTTATCTTTATGACTGTCACAACACAAAGAGTGTAGCCTTATATATGGCAAATGCTAAATAGACATTGTACATGGAAGGGGACACATGAATCATTGAACTAATAAAATGAGAAGGAAGGAAAGGAGAGAAGAAAGGAAAAAAGATTAAAGTGAAGAAAAAAGAAGTTACATTCAAGGTTTTGTTAATGCTAAATTTGGACAAATACATTTCTATTGCAAAAAGAGGCTTCCAGCCAATACAGCTCATTGTGCCCAAGTCCTGAAGTATTTTTTCAATATAATGAAAAGAAGTATTGGTTCACCTTAATAAGATGCATTACTTATACCACACACATTATTTCACACACATTATTTCACACATAGGACAGAAAGCATTTAAGCACAAACTAGAAGAAAGCCATGTACTGACATTTCTCTGAAGCTCTTCATTCCTTCACTTGGAAAATCCACTGAAAATACACACACACACACACACACACACACACACACACACGCGCGTGCGCGCGTGCGCACACGAATCACAAATGAACACAGTTTAGCTCTCCAACCCCACAAAATCTTCTATCTACTTCACCGTGATGTTTTGAGGCTGTGCTAGTCGATGATGGCTCACAGCTATGTAAATGAAAACAACATGGTAATATGTCCTGAACAGATAAAATTTGTGTTATTCAAAAAGCCTTTGAACAATGTAAGGCTTATATAAATAAATGAATGACATCCTCCAAGGCAGCTTTCACAATTTGTGGGTGTAACAGCATGCAAAATTCTGCTTCCAGTCAGTGTTTAAAATGGCAAGAGTAAACAAGAATTATTAGAACTGCTGGGGTCAAGCAACAACTTGAAAAGTTAATATTATGTATGCGTAAGACATTGAACATGACTGTTATCAAAGGGAACAAGAATACAACCTGAAAACTCTGAAAGACAAAAAAATCAAAACAATGGCAAAAAACAAAAGAATTTTTTCAACCTTGTTTGAGACCAAAGGAATAAGTCTAGGGGAAAATCATGTATCTCTTTAGGGTTTTCCTGTGATATATGATTACCTCAAACTAATAGTTATACAATACATGAGCTTTGAATTTTGGCCCAGTGTATATCTAATCAGGCCATTTCTCTCTACCATATAAATGTTTAAAGAGATGCAATATGCATACTCAAAAGTAAACTAATTATCCAGTCTCTTCCTTGCCCCCAAACCTGCTGTGTTCCATCTTCCACCATTGGAATGCCCGGTCCAGTTGTGCCTGTCACTAACCATCCTAGCTATCATCATGTACCTAGAAATTCCTTCTCTCTTCAACGCTTTGGTCAAGACGTTTGACTTTCCTCACTACCCCCAAACACATTAACACCTTACCCTGCACACATACAGCACTTTTCAAGAAATTAAATAGCCCATCCAATTTTGTGACAATTTTTCTATCTGCCTTACCAGCCTGTGGCAGAGGCTTTGTCAAGCTTTCTTTATCTCCCTCACTTCCACCTCCCAGCAGCATCCTGGGGCCACCTTCCAGATCTATCTAAATCTTGACCTTCAATTTCAGTTCCAAATATATGTCTCCCAAGGAGCCCTTCCTGAACCTTTGGCCTGATTCAGATGGCACTCCCCAGTGCTATACACATCATAGCATTGCCACAGTGTACTGAAATGACTGATTTGCTTGTAATCATTAAAATATAGTCACATTTCTCCATATCCAGGATTGGACCACATTCACTTTATATCTACAGCATCTAACCTAGCATATGGTCTATAGTCTGTTGAGTAAATGGCTAAATGAATGCCTTATTTCTTTGCCATAATCAATTCATCTACTATCTTTCTTTGGGGGAGAGGTGGTAGATAAGAAAATCTGTCAATTCTGCAAGGTTATTCTCTTTGCAATGACAATTGCCTTTTGTTAATCATCTCTACTCTCTCTGTACATAATAATAGGAATCATTTTATAATTGAAAGAAGCCTCAAAAACAATCTAGAATAATTCCTTTGTACAAAAGAATGAAGGTAATGTGTCAGTGATTCAGGGACACTGAAAACTCCACATTTCCAAAAGCAGACTCAACATTTTTTTCTTCTAATGCATTTAACAGTTTCTTATGTAACTATTGTACTAGGCATGTTTTGATGTACCTGTCTATAATGGGTAGTTTTATGTCAATTTGGCTAGGCTACAGTCCCCTTGTTATTCAAACATAAATCGAAATATTGCTGTGAAGATGATTTATAGATTTGATTAACATCTGCCATCAACTGGCTTTTTTAAAAAGGAGATTATCCTTGATAACTTGAGTGGGCATCATCTATTCAACTGAAATGCCTAAAAAGCAAAACTGAGGTTTCTCTGAGAAAGAAGAAATTCTTCCTGTGGTGTGCAGCATTCACTCTTGCCCAAGAGTTTCTAATCTGCCCTTCCTGATGACCTGCCATATGGACTTCAGACCTGCCTAGCCAGTACCCACAATAGCATGATCAATTCCTTGTGATGGATGGATGGATGGATGGATGCATGGATGGATGGATGGATGGATGGATGCATGGATGGATGGATGGAAGAAAGGAACAACAAACAAAGGAGTGAAGAAGAAAGAAAGGGATGGAAAGAAGGGAGAGAAGGAAAAAGGGAGGGAAGAAGTGAAGGATCCTACAGGACTCTTCAAAGGCACAATCAAGAGCATATAGAAGTAAAATCTATTTTAAAAAGTCTTCTGAATGCAAGCCCCATGTCGGGTTCTGGGCTGACAGCTCAGTCTGGAACCTGCTTCAGATTCTGTGTCTCCTTCTTTCTCTGCCCCTCCCTGCTCGCGCTCTCTCTCTCTCAAAAATAAATAAACATTAAAAAAAAGAGCCCTTTGAAGGCTGAGGAAATCACTGCTTAGAAGAGCATGTTTGCCTTTATAAAAGTAACTGTACATAAAAGAACACCAGCAATTGGTGGAGGGACTCTAATATACATACACAGATGCCCCAGAAGAGAGTCAGGCTTAACTACAATCAAGATCCAAAAAGGTCAAAGTACTTACAAAGTACTCTCAGCTAAGATTTTTCTTTCTCTTTCTACTTCTATTTCTTCAATCCTCTCCAACTCTTGAAGAGTTTGTAATTGTCACTAGTAAGTAGGAATGGCGCTAACTGAAAAATAAAGATTTCTGTATCCTCTTATCCTAAAGGAGAATGCCAACCTATAAGAGATTCCAGATTGGGTAAAGAATGAAAAGTTTTACCCTTGAATAAGATTGGAAGCCTGCATTGCCACTGCAAGTAATGAATTAAGACTATTTTTGCAAGCTTAAAGTGCAGAATTTTCTATACCTTTGTTTCAGATAAATACTATAACCACATTGTGGAGGGCAGGGGAGGGGAAAGAAGGAACTAATTCAAGTAATTCATGAACACAGCATTTCACTAATACCCTCAGTCTTTAGTATAATGGGTACATACATAAGCATGTACCTAATAGATCTAAGGGAAAATTTTGATTAATAGCAAGATATCTGCATGATCCTAGTATATCCCACAGATGGCTTGTAAGTTTCAAGGGAAAGATAGCAACTATACAATAGAGAAATTGGACAACACCCTCACTAGGTGATCAAAATTGACATTTACCAGTGAGGGCCAGATAGACAATGTCCAAATGGGATACTCTGAGGATACATCATTTATGTAATAGTTTTTTAATAATTTATTATATAATATTTATGTAATGTTCTGGCCTAGAATGCATAATCAGAATATATTCAAGAAGAAATACCAGACAAATGCAAACTGCGAGACATCCTATTGTTTCTTTAAGACTATTTTTTAATGTTTATTTATTTTTGAGAGAGAGAGAGAGACAAAGCACAAGCAAGGGAGGAGCAGAGAAAGAGGGAGCCACAGAATTCCAAGCAGGCTCCAGGCTCTGAGCTGTCAGCACAGAGTCCGATGAGGGGCTCAAACTCAGAGACCATGAGATCATGACCTGAGCCGAAGTTGGACACTTAACAGACTGAGCCACCCAGACATGCCTTTTTTAAGACTATTTTTAAAAGTGCCAATGTCTCTTATACACTAATAATGAAGCAACAGAAAGACAAATAAAGAAACTGATCCCATTCACAATTGCACCAAGAAGCATAAAATACCTAGGAATAAATCTAACCAAATTTGTAACAGATCTGTATGCTGAAAACTATAGAGCTTATGAAGGAAATTGAAGATGATATAAAGAAATGGAAAGACATTCCCTGCTCATGGATTGGAAGAATAAATATTGTCAAAATGTCAATACTACCCAAAGCTATCTACACATTCAATGCAATCCCAATCAAAATTGCACCAGCATTCTTCTCAAAACTAGAACAAGCAATCCTAAAATTCATATGGAACCACAAAAGGCCCCGAATAGCCAAAGTAATTTTGAAGAAGAAGACCAAAGCAGGAGGCATTACAATCCCACACTGTAGCCTCTACTACAAAGCTGTAATCATCAAGACAGCATGGTAATGGCACAAAAACAGACACATAGACCGATGGAATAGCATAGAAACCCCAGAACTAGACCCACAAACGTATGGCCAACTAATCTTTGACAAAGCAGGAAAGAATATCCAATGGAAAAAAGACAGTCTCTTTAACAAATGGTGCTGGGAGAGCTGGACAGCAACATGCAGAAGGTTGAAACTAGACCACTTTCTCACACCATTCACAAAAATAAACTCAAAATGGATAAAGGACCTGAATGTGAGACAGGAAACCATCAAAACCCTAGAGGAGAAAGCAGGAAAAGACCTCTCTGACCTCAGCCGTAGCAATCTCTTACTTGACACGTCCCCAAAGGCAAGGGAATTAAAAGCAAAAATGAACTACTGGGACCTTATGAAGATAAAAAGCTTCTGCACAGCAAAGGAAACAACCAACAAAACTAAAAGGCAACCAACGGAAAGGGAAAAGATATTTGCAAATGACATATCAGACAAAGGGCTAGTATCCAAAATCTATAAAGAGCTCACCAAACTCCACACCCGAAAAACAAATAACCCAGTGAAGAAATGGGCAGAAAGCATGAATAGACACTTCTCTAAAGAAGACATCCGGATGGCCAACAGGCACATGAAAAGATGCTCAACGTCGCTCCTCATCAGGGAAATACAAATCAAAACCACACTCAGATATCACTTCACGCCAGTCAGAGTGGCCAAAATGAAAAATTCAGGAGACTATAGATGCTGACGAGGATTTGGAGAAACGGGAACCCTCTTGCACTGTTGGTGGGAATGCAAATTGGTGCAGCCACTCTGGAAAACAGTGTGGAGGTTCCTCAGAAAATTAAAAATAGACCTACCCTATGACCCAGCAATAGCACTGCTAGGAATTTACCCAAGGGATACAGGAGTGCTGATGCATAGGGGAACTTGTACCCCAATGTTTATAGCAGCACTCTCAACAATAGCCAAATTATGGAAAGAGCCTAAATGTCCATCAACTGATGAATGGATAAAGAAATTGTGGTTTATATACACAATGGAGTACTACGTGGCAATGAGAAAGAATGAAATATGGCCCTTTGTAGCAATGTGGATGGAACTGGAGAGTGTTGTGCTAAGTGAAATAAGCCATACAGAGAAAGACAGATACCATATGTTTTCACTCTTATGTGGATCCTGAGAAACTTAACAGAAACCCATGGGGGAGGGGAAGGGGAAAAAAAAAAAAAGAGAGGTTAGAGTGGGAGAGAGCCAAAGCATAAGAGACTGTTAAAAACTGAGAACAAACTGAGGGTTGATGGGGGGTGGGAGGGAGGGGAGGGTGGGTGATGGGTATTGAGGAGGCCACCTTTTGGGATGAGCACTGGGTGTTGTATGGAAATCAATCTGACAATAAATTTCATATATTGAAAAAAAATTAAAAAATAAAAATAAAAATGAAAATGCCACTGTCATGAAAGACAGAGGAACTGAAAATACTGTAGATCAGAGGAGAATAAAGTAATATAAGTAAGCACAATAAAGAAATATAAGTAAACACAAAGGAGAATAAAGAAATACAAGTAAACACAATATAAATAAATGTAAGTAAATACTGGTCCTAGACTGAAAGGAAAAGAAGTGGTATAAAGGTCATTGTTGGGTTAATTGACAAAATTGGAATATATGTGGTAGATTTGGTAAAAGTAATATAGCAATATCAAATTTACTGAAATTGAAAAATACTCTGTACATTTAAGAATTGTTCTGGGGCCATACAAGAGCTTGCACGGATGATAACTATAAAAACTGGACTGGGGCTATAAAGGCCCTATGCTTACGAAATATTCACTGAAGAATTTAAGATTTAAAGGGCTACAATGAATGTGTGTTAACATTGAAGAGCTCAAAAATATTACATGGATTGATAAAGACAGAGCAAATGATAAAGCAAATGGGATAAAATGTCAAGAATAGGTAAGTCTGAGTAAATGGTATATAGGTGTTCTCTGTACTGTCATTATTCTTGCAATTCTTTTGTAACTTTAGAATCTTTCCCAAGTTAAATGGTTTTTTAAGTTGCTTTATTTCTTCTTCAATACAGCTTTCAGAATGTACCATTCTGATGTGACCATCTTGCTATTAAAGTAAGCCTGAGCCTAAGAATTTAACTTAAAGTCAAAGTGTCCTGATTTGGAAAGTCCTTGGTCTTCTCTATCAGAATCCTCATCCAACCAAATGAAGCAGAATCATGTGGTGGCACTGGCAGTTGTGGGGATGCTATTTAGCTGGTTATTTAAAGGTATCTTTCCACCTGTGCACATTTCCTCTGTCAAAAGAAAATAAAAGTACAACTATGTTCAAGTGAGGTATTTGGATGTTTAACTATAAAAGGTAGTCTAGTTTAGGTTAACATTACAGTAACTAAATAAACATAATTAAATTCAAATTCTATTCCTAGAGTACTGTCTAGGGAAGCTGTGAAATCTCAATCTACCTTCATCAATTTTCTCATTTGTAAAAATGAGGTTGAATAAGATTATCTTTAAGGTCCTTTAAATTAAATGCGTAAAACAATTTAAATGAGACCTGAATGGAAGAGGAAGGGGAAAATGGAGTGGACACATACACCCCCACATGAAAAAGACTCAAAGGAAAATACATTCTTGCGAAAATTAAGCAGCCATCTAAAAATATGTAGTTTTTCTCCCTTCTATTGCTTATATTTATGGAAAGTTCAGTATTCTGACCATAAAGAGCAATTATTTGTGGCTTTTATCTGGGGACTGTGGAATTCAGGAAACTTGGGAAGTAATCAATAACCTATATAAGTATACAACGGAACAGCATAAATTTTAGGAAAGAATGGGAATCAGAATGGTGTCAGATGAAAATGGAAACTGAAGAAAATGTGGCAATGCCTTTAAATATTCTTCGTGAAATGATATCCATGTTAATACCCAAACTACTTAATCCAAGTAATCAATTATAGCCAGTGAGAGAATGAAGATATTTTCAAATATGCAAGATCTCAAAAATTTTACCTTCTGTGCACCAGGAAATAGAAATTCCAATATAGAAGATTTCTAAAATGATGGAGAAGGAAGGCATTGCGATGTTGGTACTATAGCAGTTTTCAAGAACAGTTAGTCCATACTGGAACTGATAATAGATCAAAGTTGATGGATATTTGAAACTAAAGATTATCTGACATTTTGAGTATCAGGTACACATTTCTGGTGGAGAAATTAGGGATGTATTATTAATGGTAAGTATAGAGTTAATTAAGTGAATGACAAAAAACAATAATTATCAATTTCCTGAAAAAAGAGAAAATAAAATATATTGTTCAAAAGTGGAAATGGAATCATATCATACATATCATTATATGGTTCAGCTATAATTCATATTTGTTTAGTCCTAATATAATATCTGATTACCTTTTTAAAAATATGGAGATGATCAGAGGGGAAGAGGGCTAAATCTTTGTCTTCCTTACTTAGAAATCAACGAGTAATTTCTCAAACTAGAAAATCAAGAAAAGGTAACATTTTACATGTTATTTAGAAATTAGAAGATGAATACCAGAAGAAACAACTAGAAACTATGAAGTAATTGCCAATAAAGAGGCAAAGCTAGGGGTTGGCAAGGCTGAACCAGGGTCTTCTTGTCTCCAATATAAGCCCATTAACTTTTTAAGCATATGCGTACTTAACATACAAAAAAAGTTATATAAAAAGAAAAAAATGAGAAATGGCTTTAATATATTTAGTAGGACTTTAAAATTCATTTTTGCCTTATTGAACATGATTGTATCTACCTATATTTGAACACTTATGTATAATTTACATATATAAATTGTCAGCAGTCTACAGAAAAATGCTTTATGTATGTACATACTGGACTTCCACAACTCCAGCAATAACACTTCAGCTTCCCAAGAATCCAGAGCTCACTAGCTTGGAGGCATTATTTTAAATCTTAAATTTTAACTCAGTGGGGTCTAACTGAAAAGGAGCTATAGTGATTGCTCACAGGAAAAACAGGTTATGAAACACACAGTTTCTTATTTTTTGTGATTAATGAAATATATTGTAAAAATGGTACTTCCTGGGGAGAGAGTAATAAACAAAATCTATGATAATGAAGGTGATGATTTTCAGAGCATTTCTGTGTGAAAGACATAAAGCCCTAAAATCAACCCAATAGTTTTCCATCCCACTTCCAAGAATAAAGGAGAGTAGCTCAGAAACAAACAAACAAAAAAACACACCCAGAGGTGTTTTCTTTTCTTTATGCAAATAATAAACCTGAAAAATCACCTGTTCTGTAGAGTACCTAATTATCTGTCGTGTTGCTAAGGCATTTAATTGCTTAGATTATGCAACATCATGTTAGCTAATCTCCTTGAGGAAACAAGAGTACAGTTTAAAACCAACCTTCACCTTCTTTTTCAAACTTACTATACAGACTGGCAGTAAGGACATACCCATTCAAATGAAAAAACAAAACATTTGATTCTGCCATGCCTGTCAGATACTATTACTAATGATGTTAAGACCAGAAAATACAAATGCATTTTATATGGAGAAGACATGTCCCCAGAATTTTTTCTTTTTTGACAACTGCCCTGTAATAGGATTAGAGGTATAAAGGTCTACAATTACATTTCTAGGGTTCTCAGAAAACTTCTTTTTCCACATTTCCAACTGTCCTCTTAAAAAGTTACCATTAAACAAGCATTTATTTAACACCCTCTAACATGCATAGGCTGGGCCATATGCCAGTTCTTCAATGATAAGCAAGACTTTTCTTCACCCCTAAAAAGCTTTCAGTCTCATAAGGAAGAAAAATGCAAACCCATAATTGCAAGGTGTGGCATATTCATATAATGGAATACTACTGCAATTAACTGAATACATTGTGGCTACACATAACAACACGAATACACCTCAGGAACATAATATTAAGAGGAAAAAAATAAGTGCAAGACATTAGCATAATATGCTTCCCTTTATAGAAGACTCAAAAATATATAAAACAGAAACACCTATTGTTTAGGGACACAAACATAAGTGAAAAAACTATAAAGAAAAGTAAGAATGATAAGCATAAAATTCAGAAGGGATTTCCTCTGCACACAGCCAAAACCTCTCTCAATGATCTCTTCTCCTACTCAACAATCTACCATGGCTCCCCACTGAATCTAACAGATTTCTATCACTTCAGCCAGAGAAGTCCTCACTACCCTAAAGGTAAGAGCAATTTTCTCTTTTTTAAATTGGATGGAGGATATGATGGCATACAATGATGTTTGATTCATTTTTACATCTTTCAAATACTTGAGAAATATTCTATAAATAATTTAAAAATTAGTGATAAAAAAGGGGAAAGCATCGTGAAATAATCAGGAAATTGTGAGCGATCTGGAATCAAGAGACACTACTGCTTCTGCTTGTGCTTCTTTTCTTTCACAGGAGAAAAATTTCAACCTATTGACTCTTTTGCATCCTGTTCTTAGCGCCCACAGATCCTTCTCTCATCTCAGGCTCTGCCATCGGATGTTCTTTGAACCACTAATCACTCTTGGGATTCTAATTTGTTGCTCATTTAACAGGTTGGTGTCCCTTCTTAAGTGGATAAAATTTCTCTGGACATGTTGTTACCACTTTCAGTTCCTAAAAAAGGATAATCACTTTTTTTGATGAAACCTAAACTATGTGATACATCAAATGAAAGCAAAAGATTTCTTAGGTCTTATACATTCAACCTGTAATAGTTAAAAATAAGTTTGCAATATAATTCTTTCTATTGATAAGTGTTGGCAATTAAGTTTAATGTAAAATATGGGTTTGAAAGTAGCTTCGCAATTTGATTCAGGTTTCCTGGGGCTTTTATCTGTCTCTTGAGCGTAACTTGCCTCCATTTACCAGGATTAAAAAATGAAATGATAAATGGTTCCTTAAAATTTCTGCAGAATGAAATTAATATTCATGAAAATTACTATTAAATGTCAGTCTTGTTCTTATCCTGGGGTTCCAACACCTGCCAAAGTCCTACAACTTTCATAGGTAGGATCTCTGCAATTAATACTTTCTGGCACTCAAATCATTCCTCAAATCAAATCAAAGCTATTTTATAGCAAAATGATTCCAAGGAAACCCAAGAGAGAAGTTTTAGAGCAATTCAGACCTCCTGAAGGGGATACAGTACAAATAATGTATTTCTTACATTGATTTGTTAGTTGCCAATTTGACCATATCAAAGCACAAACTATAGGAACATATCTGTACAAGAGAAAATCAAACTAAGAGCCACTATGCTGCACATACATACTATATATAACATACTAGGTTGTAGCTTAATAATGAAACAGAGACTTCATTATGAAGAAAAGTGGGTGGATGTTTAAAGTGTCAAGCTCTTAAAATATCAGAAATAATTACACACCGTGTCCTCAAACCATGGAAAAATATCATTCTTTATCTAGCAGTAAGTTCTGTGAGTGAATCAAACTCATTCTACCTTACTCTCTTCCGTGCATAGCTTCTTCCTACTACTCACTTAGTGTTTGTATGGACATAATCAGTTCCTCCTGCAGATTGATGATGAAGGTTTCCATGATGGAACTTAGAGAGTTTTCCTCAAAAAGTAACAATGCAAATATAATAAAAAGCAAAATGAGATGTGTCTATAGGCTTGAATATATTGAGAAACACAGGAAATGCTTAAGCCATAAAACATCTCAAATAAAAGAGAACAGATCTGTATTTAAAATGCATTTTAAGCACATTTTTAAGATATAAAGCTAAAATTGATTGGGTGCCTGGCTGACTTAGTTAAGCATCTGACTTCAGCTCAGGTCATGATCTCACAGTTCATGAATTTAAGCCTCATGTCAGTCTCTGTGCTGACAGCTCAGAACCTGCAGCCTGCCTCAGATTCTGTGTCTCCCTCTCTCTGCCCCTCCCTCCTCACGTTCTGTCTTTCTCTCTCAAAAATAAACATTAAAAACTTTTTTAAAAAGTGAAAACTTCTAAAGACATGGCCCACACTATATTGCTTTATGATTATGACAGAATTTTCTATTTGATTTTTTCAAAATCGAAACAGAACTATGGCAATGACATTTCCAGATTCTAATTTCTTTAATAGCTTATTCTTTCTCCTTCACATAGAACTATTTATCAGGCAGCCAGATTGTGGGGGGAGAGGGGTGCTTAAAATGATGCTTTTGTAAAAAAGTTTGCAAAGCAACAAAATCAGTTGAAAATTTGGGAAGGTTTTGTTGGGTTGTTGAGTATGCCCTCGGTAAGGAAACAGTGACAGACCCATGCCATCCTGTATGGTACTTTCTCTAAGGAAGGAAGTGCAAAGTTGACATAGTGTAGAGGGTGAGTGAGGAAAGAAGGTTCTGCACTAGAACATCATTTGGGTTATTTTTGGATGCAGTGTGCAAGGACTCTGTGCCAGAATAAATGAATAAGCTAGTGTAAAACAAATTCTACAGTCAAAGGAACATCCCAAGCTACTCTCTTCATGGCTTAGTAAGTGTTGAACAGGGGATGGGCCCCAAGTCAGCATGAAGAGAAGAGAGTAGGAGAAGGGCAGAATAGAGGGTACAATCTTCTCAAGGAATATCTCACAGCCTTCATCCCAACAGTGTGCTGTTCAAGGCTCCCTCTGGTCTGACCACAGCCTAGATTGTCCTGGTAGATGTGCTACGTGGCCTACAGTCCACTCTCACAGACTGTCAACTACACATGCCCACAGAGCCTGTACCATCACAACTTAGTACTAAGCAGAACTGAATCAGTAGGAGCTATGTAAAACAGACATACAGAAGACAAACGATGAAAGACTGCACACTAGCCGTTAAAAAGTAGTCACTTTTCAGAGAGATTATGCTGCTTTTTTGCCAGATGTTATTAAGTGAACATGCATTTTGTTTCCTTTGTGAGCAGAGAGAACATTATTTGTAGGTCTTTCTCTGAACATAGAAAAATGTTTTTCTTTCTGTCCACATGTTCAAGCATTTCATATATTTTTCTTACAAAGAGTAGAATATAACAGAGAGAGCTAGCAACTGAGTTTTCTATTTTCTGTTTCTTTACTTGACCATAATCATTTTCATTTTTTCTGATATAAAAAAATTACACAGCAATAATTTTACTTTTTTAGTGTAGACTGTGGATGGTAGCAAGGGGGGGGGTGGGACAGAATTGTCTCTTCATAGAAAAGTTTTTTTGGTTTTTGGTTTTGTTTTGCTTTTTTCTCTGCTTCACTAAGAATTGAATCAGATCATCTCTAAGACCTCTTCTGGTGGTAAAATTCTATGATTCTAAGTTCATTTCTGTGTTCAATCTCAGTTACTAATTTCACTTGATACTTTGCATGCATTTGAATATTTCTACTTGCTTGTCTGTCCTTGATTCAACTTTTTCATAAACTTTGCCCAAACTTTACTAGAATTGAATTGGTTCAACTGCTAAAATATGTGAAAAGCCAGCTAGTAAAACTGTCTGATGCTTAAAAGCACTATGTTTAGTGACATATAATGATATCAACTTGTCTTCTACTCTGAAATTGTACTATTCAATAATTCTTCCATTTCTCTAGAACAGTTACCTTGAAATTGTGATGTGTTGCAGGTTTTAGAGTTGTATGCCTTCACATTATTCGTGTTTTGACAAATTTATGAGAAGGTTGCTTCATTGCTGGGGCAAATGCACAGAAGCACCACATTAGAAGATGTGAACACTATAGAAATTATACCTCTGGGATAGCAATGTATCCACCCACAATGCATTTATTTAGAATTCATAAAAGGAAGAGAAATGAATATCTGAGACACAGTTTAACTTCTCTTCAAAGTCTAATTAGACATCCCCTAGGCTAAGAATGCAGTGGCAGCAGAGTATTATAAAATAGGGAGAATGTACACGGTCAGTCTGCCCCAGGCTGTGTTCCCATCTATCTCTCACAGAAAAATAAGTGGCCACAAAGGACAAGAATGATTCCTAATTTTAAGAATGTATTTGTCTTTGGGGTACCTGGGTTGCTCAGTTGGTTAAGCGTCCAACTTTCGATTTTGGCTCAGGTCATGATTTCAGAGCCCGTGTCAGTGCAGAGCCTCCTTGGGATTCTCTGTCTCCCTTCTCTCTGTCCCTCTCCCACTTGCTCGTGCGCTCTCTCTCTCTCAAAAATAAATAAATAAAATTAAGGCTGCATTTTTCTTTCTTTTTGGGGGGTGGGGTGGGGATGAGGATGGGATGGAAGGTATTTGTCTATCATATCCAATGGATACATTCTCATAAAAACCAACAGAAATCATTTCAAAATCTGTTCTTTTATTCTTATTTTTCTTAAGGACAACAACAACAAAAAAGAAATACAATGTAAATTCCACAAAGGACACAAGCTGTTGGACTCATGCTGCCTGGTATTTCCCATGATGAGCAAAATTCCTGGGCATGGTTTGAATTAAAAAATGAGTGAGTGAGAGTCAATGAATGAAAAAATAAACCAAACATAAAATTTTAGATGTAGAAGACATCTTAGGGGTCAAAATTCTCATATAAAGTTTTAGGTAAATCACATGAATAAATAATTTTAAAGCCAGAATCAAAGCTGTGGACTCTCAATGTCTTTTCTTATATGCTATACTGTTCTTGCTTGTCTCTTCTTATTGTTAACTTATCTCAAACCCTGAGCATACATATAATAGATAAATATATGTTTGTTTTGGAACCTGTAATACAGAGAAAGAGTATGTTGAATCATCTAGATGAATTTTTTTAATTTAATATTTGTTGAGTTCTATTTTGTACTGGGCATGGTGCAGTAAAAGGGGAGGTCTCTTTAAGGAGGTATAATGTGTGTGTGTGTGTGTGCGCGCGCGCGCATGTGTGTTTTCCCCACTACCATGCAATTCCACATCAGCTGGATATTCTACAGTTCAACTCAATTCTGACATTATCTCTCTGGAGACAGTATCAGATCCCACAGGTTGAGGGCTCAGTCCCACAAGACTACTCTCTCTTCCAACCCATATCGGATGCCAGTCAAGTCTAGTCACCTGTGCTTCTAATCCATCAGCTATATACCAAAGGTTTCCCATTATGCTCTCCTAAAATCTCAGCAGAAATGGCTGTGAGATGTAAAGGATTAAAGAGCGATAGTTGGCAGGTAAAACCTTCAGATGGCAAATGGGAAATGAAGGAAGACACAGCAGGAAAAGCCTCAGCTCTGGGAAGGCCTCTACCAATCCACTGTGGTGCTTAGCACAAAAACTGTTGTTAGAGGACACTGAGAAATATGGTGGTACAATCACTGTGATCAGTCATCACATGGGGGTTGAGGAAGCAGGAAATAAAGTATGGTAATAGTAGATGAAGGGGTGCAGATAATAACCTATAGAACAAATTCAAACACACACACACACACACACACACACACACACACGTATAAAGGAAATCCAATATTTTTGCCACATGTGGATTTTAGAGATCATATGTGTCATATCCCTTCATTCAGGAGTTCATTTCATTTTAAAATAACAGAATTTTTCTTTTTTAGTCGGCTATGTTTATAATTTTTAAGAGTTTTCTTAAACTTCCTTTCATTGAAGATTAAGACTAAAACAAAAGTTAAGACAAAGGTGAAGAAAAATATATAAACATGGAAACATTTCTTTCCAGTATGGAAAAACTGGAAAGAATGCAATTTTTAAATTTTTTTTTTTAACGTTTATTTTTGAGACAGAGAGAGACAGAGCGTGAACAGGGGAGGGGCAGAGAGAGAGGGAGACAGAGAATCCAAAACAGGCTCCAGGCTCTGAGCCATCAGCCCAGAGCCTGACGCGGGGCTCGAACTCACAGACCGCGAGATCATGACCTGAGCCGAAGTCGGACACTTAACCAACCGAGCCACCCAGGCGCCCCGAGAATGCAATTTTTAAAAGTAAAAAAAGAAAAGGGAGAATAAATACAAATCACGGTTATTATATGGGTAATATGCTGGAGTCAGGATATACCATTTAAAACTAATAAGCCAGAGAGTGATGAGAAAGTAGGATTCAGGGGACTATTATTATAGGAAGTTTAAATGCAGTCCTTCTTAAATGACAAAAGAATTTTTTTTAAAAAAAGAGAGAAGATGACACTCTTCTTATATAAATACTGTATATATAACATAATATAGAGAGTAATTAAAACCAAAAATAACAAACATAAAATGATAACATTTTGATAAGAATTGATACCAAACTGTCAGTCACATTAGCAGATGTTAAAGGGCTTATCTTGCCTATTAAGAGATTTTTAAATCAACTCAAAGAATAAAATTCAACACTATTCTATCAATAAAGACACATCTAAAACAGAATGATTCAAAGAGGTAATATAAAGGGATAGGCAAAGGTGCACTGTAACAGTAATAAGCACAGGTTTATTTCAGTAGTGGACAACATAAAATTCAGGCCAGAAATCATTAATTGAGACTCAGTAGATTATTTTATAACGGCTAATAGTACAATTTACAATGAAGATGCACAAATTATTAGTATCTACTTATACAGAAAAAACAAGGAAACACCTATATAGAGCCAAAAATACAGGAGATGCAAGAAAAAAAAATAATGCAATGCTAATGATAAAAGACTTCAGGAAAGAAAGAAAGAAAGAAAGAAAGAAAGAAAGAAAGAAAGAAAGAAAGAAACAATAAATCTGACCTATGGATACATGTCAAACACCACAGTATGCATCTTAATTATACGAAATATCCACAGAAATTATTTTTATCTGCATTAAATTTCCTGAATTTGATAGCTGTACTATGGTTATGAAAATGAATCTTTGCACATAGGAAATGTACCCTGAAGTATTAAGGGCTAAAATGTTATGATGAAATATGGAAAACAAGGAAAGGATATATGAGAGTTTACTATTCTTTCACCTTTCTTGTAATTTGACATTGTTTCTAAAGAAAAAGCTCAAAAATAATGGGCTGTTATTCTGACAGAGGCTTGCATTTACTTGGTGGTTTGTTGCAGACAGATTCATCGCCCCACCTTCACCCAGGCTACAAAACTGAAGACCCAGCAGCCAGCGTGCCAGGACAGCCGGACGCATTCTTCTCAGACTACTGCACCAATGTAATAGTGTCTTATGTTTTATGCTAAAACCTCTACATGTGCCTTAGGTTTCTGGGACTTAGAGGGGTGTCAACAATAAAATAGTATTAATTGCCTTTCCCTTAGAGTGATCTCGCACGAAAAACCAAATCTCAAGGTTTTACAACAAGAAGCAAGCTTCCATCCTTCCTTCTGGAAAGAACATTAAAGACTCTCATGGAGACGAGAACACTGTAGGCATTTAGCAAGTGTCTCTTAAAAATATAGATGATACCACATGAAACTTTCATGACGAATAAGAGCCTCTAAGGATCAATGGCAGATTGTAACCTTCTGAGCATGCAGTAGTAGATCCCAGCTAAGACTAAGATTCCAGAGTCAGACTGTAGTCCTTGGAAAAGCAACTAACAAAACAAGATGGAATAGCAGAAAACAAATCCGAAATTCAGTTTGAGAAACTGGCACACAGCAGACTGGAAGGGATACAGCCTGGGGAAATATAGGAGCATACTGGTCCCAAACAGCTGGTCCCAACCAGCACACTGGTTCTAGATTCAAAACCTGATTGTGAAGAAAGGATGATGAGAGAAAGAAGACAAAGGCTTCCTGAAGGAGACTAATACTGAACCTGAATCAAAGGAGCAATTTAAGTCTGCTTAAATACTTGCTGTCAGAACACCTGGCTGAATAGCTACATAAATCAGAAGAAATATATAGGGAAATATATTTTAGCATTTTATCTAAATTTCTCGGATGAAGCATTAGTTTGAAAGGAAAACTGATTTCTAACAACATGCATATTATATATCACCTCTACCTTCTAAATTAGCATGTAATTGGGCACATTGTTCTCTTTTATCTCTCTCTCTCTCTCTCTCTCTCTCTCTCTATATATATATATATATATATATATATATATATACACATATATATATATACATATATATATATATATACACATAAAGAATTTATTGTCAAACTGGTTTCCATACAACACCCAGTGCTCATCCCAACAGGTGCCTCCTCAATGCCCATCACCCACTTTCCCCTCTCCCCCACCCCCCATCAACCCTCAGTTTGTTCTATTGTTCTCAAATAGCTATGTAATTCAAGTTAGTCTTAATTCCCCACAGATGTCTTATGCTTTCTTTGTATGTCAACATAGATGCTAGAGAAATACTGGAATAACAAATAAGTCTTTTTTCTTAATGTTTGTTTGTTTTGAGACAGGGAGAGAGAGAGAGAGAGAGCAGAGGAAGGGCAGAAAGAGGGAGAGAGAATCCAAAGCAGGCTCCATCCATCCTGTCAGTGCAGAGCCTAACGTGGGGCTCAATCCCATGAATTGTGAGATTATGACCTGAGCCAAAATAAGAGTCAGACGCTTAATGGACTGAGCCACCCAGATACCCCAACAAATAAGTCTTTATTGAAAAAGCAGCCTACATACACAGTTCTCATTATATCCATAGCATATATAATACAGAATACTTAGAGTAAATGGAAAATCTGTGTAAAATGTTCCTATATTCTACTAGAGACAAAATATAAATTTACTTTTCCCTTTCTTCTTAATAAATAGCTTAATATTTATAGATTCCTTCCAGTCTTCCCAGCCAGATGGAAATTACCATTGTCAGAAATATCAAGCAGTGATCAAACCTAATATTTCATCTTGTCGGGTTACATAGAAACACACGCTCCTTTAGTGCTAATAGCGACTATCTCCTGGTAAACACAGAAAATAGAAACAGGACTGTTTGTGGTATCAAGGAGCCACCCTCTTGATTTAACTGAAGGACTTTACAAATATCTTTTCACCATCTCTGCCTTTGGCTCCTGTGTCTTCATCTCTAAAATAAGGAAGGAGAACAAATCTCTGAGTTGTCTTTCACCTGTGACATTCTGAGACTTCCTTATGAGTAGAGACTCATAAACAGAAGCTTCAGACCACGGATGAGACACAGAGGCCACCACAAATGGCTATAGCTGCAAAGCACAGGAAAAATTCATTTATGTCTAGGTAAGAAAAGTACATAACAAAGGACTTTTTTAGATTGTTGCCATTCACTCTAGGTCATAATCATGAGATGCAGCTGTACATAAACTAGCCCTCCCAAAATAAAACTCACTATATTTGAAAATAATTTATTTTTTTAATGTTTATTTTTGAGAGAGAGAGGCAGAGTGTGAGAGGGAGGGGCAGAGAGAGAGAGGGAGACACAGAATCCAAAGCAGGCACCAGGCTCCAAGTTGCCATCACAGAGGCCGATGCAGGGCTTGAACCCACAAACCACGAGATCATGAGCTGAGCCGAAGTCAGACGTTTAACGGACTGAGTCACCCAGGCACCTCTCAAAATAATTTAAATCACTAAATTTTTTTATCATGTATCCCATCAATAAAAACTTTTAAAATATGACCTCCAATGTATGTTTATTTCTAAATTATCCATATCATACATTCACTATTATCATAAAGCATACTTTCTTTTTTGAGACAAACATAAATGTAAATAAAAGTTCTAACACTTTAACCAGTCTCTCACTTTAGAGCCGCTGTTAACAATAACAGCAGTGACCCACACTGGTTTGTCATCAGTAAATCTGATTGGTCTGTAATTCAATTTTTAACGCTGAACTACACTCAGAAATTATTTTATCTCCTATATGGTTTTGAGGCTTGCTCAAATTAGAAACAAAGAGTTTCACTTTGACTGGTAGGATGGATAGACCTGCACTTAATCAGACACTAAGTGCAAAATAAGTGTCCTGAGTTCTCCAGCTAATCACATATTATCCAGTGAACTTTGTTGAATTTTAATCTTTTACTTTCTTACAATTGGGACAACTCCTGGCACACAAGTTACAAAAGACAGAGTCTATCTTTCCAAACAAAGCTCGAAGTTATGGAGACAAGTTTTCCAGGTTTTCCAGAAAAATCAGTGGCCAATCACAGGGTCCATATTATCTCTAAAACCCACAACTCTGAAGAGGCCCTCATTTCTACTAGATCATAAACTCCTAGAAGGCAGACCGTGTGTCTTTTCCCTTCTGTGTAACAGCAATCTGAGTCCAGTTTTCTACCCTGTTGAACAGACCAGTTTATGGCAAAATTACTGAGCACCCCACTGACCCTGCAGGAGCCCATGACCGCCCCCACCACCACACCCTAGTCCACTTTGGTGATTCTTTCCTTTTTCCTTTAAGTATTTAATAGTACCTCTCTTGGAGAACAAAACTTTTCTCTTCACAAGGAAATTTGTATTTTAAACTTTCTTTCTCTCTTTTTTAAGTTTATTTATTTATTTTGAGAGAGAGAGAGAGAGAGAGAGAGAGAGAGCACAAGCAGGGGTGGATCAGAGAGAGAGGAAGAGAATCCCAAGTAAGCTCCATGCTGTCAGCACAGAGAGTGACATGGGTTTATCTCACAAACCATGAGAGTCAGATGCTTAACCAACTGAGCCACTCAGGGGACCCAAGCTTTATCTTTAATGAAGGAGCATCGATGATATTCAGGGTAGGGGGCAGAATTCAATCATTACCAGAAAACAAAAAGTGAATTACTATGGATGGATATGAAATTCTTTGATCTATGAAATTATACAAATAGATGGTCACAACATGATGAGCCAGCCCAGACTCAATGTAAGATAGTTTATGAATTGTGTTGACAGAAGTCAATCTATATTTTAAAACTCCCAGATGACTCTAATATGGGATTAGAAAAACTCTAGACTAGTAAATTGTTGGTTTTCATGCCTTATTGCAAATCAGAATCACCAAAAAGAACTTGTTTGTTTTTTTTTTTTTTAATGTAATTATTTGGAAAAATACCCATAGATTCTTATTGGGTAGATCTATATGGGTTAGAATCTAGTGTTTGCATTTTGAATCAGCTCTGTGGATAACACTCATTTCCATGATTTGGGAACCAAGATTTAAACATACATCCAGAGAAATAAAAGTAAAAGAAAGGGGCGCTTGGGGGGCTCAGTTGGTTAGGCGTCCAACTTCAGCTCAGGTCATGATCTCACAGTTAGTGGGTTCAAGCCCCGCGTCGGGCTCTGTGCTGACAGCTTGGAGCCTGGAGCCTGCTTCGGATTCTGTCTCCCTCTCTCTCTGCCCCTCCCCCACTCATGCTCTGTCTCTCTCTCTCTCTGTCAAAAATAAATAAACATTAAAAAAATTCTTTTAAACTAATAAGTGAAATAGGAAAAACCATTACAATTCTAATAGATTCAATGTAAATATGTGAAACTTGGCAGAAATTTGTAGGCTATAGCTAAAGCTATTTATTTTGAGGTATACTTATACAATATTGCAAGCTACTGCTATAAGAAATGTGTATTTATATAGTTGTTTGTTCTCGTATAAAATACTCTAATGTTTGCTAATAGCTTCCTGGCAAAGAAAGTTTTACACATTATCTCTATATCCACAAGGCTGTTTGAGCATGAATCTTTGATGTCTAGCAAATATAGCAAATACCTATCATGTAACCCATATTCCTATCATATACAGATCATTTTCAAATCTCAAATTTTAACGTCTTTTATATTTACCCACTTGTTTACCATTTCAGGTTCTCTTTATTCCTTCATTTATATCTAAATTTCAATCTGTTATCATTTCTCTTTAACCTGAAAGTCATCCCTAGCAAATGGAATTGTTTTCAGCCCAGAATGACTTAAAAACTAAAATATAACCATCTGAGGATAAACCCTTTGTATGAGATAGGCCCTAGGCTACCATTGGTAGCTCCAGATATAGGCAACTTAACAGAAATTTCCTATGAACGATTCTGTTTGTAGAATATTGTGTTTAAGCACTGCTAACTTTGAAATTTTTCCACATATTGTTTTTTCTGTTACATAAAAAATAGCAGTATATTCAGAAGCAAGTGTCTTTATTTTCTTGTTCCACGACATTATGTTGTAAGTGGTAGAAAATCAGTAAGAAAAAGAAAACAAGGAAGGTGAAGAAGACGTGAGGCATGCATGCAGAGCACTCAGCTTGGGCTGATGTCTGGCTTTTTTTTATCAACTGGTCCAGTTTTTCTGTGTGTGTTTGTTGCTGGGTTACAATTGTATACTTCGTGTAATCAACATAAAACCAACTTGCTGAACAGGTTGTTCTCCATCAGTCAAAAAAAAAAAAAAAAAAGGTACATGCTTTTAGAATTGAAGTTTCTACTTAAGGATGCTTGTTAGACCCCTTATTTGAAAGACTTACCTTGGTCATCAAAGGTCCTTGGGTAGTTAAGAGATTTAAGACAATTTAACTTTTCTTCATTGCAAAAGCAAACAAAAATACTGCAAGAATAAAAGAATGGCCAAGGGGCGCCTGGGTGGCTCAATCGGTTAAACGTCCAACTTCAGCTCAAGTCATGATCTCACTGCTTGTGGGTTCGAGCCCCACGTTGGGCTCTGTGCTGACAGCTCAGAGCCTGAAGCCCACTTTGGATTCTGTGTCTCCTCTCTCTCTGCCCCTCCCCTGCTCACACTTTGACTCTCTCAAAAGTAAACAAACATTAAAAAAAATAAAAATAAAAAGAATGGCCAACTAGCAGGTAAAGCTATTTCTCATTAATTCTGAATCATTAGGTTATAAAACATAAATGTCACCCAGATATAAATTGGTTTGTGAGGCCTCTGGTGGCCTATGTCCCCAAATTCTACAGAGGAAAAAGAACTATGAGCAAAAATACTTCTTCTCACCAAGTTGCATTGTCATGTTATATCATAATCTGTACCTCCTGGTAGATGATAGCCTAGCTAATATAAGATACACATTGGACATGCTAATGATGCAACAATTCGACAGATAGTTACTAATAACAAGGCCAACTGGTGATATGGGATAGTCTTAAAGCTGAAAAAAGGGAAACAGTTTGGAGTCATGGTTCTTAAACAAACTAGCATATCAAAACCCTGAGACTGCTTATTTAAAAATGTTTATCTTTCCAACCAGCTTTCTTTCTTTTCCTACCACCAACAAAGCTGAAACACCCTGGGAAAGTGGGCATTTACAAACTTCAGCGCACATCAGAATCACCAGAAACTCTCGTTAAAACACAGATTGCTTGACATCACCCCAAGTGTTTCTTATTCAGTAAGTTTGGGGTAGAGCCTAAGAATTTGCATGTAGTACAAATTCACAGATAATATTGATTCTATTGGTTCAGGACCACACTTTGAGAATCATTGGCTTAAATAAACTAGGAATACAAAGGAGTAGCGAATTCATCCAAATTAAAGAATCTCGATATAGGGCAGAAAACTAAATTAACTGATGTGAGATAAATCCAGTAGAAAATGTTGAGACTAGAGAAAAGTCAATGTGAGGGATGTTTCCACACAAAACAGAAGTGTTTCTCGACAATTACACTACCAGGTATTTGGCCAAAGGATACAAAAATACTGATTCAAATACTGATACTATACCTCGATGTTTATAGCAGCGCTATCAACAATAGCCAAATTATGGAAAGAGCCCAAATGTTCATCAACTGATGAATGGATAAAGAAGATGTGGTATATTACTGAGCCATCAAAAAAATGATATCTTGCCATTATCAACAATGTGGATGGAGCTAGAGTGTATTATGTTAAGCAAAATAAGTCAGTTGGAGAAAGATAAATACCATATGATTTCACACATATGTGGAATTTAATAAACAAAAGAGATAAACATAGGGGAAAGGAAAACAAAAGCAAGGGAAGCAAACCATAAGAGACTCTTAACTATAGGGAATAAACTGAGGATTGCTGGAGGGAGGGGATGGAGGGTAAGGGAAGGGCTAAATGGATGATGGGGACTAAGGAGGGCACTTGTGATGAGCACTGGGTGTTACATGTAAGTGATGAATCACTAAATTCTACTCTTGAAACCAGTATTGTACTATATGTTAACTAACTAGAATTTAAATAAAACTTGAAACAGAACAAAGCAAAACAAAACAAACAAAAAGAAATGTTTCTGGAAAGAAAGCTTAGTAAAAAGGTACCTGATTTCTACAAGAGGCAAATGAAATCATAAGATTTGGGATTCTGATGTATGTAAGCAAAATAGTTCTGACCTGAAGAGGACGTATAGAAATAAAGAATAATATTCCCTTGGGCAGAAGTGAAAGCCAAAATAACTGGATATGAAGCTAAAAGGGGACAGTGGAAACCTGATTATCGTGGACCCTAATTCCTTTATGAAACTGTGACATTAACCACCGGGGAGACTTTGGTTTTGAATAACTAGGAAGACACCTGAAAAGATGAAACCTCATAACACCACCGAAATCCAGGTAACTAATTAGAATTTAGTAATTGCAAAGTTGGCAGGAAATAAAGAAAAGAAAGAGAAGGGAGGAAGAGAGAGAAAGCAAGAAAGAAGATTATGAATTTAATTTTAAAAATGGGCAAAGGACCTGGATAGACTTTTTCCCAAGGAAAATATTCAAATGGCCATGAAAAAGTGTTCAGCATCACTAATTATCAGGGAAATGCAAATCAAAACCACAATAAGATACCACCTTACACCTATCAGAATGGCTAGAATCAAAAAGACAAGGGGTACCTGGCTGGCTCAGTCGGTGGAGCATGAGACTCTTAATCTCTCAGAGTTGTGAATTCCAGACCCATGTGACTGGAGAGATTACTTTAAAAAAAATCTTGAGGCACCTTGGTGGTTTAGTCGGTTAAGCATCCAAGTCTTAATTTCGGCTCAGGTCATGATCTCACAGTTCGTGGGTTCCAGCCCCATGTTGGGCTGTGTGCTGACAGTTCAGAGCCTGGAGCCTGCTTCGGATTCTGTGTCTCCCTCTCTCTCTGTTCCTTCCTGGCTGACATGCTGTCTCTCAAAAATAAATAAAAACATTTAAAAAATAAAAGTAAAATAAAACAAAATCTTTAAAAAAAAGAGACAAGAAATAACAGGTATTAGTGAGGAGTGAGGATGTGGAAAAAAAGAGAACCCTTGTACACTACTAGTGGGAATGTAAACTGATAGAGCCACTATGGAAAACAGTACGGGGGCTCCTCAACAAATTAAAAATAAAGCTACCATATGATCTAGCAATCCCACTTCTGGATATATAACTGACGGAAATGAAATCACTATACTGAAGAGGTATCTGTACCCTTATATTCATAGCAGGATTATTTACAGTAGCCAAGACATGGAAACAACCTAAGTGTTTATTAACAGATAAATAGGTAAATAAAATGTGATATTGATACTACTATATCAATAATAGAATACTATACAACCATAAAAAATAAAATCCTGCTATTTGTGAAAACATACATGCAGCTTGAGGGCATTATGCTAAATAAGATAAAGACAAATACTATATGATTTCACGTATACGTGGAATCTAAAATAACCAAACTCATAGAGATCAGATTTGTGGTTACCAAGGGGTGGACAAAATGAGTGAATGTGGTCAAAAGGTACAAACTTATGGTTATAAGATAAATATGTACTGAAGAGGTAATGTACAAGATGAAGACTATACTTAATAATACTGAATTATATATTTGAAAGTTACTAAGAAAATAGATCTTAAAAGTTCTCATCACAAGGAAAAAAAGTATAACTATATGAGGTGATGGGTGTTAACTAAACTTATTGTGGTAATCTTTTTGCAAATATACATACATCAAATCATTATGTACACCTTAAACTTATGCTATGTGTCAATTATATCTCCATAAAACCAGAAAAATATTAATTTTTAAAAATGGCATTCTGAATTTAATTTCACTTTTGAAAATTCTGATCTATTTTTTTTTTTTTTTCTGAGCCTCGTTTGCTTATTTGCAAAACCTGAAAATCAAACTAAAAACAAATATCCAAAACTGGCAATTTTGTCCGTTCGTTCAAATATTAGCTGCTAATGTTATAAACTTGGATGAGAGCATCCTGTTCAATGATGGTTGAATATTTTATAAATTGAAAAATAAAACAAATATCTGCTGGAAGGAATAAAGGCGAAAAAGACAGAGGGAAGGGGAGGAGTGAGGAAGAGAGGAAAGAAAGAGGAAAAAAAAATAAACTACTAGATAGAAGGAAGATAATGTGAAATTGTTGCTGCAAAGGGGCTAGGTTAGACAGAGTAGACTTGTTGGCTCTCACTAACATTTAGAGTACAACTTTAAAGACCATGAGTCTGCTACTCGAAATTCCAGCATTCTTCCATGGTTTTAGGGAGGGTAATGAAGGATAAAAACCATCTAAAGCCCTGACTCATCCCCTGCCAAATCTGTGCCCAGTTGGAAAGACAGATTGGGGAAATAACACATATAGATGTTATATTCCTAAGGAGTGTATGCTACATGGGTCTCTGGTTTGGAAAGGGGTTATGTTAAGAACGAGATAGCCAGATGTCCCCTTGTGGGCTTCCTACCAATTTGGCCTCTGCAACATGTCATTGAAGCAACCACTAAAGTTACTTAGAAGGCTATTTTAACACATTTTTCAAGCAGCAGCTATATCAAAAGTACATGCAAAAACAGGTGCCCAAGAGTGCATGGTAGAGTCAGCAACAGCAGCAAAAGAGGGCCATACAGCTTAGAAGGCACCCAAACATCTAGGAAAAAAGAATGTGTCCCTTTAGTTCATGGATTTTGATACTGAGACAGTCAAGATCCTGGGTTTCTCTCACAAGTACCTCTTTCCACACACATCCACTGATGGTGATACCTGGAAAAATGGCAGTATGTACGATTATGCATGGAGACATGTAGTGGTACATGACAGCCTGGAATGTGCAGTCCCCATAAATAAGAGTGGCATATGAGGACAAAGATGGAAGCCATCTGGTAGCAGTGAATACTGGAATTGTGGCATTTTGTGCATCCCATCTGTTCCGATACTGGAGGTAGGAGATCATCTCATTTCAGGCCAGAAAAACTAAAACAAATGAAAGACTATCAGATACTGAGCTAGGAGCTACCCATTTATCTGCCTTCCAGCTGTGGAATGAGTAGGGAATTGATTCAGCCAAGTAGACAGAAAGGCACCCAAGGCAATTCATTGGCACTCTCTACAGAAACACTCTCCATTGGCAAATTCTCGGGCTCAATAGATTTGTTATTATTTGAGGATGAGTAAAACAAAAACATACCAAATGTTACAGACAGGGAAAAGAGAACCAAAAGAGGAAATGAACATAGAAAACTTTAGAAAAATCTGTGACATCTTCAATTATCAAATACATGTCCTCTTTGAAACAGGACCAGAAAGCCATAAGGAAAGATAAAAATAATACACCATTAGATCAATAGACAGTGAGATGCAGGGTTATAAGTAGTGAAAATACTTTCTTTGAATTGTATTGTTAGTCATTACCTCTTTCTAATATGTGTAAAATACATAAGGAATATAAATAAAATAATGTTCCTGAAATCAGCTCATGAAATAGTTGAATCAGCTCTGAAATTTTTCTCCACATTTTCTGTACAGACATTTTTATCATTATTTATCATCTGTTTGGGGGAAATACCTATGCTTAAAATTTTCTCTTTAATAAAAGGTGTTGTACAGGGAAAACCAAAAGACAATGAGATCCTTTCCCATGTCTTCATTCTGCTAATTTTGTAAAGCAGTTAAAATCATTCCGCAGCTCTTTTGAGAAATGGTAGTGATCAGAGCTAGGAAAAGTTCACCAACCATATGCTCCTCCATGCGGGCCTGTCTGCTGTTGTCTGTGGGAGGTATAAATCAGCAAGATTAATAGACCTCGTTGGTGGATATGTGCCTTCCACTACTGATCACATAACAACTTCGGGTTTTTTTTCTATTTTCTTTTGACTTATGGACTTGAAAGTTTTATATGGGGAGACAGATAAAGTAAAGGAGGTTTACCAATTGAAGCAGTGGCCATGAGTCTTTGTCCAAGATCTTCTAGGTCCAAACTAATTAACTCATGAGTTCATTAGAGTCTTCCCCAAAAACATATTGCAAAGAAACTATAAATGCTACAGTGGGGTTTAAAACTTCAATAGAGTAAACAAAGATTAAAACTTATACTGTAAAAATTTTTTAAATCTGGTGGTTCCCTAGAGGGCAAATTTTGTGAGTTCTCCCATAAATAGTAAAACTAACAGAGAGGGAACCACAATGAAGTTTAATTGTAACAAGTAATACATCAGTTTAGGAAAAAAAGACAAGCATCAAAAAATAAATAGAAGAAAAATATCTGTGATGTAATTTCTGCATATAAATTAATGCAGATTGAAAGAAATCACTGAATTCCAGTCAAATGTAACTTTAGAAGACCAGGGGCGCCTGGGTGGCGCAGTCGGTTAAGCGTCCGACTTCAGCCAGGTCACGATCTTGCAGTCCGTGAGTTCGAGCCCCGCGTCAGGCTCTGGGCTGATGGCTCGGAGCCTGGAGCCTGTTTCCGATTCTGTGTCTCCCTCTCTCTCTGCCCCTCCCCCGTTCATGCTCTGTCTCTCTCTGTCCCAAAAAAATAAAAAAATAAATAAAAAATAAAAAAAAGAAGACCAAATTTAGAAGTATACTGGCAATTTACGTTATACCTCTGTAAAAAGAAAATGCTGTGTACATTCAAGCCACAAATACATACATACATACATACACACACACACACACACACACACGTAAACAAAACAGTCAAATTTGTATCAAAACTATCCTTTGCCAAGAAGCCAATAGAACAACATCTGTAGAATTTTTAAATGGTAAGACAGTGATTAAAAATTGTATTTCCAGGGCACCTGGGTGGCTCAGTCGGTTGAGTGTCCTACTTTGGCTCAGGTCATGATCTCACGATTTGTGGGTTTGAGCCCCGCATCAGGCTCTGTGCTGACAGCTCGGAGCCTGAAGCCTGCTTCATATTCTGTGTCTCCTTCTCTCTCTGCCCCTCCTCTGCTAGCACTCTGCCTCTCTCTCTCAAAAATAAACATTGAAAAAAAATTTTAATTAAAAAAATTCTATTTCCAACCAAATTAGCTTTGCATTGTCTTCTATTTAAAAAAAAAAAAAAAAAACATTCTCATGGCAACCCATTGGTAGGTTCAAGCTCCACATGGAGCTCTGTGCTGACAGCTCAGAGCCTGGAGCCTGTTTCAGATTCTGTGTCTCGCTCTCTCTCTGTCCCTCTCCTGCTTGCATTTCTCTCTCAAAAATAAACATTAAAAAAAGAGTCTGTTTCCTGGTTTCTCTCTCTCTCTCTTTAAAAAACAAAAACAAAAACAAAAAACAAAAAAACCCCAAAAACATTCTCAATAATGCAAGAACTCAGAAAATATGCCATATAAACTTCATGAGGAAGAAAAGTTATTTTTGTTGACTAAAAAATTAAGCATAAATACTCTAAAATTAAAAGACATGACCTAAAACTAAACTGTCAAGCAATATTATAGACCATAAAGCATAATGCTGGAAGAACAGTATGATTTATATTAAAAGCAAAAAATCCAGGAGTCAGGAGAACTGGCATTGAACCTGCATTCCACCAGCATCCACAGGCAGGTTTTCAATAGGTTGTGATCTTTATTTTCTTTTATTTCACTGAAGTTTTTAGACATAAACTTCAATATGAAGTTTTAGACATAAAGCAATAGAATGCCTATTAAGAAACTTTATAAAGTATTATTTAAAATAAAATGAGTTTTTGTTACCCATGTATAGGCTCATAACCTTCCAATCGAATAAAAGCTGGTTTGGAAAAAAGACAGTCTCTTTAACAAATGGTGCTGGGAGAACTGGACAGCAATATGCAGAAGAATGAAACTAGACCACTTTCTTACACCATTCACAAAAATAAACTCAAAATGGATAAAGGACCTGAATGTGAGACAGGAAACCATCAAAACCCTAGAGGAGAAAGCAGGAAAAAAACCTCTCCGACCTCAGCCGCAGCAATTTCTTACTTGAGACATCTCCAAAGGCAAGGGAATTAAAAGCAAAAATGAACTATTGGGACCTCATCAAGATAAAAAGCTTCTGCACTGCAAAGGAAACAATCAACAAAACTAAAAGGCAACTGACGGAATGGGAAAAGATATTTGCAAATGACATATCAGACAAAGGGCTAGTATCCAAAATCTATAAAGAACTCACCAAACTCCACACCTGAAAAACAAATAATCCAGTGAAAAAATGGGCAGAAAACATGAATAGACACTTCTCTAAAGAGGACAACCATGGAGAAACGGGAACCCTCTTGCACTGTTGGTGAGAATGCAAACTGGTGCAGCTGCTCTGGAAAACAGTGTGGAGGTTCCTCAGAAAATTAATAGACCTACCCTATGACCCAGCAATAGCACTGCTAGGAATTTACCCAAGGGATATAGGAGTGCTGATGCATAGGGGCACTTGTACCCCAATGTTTATAGCAGCACTCTCAACAATAGCCAAATTATGGAAAGAGCCTAAATGTCCATCAACTGATGAATGGATAAAGAAAATGTGGTGTATATACACAATGGAGTACTACGTGGCAATGAGAAAGAATGAAATATGGCCTTTTGTAGCAATGTGGATGGAACTGGAGAGTGTGATGCTAAGTGAAATAAGCCATACAGAGAAAGACAGATACCATACGTTTTCACTCTTATGTGGATCCTGAGAAACTTAACAGAAGACTATGGGGGAGGGGAAGAAGAAAAAAAAAAGTTAGGGAGGGAGCCAAACCATAAGAGACTGTTAAAAACTGAGAACAAACTGAGGGTTGATGGGGGGTGGGAGAGAGGGGAGGGTGGGTGATGGGCATTGAGGAGGGCACCTGTTGGGATGAGCACTGGGTGTTGTATGGAAACCAATTTGACAATAAATTTCATATTAAAAAAAAAAAGCTGGCTTGTATTAACCATCTACGGTCGTAGTGAGTTTCTCTCCACCTCGCAACTAAAAAACAATTGTATTTGAAATAACATTTATTTCCTTGGTGAAAAAGATATTACTCATGAAAACTAAAAATATAAAGAAAGAAAAGTTGAGTAAGAATAATATGTTGATAAATTGAACTTGATCTTGACCCTAAATCCATTTCTCTTGTAATCTTTCTTGTCTTAGTAAATTGTAACTCCATTTTTTCTGGTTGTTCATCTCAAACCTTGAAACATTACTGACTCTTCACTTAATCTCATGCTCCATATCCAGTCATCTGGATACCTTGTTGGTGTTACCATCAACATATTTATTAGTCAAGCACTTCTTACCACCTCCAAGCTACAACCCTAGTCAAGAACCATAAAATTGGTCTCCTTGTCTTCATTTGTACCTGTTCTCACAGAGCAGACAAAGTGACCCCTTAAAAAAGTTAACTCATTCTCACTTCAGTTAAAACCGTCTAATGCTTCTCAACTCACTCAGAATAAGAGTCTTACCGCAGGCCCTTTGTACTTGCTGTTTACTCTGCTCAGAATGCTCTTGTTCCAGGCTTACAGTGGCTCACTCTCTTCAATTCTTTATTCAAATATCAGTTTTTAAGTAAAGTTTACCCTAGAGCCCTATGTAAAAATTCTATACTTTCCCCCATGCAATCTCCTTATTGTCTACTTTTTTTCCATAGCACTTATTATATGCTTTGAAACATGCATATTAGTCTTTTTTTGCCTGTCTCCTCCTACTAGAATGAAAGCTCCATGAGAGTATGGATTTCTCTCTGGTTTGTTAATTGCTGTGACTCTAGCACTGAGAAGAGTGCCAGTAATAGATACTTCATAAATATGTGCTGAAATAAAGTTTCAGAATAGTCTTCATTCTGATATTATGCATTTTTCAACTTTTATACAATGGGCACAAATTACTAAGTTACTTAAATAATAAAAAATGTTAAAATTAGCGTAAGAAAAGTCATGTATGTACATATAACTATTTTCTTCAGCAGCATTAGAAATAAAATAGAAAAGTGCTCGCTTCAGCAGCACATATACTAAAAAAGAAATAAAATAGAATAATCTAGGACAATATTATCAGGTCCAGAAGATTTAATTTTCAAAGGTTTATTAGCACCTCAAACTATTCACTTGTTATCTTGAAATATATGAATGATTTTTCCCTCTTGTCTATGAAGCTGTCCTTTTTAGACGCACATTTTGATAAATAAAGATTTTAAAAGAAAACCAGTATGATACTTGAAAAATAAATATAAAAGTTAAGGTCATTTTAGTTGGAAAAGGATAAGAATTCTACAACAAACAAGCCAGTGACCCACCTTTAAGCTTCCATTTTTTTTATTGATTGAAGAAGCTATAAATAATGTCAATTCTATAGTAGCAATAACCTACCGAGTGAAAGAGCTTTAGGATGAAAACAGCATAAAATTAAATTAGTTTCCCTGGTATTTGATCTAAACTGAGATAATGTTGTTGACAGTGGAAGGTTTTTAATTTGTCTTTTCGTCTACCCACTTGTCTTTCTTTAGCAAAGATGACCCAGGGGCTGAGATTGTCCTTAAACGTTAATTCATTTGGTTTTTCCTGGCCATCAGTCACATGTGCATGTGGTGAAACAAGCAAAAGAACATTGGGTTTTCATATAAATCAAAACAGGAAAATTGATTTTTTTTTTCAGTTGCGGAACTCACGGAGTAGCCGATTGCCTGTTGTGGGTCTAGGCAAATGTGGTGTTCCTGACCTGATCTGATGCTCAGTATACTAAAAATCCTCCAGTGGGAACATTCTGCCTCTCCCCTAGTTCTAGCCTCCAGCCCCTGTTTTGTACTATTTGCCACTCTCTGGCCAGTTGCCCACCCCAGAGAAGCCTCTGGCCAGGAAGCCCACTCCTTTTCATGTGACCTTGATGCCCTCTGTCCACTTAATGGATCTGTGCTTCATACTAAACCCACAGGTGGATAGTTACTCATGTTTGGGTTTCATGTGCTCTGATAAATATCAGTTCTCTGCTCTGTCTGATTTATACACTAATTGCAAAGTAGACCAAAAACAGTTAGGTATCTCCTTGAATGTGAACTGTGAATAGTGGTTTGTTTCCAAAGATTACAGCAGGGAAAGGGGCAGGGGCGTGAAAAGTTAACTTTACAGTGGCTAAACCTGGAAAACACTACCTTGGCCATGTGACCAAGGTTTGTATCATCAATGATAAGTCATTGATATTATGGGATGAGAAAAATATTTCACCTCTATGGCATTTCACCTCTATGGCATTCCTCCTCAAATCCTATCTATGAGAGAAACATTAGACACACTCAAATTTACTATTCTACAAAATACCTGACCATCTCAAAACTGTAAAGGTCATAAAAAACAAGGAATGTCTGAGAAACTGTTCTAGACCAATTGATGATTAAATCAAACCTAGAATCATAAATGAGCATTAGAGAAAAAACCAGTGAGATCTGAATAAATCCTATAATGTAGTTACTAATCATGTACCAAGTTTGTTTCTTAGTTGTGACATAATTACCAAGGTAATGGAAGATGTTAAAATAGGGGAAACTGTGTCAGTTATACACAGGAACTATCTATACTACTACTCTTCCAAAAATCTATAACTATTTGAAAATAAAGTTCATCAAAAATAATAGTCAATCAGATGAAGATGAAAATATTCCTTTTATTACTGATAAAGTCTAGGTTGAATAAGTAGGCTTAGGTGTGGAATTATACAGACTTTTTTTTTTTTAACAGACTTTTTAATTATAAAACCAGAAATAGGCAGATTTGCCACAGATACAGAGTTACATGGGACCACTGCAGGCGTCCCAAGTTGGGACTTGACCTTTTAAATAACTTGGGGGTTGGGTACATTCTACAGATAACTGGTTTCTAAGAATAGTAAAAGGGCTAACTACATACGCCTGGTTTCTCTACCAAACTCATCAAAGATAAGTCATTGTTTCATCTCTGGAGAAGAGTGAGAAGGTAGAGATAAATCCAGAGTCTAAATCTAATGAGGCTGCCTGGAAGGGAATAGGAATGGGGGGGGGATTAATGTTGCCCCCTAACATTTCCCCCGTTTTTGATCTCTAAGCCATTTGAGCTTAACAATTAAGATGATGGTCACACAAGGTCTGGTTACTTCATTTTTGATGAGGAAATTAGAAGTTTCTTTGATCTATGCTGCTTTCACCTTCATGAGGCTACTGCCCATGCAAACTTCTATTGTTAGGATACATTAATAGGCAATATTGATTTTCCTCCCAAAATGCACTGAAATGCTTCCAATATAACAAACACCTCAATCAAAATAACTCTGAAGCCACTCACTCTAAGATTGAAACTCTTCTCCCATTCTATGTCTCACCCCATATTACATCCATGATACCTATAGAAGCCTATCAGAGGCACTTCCAATCTCAGCTCTGACATGTAGAGTATGGAAGTCATCAATACTGTCCATTCAGAAAAAGCTGAATAAATTGAAAATCAATGACTTTTCTTGGACAGTCGGAGGACTGGGGTCACAGGGAAAACTATAACCCTGAAATCTGGAGAGACTGGTGAATCCAAGATTCACAGAGGAGATATGCTTACCTGGAGAAGAATCACCTGAATGGCAAACTACTAGGAATACTTAGATGGCAATTCTAACAAATTGCTGGAGACTGAAGAGTGTAGATTAGCCTGACAGTGAGCAACTCCAGGGGCTTTGCCACTGGAAATCCTACCAGGTACTCACAATGAAGAGTACAGAAAAAGCCCTCCTGGATCTGGCTGGGAAGGAAAGATAATCATTTTAAAATAAACTGAGTCCATTCTCCCTAACAAAGACAAATCTCCAGGGGAAAAACTTTCCTACAGTCTTATTTCACCTGCAGGTAGGACATTTCTACCACTCTAGCATCTTCCTGTCTCACCAAAGAAGAAGGAATGGCTATAAAACACTTGTGAAAATCCCAGGACACAATCCCACTAAAAATGGAGATTTAACCAAAAGATTATAAAATGCTACCCCCTTTTCCCTGATTTCTTACCATCCATACAGAGCTCTAATATAATAGTAGTGGATTACAGATGAAAGAGCTGCAAGACACAGACTCTCTCTGAGAAGTCTTAGCGAAGCCCAGAGTCAACAGGAAAAACAAACAGGACACTAGAGGAATCTGAAACCTCTGGCACCTACAGCTACAGCAAAAATTGAACACAGCCCAACTCCTAGACAGATTAACATAAAACCTCATATTAATGGCCTATTTACCTCAGTTTGTATCATCCAACACATCATGTCTAGCTTCCAACAAAAAATTACAAGGCAGGCTAAAAGGCAAGAAAAAACACAATCTAAAGAGAAAGCAAACAGTGGAATTAGACTCAGGTATGACATAGATTTGAATTACTGGACAGAGAATTCAAAATAGCTATGATTATTTCATGAATGGCTCCCATGAAAAAGTAGACAGCATGCAAGAAGAAATGGCTAACATAAGTAGAGAGAAAGTCTAATAAAGATTTAAAAGCAAATACTAGAAATCAAAAAACATTGTATAAAAATGAAAAATGCCTTTGATCTTTGATGGGTTCAATAGTAGACTGGATAAGGCCAAAGAAAAAATAAGTAAGCTTGAAAATAATCAATTGAAACTTCCCAAACTGAAGTATAAAGAGAACAAAGAATTAAAATGAAAAAAAAGAAAAAAAAACTAAACAGACCAAACAAAAACTGTGAGGCAATTTCAAAAGGAATATCATAGGTGTGATTGGAATACCAGAAAGAGAAATAAAGCAGAAGAAATACTTGAAGTAACAATGAGAATTTTTCCAAAATTATTGACAGACAACAAACCACAGATCCAGAAAATTCAGAGAACATTGAGCAAGATAAATATCAAAAATTCTACACTGAGGAATTTCATATTAAAACTGAAGAAAACCAAAGATAAAGAAAAAAATCTTGAAAGAAACTAGAACTAAAAAATGATCCATCAATCCATGATCCATGAAAGATACAATTGATAAGTTGGACGTTGTTAAAATTAAAAACTTCTGCTCTGTGAAAGTCATTGTCAAGAAAATGAGAAGACAAGCCACAGACTGAGAGAAAATATTTGCTAAAAACATATGATAAAGAACTATTATCCCAAATACACAAATTTCAAAACTCGACAATAAGAAAGCAAACAGTCTAATTTAAAAATGGGCAAAAAATGTGATCAGACACCTTACTAAAGGAGATATACAGATAGAAAAATAACCACATAAAAGGATGGCAAACATCATGTCATTTGGGAATTACACATTAAACCAACAATGAGATACCACTGCATACCTATCAGAATGGCAAATATCTGAAACACTGACCACATCAAATGCTGGCAAGGCTGTGGAGCAACAGGAACTCTCATTCACTGCTGGTGGGAATGAGAAATGGTACAGCCACCTTGTAAGATAGCTTAGCAGTTTCTTAGAAAATTAAACATACTCTTACCATATGATCCAGCAATCAGGCTCTTTGGTATTTACCCAAGTGAGTTAAAAACTTATGTCCATCCAAAAACCTGCATACCAAGGTCTATAGCAAAACTTGGAAGCAACTAAGATGTCCTTCAGTAGGTAAATGGATAAACTATATCCAGACAAAAGAATATTATTCAGCACTTTTTTTTTATTTTTGAGAGAGAGAGACAGAGATAGAGACAGAGACAGAGCACAAGCAGGAGAGGGGCAGAGAGAGAGGGAGACACAGAATCCAAAGCAGGTTCCAGGCTCTGAACTGTCAGCACAGAGCCCTGTGCAGGGCTCAAACTTAAGAGCCGTGAGATCATCACCCAAACTGAAGTCAGATGCCTAAACCACTGAGCCACCCAAATGCCCCCTATTCAGCACTTTTTAAAAAGGAACTATCAAGCCGTGAAAAGACATGAGGAACTTTAAATACATTTTGCTAACTGAAATAAGTCAATCTGAAAAGGCTGCATACTATAAGATTGCAATTATATGACATTCTGGAAAAAGCACAATTATGGAGGCAATGAAAAGATCAGTGGTTTCTAGGAGGTTGGGAGGAGGAAGGGATAAATGGGTAGAACACAGAAGATTTTTAGGGCTGAAACTACTCTGTGTGATACTATAATCATGGATATATGTCATTATACATTTGTCCAAACCCATAGAAGGAACAAAGCCAAGCATGAACCCTAATGTCAATGATGGACTTTAGGTGATGAAGATGTGCCAATGAAGATTCATCAGTTGTAACAAATATACCACTTTGGTTGTGAATGTTAACAAGGAGGGGCTATGCCTGGGTGGGTGTCAAGGGGTATAGAGGAAATGGGGCTGACCCTGAAATTGCTATAAAAATAAAGTCTATTTAAAAATAAAAATAAAATCTATATATTAAAATATAAAATTTAAAAAATTATAAACATAACATCTACATATTAAAAAAATAAAAATGGTATTTGTTAGAAAAGATTATTAGTTGTGTCCTGATAGGTTGACAGCCAGTCCAGTCTTCCAGATATCTGGGGCTTTTAAGGTATAAACTTACACAGATTTAGATAAGTTTTCTATCAAAATAGTTAATGTGTGTTTAATCATGTCTGAGGAGGGATCCACCTGTGTATACTTTCTGACAGTAGCATCTGTAACTTGTCTGCATTCTGAAAAAGTTTAGAACTTTACAATGATGCCATTCTGACTGTCCTAGTCTTATTTTAGGTACCTAGTTCAATACCTAACACTGTTAAAGCCAACAATGCCACCCTGGGTACAGACACTTTCTACTCTATGCCACAGTAGTTTCTGTCATTAGTGTTTGCTTTGGAATTGCTTAAGCCTTCTGGGAAAGATTTGTCCCTCATCCCTACCATTCTTTCAGCTGGGAATCACCCCCTGGGGACTGTGAAACTAAAGCTGCTGTTGATGCTTATAAAGTGTATGCTCTTGAGGCCTACTGAAGATATCTCCCCCATGTGTTTTTCAAGACACATTGGTTTCTGTACTTGGCAGCATTTCCAATTTTGAAGAGCTTTACATTCTGTTCCATCTTTTTCTGTGGATGTAGGAGTTTCTTCCAGTCTTTCATTTTGCTCTGCTCTTCCGTAGCAAATAAGGTTCAAATGAGTTTCTAACAATTTAACATACTTTCAAAATTGATCCTCTCTAAAATATGAAAGGCCAACACCACTTCCTGGAATTCAATGCCTGCCTTCCTTTTATTTTCTATTTCAATTCTAGTTGGCCTTTGTTTTCCTATAATATTCATCCAAGTTGTCTTTAAGATATTGCATAGTGAGGGAATGCAAGCTGGTGCAGCCACTCTGGGAAACAGTATGGAGGTTCCTCAAGAAACTAAAAATAGAACTACCCTACGACCCAGAAATTGCACTACTAGGCATTTAGCCACGGGATGCAGGTGTGCTGTTTTGAAGGGACACATGCACCCCCATGTTTATAGCAGCACTGTCAACAATAGCCAAAGTATGGAAAGAGCCCAGATGTCCATCGATGGATGAATGGATAAAGAGGTGATATATATATACAATGGAGTATTACTCGACAATCAAAAAGAATGAAATCTTGCCATTTGCAACTACATGGATGGAACTGGAGGGTATTATGCTAAGTGAAATGAGTCATTCAGAGAAAGACAAAAATCATATGACTTTACTCATATGAGGACTTTAAGAGAAAAAACAGATGAACATAAGGGAAGGGAAACAAAAACAATATAAAAACAGGGATGGGACAAAACAGAAGAGACTCATAAATATGGAGAACAAACTGAGGGTTACGGGAGGGGTTGTGGGTGGGGGGATGGGCTAAATGGGTAAGAAGCACTAAGGAATCTACTCCTGAAATCATTGTTGCACTATATGCTAACTAATTTGGATGTAAATTTTAAAAAATAAAAAATAAAATTAAAAAAATTAAAAATTTTAAAAAATTAAAAAAAAAGATATTGCATAGTGAGAAATGTGAAATCAATAACCTCTGGGTCTGTGAAAAGAACCCATTGCTCACAAAATCTTGTGTGCTTCCATTCTCCTGAGATGGATAATATCACCCAGAAGGTAATCTTTTCCCTATAATCTACTCCCTCCCAGTTGCACTCACTTATTAATAAGCCTATAGCACTCTCCTGCATCTACCGAGGCACTCTTGGCACCCCTACGCCTGCACTTGGATAGCTCAAGCTGAAATTGTAACAACATGCACACTAGCACCTACTTGTTCAGCACACCCTCAGACGTTTACTTTTTGCTTAAGGTACTTAATATTGAGGATTCACTACCCAATCTCCATTTTATATTTCTGCTAATTGGAGAAGTTAGAAACCTACAATCTAAATTCACCCAACTCCTTAAGCTAGGATTCTTGACACAAATTAAGTTTCCACCAATTATAAGAACTCTTTGTGAGACTGGGAAAATAAACATAAGAGGTCATCCTTCTGTGGCTCTTAGCTGGTGTTTCTTGCAAAAATGAGTTTGGAAATGTGAGGTTTCCTTAGTCGGAACTGCAGTGTCCATTTTCCAGTTTCTTCAGTATGAAAGGCAATCGTCATGGTGGCAGTAACTTTCTGCTTTGACAGTGTGATATCAGAGGTAGTAACTTTCTTAGTGAATCATCCCTATGCTGTCCTGCAAGTCGTTGGGGAGGTCCAATTGAACACCTCTTTCTTTTTAGCACTTTCAATAATCTTCAATGTACCCATATATGTTATCAATTCTAAGATCTATTTTTTTCATATTTTTACCTTTCTGAATTTAGAGTGCTGTGGGTAATCAATGCCTTTATTTCCATCACTGGTAACCATGTAACATTCATGACACAAGTTTTTGATATCCTTCCACTGATGACTTCTATTAAGATCAAAACAGCACCAGCATCACCACACCTTACAGTAATTTCAAATATAAGTCCCATCACAATTAAGGCTCTTAGAGTATTTTGTGTTTTCCCCACTAAACTACCACTGAAAGATTGGGTGAGACTCATGCGCCATTTACCCAAGGTCTCATGAATACTGCTCCACTTCTATAACAGCCTTTTCTCAGCTAAAATGTGCTCCTTGCTTAGGGGAAAAACATCTTAAGCTACAGTAACTTGTCAGGGTAAAAATCTAGTATGGCTACTGCTTAATTCTGAAGTTGCCTGCCCAGACAACAAAGGAGGCAAAAATATACAATGGGGAAAAGACAGTCTCTTAAGCAAATGATGCTGGGAAAACTGGATAGCTACATGGAAAGAATGAAACTGGACCACTTTCTTACACCAAACACAAAAATAAACTCAAAATGGATTACAGATGTAAATGTAAGACCTGAAACCATAAAACTCCTAAAAAAAACATAAGCAATACTGTCTTGGACATCAGCCTTAGCAATATTTTTCTGAATATATCTCCTCAGGCAAGGGAAACAAAAGCAAAAATAAACTATTGGGACTACACTAAAATAAAAAGCTTTGGCACAGTAAAGGAAACCATCAAAAAAACAAAAAGGCAACCCACTAAATGGGGGAAGATATTTACAAATGATATGTCCAATAAGATATTAATATGCAAAATATATAAAGAACACTATAACTCAACACCTAATAATAGTAACAATAATGTGATTTAAAAAATGAACAGAGGACTTGAATAGGCATTTCTCCAAAGAAGACATACAGATGGCCAACAGACATATGAAAAGATGTTCATCATGGAAAAGTAAATCAAAACCTGACTTCATACCAGTCAGGAGAGCTATTATCAAACCAAAAAACAAAAAAACAAAAAAATAGCAAATGTTGGCAAGGAAATGAAGAAAAAGGAATCCTTGTGCACTATTAGTGGGAATGTAAATTGATGCAGCCACCATGGAAAACAGTATGGAGGTTCATCAAAAAATTAAAAATAGACCATACAACCCAGTAATTCCACTTCTGGGTACTTACCCTTAGAAAATAAAAATACTAATTTGAAAAGATTTATGTACCCCTATATTTATTGCAGCATTATTTTCAAAAGCCAAGATCTGGAAACAACCCACATGTCTATTGATAAATCTCTAGATAAAGAAAATGTAGCATAAATGTACAATGGAATATTACCCAGCCATAAAAAGAATGAGATCTTGCCCTGTGCAACAACATGGATGTACCAAAGAAGGCATTATGCTAAATGAAATAGGTCAGAAAGGAAAAGATAAATACCATATGATTTCACTGATAGGTGGAATCTAAAAAGCAAAATAAACAAACAAACAAAAACCAGAATAGTCTCATATACATAGTGAATGAAGTGGTTGTTGCCAAAGAAGAAAGGCTGGGGTGATGGGAAAAATAGGGAAAGGGGATTAACAGGTACAAACTTCCAGTTATAAAATAAGTCGTGGGGATGAAAAATACAGCATCAGTATATAGACACTAATATAATAACTTTTCTTGATGACAAATGATAACTACACTTATTGTGATGAATATTTTGTAATATATATAATTGTTGAATCACTATGATGTACACATGAAACTAATATATGTCAACTATACTTCAATAAAAATTTTTAAAAAATGAAACTGCCTGTGTAGGTCATAACAGTTAAAATGAATAACATGGATCATGGCAAAGATCACAAACCCAATTTGAAAAAGCAGCATCAAACTAGAAATGACCTAGTCAAAGTTATTTTGCTCACCAAAATTCAGGTTTTATCTCTCTCTCAATATTCCTGACATATTCATGAGCAGTTGGTGTTTCAAGGGGGCCTATGGATAGCATCCATTTTCCCTGCCCAAGTTCTAAGTCATTTGAGAAATAAGATTCCCCCTCAAATGTTTTAAAAGATAAAGATCAACATATCAACATCATTAATAAAGTTCTGGTCATAGAACATGGCTTAGACATGTAACAGAAATGGGTTTTTTTAGTACTAAAGCCCAGAATTAGACATTTGCCACTACAGGCAGCATTGAACAACCTCATTACTTCATACATGGGCCTCTCCCCCTTAAAAATGCAGCATGAAATGTGTTTTCTTTAGGCAGCAGCCTCCTGAGGGTAGGGAAGAAATATGGGGTGAGATCCATGTGCCCATTTCCTCCCCAAATCTCAATAACATTCACAAAATAAGAAAGGAAGGAAAGAAATGAGTAAGTGACCAAAACAACCTACAGTGTCAAAGAGCCTATGTTGAGGAAACTAATCTTTGTAAGGACACAGATTTGTCTATGTTGTTTAATGCTATGTTACTGGTACCTAAACCACTTCCTGGCATTAGTGAATCTCAATAATATTAGCTGAACGCTTATAACTGGAAAGTAAAAAAAGGTAGACTCATGGTAGCTTCTTACTTTTTCCTAAAAGTAGGCTAAAACTCAGAATAAATAAGCAAATGGTTTAGTCACATTATTTTCCTCAAGAAAAATATCACCAGCAAATAACATTATTTACCCAGAGAAGGTGGTACTCAGCTCAGCATCTCTTCCATCCCTTATCTCTGCCTACTGCCAGTAAGTGTCATCAAGCCAAAGAGAACCCAAAGGATGTCATAAAATCTTCTGGCACAGAAGACCTCCAAATGCTTCTGCCTGGCCAAAAGTCCCATATTCACCATAGATTTAGCCACTTTAAATAGTATAATTAAACAGGGGCATTTGGGTGGCTCAATCAGTTAAATGTCCAGCTCAGGTCATGATTTTATGGTTCATGAGATCTAGCCCCACATTGGGCTCTGCGCTGTCAGCCGGCATCCTGCCTGGGATTCTCTCTCTCCCTCTGCCCCTGCCCCACTTGTGCGTGTGCACTCTCTCAAAACAAACATGAAAAAAAAATTTAAGTATAATTAGCAGATTTCTCACTCTTTTATCTATTGTTCACAAACAAGAATGAACATCTATGCAAACAGAAAGGAATTGGAAGTAAGGTCTTTCTTTGCACAACTCTAAAGGATCTGAAGCAATCATAATGATAAGCCCTTATCTGTATGAACTACACTACATATCTCCTATTATTAGGCCTATATTGAAAGGTAGATGATAATCTTCACTTTGCCAGCAAAGCTGCCAGGACATAATTAAACATTAAAGGTTTCTATATACAGCCCTGGGTCGAGAGGAGGTATCTCCTACTGGGAACTCTCAAGCAATGTGAACTCTTCTTTTTGAAAGTGGTTTGCCAGTTGTCAGCTAATTAAGTTCAAGGTAACTTAATCTAAAAGGTTATGCTATCATTTGCCCATGAGGATATGAAAATACGGTGAAGACAAAATGAAACTGGAAAAACATGATGTTGGGATTTTTGCTTTGTTTTAGTTTTGCTTGTTTTGTTTTTTTGTTATGACTGTTTGCAATAGATCTATTTAAATTTTGGTATCATATCAGAGTAAACAAGTAATAATACATATTCTGTCTATTTAAAGATTGAGATTCCACAGATAATTGACATGGTCACATTAGTAATATTTATTATCAAATGGCCAAACACATAACAATTTGGTCAACTATGTTGCTGTATCTAACATTCCCCTCATATTCTTTCATTTGGAACACACATCTCTATATTTTTGTCTTCCCTTTAGTTACTTGATATCAGACTATGAAGTTCTGGAAGATTAGGCTATATCTTTTTTGCTTGATTATATACAGCACAAAATATGGTACTGGCATTTGGAGAATTTAGTAAGTAGTATTTAAACTCTACAAACACTTCAATGTAATTAAGAGTTTTAAAAGGTTTAATCTTCTGTATAATTAAGTTTCTCAACTTGCAGTATACTTCAGTTAATACATGAGAACTTCTTTATTGCCTACACAACATAAAAATCTATAAATCTTATTACAAATCCAAATATTAGTAGTTCTAGCTTTGGTATATTTGAATGTAAAACTTCAGTTGCCTTTTAAAGGTCATCTAAGGAATTATAACACTGCACTGGGTAGATAAATATCTAATATTTAAAACACAGTAAAAATGAGTTCAAGGTCTCCAAAATAATCAATTTAAGGTTCAGAAGACATACAGAAAAGTCTCACCAAATATCTATCCCAGATAGACATCTTAAAGACTTGTATCTGCAATTACCCTCTGGATCTCTCCCCAAACCAACATGTTTATAGTGCTTACATTCAAAAATGGGCCCCTATAATTGAGAATCAATCTGGTTCTCAGAAACAAGGTTAGGATAGGGCCACTGATGAAGATAAAGGCAAGGCCTCATATATGTAAAGTTTTCTCCCACTTATCTACCCTCAAATGGCTCACACCCACTTGGGACCCTACGAAGGGTCACAATACAAGACTTTACAGGCCCTCTGATGTCTAGCCCACAACTGACTTCACAATCCCCTTGTCAGTTCATTAGAAAATGGGCAGGCCCTTGCACATGCTCAGACCTATCAATGGACATGTGGCAGCCTTTAGTTCCATAAACAGTTTAAAACTAATTCATATACATCACTGGTAGTATTTTCAGAGGATGCATCTATGTGCTGCCCAAACAGAATCTTTGCCTCTTTCTAATGGCTAATGTCTTAAGGTCACATGTGGACCCAGAACAAGTGGGTAGTAGTGACATAGGAAAAGGAGTCTTCAAGCATTACATTAGATGCAACTTACTACATATTATATTTCTGCTGCATTACATCTGATCTGAATAATCTTAATACATCTATGGCTTTTGTGATTGTGAGATGATGTCATTTCTGCTTCTAGCAACACAGAAGGTGGAAAATTCAGCTCACACCACCTGGTGGCTTAGGGTAAACCTTTAAAAAAGGGTCTCTCAAAGAGCAGTTGACCAGAACACAACCCCAAAACTTCCCCAAATACCCCTTTTCTTGTGCTCCCTAAATCGGTGAAGGACACCACCATTCAAGCTACAGGTCATCACTAATTACTACCTCTCTCTTACACATGCATTTGATTAAGGATAAAAGCCCAATCGAGGAAATTTCCTAAGTAACTCCAAAATCTGGTTCCTCACTAGTATCACATAACCACTACTTCTCTGAGTTACTTCCACAGCATGTTAATAATCATGTCCCTCCTCAAGGGGATCTAAGACACAAATCTGATGGTGTCACTGCCACTCAATCACTCCCCATTGCCTTCAGAATAAAGTCCACAGGCTTTGATAACCTACCTTTTACCTAGTTCTCCAGCCTCATCAGTTATCCTTTTTCTCTTCATATCCTTTCTTTCAGCTACTGTAAGCTGCTTGCATTTCCTATTATACCACACACACATTTTAGATTGAACCACCCTGCACTGTCTCTCACTAGCTTAAAATTCCTTTAAAACTAAACTAAGATTAAACCTACCAGCAAGACCCTCCAACATTTCTAACACCCTCTGAATCAAGCCCACCCAGAACACCAAATTTATGCTATATATGACTCCCTCTTCAGATTTTCCATCCTGTGCTTCCATTTCTTCTAACATCACTTTCTGTTATCAATTATTTGTGTTTCCTAGAGCCTACGAGTTGGCTTGAAGACATAGTCTCAGATTTTCTATCTCCATGCCTAAGAACAGCCTCTGGCACATAGTAGACACTCAGTAGATATTCGTTGAGTGAATGAATGTGACAACCAAGCTTGAATTCAAATATAGATCCAAAGTCTATGATCTTTTCACTTTATCATAATCATTCAGCTATATATGAGTGGATGACCCAAAATAGACATTCAGAGTAGAGTTATGACAGTGTTTACAGCCTCTTTCTGCCAGACTCTTCACATTTGTCAGAGGAAGAGAAAAAATTGTCTACTGAAAGTGCAGGTAGTACTCAGTGTTTCTCCACTGCTGCAGACAGATGGTCAGAACATCATAATAAATATGAACAAAATGTGCCCAAAATGAGAATGGAAAATTCTGCCTCCAAAATCCACAGAGAGTCCTTTGCCTATTGATGGAGGGATTATAATTATATCAAAGGCATTTTAGGTGAAGCAGAATCATTAATGTGAAACACAGAACCAAGCTTCCTGCTTTGAGATTTATGGATTTATATACTGACAAATAATATGGTTTATTTTTCAGGTACATAAGAAAAATAAAACTGCCATGTAGAAATTTAAGTTCTTATTCAACTGACTATTTTAAAGTATCACTGAACCATTTAAAAAATGCCTAAAACAATTTAAAGGAATATTTCTAGGCATCCAAGATTTCCTTCCATAATACTTCTGAAAAAAAATGGTGTGCATTAAAATCACCTGTGAGGTTTTTTTCTACATCAATAGAAAATAAATAAATAATCAATCAATTGATCAATCCTGAGTCTCACCCAAGATCTATTAAATCAGAATCTCTTTAGGGTCAGGTATAGAACTTTAAAGTTTCTCAGACAATTCTGATGGACCAGACTTGCTTGTGTGAACTGGTATGGTGAACTATTCCTTGAAAATATTTTTTTTTACCCTCAGAAGTGTTTACCTACAGGTCCATTCTAGATGTGCCATGGTAGTGACACACTACTCTTATTCCTCAGAACATACTTTGCAAGCTGTAGATTAGGTTTTGAATATTACTGATTCTTATTTTAACTCATAAGAATAACTTACTTAGGAGCACCAGGGTGGCTCAGTCGGTTAAGCATCCGACTTCTGCTCAGGTCATGATCTCACAGTGCATGAGTTCAAGCCCCTCATCAGGTGATCTCGAGCCCCACTTCAGGCTCCACACCAATAGTGCAGAGCCTGTGTGGGATTCTCGGTTTCTCCCTCTCTCTCTGCCCCTCGCTGACTTGTGCCCTCTCTCTCTCTCTCAAAGAAGAAGAAGAAGAAGAAGAAGAAGAAGAAGAAGAAGAAGAAGAAGAAGAAGAAGAAGAAGAAGAAGAAGAACAACAACAACAACAACAACAACAACAACAACAACAACTTAGTTACTGAACTTCAAAATTGAAGAAGAATATGGGACACAGTATATCAGGAGTGTATGTCTCCTGAAAGGTCACCAGGACCATAAATCAATATGTAAAATGAAATAAATATAACCATAAATCTATACTTTAGGAGTTGTTCATGGGATAGTTGTTCATAGTTGTATAGGATAAAAATTTGAGTCATAAAATTTAAATAAAGAATGATTAGGGATTTTTCATGTAGTTTAATTTTCACAATTATTGAGGTGTTTATAATTATTTTCCTAGAAATAAATTTGAGAGTTTCACAAAAGTAGTAAGTGACAGCCTGAATTCAATCCTCTGTCTCAAAAATCTGAGTCTAGTGCTGTTTTTAAAACATCGCTGGCTCATATAAATAAATTTCATACACATAAAACTCAATTACAAGGCTATGTGATGGGTAAAATAAAAAACAAAAAACAAAACAAATAAACAAACAAAAAAAACCCAGATAGTCCCATATAAGTTTCAAAGAAATCACTTGTGGAAGACCAACTTCATAAACAAAATTCAGCTCTACCATTCTGGTGTTTGATTATTTCTCTGCAATCTGGACAATGGCCAAGGATGTTGCTAACATTCTACTACCAACATGGAAGATACCCCCTGCATGCACAAGAAAGAACTATCTGGATAAATAATTCCAATAGAGCCAAAGTTGAGAGACTCTTCCTTTACCAAAGCTTAACCCAGTATCAGGTTTTTTAATTCAACTGAGTCTTTTACATTTCAATATATTCCCACTTAGTTATTCCACTAATTTATCCTCAATAAATATACTTAACATTTCTTGAGAGTCTGCCATTTAATGTCAATACAGTGATAAAAAGAGACACATGGATATTAATCTCATGGAGCATGGGTAAGAATCTGTTCCACAACACATAGGTGAAAGAATAATCATTGTTTTCCAAATCAAACTAAATATGCCTTTAAACCCATTTAACAGAGTGTGGAAAAATCTAATCCCAGTCATATTTGGGGAGCCCAGAATTTGGGGAGCTTTTATGATACCTAGAATGAAAACAAAGACAGAGTCTTGGTCTTTGGTGTCAATGTGATTACTCTTCCTGCCACTAATGCTACTGTTAGGTCACACCCTCTGCCTTTTGTGATGTCTGGTATTCCTGCACCTCCCAGTGGTCTTCTCTACCGGCCCCAGACAGCAAAGCAACTCTGTCCCTCTTTCATCAGGATACTGAGCACTACATCTGAGATGAGAACCTCTCAAATCTCTGGTCCTTTCCCAGTCCTGGAGACACTTACCGTTCTCCTTATATCAAGACACCTTTATGCTTTCTCCCCCTTGCTCTTTTCTCTCTTTTTCTAGAGTGGTTCTTCTCTTCAACCAAAATCTAAGTAAAGATCATCTTCTAAAGGTCTAGCAAATGCAGGGCAAGAAAAAAATATGTCTGGTTCTCTTGATTCTTCTACAATAGCTAAAATAAAACAAGAACAAATTTCCATAAGGACCCTCCACATAGACTGGCAGTTACAGCCATTTGTTAAATATACACTGTACTTGAGCAAAGCACTACATACTTATCCAGTGAAAACTCCTGGAGCTCTTGACCCAAGGCACATAAAAGTGATACTGGAAGTTTTCTCTTTTTCCCCACTCAATTCTTAGAGTTTAAAGGACAAGAATTTTAATTGATACATCCAAAGTACATCAGGCATAGCACTGCTACGAATTTATCCAAGGGATACAGGAGTACTGATGCATAGGGGCACTTGTACCCCAATGTTTATAGCAGCACTCTCAACAATAGCTAAATTATGGAAAGAGCCTAAATGTCCATCAACTGATGAATGGATAAAGAAATTGTGGTTTACATACACAATGGGGTACTACGTGGCAATGAGAAAGAATGAAATACGGCCTTTTGTAGCAACATGGATGGAACTGGAGCGTGTGATGCTAAGTGAAATAAGCCATACAGAGAAAGACAGATACCATATGGTTTCACTCTTATGTGGATCCTGAGAAACTTAACAGAAACCCATGGGGGAGGGGAAGGAAAAAAAAAAAAAAAAGAGGTTAGAGTGGGAGAGAGCCAAAGCATAAGAGACTGTTAAAAACTGAGAACAGGGGCGCCTGGGTGGCGCAGTCAGTTAAGCGTCCGACTTCGGCCAGGTCACGATCTCGCGGTCCGTGAGTTCGAGCCCCGCGTCAGGCTCTGGGCTGATGGCTTGGAGCCTGGAGCCTGCTTCCGATTCTGTGTCTCCCTCTCTCTCTGCTCCTCCACCGTTCATGCTCTGCCTCTCTCTGTCCCAAAAATAAATAAAAAACGTTGAAAAAAAATTAAAAAAAAAAACAAAAAACTGAGAACAAACTGAGGGTTGATGGGGGGTGGGAGGGAGGGGAGGGTGGGTGATGGGTATTGAGGAGGGCACTTTTTGGGATGAGCACTGGGTGTTGTATGGAAACCAATTTGACAATAAATTTCATATATTAAAAAAAAAACAAAGTACATCAGGCATAGTTAAGTCACCTTCATTTTACTTAATTTTTTTTGAATTATTGTTTTTCTCCAATGACATTTTATTAGAAATTAATTAAGTACACTTGAGATTCTGATTTATTTAAAATTAATAACTTCCTTCAATGGTATGACACCTGTATTATATTTTATCTCAATAGTCTGAAATACAAATGAAACCATTCTCTCTACAGTGAGAGAGCCAAGACATCCTCAGAGACGCTGTCAATGCAGTTAGGATGTCTATCAGAAAGGAGATGACATTTGAGGTCAGCCATAGGCATATATCTTAAGTAAGTGACATGTGCCATCTAGCATTTTTAGCTTCCCTGATTTAATCTTTTTTCCCCTTTTTAGTGTCCTTGTCTCTCTGTTGAAGCACTCAAGATACTTTGCTTTACCCAATTCCCCTGCATAACATGTCAAAATTCTCAGGAAATGTCTTAATAAATTCATCCACTCTCAAGTATAAAGGATTGATGTTGTTTAAACTGAAACTACTTCAGGAGTGCCTGCAGTTATTGATTTTTAGGCCTAACGGATAGATAGAGAAGCACTGTGCCTGGGCAAAAGGACTGTTCAACCCCTCAAAACTGACATGTCCAGACCAAAACCAGTTCAAATAAAATGTCTATTTGCATATATTTTGGAAAAGGTCTACTAAAAAGCCTCACCTAGAAAAACTACTTTCACTTTCAAATGAAATTATATATGGAAAAACACTTTTTAAAGTTAATAGTAATAGGATACTGACTGATTTACAAATGCTGTTCTATTAGCTTTACCTGAATTTATAGTTTACTATAGCCTTAGGAGATTAGTGCTACTGTCCCTATTTCACAAATAAGAAAACAGAGGCAATGGGAAGTTAAATAGTTTTCCTAAAGTCAAAAAGCCACAAAGTGGTCCTCTTAATAACCTATAACCTGTCCTTAACATATTCATCAATGTTATTCTCAGAGCTTTGGCATGCAAGATGATGAATGAGAAGGAATGATGGATAACACAACTTTGTATGTTCTGTTATTTATTTCAGGAAAAGCATAAGCAGTATATTATTGTAGCCAATACTTAGTAAGCCTTTCCTATGGCCAAAGTAGGTTCGTGAGAATGAATGCACATCATCTCATTTTTTGCTCCCAACAGTCCTGGAAGTAAGTCCTTCCAGGAAGAAGTATTTCCCACATAATACCCAGTCATTCTCAAACACTGGCAGGGTGTCTATGAATTCAACTCAATTCTACCACTATCTACCTGGAGATAGGATTAGATTCCACAAGTTGAGGGCTCCATCCTACAAGACTGCTCCCTCCACCCCTCCAGATGCCAGTTATAAGCCCAGGTTGTAATCTATGCTTCTGGACAACAGGGTACAGATTGGGGGTTCTGAGGATCCCCTCCAACTCAAGATGCAATAGCCAGGCAAGGTTGTTACCCCTATTTCTGATCAACTGGTTATATATCAAAGGTTTCCACAATATTCTTGGGTTCAAGTGGCTCAAGTGGCTCATAGACCTCAGGAAAACATTTTATTGACTAGATTAGTATAACAGCTAAATGGAAGAATTGTATTGGGCAAAGTATGGGAAAAGGGCATAGAGCTTCCATGCCCTTTCCAAGGCACACCACTTTCTCCACATCTCCATGTGTTCACCAACCTGGAAGCTCATCAAACTCTGTCCTTTTAGGTTTTTACGAAGGCTGCTACCTACTCCTGATTAATTAATACTGGCAATCAGAAATTAGTTCAACCTCTAGCTCCTCTACCCTTCCAGAACCTGGGGGTTTGGGAATGAAAGTTTCATCACTCTAATCATTTTATTGCATTTCCATTGACAACTAGCCCCAATCTTTAGGTACTTTCCAAAAGTCCCCTCGTTAACACAACAAAACACAGTTTATCATTCTCAATACTGAGGAAATTCTAAGCTTTTTCAGAGCTGTGAGCCAGGAACCAGGAAGAAGACCAAATACATATTTCCTATTAAGTCACAATATCACAATTGCCCCTGGTGTTATAGCAATTTATGCTCAGACTGTAAAATTTCCTAGGTAATTTGCCTCCTGCCTACCCTATGTTCCTGCTACAATAAGCCAAATGTTCAAAATCAGGTCTATGTCCTCTCACTCAGACTTGATTATCACCTAGCTTCTTTACATATCATAATACAAAACAATCACATCCATGCATCTAAACCAATTCTTACCCTGAGATTAGACCGTCAGAGAAAAAGACTTTCTTGGTCATTCTGGCAGCAGCATTTGCCATTATTTGTCAATTAGCTTAAAGAATTATAGTAGGCTTTATTTTTTAATTTACTTATTTAAATTCAAATTAGTTAACATACAGTGTTGTATTGGTTTCAGGAGTAGAACCTGAAGTAGTGATTCACTACTTACATATAACACCCAGTGCTCATCCCAATATGTACTGCCCTTAGTGCCCATCACCCATTTAGCCCATCCCCCCATGCAACTCCTCTCCAGCAATCCTCAGTCTGTTCTCTGTATTTAAGAGACTCTTATGGTTTGCCTCTCTCTGTGTTTTTATCTTATTTTTCCTTCTCTTTCCCTATGTTCTTATGTTTTGTTTCTTAAATTCCACATTAGTGAAATCATACATTTGTCTTTCTCTGACTGACTTATTTTGCTTAGCATAATATATTCTAGTTCCATCCCCATTGTTGCAAATGGCAAGATTTCATTCTTTTTGATCACCAAGTAATATTCCATTGTATGTGTATGTATATATATTTACATATATATTGCATGTATACAATACACTGCTATAACACTGGGGTGCATGTGCCCATTCAAATCAGCATTTTTGTATCCTTTGGATAAATACCTAGTAGTGCAATTGCAGGGTCCTAGGGTAGTTTTTCATTTTTTGAAAAACTTCCATAACGTTTTTCAGAGTGGCTGCACCAGTTTGCATTCCTACCAATAGTACAAAAGTGTTCCCCTTTCTCAGCATCCTCAAGAATATCTGTTGCTTCCTGCGTTGTTAATTTTAGCCACTCTGACCTGTGTGAAGTGATATCTCATTGTGGCTTTCATTTGTATTTCCCTGATGACGAGTGATGTTGAGCTTCTTTTCATGTGTCGGTTAGCCATTTGGATCTCTTCTATGGAAAAGTGTTCATGTCTTTTGACCATTTCTTCACTGAATTATTTGTTTTTTGGGTGTTGAGTTTGATAAGCTCTTTATAGATTTTGGATACTAACCCATTTTCCAATATGTCATTTGCAAATATCTTCTCCCATTCCATCAGTTGCCTTTTAGTTTTGATGATTGTTTCCTTTGATGTGCAGAAGCTTTTTATTTTGATGAGGTCCCAATAGTTCAGTTTTGCTTTTCTTTCCCTCACCTCTGGAGACATGTCTAGTAAGAAGTTGCTGCAGTAGGGGTCAAAGAGGTTGCTGCCTGTTTTCCTATAGGATTTTGATGGGAGTGTGATGCCTCCAGCTTTGGTTTTCTTTTTCAACATTACTTTGACTATTCCGGGTCTTTTCTGGTTCCATACAAATTTTAGAATTATTTGTTCTAGCTCTCTAAAGAATGCTGGTGCTATTTTGATTGGGATTGCACTGAATTATGTTGATTGCTTTGAACAGTTATAGACATTTTAACAATATCTGTTCTTCCAATCCATGAGCATGGAATGTTTTTCTATTTCTTTGTGTCTTCTTCAATTTCTTTCATAAGCTTTCTATAGTTTTTAGTACACAAATCTTTTACCTCTTTGGTTAGGTTTATTCCTAGGTATCTTATGGGTTTTGGTGCAACTGTAAATGGGATCGATTCCTTGATTTCTCTTTCTGCTGCTTCATCATTGGTGTATAGAAATGCAATGATTTCTGTATGTTGATTTTATATCCTGCAACTTTGCTGAATTCATGTATCAGTTCTACCAATTTTTTGGTGGAGTCTCTTGGGTTTTCCACGTAGAGTATCATGTCATCTGCAAAGAGTAAAAGTTTGACTTCTTTTTTACCAATTCGTATGCTTTTATTTCTTTTATTGTCTGACTGCTGATGCTAGGACTCCTGGTACTGTGTTGAACAACAATGATGAGAGTGGACATCCCTGTCATGTTCCTGACCATAGGGAGAAAGCTCTCAGTTTTTCCCTGTCAAGGATGGTATTAGCTGTAGGTCTTTCATATATGGTCTTTATGATGTTGAGGTATGTTCCTTCTATCCTTACTTTCTTGAGGGCTTTTTTAAGCAAGGATGTGTAGGGACACCTGGGGGGCTCAGTTGGTAAAGCATCCGACTCTTGGTTTCAGCTCAGGTCATGATCTCATGGTTTGTGGGTTCAGATCCTGGGTCCTGGGTCAGGGTCCATGCTGACAGTGTGGAGCCTGTCTGGGATTCTCTCTCTCTCACTCTGCCCCTCCCCCGGCTCATGCATGTGCTCCCTTCTCCTTCTCTTCCTCTCTCTCTCTCTCTCTCTCTCTCTCTCTCAAAATAAATAAAAGACTTAAAGAAAAAAGAAAAGATGTTTTTTGTCAAATGCTTTTTCTGCATCTATTGAAAGCATCATATGGTTCTTATCCTTTCTTTTATTAATGTGGTGTATCACTCTGATTGATTTGCAAATATTGAACCAGCCCTACAGCCCAGGAATAAATCACACTTCATCATGATAAATAATTCTTTTAAGGTACTGTTGAATTTGATTTGCTAGTATCTTGTTGAGAATTTTTGCATCCAGTTTCATCAGGGATATTGGCCTGTAATTCTCCTTTATAGTGGGGTCTTTGTCTGCTTTTGGAATCAAGGTAATGCTGGCTTCATAGAATGAGTTTGCAAGCTTTCCTTCCATTTCTATTTTTTGCAACAGTTTGAGAAGAACAGGTATTGACTCTTCTTTAAATGTCTGGTAGAATTCCCCTGGGAAGCCATTTAGCCCAGGATTCTTATTTGTTGGGAGATTTCTGATAATTGACTCAATTTCTTTGGTGGCTATGGCTATGTCCAAATTTTCTATTTCTTCCCACTTGAGTTTTGGTAGTGTGTGAGTTTCTAGAAAATTGGTCCATTTCTTCCAGATTGTCCAGTTTGTTGGCAAATAATTTTTCATAGTATTCTCTTATAATTGTTTGCATTTCCGTGGTGTTCATTGTGATCTCTTCTCTTTCATTTGTAATTTCATCTACTTGGGTCCTTTCTTTTTTCTTTTTGAGAAGTCTGACTAGAAGTTTATCAATTTTGTTTATTCTTTAAAAAAAACAGCTTTTAGTTTCATGATCTGTTCTGCTGTTTTTGGTTGGTTTGTTTGTTTGTTTCTATATCATTTGTTTCTGCTCTAATCTTTATTATTTCCTTTCTTCTGTGGGGTTAGGCTTTATCTGCTGCTCCTTTCTAGCTCCTTTTGGTGTAGGGTTAGGTTGTCTCTTTGGGACCTTTCTTGCTTCTTGAGATAGGCCTAAACTGCAATGTACTTTCCTCCTAGGACTGCCTTTGCTGCATCCCAAAGGGTTTGGACTGTCGTGTTTTCATTTTCATTTGCTTCCATATATATTTTTTTCTTCTTTAATTTCTTGGTTAACTCAGTCATTCTTTAGTAGGATGTTCTTTAACCTCCATGTATTTTTTCCCACTCGGCACTTTGAATAGGGTCCCCCTACGTATCTGCCATCTTAACCCCTCCCCCAGTCATAGGCTTCTTGAGCTAGCATGCAAGAATTTTACTCAACACTGGCTAAATAGGATATGTAAACTATTATCTCGTTTTATTATTCTGAAAACTCTAATAATTATAGAACATTTCTGATTATTTTTGTACCCCCAAAGTGACTGATCTATAGTACCTAGAAAAAATGTTAGACACATTGAAAATGCTCAGTAAATATTTGAAGCCTTGAATTGTATCAATCACATGAATTTGTATAGGAATTTAAAAATCTTGTTTTGTCCCTTAGAAACATCTATCTTGAGAGAAAACTATTGGTATTCCCTTGAGCTCATGGGTATGTTGGTATGCTTTAGATACCAATAAATTATGTAGTGTTGGCAGTAATTCTTTTTGTGTGTGAGTGCACTAGCAGTATAGATTTTTAATTCTTTACATTGAAAGATAAAATACAGTTCATAAATTTTAAGTATAGCACCACAAACATTTCAAATATAAACGCACAATGCAGTCACTATCTACATTAAGGTATGGTAGAACATTATTTGCATCGTTGGTCATTCCTCATACCCATTCCCAAATATCAGTCACTTCCACAAAGAAAACCACTTAAAATTCTATCACCATAAATTAGTTTTGTCTTTTTAAACTTCATATGAATGGAATTACAGATTATGTACTACTCTGTGTCTAGCTTCTTCCATTATATGTTAGGTTGGTGACATTCATCCATGTTGTTGCATGTAGCAGCAATTTATTCTTTTCTGTTGCTAGATACTATTGCATGTATATATACAAATTATAATAGATAAATATTTAATCATATATGTATAAATACGTTGATGAACAAATGATTGTGTCTAGGTTGAAATGATTGTAATGAGCTATGACCATTGTAGTAAATATGTTCTTAGAAAAAAATTTGCATCTATTTCTTTCAGGTAGGAATAGAATGTCTTTCCTTTTTATAGGTAGAATTGCTGGGTCATAGAGCTTATGAATGTTTGGTATTTGCAGAGAAGCCAACAGTTTTCCAAAGTAATTGGACTAATTTATACGCTTTCCAGCTGTGAGTGAGTACTCTATTTGCCACACACCTTTGCCAATGCTTGATAATAACGTTTTTGTTCTTTTGTGTTGTTATCCTAGCAGGTACATAGAGGTATATTGTTAATGGCCTTTGCCACCTTTTAATATGCTTGAAAATCAACGAGATATCCTCTCTATATATACAATGGAATATTATTCAACCATTAAAAAGAATGAAATCTTGCCATTTGCAACAGCATGGGTGGAGCTTGATAGTATAATGCTAAGTGAAATAAATCAGTCAGAGAAAGAAATACCATATGATTTCACCCATGTGGAATTTAAGAAATGAAATAAATGAGCAAAGGAAAAAATGAGAATGAGAGAGAAAAGCCAAGAAACAGACTCTTAACTATTGAGAACAAACTAATGGTTACCAGAGAGGAGGTGGGTAGGAGAATGGGTTAAATAGGTGATGGGGATTAAGGAGTGCACTTGCCATGATGAGCACTGGGTGATGTATGGAACTGTTGAATCATTATATTGTACACCTAAAACTAATATAACATTGCATGTTAACTATACTGGAATTAATTTTTTTTACAAAAGCATCAAAAAAAGAGAAATATTTTCCTACTCCAAATCCTAAAGACATTCTCCTATGTTATCCTCTAAATATTTTATTTTATTGTCTTATATGAGACATATAAATTGATCATATATACAGTGTGAAATGGGGTCATTTAATTTTTTTATATGGATATCAAATTGATCAATTACCATTTGTTTAAATAGTATGTTCTTTCCCCACTAACCATGTCCTACCAAACTAATTTTTTTTCTAAAAATAAAAAGTAAAAAGTAAGTCAACAATAAATGGTAAGAATTCACTCTTAATATCACATAAAAACTAAATTGCCTTCCTTTAAGTTTCAGGTCTATTGTTAATACCCTGTCTGAAATTTAATACCCTGTAATTTGTTGGAAAAAAATATTAAACATTTAGCTTAATGAACAATAAGGATCCTGGATACAAATGAAGAAGAAATTTGAAGATATAACCAGAAGAGTAAGTTATAAATTGAATCTATCTATAATTATATCTCTCTTTTAAATCACAAAAACTTGGCATTTGTATTTCCCCAAAAAAGAATGAAGGCATTTGTTGTTCAGTTATATTTTTAGGCCACTAGTCAAATGGTGAACCATAAAATAAACAGAATACAGTTTATGAAACAAGATTTCTTTTTTAGAGGGAAAGTTTCACTGCCAATGAATGGTGTTTTCTCTCCCTTAACAACTTACTTTTTGTTCTTTACCAGCATTTGGGAGGGGGAAGGGGAGTGCAGTATTAAAAAACAAAACAAAACAAAACAATACAAAACAAAACTAACTCTCTACATTCCCAAATAAGACATGATTAAGATAAAAACATGTTCTCTGTAAACAAGGTTATTATGGATATGGTAAGATGGTAACCACTTAATTTATGTCAAACATAAATCAGTTTTTAAGAATCATAGCAAACACTTCTATAGCATTTCCCATACATCCACCACTATACAAAATAATTTGTGTATGTACACATTTAATTCTCACAGCAATTCTATGAAGAAAGTAATAATAGTACCTGTATTTTGCAGATGAGGAGACAGGCACAGGAAGGTTAACTATCTTACCAAGGTCACACAGCTAGTAGGTTGGTGGACCCAAGATTTAAACCTCTATGGTCTGGTTCTAATGGGTGTTTTGTTAACTCATATGCTAACCACTTTGTGCCAGTTTGCAAGCATTTTAACAAAATGAGTAACAAGGTTACTAAAAGATGTGTATGTATTTCAAATACATTTATTCTAATTTATTCTATCTCCCTGTTTTTCTTATTGTTCCTCTGTAAAATGGAAAAGATAAAATAGTAACTTCCTCCTACGGCTGCTATGAGGACTAGATGAGTTAATACACAAAGAACACTAAGAAGGATAGATCATATGGGCCATATGAGTAAAGTACACTTAACAGGCATCTATGACCATATAGCAGCAATTAGTACAAACCCCCTATCAGACACCTAATATGTCCCCAGGCCAATATAGGAGGACATCCCTACTTCTACGGCAATCAAAGTCTTTAGTTAATGCTTTGTGGTTTTAGATTTTAGATTTTTTAGATTTTACAAAAAGAGTGTATGTCTCACATTTTATTATTTTATCCAAAATATAGTTGCCATTACCCTCATACTGCTTACTGATATTTTGTTACTTCCTTCAACTTTTCAATATATGATTATAGTGGGAACCAGCAGGTACTATTTATTAGCTTCTTATCTTTCCACTTAACTCCCTATTAGTGGAAGCCTAATTTTATTCAGATAGTCCACCTTACCCACTCATCCATGATTTTCCAAGAAGTTGAACATTCCCAATCCCTGGACTTGGACTGTTTCTGTTTTGTTTGAATTTATGATATAAGAACATTCCCCTGGTATATGTTATTTCTCCAAGCATGGGTATGTGACAATACTTGGTGGACTGATATTTAAGAGTTCAGGCATATTTTTCTGACTCTCCCATGCTGCACATGAAAAAAAAGGGCAAATAGGCCAAAATGCCAAAGGAGCCATTTTACAAACATGAATGAAGAAGGAGTTAGCCTTCCAGTAAACCTAGTTCTGGAGACAGCTTAGCTGATCAACCAAAAGATCCTGGGTATCTGCTGACATCACTTAGTCACTAATCCATACTAAACCTGGAGTACCCACTACCTGTGGATTGCCATATTACATATAATAATAAATTTACTCATGATTTATACTGCTTTTTGTTTGTTTTTTGAGAGAGAGAAAGAAAGAAAGCAAGCAGAGGAGGGTCAGCAAGAGGGTTAGAGGATCCAAAGCAGGCTCTGCGCTGACAGGCTGACAGCAGCAAGCTTGACACAGGGCTTGAACTCACAAACTGCGAGATCATGACCTGAGCCAAAGTCAGATGCTTAACCAACCGAGCCACCCGGGTGCCCCTGATTTAGACTAGTTTAATGCAAGATTTTCTGTTATGTTCAGTTGAAAACTTCTTGCCTAAAACTCATATAAATATATAACCTGTTTAATTTGAAGTGAGGTCTGTGTCCATGAATATCTTACAGATTTTCACTGCTTTCAGTGACTGTATATTATCTACTTTGGAGGTTGTACCCTTTGCAGTTATTTCTTCAAAATATTTGATGTCTGCCATATTTTAAAGAAAACTAAAAGAGAACTAAAAGCTAATTTCAGAAAACTATTCTACTTTTGCATCATATTGACTTCGCTGAGTTGTAAACTTATTGAAAAATATGTCAAGGCATAAAGTCCCATCTGGATAACTTACATATAAATACATTTAAACAACTATGCACCAAATGAAAATATTCTATTTTATTGCCATTATAAAAGAATATGGATTTTCATTCATGCCTTACTCTATTTCCAATAGGGTAGCTAAACAGTATATAATAATTAAACTATTTTGTATATTACAGTATATAACAGCTGAACAATTTTAAATATTGCAAGTTGGAGCTCAAACTATTTTTTAATACTTTCTTTGGCAAATTTATACAGAGAAAAGCTATTGAAAATATACAGTCTGTGAAAACAGCAAGTATTAACTGTCTATGACAATTCTGTAATACTCAATAAGTTACATTTTTTGAGAAGTGTTCAAAGGATTAAATTACAAATGAAATTTTGTGAAGACACTGTAAATATAGAAAGATTACTTTTTTAAAATGAAGTCTGTTAAGAATTATAATGAAAGAAGTTGGGGACAATTAGCATCCTCTAACTTCCATAGGAAGACATCTCTAGAATTTTCTTTATGGCAGAGTGAATTATCTAGTTTAAGTTATGTGGGCAAAGACATTGGCATTAACTGGACAAAAATTCTAAAAAAGCCAATGTGAGAGTCAAAATAGTAACTGACCCTATAAACAACTAACACCTAACACCAAATTCATTGCATTAATCTGTTATAAAATTTCGGATGTTGATTTATATGTAATCTAGGTTTACTAAACTTGAATAAACTAGTATTCATTCCAAACTCCATATAGCATATCAAATATCCAAGAGTAACCATTAGCAGTGACCCATCATAGCTTACAAGATTTTAAATATACAAAGACACAATAGAAAAAACTTTGCCAATAACTCCAGGATTGATTATAACTCTTGTGCATATTTACCATGGGGAAAACATCACAATTACATATCACATATGTATTTTCATATATATACAGGTCATATGTATTTTTGTATATCCATATATATTCATATCAATCCATACATATGTATTTATATCATTTTCTATGTTATATACACATATGCAGAAATTATACACATTAGAACTATAAAAGACTAGGTTCTATTTCCCCCCTTTGAATTAATTTAGATATCTAGAAAAATCCTATAAAAAATTAAGCTATAATTTTTTTAAAGTAAAAGAAAGTATGGCTTAGAAAATAGTATCTTTCAGTCTATGAAATTCAAGCTATAATTTTTTTTAAAGTAAAAGAAAGTATGGCTTAGAAAATAGTATCTTTCAGTCTATGAAATTCAAGCATCTTCTGAAATAACTATCATCTTCAGATGGATGATTTCGTGACTTCTCCAGAAACTAAATTAGAGCCTTGGTGAAAATGAGCAACCTCACACACAAAGCCTATCAGAGTTACACTGTCTTTTCATAAACATAAGTAAAGAATGCCACCCTAGGGGCACCCTGGGTGGCTCAGTCTGTTAAGCGCCGACTTCGGCTCAGGTCATGATCTCACACTTCATGAGTTCAAGCCCCACATTGGGCTCTGTGCTGACAGCTCAGAGCCTGGAGGCTGCTTTGGATTCTGTGTCTCCCTTTCTCTCTGCCCCTCCCCCACTCACTGTCTGTCTGTCTCTCTCTCAAAAATAAGTAAATATTTGTAAATGATATATCTGATAAAGGATTAATATCCAAAATATATAAAGCACTCATAAACTCAACACCAAAATAAATAAATAAACAAACAGACAACCTAAATAATCCAATTAAGAATGGGCAGAGGACCTGAATAAACATTTTTCCAAAGACATACAGATGGCCAACAGACACATGAAAAGATGCTCATCGTCACTAATCATCAAGGAATTGCAAATGAAAACCACAATGAGATGCCACTTCACACCTGCTAGAATGGCTATTTCAAAAAGATAAGAAACAGCAAGTGTTGGCAAGGATGTGGAGAAAAGGGAAATCTCCAGTACTGTTGGTATGAATGCAAATTGGTGGTGACACTGTGGAAAACAGTATGGAGTTTCCTGAAAAACTTAAAAATAGATAATCCAGTAATTCCACTATTGAGTATTTACCCCCCCCCAAAAGAGAAAACACTAATTTGAAAAGATATATGCACCCTATGTTTGTTGTAGCATTATTTATAATAGCCAAGATATGGAAGCAATCCAAGTGTTCATTGGTAGATGAATGGGTAAACAAGATGTGGGGTGTGTGTGTGTATGTATGTATACACACAATTTTTTAATGGTATCCCTTCATTTTGTGTGTTTCAAGTTTTTTTTGTGTGATTCAAGAAATAAAATACATTGATTTCTATATCATGAAATCATATCTGGCAAACTTCCTAAACTTTCTTATTAATTCTAATTATTTACCCATATATAACATTCCCTGTAGGTAGACATACCTTATCAAAAGGCCACTTGCAGTCTTAACTTTTTGTCAATGTTTTATATGAACGGATGTTGAATTTTACAAATGTTATTTTTTAATCTGAGATAATCATATGATACTTCTTTATTCTCTTATTTTGGAAATTTCAGTAATGGATCTTTGTTCAATGTTAAACCAGCTTGTCTTTTTGGAATACCTGCTTTCTTTCTCTACACACATATATACTTGCACATAACATACTATATACACACATACATAACTTGCTCTCTCTCTACACATACATACACACACACACACACACACACACACACACACACACATCCCATGTACATTACTCCTGGATTTGTTTGTTTCTTTATTTACAATGTTTTCATCTACCTTCTTGTGTGAGATAGTCCTATGATTTTCCTTCTTTTATATTCTTGTCAGGCTCTGATATCAAGATTATTCTGATTACATAAAATGCATTGAAGAATATTTGTTTTTTCTATTCTCTGGAAGAGACTGTACAAGACTTTAAATATTTGGTAGATTTCATTGTTTAGGCTTTATCAACATTGACTTGTAAAAGTTGTGTTTATAATTATGGAATATATTATAGATTTAAATTCTTTAATATTATGATACTATTTCAATTTTTTATCTCTTTTATCAGTTTTATTAGAATGCATTTTTAGCAATTTATATACATTATCAAAATTTTCAAGTTTATAGTTATAAAGCTGCCCTGTTTCTTTTAATTCTTTTTTTTTAACTTTTAAATTTTTAAATGTTTATTTCCACACCATCAGCGCCGAGCCTGACATGGGGCTCAATCCTGTGAACAGCGAGATCATGACCTGAGCCAAAGTTGGACACTCAACTGACTGAGCCACCCAAGCGCCCCAGGCTGCTCTGTTTCTAATACCCTCTTTTGCTCTTTTTAATATCCACAAGATCTGCAAGGATATCTTTTTTTGCATTCCTGATATTAGCTATTTGTGCTTTAGTTCTCTCTCTCAGTAATAGTATCACTTTGGGATTTATTAATACTTTTTATGTTCATTTTTGTTTAATTAATTTCTACTCTTATCTTTCTTATTTTCTTCTCCTACAGCCTTTGGTGTAATTTACTATGCCTTTTCTTCTCTCACTGATTGCTTATTAGTCTTACTTTTTATCTAACATATTATTTTAAAACTAAATATTTCCCTCTAAGTAGTGCTTTCGTTACACCCCACAAGTTGTATTAGGTATTATTTTATTATTTTATTATTTTAATATCATTTACTTTCATATGTTATCTGGTTTCCATTGTGATTCCTTTTGGGCCCTACCAATTATTTGGAAATATGTTTCTTAATTTCCAAACATGGAGATTTCCTAATTATTTTTTGTTATTAATTGCTATCATAATGACAATGTGGCAATTAATACTAAGTATGATTTTAATTTTTTAAATTAAAATTGACATTGACCAATGCTTTATACCCTTCAGTTGACCAATGCTTTTAAATATTCTATATTTTATTCTTTGTCTGATAGATCCAAAAGCAGGAGTCCTTACCAGTCTTTTTCTATTGTCCACCATTTCTGTTTATCTTCTTTTGTGCTGTCATATCTTCTCAGTTTCCAAATTCTGTTTTGTGATAAACAAGTTCTTTATTTGTAAGATTGTGGAAATGATATTTTCAGGGCTAAGATAATGTTATTTTCCTCTAGAAAGAATTTATTTTTGCTTCATCCAGGTATCTGGGGTCACTAGCAACCTGGAGTCTCTTCAATCTAGTTTCCATGAATTCAGTTAAATCTAAACTGAGACATCTGAGAGAACTTCTTCATCCTCACTGCTATGATGCAGTCCCTTCTAGAGTCATTCAAAGCAGAGAGTTTTGCAACTCCTCTTTCTGGGGCCTCTGGACACCAAGTGTTCTGTGAGGCTGCCACGGGTAGTTCTTCTTCTCACACCCCCACTCCCACAACCCCCAGCAAAGAACCCAGAGGAAAGGGTCCCAAATGCCTGCCTCACCTTTCTGGGCCTCTATTTTTCCCTGTTCCCGACCCATTCATTCTGTGCTATCCCATTTGTTTTACAATGCCTTTAAAAAGTTTTTAATTGAAATATATTTGACATATAACATTGTGAAGTTTAGAGTATACAACATATATGATGTGTTAATATTGCAATATGTTTGCCACTGTAGAATCAGCTAACACTTCTATCATAATTGTGTGTGTGTGTGTGTGTGTGTGTGTGTGTGTGTATGTGTGTGTAGGGAGTAATTAATATCTAGTCTCTTAACAAGTTTGATGTTTTTAATACAATACCATTGTCTATAATCACTATGTTCTTTATTAGATCTCCAGGATTTATTTATCTACTAGCTGCAAGTTTGTACCCTTGAATATCCCTTTTATTCCCCCACACCTCAGTCTCTGGTAACCAGTATTCTACTGTCTGTTTTTACAAGTTTGTGACTTTTTCAGATTCCACATATAAATGGTATCATACAGTATTTGCCTTTATCTGATTTATCTCACTTAGCACAATGTCCTCAAAGTCCTTCCATGTTGTTACAAATGGCAGGATTTCCTTCTTTTTTTTTTTTAATTTTTTTAACGTTTATTTATTTTTTGAGACAGAGAGAGACAGAGCATTAATCGGGGAGGGGCAGAGAGAGAGGGAGACACAGAATCGGAAGCAGGCTCCAGGCTCTGAGCCATCAGCCCAGAGCCCGATGCGGGGCTCGAACTCACGGACCGCGAGATCGTGACCTGAGCTGAAGTCAGACGCTTAACCGACTGAGCCACCCAGGCACCCCACCTTCTTTTTTTTAATTGAAGTATGTATGATTGACATACATTATATTAGATTCAGGCGTAAAACATAGTGATTTAACATTTATATACATTATGAAATGATCAACATAAGTGTAATTACTAATTACTATTTATCACCATATAAGTTAATATAATATTATTATCTATAATCTGCATGCTATACATTGCCTTTCCAGGGCTTATTTTATTTTTTTCATTTATTAGAAATTTTATTATATATATATATATATATACACATATATATATATACACACACACATATATATATGTACACACATATATATACACACACACACACACACATATATATATATATATATATATATATATATATATATATATATAATTTATTGTCAAGTTAGCCAACATACAGTATATATACAGTGTGCTCTTGGTTTGGGGGGTAGATTCTCGTGATTCATCACTTTCATACAATACCCAGTGCTCATCCCAACAAGTGCCCTCCTCAATGCCCATCACCCATTTCTCCCCTCCCCCAAACTTCCATCAACCTTCAGTTTGTTCTCTGTTTTAAGAGTCTCTTACAGTTTACCTCCCTCTCTGTTTGAAACTATTTTTCCCCTTCCCTTCCCCCATAGTCTTATGTTAAGTTTCTCAAGTTCCACATATGGGTGAAAACATATGATATCTGCCTTTTTCTGACTTATTTCACTTAGCATAATACCCTCCAGTTCCATCCACGTTGTTGCAAATGGCAAGATTTCATTCTTTTTCATTGCTGAGTTTTCCATACACACACCACATCCTCTTTATTCATTCATCAGTTGATGGACATTTGGGTTCTTTCCATAATTTGGCTATTGTTGAAAGCACTGCTATAAGCATTGGGGTACATGTGCCCCTGTGAATCAGCACTCCTGTATCCTTTGGATAAAATCCTAGTAGTGCTATTTCTGGGTCATAGGGTAGTTCTATTTTAAATTTTTTTAAGACTCTCCACACTGTTTTCCAGAGTGGCTGCACCAGTTTGCATTTCCAACAACAGTGCAAGAGGGTTCCCATTTCTCTACATCCTTGACAACATCTGTTGTTTCCTGGGTTGTTAATTTTAGCCACTCTGGTGTGAGGTGGTATTTAAATGTGGTTTTGATTTGTATTTCCCTGATGATGAATGATGTTCAGTGTCTTTTCATGTGTCTGTTAGCCATCTGGATGTCTTCTTTGGAAAAGTGTCTATTCATGTCTTCTGCCCATTTCTTCACTGAATTATTTGTTTTTCAGGTGTTGAGTTTGGTAAGTGCTTTATAGATTTTGGATACTAGCCCTTTATCCGATATGTCATTTGCAAGTATCTTCTTCCATTCTGTCGGTTGCCTTTTAGTTTTGCTAATTGTTTCCTTTGCAGTGCAGAAGCTTTTTACCTTCATGAGGTCCCAATAGCTCATTTTTTATTTCCCTTGCCTTTGGAGACATTTTGAGCAAGAAATTGCTGCGACTGAGGTCAAAGAAGTTGTTACCTGTTTTCTCCTCTAGGATTTTGATGGTTTCTTATCTCACATTTAGCTCTTTCACCCATTTTGACTTTATTTTTGTGTATGGTGTAAGAAAGTGGTCCAGGTTCATTCTTCTACATGTTGCTGTCCAGTTCTCCCAGAACCATTTGCAAAAGAGACCATCTTTTTTCCATTGGATACTCTTTCCTGCTTTGTCAAATATTAGTTGGCCATACATTTGTGAGTCCAATTCTGGGTTCTCTATTCTATTCCATTGGTCTATGTGTCTGTTCTTATACCAGTACCATACTGTCTTGATTATTACAGCCTTCTAGTAGAGGCTAAAGTCCAGGATTGTAATGCTTTGGTTTTCTTTTTCAACATTACTTTGGCCATTCCGGGTCTTTTGTGGTTCCACACAGATTTTAGGATTATTTGTTCTAGCTTTGAGAAGAATGCCAGTGTAATTTTGATTGAGATTACATTGAATATGTAGATTGCTTTTGGTAGTATTGACATTTTAACAATATTTGTTCTTCCAATCCATGAGCATGGAATGCTTTTCCATTTCTTTGTGTCTTCTTCAATTTCCTTCATAAGTTTTCTATAGTTTTCAGCATATAGATCTTTTACATCTTTGGTTAGGTTTATTCCTAGGTATTTTAACATTCTTGGTGCAATTCTAAATGGGATCAATTTCTTGATTTCTCTTCCTGTTGCTTCACTATTAATGTATAAGAATGCAACTGATTTCTGTACATTGATTTTGTATCCTGCGACTTTGCTGAATTCATGTATCAGTTCTAGCAGACTTTTGGTGGAGTCTATCCAGTTTTCCACATATAATATCATGTCAACTGCAAAAAGTGAAAGCTTGACTTCATCTTTGCCAATTTTGATGCCTTTGATTTCCTTTTGTTGTCTGATTGCTGATGCTAGTACTTCCAACACTACGTTAAATAACAGTGGTGAGAGTGGACATCCCTGTCGTGTTCCTGATCTCAGGGGGAAATCTCTGTTTTTCCCCATTGAGGATGATATTAGCTGTGGGATTTTCATATATGGCTTTTATGATGTTAAAATATGTTCCTTCTATCCAGACTTTCTTGAGGGTTTTTATTCAGAAAAGATGCTATATTTTGTCAAATACTTTTTCTGCATCTATTGACAAGATCATATGGTTCTTATCCTTTCCTCTATTAATGTAATGTATCACAATGATTGGTTTGCAAATATTGAACCAGCCCTACAGCCCAAGAATCAATCACAAACATAAGCATTCTTATTGATAGGAATACTGTAATTGCAGGGGACTTTAACACTCCACTTACAACAATGGACAGATCATCTGGGCAAAAAATCCATAAAGAAACAATGGCCTTGAATGATACACTGGACCAGATGGACTTGACAGATATATTCAGAACTTTTCATCCAAAAGCAGCAGAATACACATTCTTTTCGATTGCACATCGAACATTCTCCAAGATAGATCACATACTGGGTCACAAAACAACCCTCAATAAAAATAAAAGAATTGAAATCATACCATGCATATTTTCTGATCACAATGCTATGATACTTGAAATCAACCACAAGAAAAAATTTGGAAAGCCTCCAAATGCGTGGAGGTTAAAGAACATCCTACTAAAGAATAAATGGGTCAACCAGGCAATTAAATAAGAAATTAAAAAATATATGGAAGCAAATGAAAATGAAAACACGATAGTCCAAACCCTTTGGGATGCAGCAAAGGCAGTCCTAGGAGGAAAATACATTGCAATCCAGGTCTATCTCAAGAAACAAGAAAAATCCCAAATACAAAATCTAGTGGCTTACTTATTTTAAAACTGAAAGTTTGTACTCTTGGTCCATTTCATCATCCTCCCCCTTCTCTGGCAACCATCAATCAGCTCTCTGTATGTGATTCTGGTTTTATTTTGTTTGTTCATTTGTTGTTGTTGTTGTTTTTAGATTCCATATATAAGTGAAATTATATGGTACTTGTCTTCCTCTGACTTATTTCACTTAGCACAATACCTTTAAGATCCATCCACCTTGTTTCAAATGGCAAGATTTAGTTCTTTTTATGGCTGAGTAATAATTCAGTGTATGTGTGTGTGCATGTGTGTGTGTGTGTGTGTGTGTGTGTGTATTGTCTTCTAATGATAGACACTTAGGTTGCTTTCATATCTTGGCTATGGTCACTAATGCTGAAATGAACATGGAGGTACATATACCTTTTGAATTAGTGTTTTTGTTTTCTTTGGATAAATACCTAGAAGTAGAATAGCTGGATTGTACTGTAGTTCTATTTTTAATGTTTTGAGGAAACTCCATACTATTTTCCATAGGGGCTGCACCAATTTACATTCACACCAATGGTGCATGAGTGTTCCCTTTTCTCCACATCCTCACCAACACCTGTTACTTATTTTTTAAATAATAGTCATTCTAACATGTGTGAGGTGATATCATTGAAGTTTTGATCTGCATTTCCTTCCCTGATGATTTGTAATACTGAACACCCTTTCATGTACCTGTTAGCCATCTGTATGTCTTCTTTAAAAAATGTCTATAGTTCCTCTTCCAATTTTTTAATCAGATTGTTTAGGGGTGTTTGTTGTTCTTGTTACTGAGTTCTGTCAGTTCTTTATGTATTTTGGATATTAAATCCTTATTCAATATACGGTTTGCAAGTATTTTCTCCCACTCTGTAGGCTGCCTTTCATTTTGTTGATGGTTTTTTCTTGCTGTGCAGAAGCTTTTAAGTTTGATGTAGTCCCACTTGTTGATTCTTGCTTTTGTGGTATGCTTTTGGTGTTATATCCAAAAAATCATTGCCAAGACCAATGCCAAGGAATTTCTTCTCTATGTTTTCTTGTAGGAGTTTTAGAGTAACAGGTCTTATGTTTAAGCTGAAATAGTGCTTAGATAATCATTTTCTCCATATTTATTTGTTTTCTTTGTGAGGGGCTGGTCTGAATTGTGACAGACAGTTGTTACCACCAAAGGTCACACTGAAATTCAGTCTTTAATTTTTTTTCCAATTTTAGAGCTGTAAAAGTTAACTTACCTCTTATCATTACCTTATAAAAATAAAGTGATGTTGATAAAGGAAGGCATTTGAACCCACCATGAAGTCCACTATAATTCTAATGTAGCACTAAATGATTTAGTCTGGGTATTATTCAGATGCTAAATATAATCCATGGCTGGGACATCTATATTGCTAAAGTTTTACATCTCTTGTTCTTACTAAAAACCCAGCCTACCAAATGAGTAAAGATAATTCCGCTTTACAGATTTTCTACTGTAATTATTGTTAAGAACTATAATCATTAAGTATAATTAGCATCAAGTAGAGTTTTACACAACAGTAAATGGTAGCATAATTACAGATTCAGGCTGTCTGTGCCACTACAAAATTAAGTTAAAAATTTCAAGCAATCTGTATTGTAGTTTATACATATTCATAAGCATACACTATATTGCCTATAAACCCAAGTGAGATTGTAAAGTCCATATAAGAGGTCTAAATCTAACTACTTTTATTTCCTCTGAGATATCAAACTCTTTTGAATTTCACTTGTTATGAGTCACATTCTACTTCTTATAATATGTCATAGACACCATTAAATTTAAGAAAGACAAGAACACAGAAAATAACAGTTTACCTTGCAAATAAGTTTATGTTTACAGTGTTTCATAAGAACATTTTTATTTGTTCCTAGATCTTTCCCACAAAACAATAAAAGCTCACCAAAAACAATAAAAAGAATGAAAAACAGAGAAGATAATCCATATTCAATAAACGCTCTCAATTCCAGACAATGAAGTTCACTTGCCAAACACCAGCAATCTGGATCAAGAAGGGAAGTGATAGGAGTGAACTGGTGCCTACTGGAGCTCTAGCAAGTACAGAATCCCCCTGCCCCCATACCTCAGTCTAGAAAAGCTTAAGCTATGACTCTATGACACTGAAATCTAAAGGATGGGTGGGCAGCAGGAGAAGAAGTGGTGGTCTTGTAAGATTTAATTCCTTTAAATATTCATACAATATCATTAAACATCAGGGATCGAATCATGCTGTCTCATTATTTCTATTACTTATCCCTTACATTTTCAGTAGAATAAAAATCACCAGACATGAATTAGCAATTAGGAGGAAGACTGGGCAACAATTACCAGATTAAAATACAGTTAGCCGATGCCCTAGGGACCTTGTTCTGAGCCATATCATCCACCTAGAAAAAGTGATATGCCCCAGTTAAAAAATGTAATGAAATGACAGATTTGATGAAAGTCTCTTCAAGGTCACAAACGGTAACTCGCATGTAGTCATAGATCTCACCTTTCCCCATATCTCCTCTCTTGCTCTCATTCTGGTATTCCAGACATCAATTCCATTTGAGGATAAGACATAATTAGAAAGAAACCAATATGGAACATGCATTAACTTGGAGGGGAGAACAAGAAGAGGCAGGTGGCGGATACAAACCAAATGAAAATTTACCCATTGAAACATGTGAAAAGTCAAACAAAGAGTTCCTATTCTCTCAAAGAAATTATAGCTCTGAACTCTTTCTTTAAAAACAAAAAAAATTAAAGATCAAGGAGCAGGTTCAACATTCAAAGAAAAGACTACTGAAAGAAGTGAAAAGAGAGCTTATAAGCTCAAAACAGAAAAGTAAAAGAAAAATAACACAAAAGAGACAAAAGCTAGATTATAATCCAAATGCGCACACACACACACACACACACACACACACACAGTCAGGAATATAATGAACACAATTCTGCAATTCACAGAAAACAACATGAAAAATAAAAGTGACTTAAAATTGAGTATAGAGGAGTACCTGGGTGGCTCAGTTGGCTAAGCAACTGACTTTTTGGCTCAGGTTATGATCTCGTGGTTCATGGGTTCGAGCCCCGTGTTGGGCTCTGTGCTGACAGCTCAGAAACTGAAGCCTGCTTCAGATTCTGTGTCTCCCTTTCTCTCTGACCCTCCCTCCCCTGCTTGAGCTCCCTCTCTCTCTGTCTCTCAAAAATAAATAAAACATTTAAAAATTTTTAGTCAAATTGAATATAGAGATAATAGACATGGGACACAGGTAAAGAGATCTAACAAATGCATTATTGATATGTTTTCTGGAAAAACAAAAAGAACTGAACTACTAGAATAGAAAAAAAAAGCCTAAAATCTAAAATAGAAGAAAACAATCCTGAAACGATGGCTTTAGTCTACAAACAAAGAAGTATATCATGTTCCAGGATAAATCAATACAATAAGGTCAGCATTGAAACATAACTGCGGGAAGTTACTGAACTATAAGGAGCAAAGAATCATACAGATATCCAGGTAGGAAAACAAAAATTCACATGCTAGGTTGGCCTCAGTCTATCTATAGAAGCACTCTTATTAGGAGATAGTGTAACAGTACAGTAAAATTTTGAAAGGAAAAAAGATGATGCTAGAATTTTTTACCTAGTCAAGTATTATTAACCAGTATGTTTTAATCTGTAGACCTTATTTGGATATCTCCAGTTGTCCCAATATCATGGTTTAATTGCAAAAGAAAATCCCAGATCATGTTTTATATTTCATTGCCATTAGTCTTTTTTATCTAGAACAGTTCCATCATCTGTTCTTGCATTCTTCATACTGACAGTTTTTAAGACAAAGTCTCATAAATTGGTGTTGGTTCCCAAACTGGCTCCCATACATGAAGGGCAAGGAGAGAACCAAGAGGCAAGCTGCTTCAGACTGGTAGATGGCAGATTTAACAAGCAAAGGAACTTCATAAGAGGCTTGGCTTGGGCTGCCACAATACCAGTAGATCTCTGTTCCAGCCTGCCAGAATCTTAAAAGTTTATACAAAGGCCTTAACTGAGTTCAGTCATGTACACTGTCCATATGGTTTCAACAGCACCTTACTCTTTCAAGGTCATGTCCTTGAAACAGCTCCTAGTGGGGAATGGTGGGCAGAACGTACATTCTAAGGACAGGGAAGAGAGTAGGGACCTCCAATTGCCCAGGTCTAGCTCAAAGGTCAACTGGTGGTCACATCCTCTATGTGACTTCCTCCAACAATTGGGAATGTGTCCTTAAAATTATACTCAGGCTATGTATATTTGACAGGAATACCACAGACACCACCCTAACCAAGTGATCAAATTAAAGTCCCAGTAATGGGACAAATTGACATGTTCCTTTTCATATAATGAATGGAGAATAATAAGCCCAAATTTTAAAGTCTTAATACATCTGATATAAAATATAAATATATTCCTGATTATGTTTTTTTTTAATTTTTTATTTTTTTTTTTAATTTTTGAGAGAGGAGGAGAGACAGAGTGTGAGCTAGGGGAGGAGCACAGAGAGAGGGAGACACAGAATCTGAAGCAGGCTCTAGGCTCTGAGCTGTCAGCACAGAGCCTGATGTGGGACTTGAATTTACAAACTGTGAAATCATGACTTGAGCCAAAGTCAGATGTTTAACCAGACTCAGCCACCCGTATGCCCCATGATTATACTTTTTTCTTAAATAAAGAAGTATACACAGTGAAAGTGAACTCCCTGTCATACTATCATCCCAACCCCCCAAGTTTCTTTCTTTCCTCAATGGAAAATGCTGTTAATGGTTTGTGGATATTTGTCAGACCTCTTTCTGTTATTTTACATATGTTTAAAATATATATTTAGACTGTATGTTTTTTAGGGGGGGTGAAGTTATTTAAATATAATCATCCTATATATTTTGTCTTGCAGTTCAGTTTGTTCATTTAATATATTTTAGACCATTTTTATGACTACTCACAGATGCCTCTTTTTTTATCTGATGATTAATATTCCATTAATTATATAAAACATTATATAATTATCCTTGTATTGATGGACATTTAGGTTGTTTCCAATTTTTTAGCATTTCACACAATGCTATAATAAGCATTTTTGTATATATCTCTTCATTGAACACATATTTCTTCATGGAACACATATTTCCATTAATAGATATCTAGGAATGAAAAACCTAAAAAGTATGACGTTTTGACTTTTTTGATAAATCATGCCACAATAATCCCCTAAATCGACTAACCACTTTGTTTTTACTAACTGTATCAGGAGAATCTGTTTCCTTCACATCTTTGCCAATATTTCATATTAACAACAATTTTTAATATTTGCTAATCTATTGCAAAAAAATCTTATTGATGAACAGACAGGCTGTGTATCTTTTCATATATTTATTGGTCATTTTTATAATCCTTCTGTGGATTATTTATTTGTATCCTTTGTACACTTTTATTGTGTACATTTTTTTATTTATTTGTAAGTTGCTCTTTATGTTTCATTGCATATTAATCATATATAACACTTAGCTTGCCAATATGTGTTCTCCCCAGTGTTGACTGCCTTTTATTCAATTGCATTTTACACTAGATCACTGAAAGAAACAAAAAATCAAAAGTCCCATTGTCTTGATTTTATCCACAGGAAATCTAAGACCTACAGAGAGAGGTATATTAATTTACTCTATGTCATACAACTAAGAACTTAGTTTTATCGGAGGATACCAAAATAAGCATAAGATAGTGGGGGGAAAAGTTTAGAATTTATACTTTTGTCAAAAGATCTGGGCTGGATCCCAATCTGATCAAATAACAGACTGCTCTTGCATCTATTATTGCAAGGCCTTTAAACCCCCTGAAAAACAATTGAACTTGGAATCCAAAAGCATGGGTTCAAGCCTTGACTCTACCAACTAATAGCTGTGTGCAGTTGTTGCAAATAAAATTCTTCATCTGTAAAGTGAGACTACAAAGAGAAGACCTATGTATTTCAAATCGGTGATGTGAGAACCAAATGTCATAAATGTGAAAGAGATTGATCCCCTTAAAATATTACACAAATACAAGCAAACCCACAATGATTTTGGGTAATGCAAGGTAACTCCTTACCCCAAAAATAAACCATTAACTATTTCTCAGTTACTAATTCTAGTGAAATAAAGAAAACAATGTTTTGATAATATATATAAGATGATGGAGATTTCTGTTGTACAGATTCTAATTCTTCTCTATCATTAATCTTCACAAATCCAACATTAGTTTTTCAACAGGCCACACACCCTTCAAGCTACTCCAAATTTCTACCATTTCTTATTATTTCCTTTATATTGAATTTCAATTTACTTGGTTTAGAACTTGAAATTTAAGAGCTCAAATCTATTTTTACTGCCTAAGACAGGAAAATGTTAAAGACAACTTTATGGCATTGATAATTCAACTTTGAATCATCTCATGAAAAGAAGTGCCTCAAATTATAGAAGTTAATCATTATTTTATATGAACTATAAACACAGCTACTGGCATAAGCAGATTGTCATGAAATCTATCATAATTGACTAAGGATTTACTTTTAGGTGATTTGAGCCCATTTAAAAATACTTTTCAATTTAATCATTTCATCTCCTCAGAAAAAGACATGTAAATGAACTCATTATTACTGAGTATATGCAAGGTCATCCAGTGCCTTTCTACAGAAAAATTATGAGGAAAAGAAGACCATTAATAGAGTATCTATCACTTTGTTGAAACTGTAGGTTGAAATTCACTCTCACATATATCCCATTTCTTTTAGCTTCAGAACAATGTGTATTAATAGAGGCTAAGGATTTCCTTATCAGCATTAACACAGTTGCTGAAAATAATTCAAATGCACTAATATTCAGAAGAATTTTTTAAATGCAAGGGTTTCTTCTTTTATAACAGAAAAAAAATGTATTTCTTATACACCTGGGATATTTTCATGCTAATAGTTTACTGACAAATATGAATGGTAAAGGTGATAGGTTATTAATTGCAATTAGCCAAATGTAAATAACCTGTATATCCTTAATTTTAGTGTAGCAACATTTAAAAGATGAAAACAATTTGGTACAACGTATATGTCTAGGAAACTGTGTATCATAGACTAAACAAGGAAAGGAACATGCACTAACTTATTTAGAAACATATTTAAAAGCTCCCAAGGGTGCAAAATCCCTGCTTTCCTTATTAGGGATCTCAGAAAAATACATAAATAAAACACTGCATAAATTAAAACAAACATTTAAGTCCTATAGTTTAATGATTCCCTTGGTACATATTTGCTGATTCTTACTCTTTGATAATAACCTTCTATAATTTAACCATATTTAGCCTTTTCACATAATTCAGGCCATGATTCTTCTGAACATCAGTATTTAAATACATATTGAGGTTCCATTTTATTTTACTATTTATTTTAAAGTTTATTTATTTTGAGAGAGAGACAGAGGGAGAGCAAGCAGGGGAGGCGCGGAGAGAGGGAGAGACAATCCCAAGCAGGCTCTGCTCTGTCAGTGCAAAGCCTGATGTGGGGCTCAATCTCACAACTGTGAGATCGTGACCTGAGCCAAGATGGAGAGTCAGAAGCTCAACCAGCTGAGCCACACAGGTGCCCTGAGGTTCTATTTCAAAGTCAATGTATATGATCTGAATAAAGGTCACTTTAGCATAATTTACAGGTAAGGAGGTCATCACAACTCTTGATTTCCATCACAAGGCTCCTATCAAGGTAGCCTACTCCTCAATACTAAATTCTCAATGAACGAATGTATAAACAATGCAATTTGAACATAAGTTTCATAGAAAGGTTTCATCTTCCAAAAATGGCTATTTAATTCTGACCATTGTCTGATTTTAAGCTTTTCCGCATTTCCTGAATACAGCTTCTAGACTTTTTCATTTAACAAAAATTCAGAAATACCTTTAAAATTAAAGATTCCATGGTGGTAGACAAGTCTCAAAATAAAAACAAAAACAATCATTAAATCTAGAAGTAAGTTCAGTAATCTTTACTCTCTACTTAAGAGACTATAAACTAGCAGTCAATGACCTAATTTTTTTTTCTGACTCAGTTTAAAATCAATAACAACAAAAATGAGTTACTAGTATTTAAAAATACAGGGATTTCTTGTGAAATTTTGAGTTTTCAGTTTCCCTTTAAAAGTGTGACATCCAGCACTCAATAATCACATTCCCATATGAGCCGACCTGAGCTGCCTCCCGCAGCCCCTGCATGCACACATCAGGTCAGCTGCAACTCCCACCATTTCCTATTGGGCTGCCCTGGCCCCTACCGCACTCCCTGCCTACCTGCCTTCCTCCCTCTCTCTCTCTTTCTCTCATTCTCTCTCTCTCTCTCTCTCTCTCTCTCTCTCTCTCTCTCTCTCTCTCTCTCTCCCCCTGCCTAACCTCCCAAGGCAATCAACTTTGAAACCACAAACTGAAGAGGAGTAAAATTACCATAAAACTGAGAAGATTAAATGAAGATACCAGCCTACTTTGTAATCAAGTGTCACTTTACAAAGGGATCTTCCCTTTCTGAAGACACCTCCTGATGTATTATTATAAAGCTCTCATATAAAACATAAGGAACACTTTAATATTGGAAACTGTAATCTGCCATAAGGATTTTTAAAAACTGTCAGTGATATTGATTCGAGTTCCTTCCAGGATGGGCACAATGATGATGGGGAGCACAATAACCCAGCTGATATTCTCCTCAGTGTTTGAGCTCAATGTAGAGGAGATGTAGTTTCAGGGCACAGAGCAGAAAGAAAATTAGCTGAAGCTATATCCTTATAAGGTTGCCATGCCAGAACCAAAGTAAGCAGCCCCAAAGGGTTATTGAACCAAACGTGCATATTGGGAGAAGCAACACCCAATCTATGTGGACTAAGACCTAGGCATTTGATCTATGAGAAAGTTACATGTGTCTCTCTGCCCCACTTTCTTGCATGTTTACAAGTGGCAAATTTAAAACAGTTAAAGGTGTGGAAACAGAGTAGTTGGCAATTAAAATTATGGGAGTGTCTTTATTTGTGTATGTGTGTGTGTGTGTGTATGTGTGCATTCCAAGTCAAATTTTTAAATTATGTTTGTATAATTAACAAAAATAATAGCCATTAATTTAGCGACAACTGCAAACAGAAATTCTGTCTAAAGTCATTATGAAAAACAAGTGTTGGGGAAGAAAAGATGCCCACCTTTTTAACAACTGAACCCAGTTATGGGTTGTTGTTAATATACTACAATTAAGCTTACTGAGTTTGGCCCATATCACCAGAGGAAGAGTATTTCCTATATGCAAAAAAAAAAATTACTCATAAATCTTTGGGGGGTGGGAGAGCCTTGTTTGTCTCTCTCAACAAGGTTAGTTTTGCTTCTCCAGAGCTTTCTTTCCATAGCTGGATTCCCTTTCCACTGAGACCTTTTAAAGGAGCGGAACTAAACTTCACCTAAAGGCAAACCTCTAGATTTTCATTGTACTCTCTGTTCTCTCTCCTTTTCCCCCTTTCTGAAGTTCTCAAAATGGCCTTTCTCATTTCTGATGTAGCTTGAACTTTGAACTGCAGGTCAGTCTATCAGCTCCTGATTGCCAGTGACTAAAGAAGAAGCTGAGAGTCCAGATAAAAGGTGAGAGACTATTTTCTTTGGAGCATCAATGAGGTGTTTCAAATGAATTGTAAAACTAAAGCACTCTAGCTTTTGAAGTCATTAGGGGAGACTAGGCCGCACTCCATTCAGCCGTCCAGGTCCTTTGGGTTGCATTCCAGGATGAGAGGGAAACTTGACCCAAAAGTCACAGCATGGAACTGGCAAGGCAGGAACATGCAATGAAGCCAGATCACCACAATGAAATGTCACTTACTATCACCAAATAACATCACATTACTTGCATCCACGCAAGAAGGTTGTATTGTTACTAACATTTGGAGCAAATAATAACAATAATAATAATAATAATAACAACAACAACAACTTGAATAGTAAAAGAGGGGAAAAATCACATCAGGAGAAGGAGAGTTTAGAGAAGAAGGCAAACTTAGACACCAAAACTAGAACATATTCACCAGCGACCACAACCCAGGGGAGAATCTTGCATTTGAGAAAGATGCACATCTAGGCAAAAACTAGGCACAAAAGCCAGTACAAATTCTCCTAAGGGGCATCTAGAAAGGAACCGTTTTTATTCTTATTTAGAAGCAAGAGATGAAGCAGAGACCCTGTTTTCCCCCAGAATGATCTTTTCCAGGTCCTTCAGTGGTGGGGAGAGGGGGTTGTCTGAATTTGTTCAGCTGAAATTTAACTCTGCCCCACAGGACTATCAATAAGAAGTAATTCCAATTGGTTCTACATTCACAAAGAGTGGTATTTTCTGAGATCATTTTTTTAAACATCCTTCAATTGCACAAGATATTCTCTCTGCCTGACTCCTCTGTACTTTGCATGGCTGGCTCCTTCCCAGCCTTCCGAGTTACTACACCATACAGCTGTACCTCACTTCCTCATAGACATAGTCCTTCATCAGCCACCATCTAAAGCAGGTTCCTTCCTGTGACTTGGAACCTCAGTATCTTGTTTAGTTGTACTATAACACATATCCCAAAACATAATTTCTTTTTATTTCTTCCTTCTCTATTGACTACCGATCCAACCCCATTCCCATCCCACTACATTGTTAGTGCTGGGAAACTGAAGAACATGTTGGTCTAATTCACAATGGTGTCCTCTGGATATCTTGAAAGGTGTCTGTCACACTCATTGCTCCATAGTTTTTTTTAATAAATGTTCATGGGTAGGTCAATAAAAATTGTCCCCAGTTTAGATTCATTAGATGATTAAATTCATTAGATAGACATAAACTAAGTGAAACAAATTTCTTTACGAAAGGACTCCTATAATCAATTAAGAGCCTCCAAGAGGAGTCTATACTTTTTTTTTTCACTTATGCCACTATAAAACTACTTTTCCATGGACTACCTGTTATTGTCTGCTACATCTGTGTTATATCATCCCTTAACTAGAATTATCAATTAGCTAATGGACTGGGATGGCTTCTTAGACAAAAATGCCTTTAAAGTAATCCATGTGGTTACCATAACCCAGATAGATATACCTTCATGAGTACCCAAGATCATTTTATGCCTTCATCATGTAGTCTTCTGATTTATAATTTATATGAAATTCTCTTCCCCCAGAGAGTTTGTATGAAACTGTCTTCTCTGCCACCAATGATTCTGATTTATAGGTTAAAGATGTATCACTTATAAACCAATAAATTGGCATTTTGAATTACAAATTCATCTCCTATAAATTTGACCAGCATGAAACAACCCTCCTGGATAAACTTATGACAAATCAGCTCTATGGTACTGGAAAACTGAGGAACAGAGCCTCAGTCAAAATATAACCCCACTGCCTAGCCTCCTGGCTGACTATGACTTTATCTATAATTAAAGAAAATTTGAAAAGTAGCTTCATAAAATCATCATAGAACTTAAAAATATGTTATAGGACATTGCAATTTGTATCCCTATGGGCCTTTGTCTGAATGAAAATACCAATCAGTGTTAATTCATGCATTTATTCATCCATTTACCAAATACTTATCAAATACTTTCTAATGTGCCATGTCTGTCCTGGTGCTGGAAATACAGTGATAAGTAAGAGAGTGCCTAAGTTTGAAAATGTGAGCACCTATAGGATTTGTGTTCTGACTAATTTTAGGTGTTCTGTGTGTTTTGTAGTTATTAAATTACATGTAGTGAGATAATGTGCCCGGATTATGTTAGCACGGTTACTAGCAGAAAGGTGTTTGTGGAGTTACCATGTAATATCATTAGAGGATTCTAATTCTCACAGTGGAAATATGTTTTTACTTGGCATCCCTTATGTAAGAGACCATCAAAAAATATTTTCCTAGACTTTAGTAAAAAGAAAAAAAAATGACTTTCCAGACAAACTCATTTGAATTTTTATCATACAAAACTTATGATTCATCCCATGTTCCTTCCCTTTTGTAGTGAGGAAGAGAATAGAAAAATAGAGGGTTTAGTTGCTGTTGTGACTATCTCCCCATGGATTCCAGCACAAATATTTTTATTCTTCTAAATTATTTCTGATCAAGCTTGTCACTTGCTTAAGTCATTTATTCTTTTATATATATTCAAGTGCTACAAACCATTGAAAATCCTTTTGAAGTAAAAAGTATTCTAAATTATTAATCAATAAATAAATGAATAAATTTATGAACAGATAGGTAGATGTTTCAAGGATAAATGATAGCTTTCATTCTCTTAAAAACTTATATCTTCAAATATAGTCAGTGTTAGTGCTGCATCATGCTTTTTTCTACATGCTTTTTCATCAATAAAAATATTATTACTAAAATAATTTTTAAGTATATTTTATACCCAAGAATGTACTTAGTAATAATTCATTCAAGTCACCAGGATATACATATTTACATTTTTAATCATAGGATTAACAAATTAATATTTTCTAATGCATGTAAAACAGTACCTTGCATAAAATGCTACTATAAATGGTTATTACATAAAGTATTCTAAAAATATTACAAACAGTTGCTAAAACTTGATAATTATCAAGAGGGTAATTATAACACTGCATGGTTACCTGAGGAAATACAAGTATCCCAAGAAAAAACAATGGGAAATATTTTTTAATACCTCCTAAGATACTTCAAATAAAATTTTAACAAAGCATCACTGTCTCTTTTGTGTTATAATACTAACATTTAAAATAAATGTGCCTTAGGATGGAACTGACATCAATAGAACAACACTCCCCAAGAGAAGTTGCAAAACACCTCCTACTGAGTCTTGAAATATTAAAAACTGGTTCATTCTGACCACCAGGGATATAGTACAGTGCCAGTACACAATGTACAACTGCATACAGTTATATTAATAAAACATGAGCAGATTTACAATTCACCAAATATCAGAGTATTCTTGAAACTCAAAGAAGTAAATGTGGGGCATGTGAAAAGAAGGCACAGTCTCTCAGGCTCTGGATACAAGAGTGGCTATTATTAGGAGTTTGAGGGTGAATGAACAGAAAAGAATCAGAATTCTTTAGAGAGTATTCTTCAAATTCTTCCATCTTAGGGGACAACTACAACATAATAACATTTAACTAAAGAAGAAATTAAAGAAGTGGCTTCATAAAAAATTAAAGTGTGATTTCTCTGAGACTCATCTCCATGCAGGGGCAGAACCACTATCAAAGTTAGACCCAAAGGAGCTTTCTATAATTCATTACAAAGAAGCACCACCTAGGGATCTATTGGGCATTGAAGAACTCTAAACTCCAGTTAGAAACTGGAAGAGGCTAGAAATCCAATTGGTACCAAGTTTTATCCCAATGGATCACAAAGATATTAACAATACCCTAGTCTACACACAAAAACTAGATTATAACAATAAAACATACAGCTGGGGCAGAATTTAAAAGAGGCCCTTCCATTTAGTCTCTGCAACAACTTCCAGGTCTAAGTAAGTTGTTTGAACCCAACCTTGTATTTGAACCTAATTTGATGTACATTGCACATTGTAGTGTATATTACACATTTTTGTACACATAACACACTTGGATAGTGCGCACCTATGTGAAAGGTTCTGTGCCTTTAAAACTGACAGTGACAATGAAGCCAACTTCAGGTTTCATATATGAAATGGAAAACTTACTATCAAAGCAAAGACAGAAGCAAATTGTCAAATGCATGCCTCTAGCCTAACAACTACTATCTTCTGTTTGCAAACCAGTCCTCGGTTTAAGCTAGAGTGGATAGATGGCTTCTCCACTACTGATTAGCTGTAATGGGACCTGTTTTCTCATATATAACATGGAAATAATAATAATATTTGCTCCCCATAAGGGTAGTTTGTGGAGCTTAAAAAAACAGTTAAAGGGGCGCCTGGGTGGCTCAGTCGGTTAAGCGTCGGACTTTGGCACAAGCCATGATCTCACAGTTCGTGGGTTCGAGCCCCACGTCGGGCCCTGTGCTGTCAGCTGGGAGCCTGGAGCCTGCTTCTGATTCTGTGTCTCCCTCTCTCTCTGCCCCTCCCCTGCTCACGCTCTGTCTCTGTCTCTCAAAAATAAATAAATGTAAAAAAAATTTTTTTAAAAACAGTTAAAAGCATCTATTAGCATACCCTAGAACAATGCTGTCCAATAGAAATGCAACATCTTTGGGGCGCCTGGGTGGCGCAGTCGGTTAAGCGTCCGACTTCAGCCAGGTCACGATCTCACGGTCCGCAGTCCGTGAGTTCGGGCCCCGCGTCAGGCTCTGGGCTGATGGCTCGGAGCCTGGAGCCTGTTTCCGATTCTGTGTCTCCCTCTCTCTCTGCCTCTCCCCTGTTCATGCTCTGTCTCTCTCTGTCCCAAAAATAAATAAAACAAAAAAAAAAAAAAAAGAAAAAAAGAAATGCAACATCTTTTATATCTAATGCATATTTTATACTTAGAGTACATCTCAATTTAAGCCCCACTTCAAGTACTCAGTAGCCACATGTGACTAGTGACTACTATATTGAACAAGGCAGTCCTGGAATATAGTTAACATTCATTAATACCTTGGTATTACCGGTATTGGTATTATTATTACCCTTACAAAAACCATAAACAGTGTTTATAACTGTTCATACAATTATAAAATAATTTTAAATCCTTTGCTAATTTTCAGAATATACAAGTTTCCAGTGATGCTACAAAAGCTTATAAAAATGAAGGCAGAGGGATGCCTGGGTGGCTTGGTCGGTTAAGCATCCGACTTCGGCTCAGGTCATGATCTCGCAGTCCGTGAGTTGGAGCCCCGCATCAGGCTCTGTGCTGACAGCTTAGAGCCTGGAGCATGTTTCAGATTCTGTGTCTCCCTCTCTCTGTGACCCTCCCCCATTCATGCTCTGTCTCTCTCTGTCTCAAAAATAATAAAAAATAAACGTTTAAAAAAAATTTAAAAATAAATAAATAAAAATGAAGGCAGATATGCACCTTAATATGTTAGGAAAAAGTACAAAGAAAATTTTCAAAGAGCATAGCAAACATTAAATAGGAGAAAAGTTGAATAGACATGGAGGAAATTTTCAGATACAGCATATATTTCGAGAAAAGGTTTTTAGAAGGCAAGATTTAAGGCTATAAAACATAGGTCCAAATTTTGGCTTATAGTTAATACAGTAGGAATTATTAACTAAACTCTCTGCTTATTACCCAGAAAATCCAGATAAATTTAAAGGCCTTAGCAAGACAATTTGGATATACAGTTTTTAATTAAGCAAAATCAGAGTTTTACAAGACCTTCTAAAACATAATTATAAGTCAGGGAGCCTCTTTGGCCTGAATCTACAAAGCATTCTTTCACCAGATCTCATTCTGACAACCCCTAATCATGTTTCAGATACCAACTTAAACTTCCCTTCCTTAGGAAGCTTTTAAAGACCCTAAAAGACCCTGATGGATGTCTATGGCACCTTCTTTTGCTTTATGGTAGTTCTTACCACAATGTATTTCAATTCCAAGAATACATACCTATTTTTTTCTTCTTGAAGCTTTTTTCTTCTTATTTACTTTCTATCCCTGAAAGATCTTGTAATTTCCTATGCTTTCAACTATTTATATATATAGTTTCTAAATCCATGTCCAAAACCTGCTGGAATTCTCTACTTTGATATACACAAACTAAAATTATCATCCTATCTTTTCAAAATCTCCTCCTCCTCCTCACTCCTATTTAACAAACTCACTGTTCTCTTGTCATACATACGTTAAAAAAATCTTCAATTCATTCTTGGCTCTTCTTTCACTGTGTCACCCAGACAAAACATGGCCAATCCTGTAGATAGCCCCATTAACCACTGTCTTCAGAACACATTTCCATTATTCTGACTCAGACCCTCATCAGTTCCTACCTACGTGAACACCTTCTGGCTGGCCCTCCAATTCAAGAGTCTCTCTGACCCCAGCTTGCTGACACACTGCTGCAAAATTTTCTCTTTTTTAAATATTTTTGAGTGTAGTTGGCACACAGTGCTACATTCATTTCAGGTGTACAACATAGTGATTCAACTCTATTCATTATGCTATGATCACCACAAATGTAGCTATCATCTGACACCATACAACACTATTACAATCATTGACTATGTTTCTTATGCTGAAAAGTACGTAATGCTTCACAAATTTGGGTATCATCCTTGCACAGGGGCTTTGCTAATCTTCTCTGTATTGTTCCAGTTTTAGTATATGTGCTGCCAAAGTGAGCACTGCTAAATTCTTAATACATCTGTTTGTCCGTGCTATTCTGTTCCAATTCCTTTGTTTGTCCTAGCATATTAAACCTCTAAGCCTGGCTTCCTAAATCCCCCATAATATGACCCCAAACTATCCTTCCAGCTTTATCATCTACAATATTCTCAGTTAATTAAATGTTCTAGCCAAATTCTCTGTCCCTCTAAAGAATCCCTATGCTTTCTCAATTTCATTATTTTTTCATTTCCTTTGCATAGAAAGACATCACTCAGACAATATACACCTAAAAATACTTTTTTTTTAAAAAAACTGATCTTTCCCTGACTTAATTCCCAGCCTAAATTATAAGACATAATTTATATTATTGAGTTCCATCTTTTTTTAAAGGTTCTAGTCAATTTTAAGTTCCTGGAGGGTGGAATCATGTCTTGTTTTTCTTGGTATTACCTTTAATCCACCACCATACAGCAAGTGGTAAAAATATGAATGGAAGAAGAAAATTCACCTGACAATATCCCTGCAAATGTCCTATAGTGAATTAGAAGCAACTTGAAAGGGTCTGGTTATGCTTTAGGTAGAAGAAAGATCCAATTTAGGGTAGGCTTCTTCAGTTTGTGGGGAGTTTGAAATACCACAGAGAAATTTAGTAGGTAAATAATGGAAAAATATTTGCATGTGGCCATTACCCAACATTTACTAAATGCCTACTGCCATCCTTAAAATATTTCAGAGGCAGAAAGAAGTTCCAAAAAAGATAAAAGACTTCATCATCTACAGTATTCAAAACCTCATTCTAATAGGTGGCTGTACTATGGAGAAGTTTCTTTTGAGAATGAAAGATCAGCAAAACCATCCTCACTTGTTCACAAAGCCAACTTTTAACCTAGAAAGTTTCCTGGGGTTGAAAAGATAGTAACTCAAAAAGTACTGAGCAGCTGAACTCAAGTCGCCTTTGAATATTTTCTTTTATTTTCAGTAGTTTCTCTGTTTCTTTTAGGCCCATAAAAAATGCAAACTAGATCTTAGTAGAAAGGAGGCTATAGACTTGCAAATAAGAAATAGGCCATTTGATAATAAGAAAAGCAAAATGCGAGTAAAACAGCAAATGAGATTACAAATAAATTTAAAATGTCAGCTATAAAAAGAATCATGGCTCAAGATCATAACAGATGCAAGTGATTTTAATAATGTAGAAAGCAAGGCCAGAGATGACTGGAAAGAAAACCAAAATAACAAATGGGAACTAAGCAAAATATTTAATTATTGTGGCTGTTTAAAGTTGTAGTAAAAATCTCTCTAGCTGATCAGAAAGTTCTCAGGACATAGAATTTTATTCTTCTTTCATAAAATAAATATAAATCTCAAAAGTTGTAGATAATTTTCCTATTTTTCTTATTCACATAGCATAGCACTTATGAATGAATTATGGATTATGAATCATAAATGGTTTATGGGTTTTTTTCTCAAATCACTCAAATCTTTGAAAGACCAAATTGAAATTACATGTTCCTATACATAAGCTGATTCTTCTTCAAGGCACAAATTTAAAAAAATAATTTAGGGTAAAACTATCACCATAACATGAAGAAGACATTCTGTGTCTTTTATATATACACCTGACATATAGTTAGGGAACGATATGTTATTATGAGAAAATAAATGAGAGTTAGGCACAATATGAGCTTTCCCTTTCATTTCAGTCTTATTATCTATTTCTTCTTCAAAATATTCTTACAGTCTAAAAAAGAATGAAGTTTTTCCATTTGCAACAACATGGATGGAGCTAGAGAGTATAATGCTAAGCAAAATAAGTCAGTCAGAGAAAGACAAATATCATAGGATCTCACTCATATGTGGAATTTAAGAAACAAAACAAATAAGCAAAGAAAAGAGAGAAGCCAAGAACAGACACTTAACTATAGAGAACAAAACTGATGGTTCCTATATTGGGGGGGGGGGGTGGGGAGGGGGGCAGGGATGAGGGAATAGTATAGGGATTAGAGAGTACACTTATCATGATTAAAATAAAATGATTAAAATATATAGATACTCTTATAGTCTAGTCACATTTAAACCACTCACATTCCTGTAACATCCCCAAGTTCTCCTATATAACTACACCTCTGCTCCTGCTAATTTGTCTTTCTCATATGGTATTTCCAATTTGTCCACATGATAGACTCCTACTTGTCTTTAAGACAATTCTAGTATCATCTCCTCTCTGAAGCCTTCCCAATCCTTTCCCAGTTCTACCTGATACTTTATATATCATCCATTGTTAATCATCATATTGTATTCTAATTATTTTCAATTCCTTGAGACCAGAAACTGTGCCTTATTTGTCATTGTGTTTTAATACAGGATCCTGCTCCATTGTTATATGAATGTAGATCAAATCCACATGTTTATATGTAGGACTGTAAGTTCCTTGAGGTTAGAAGCATTTTGCTGTTCATCACACTACACACAAACCTAACGTAGGCTCTACATGGAATGTTTTAGTGAATTACCTTGCAATCAAGAAAGGACAAAGTTTAAAAAGCTAGGGACTAGTATTTAACCTATCATTTTACAATTGTGAGTTAATACAGATTCATGTATCTACACAAAAGAAAATAGAGTATATACTAAAGATTGCTGAGTTTATTAATATAAACTCCTTCTTGCAAATCATTGTTATCATTATTTCCTGGAAAAACTCAGAAACATCTATATCTTTAAAGAGGCCTCTCTCTTGATAAAATGATAAAATTGACTTAAATTTTTGACTACCACAAATAATGTTTTCATAAGGTAAGGAATGAAGGAAACAAACAAAAAAAAAGGGTTGCTATTTTCAAAATTATTCTGATTTTAGGCAGTGCAATATCATGGGAAAGTCAGTACAACATAGTGCCAGGGTTGGATTCTCAGCCAACTCAAACACTCTGTGCTTGCAAACTCGAGCAGTTTATTTAACTTCTCTATGCCTCCATTTCGTCAGCTGTAAAACGGGGGGAAAAATAATAGTGCAACCCTCAGAGCATCATTGCAAAGGTTAAAGTTGTTACAACTTTTGTAATCACTATGTCTGGAACATAATAAGTTCTCAATAAAATGTAAGTGATTATGATGTTAATATACCAGATAATCTTCAATAACAGGAGTGAAATTCCACTCTTTTTTTTTTTTTTTTTTATGTTTTATTTTTATTTTTGAGACAGGGAGAGACAGAGCATGAACGGGGGAGGGTCAGAGAGAGAGGGAAACACAGAATCTGAAACGGGCTCCAGGCTCTGAGCTGTCAGCACAGAGCCCAACGCGGGGCTTGAACTCACAGACAGCGAGATAATGACCTGAGCCGAAGTCGGCCGCTTAACCGACTGAGCCACCCAGGTGCCCCGAAATTCCACTCTTTCCAGTGTGGGAAGATAAAAGCTTCCTGATCCCTCCACATTACCTGGCTAACCAAAGATGTTCTAAATTGCTATAGTCCTTATGAAACAAGCACCCCCATGCCTATCAAATTGTTCTTATTAGGCACAGTACCTGGAAGCCATGGAACTCTCTATGGAATACTGTGTCTTTTTGCAAAACAAATGAAATATGATTACATTTAATTCTATCCTACATACCAAAAAAAAAAAAAAAAAAAAATACTTGACTAGCATAAAATAGTGTTATATTGTAGCATACATATTACCACAGATGGTTGTCCCAGAACAAAATATGTGGCTATTAGTTATTGATGATTATTCTTTTGGTACTTATTTGGCATACTATCTCTAATACTCATTATTATGATTAATAGTCCCTGTAACTAAAGAAAACCTATATTTACATCTTAGAGTTACTTTCTTTTTATTTTTTCTATGCATAATTTTGAGTTAATTTGTTTACTTTTCATAGGTGTGATTATTGTGTAAAGACAAATTTGTAACCCATTTTCCTCTTTCTCCTTATGATACATTCTTCCACATTAATGTAAACTGTTCCACTATTAATATAAATTAATAATGTATAATAATTTAAATGGCTACATAACAGTTATCACTTAAATATTTTCCTATTTTTGAACACTTAAGTTGTTTTATTTTTATTGTAAATAATGCTACCATGAACATTTTCATGCACACTTTGTTTTCCTGCCTTATCCTCATTTCTTTAAAGTCCCAGAAAAAGTTTTAGGTACTGAAAAATTTTAAGATAGAAGAAAAATTCAAATTAAAGAATTCAACACATTAGTTTAGGATATGTTTCCTATAAGTTGAGAGTAAATTAACCAGCAGCAAAACATCTTGTGCTATCTTCAGGACTACCAATGTTCCATAACACACGTACATGATTAAGTTTTTTAAATCTGTGTTCAAAAAAAAGAAGAAAAAAAGGGATAAAGTGGACTTGCTGGTTGGGAAAAATGATCTAGAGATAATAGAAGGAAATCAATATTGTTCATTTCACATCTTCTGCCATTAAGAAGAATTAATAAAACTAATATAACACTACCTGTTAATTACACTTGAATTATAATAAGTAATTTTTTTAAAAAAGAGTACAATGGATGGAGTGCCAGAAAGTACTATAAGTCATTTACATATATTATCTCACTTGATCTTCATAAGAATTCTCTGAGCCAGGTACAGCTCTTATTCCCATTTTTCATGAAAAAACAGTCACAGAGATGTTAAGTAGCTTGCCAAATATCAGACAGCTTATTATTACTAAAACCAGACTTCAAACCAAGGCTGATCAACAAAGAGCCTGTACTCTTAACCACCTCAGTCTTCTGCTTCCACAGAACACGGAGATAGACCTCAAGTGAAGGAAGTAAGGTTTTAAAAAAGATCCAAACAAGTCAGTTTAAATAAATTCAAAATAAATTCAAATAAAATAAATTCAAATCTATAGGACAAATATTTTATCAACAGTGTTGGTATGTATTTATAAAATATACATATTAAATTGAAAGATGACATATTTAGAAAGAATATGGCAGAATCAAAATTTACATAAATTTAAGGATGAATAGAAGGATTTGGTTAATTCCTGAATTCTTGTTCCAATGATCCACAATATGGACACCAATAATATAAAAATTTCTCCATGAAGTTTAGTTGAACTCAAATTCAGTAAATAGCCACATAACTACTAAACAATAGAACCATTGACTGTATTATTCTTTAATTCAACTACTATGTGACAGAGGATCATGATCAAGGGAGATAGTAATGTCATTGTCTCCCTATTGACCAGATGACATCTAGAATGTTACAGCTGGCCCTGAGTCTCACTTCCACAAACAGGCATCCAAAGTAATTAGACCAGGATGATTAAGGTCTGGAAGTGAGAAGTGAAAAAAAGAAAGAAAAAAAAAAAACAAAATGGCACTCAGACATTTGAAGGACAGTCACCGAGAAAAAGAAGAGTTTATATGGCATTGTTTCAAATACATAACACATTCAAGTAGCTAAAAATTTCAAAGAAAGAGACCGCTTCAGGAAGTAAACTGCCCTTCATTAGTGGCCAAGTTGGAACACAAAATTGAGAGCCATCTATTAGAAGTGGTAAAAACCTACCCAACACTGAGGAGAAAATTGAACTAGAGTGCCTACGTAGTTTCTTCTGGATATAATATTGTGATGCTTTTAAAATCTGAAAACAAAAACAAATCATAAGATTTCTACAATAATAATAAAATTTAATTGCATTAAACTCTTATTAAAGGTGGTTACTTCCACTGAGGGGTATCTTAATGGCATTGCTCATAGGCAATTCTGCTATAAAAACAAAATATGGCTTTTAGCTAGAGAAGAAAACCGTACAGGCAGCCGAGTCTTCCATTGATCCTACTCTACTCAGAAACCCATTAAAGTAAATCTCCCACATTGGGAATATCTTTAAAGTGACACTGCGAAAATTGACTGAAAATTTGACAAAATGAGGGGGAAAGCCTGAGCTTTAGTATATCCATTCCTTCCTGAGGAGAAAAGTGGAATCAAATTAGTTTATTAACAACTTTATAATGCCCTAATGGAATTTTCCTTGATGTACTAATCAATATTTCAGGAAATGGGCATTAAGCCTAACTTAATCTATCTATGCCAGAGTTAATGCTGATATAACAATTCCATAGTGAAACCTGCTTTTAATTTAGAAAGTTTATCCCTTCTCAGAATATTACCATTAATGAATAATTTATCTGTTCCTGTCTATAAGTGAATTTTAATATGGAAATTGCTCTTGAAAGCAACCAGAACTACTCTTATAAGGTAAAGAGTTTTGGAAGTTGAAAGAATACTTCCTAGTGAGTGGGTTCTTCCTTGCTGAGAACAATAAATTTTTACAAATCATTAATATTAAATAATATACCCTGATACAATTATGTAAAAGGTAAGAACATGGATAACTTTGGTGTTTTTTTTTTAATTTCCCAATAACAAGATTGATGTAGAAATGGCAATCTGGCTTTCAGGAGGACTTCAACCAGAAGGCATTAGAGAAATGGGGAATAGAGGCTATTCCAAAAGAAAAAACAAACAAACAACACAAATTAAGCATGGGGCAAGAAGGGTAGGAGATGGCCTAGATTGGCCATGTCTAGGGGAGAAAGGTTGAAAGTTATTTTACAATCTTATTCTGAAGGGGTTTAACATAAAGTTGGTCAGCCTTTTTAATTTTGGAATAAGATATATATGATCTTGGATTTACTGTAAGTAATTTTTCTCAAAGAATTGGGAAAAATAGAGGATTGAAATAATACTGCTGAATAGGAGTTGAGACAAACAGAAAACTTTTGGAAGGGCTTTTACAGTGAATGAACTGGATGGTCATAAGAAAGAGATTATAAGATGTCCAGGAATCCTTGCAAGCTCATATAAAATTAGAAAGCATCAGTCTGCCATTCCCACTTTATTGGAGAAGACAGGATAAATTTTTACCAAATTTTCTAGGTAAAATTAGGATAGTCTGCCTTAACTAAAAAATATGTGGCTCTTTTTAATGCTCAAAAAGTTACATTTAAGTATTTTACTCAATTTATACTTTTTTAATATTATTTTTATTTCTGAACTTTATGAATTTATTTGCCTACTCAAACATTTAAAATTTTTCAATCAAAAATTATAAATTACATATAGTCTTTTGCTTACATTTTATGGATTGAGAAAGTGAAGCCTCTGGGTGTTCATTGATTCTTTGAAGTGGATGTTTTAGTTTATTTGTTTGAATACATGTAAGAAATTCTGCCAGGAAAAATACCATCATGAAAATGAAGAAATCTGGATTGCCCGGTGCTAGTTCCTACCACCTCAGGAAAGCCAACTGGACACACCTCTTCCCAACTCCATGATTAATTACATTATGTTAGAAATTTAAAATTGGCCATGATGAGAGTATTTATACCCAGAAATTGGCAGAGCACACAGTATGAATCGGGAGTTTTCATCTCCTTCTTCCAGAAAGCCAGTTGTTAAAAAAGAAAAAAAGAAATAAAAGAAAGCAAGAAAGAAAGCCAGCTGTTAAATATTTACCAGCATACCACTGGCTCCACGTTAAAAAAAAAAAATAGATTTTAAAAAAGTTGGGAGGGACAAAAAGAGAAGGAGGAGGAAAGGAGGGAGCAAGGGAAGAAGGAGGTTGGTTAATTTCAAAAGTATGGAGAGTAAGTGCCAATGAACAAAGTTCAGCTAGTGCAAGAGCAAAAGAGATTGACATATACACAAAGAATCTTTAGTTCTGAACCAGAAAAGGCTTGCTTGCTCCTTTAAAAACAGCCTGGACTGTTGCAAAAATCTAAAGAGTAACTGGGCACCCACAGGAGTAGAAAGTCATCCTCAGAGTGACTGAAATTAAGACTTGAACTGGGTGGGCTTCTTGGCAGGATGGTATAAATCCAAAGCCAAAGACTTGACAGACCAGAAATGAATTAAAATAGCTTAAAAAGACAAAACAAGCACCAATTTAAAATGAATGTCAAATCAACCATGCTAAGGACCTAATACGTATTCAGTGTCTGACATTTATTCCATTGTTGATCTTTGAATAAAGGTATATGCTGTTCAAATGGGCAGGTCATATTGGACCCAATTTCAGAGCTATTTGGATCTATATAATGAAACATCTCCACTTAAGCTGTGATATGTTTATTAAGGAACAACATCCAGAAGTCAGATAGTTCAAAAATGACATCAGGACCTTTCAGTGTATATTTCAATTGGTTATGGAAAGGAAGAAAAAGGTAATCATCCCCAAGTAATACTGTTTCCTACGAACTACTATTTTTTTTAATCTTTTTTGCAGTTCCTAAAAATTACATTTCTACCATAACCGACCTGGTCACAACTGCAAAATCTCCATGTTATAGGTTACATGTCCCATGTTACACATTACTTGCAATTAAACCACCTCACAGGGGCTAAGTATGCCTGACAGAAGAGAGGCTCCACCAATTTTAATTCTAGTTCTGGCATTACTAAATATGTGACAGTGGACTCACTATTTAAGCTCTTAGGACTTCTATTTCCTCATTAATAAAATACCTAACTCATAGGATTACCCTGAGAGTAGATGAGTTTATGCATGTGAAGAGCATGGAACAGTGTATGGCATATAACAAATGCTAAATAAATGTTGGTTTTTATTATTTCACCACCTCAACACTAATATTGGTTTCTATGATATGGCTTTTTAATGATGATTATCTGTTTTATCAAGCAAACCCAAATATATGGTGAATCAGCATTATTTTATGGCTATCTTAATAACTCAGCTGCCCTGAAATGGAAAAAAAATGACCAATTTTGCAGATATACTTTTGTCAAAAGTACTTAGTTCTAGCAATTCTAATCTGTAATACATTTCTTTGGGACTCTATTAGCCATTATCATTGTTATGTGACTGTGTGCATTTATTATTTCTCTGATATCAAATTTTTCTTAGTCAAAGTAAGAGCCTAACACTGTTATGCTACATTGACAATTCCAAAAACTCAAAGATTTTTTTAAAATAAGGTCTATTTCTTATTAATGTTGCATGCCCACAATTGTTCTTGCAGCAACTCTGCCCCTCTCCCTTGCCTTTCCTGCAAGATCCAGAATTACAGAACTGTCCCTCTTTGGGTCTCAGGGCAATGGAAGAGAGAGAATATGGCTGACTATGACCTTACTTTTAAAACCTATGCACAAAGTGACACATGGCATTCCCAACCATTTCAATGGCCAATGCAAGTCACATAGCCATTCTTGAGCCAAACAGAGAAAGGATGTATAATTTTCCCATGGAGAGAGGCAGTGCATATCTTAAACAATAATATGATCTACAATTAAGACTTAGTGATGCCAGGAATCAGGTGTTATTTGGGCGGGGCAGGGGGGGAGGGTGTTTTTTGTTTTTTAATTTGACTTTTTTCTGTGATTTTACTCTGTGCAGTTTTTGGCTGTAGTTAATGTTATTTTGTTTTTATTATTTCTTACCTGCATTATTTATTATGACCTAGAAAAGAAACTCTTACCTATATCCTGAAATTGACATTAGTGGCCCAATGGCACAGGATCCAAATATATGACAGTAGTCAAAATCTCCTCTTTCTTCTACACAATCTTTCTCTACCAGGTTGCTCCACTACTTCTATGACTAATAGTTCCAACCATATGTGTGCCACTGGCAGGAGACCTTATGGATGAATCATTAAAATCCTTAATATTTTGGGGCGCCTGGGTGGCGCAGTCGGTTAAGCGTCCGACTTCAGCCAGGTCACGATCTCGCGGTCCGTGAGTTCGAGCCCCGCGTCAGGCTCTGGGCTGATGGCTCAGAGCCTGGAGCCTGTTTCCTATTCTGTGTCTCCCTCTCTCTCTGCCCCTCCCCCGTTCATGCTCTGTCTCTCTCTGTCCCAAAAATAAATAAAAAACGTTGAAAAAAAAATTTTAAATCCTTAATATTTTTTGCTCAGAGGTGCAATAACCAGGATAACGACTAGATCAAGATGGAATTACACTAATTCTCTGACATAATTACCCACTTCCTTGGAGAATATTTTACTTTATTGATTCTAGGACTCAGGCTTGTTTTTGTATCTTAACATCTCTTATATTGGAATCCATCCTTAAATTACCATCAGAAAGCTTTATACAATATTAATAATTTTTTTATTTCTTGGTTATATAAAAATTATGATGCATTTAATATTACTTCACTTCTTAAATTCAATGAAATATGGTTCTTATTAATATATATCTCAAGTTTGATTGGTACTAACATGTTGAGTGCCTTGCCTGATAAGTTATGATGCTGTGAACCACCCTTCCCTGGAGGCTGCTGCCCCAGTTCCCTTGTGACAGCCAGTGGGACTGGTCTATGAAGAAGCCATCCTGAGCATTCATACACTGGCACTAATAGCACCCGTTCTGTTAACAAGGTGGCTTAATGAATGACAATTTTTTTTTCCTTTTTCCAACTTTTATTGTTAGAAGTTTCAGATCTTCACAAAGTTTGAAAGAACAGTACAAAGCACACCCATTTACCCTCTTACTACATTTGCCTTCTGTGTGTGTGTGTGTATGTGTGTGTGCGTGTATGTATGATTTATTTTGCAAAAACACTTGAAAGTAAATTGTAGACCTATCACATCATTCTGAAGCTTTCAACATTCATCTCTTACATATAGACCATCATCATACCTAAAAACTTAATTACCCATAATATCATCTAACACCACCCATATTTAAATTTACATGGGTGCCTAAAATGCCAAATATCCAACAGAAGCCCTCTGAACTTCACTCCTCCAGTCCATCCAAATAATTTCATAAGCTCTAATTTCCTGCATTTGTCTATGCTTGAAACTCTTTTTTTAAATGGTTCTTTATTTTTGAGAGGGAGAGAGAGAGTGCGAGTGTGGGAGGGGTAGAGAGAAGAGACACAGAATCCGAAGCAGGTTAAAGGCTCTGAGCTGTCAGCACAGAGACTGATGCAGGGCTCAAACTCATGAACGGTAAGATTATGACCTGAGCCAAGTTGGACGCTTAACTGACTGAGCCACCCAGGCACCCTGTCTATGTTTGAAATTCTTAAGAGAACATTTTATTTCTTCACTGGACCCAATCTGAAATACACAGAAATTGAATCTCAAATACACAGAAGTTGAAAAGAAAACAACAAAAGGTTGTACCACAGTAGTCCCAAACATAGAGAGCTAAATTATTTTGGAATTTTAATAAATTAGTTTGCATAAGTGGATATTATGCAGGAATATGGAAATTAGGATGCATATGAGATATAATAGCAGTAATGATACCAATCCTAATGTGACTCTTTAGTCAGGAGTCTTCATTGGGGAAAAAAGGGCCCTCCATCCAAATATAATAAGATAAATATTACGATTGTCTTTTAAAAATAATCTGTAAGTTTTCTTGACATTATACTTCAGAGGCTAACACAAATGAGTGAACATACCCAAGAGTGGTGTTACTCACCTTTTCTATAATGTCAGCACTACTCTTCTGGGGAAACAATGGATTAGCTCTTCTACAAAACATGCTCCCTTGAGTTCAGCAAAATAATACAGGACAGATTTTCAATTTAGCAGCTTCAGAAACATTTTGTGAAAGTTACAAAAAAAAATCCTTTCCCATGGTGCTCACTTGCCTAAATGGAAGCATCTGTTCTGAAGATTAGTGCATCCTGGAAAAGCTCAAGGGAAAGTATGTCACTTTCCTTCTATGAAACCCAAGTATTAACCACCTGCATGTTCCCAAGGCCTCCAACATTTTAGAGTCATAACTTCCTCCTTTACTTTTTCAACAAGCCTTCCTTCAAATACTGACTGGAGAGCTGAAGAGCCGCAACTTTTCCTTGGAGGATTATTAAGGAATTGCATTGCACCTATATGCCCCTCTCTCTGGTTTCCTGCTTTACCTGAGAGTTCAATTGCTCTCTCGTAATGATTTGCATCCCATGGAACCTACTCACCTCTTGCACAGCTCAACTAGGTAGACTTTTGACTTCTTTTTATTTATCCCAAGGAGAACAGAGAATTTTGCTGAAATTGTTAACAGAAAAGAACTTAAGCATAGAAAAAAAGAAACAGTGCAAAATTTAATATTAGCCATTTCTGTTTCTGAAGCCCCTCTTCATTACTCTCTACAGGGAATTTTTCTTTTTTGGGGGTGAGGGGCAGGTAGGATGGGAGGTGCCCTCACCCTCATAGTCTAGTATTGCTATCAGGTCGCCTTAAGAACTTCTCTGCACCGGCCCTTTCCCATAACCCCCCTTTTTTCTCATTCTCTAGTCTCCCCATACATCTTCTTCTCACTCCCAAACTCCTAGTATTTATCTTATTATTTATGACAGAAAGTAATTTTATTTTCACTGTTGCAGCCCTAATCCATCAATATGAAATTCTGGCCTCACTTTTCCCAACCAAACGACAGTTAAAGTATTCTCCAACACTTAAAAGTCACCTTCTCTAGAGCTTCTCTCTTATGACATTAAGAAATTCATGACCAGTTAAGAATAGATCCTGCTTCGTGAATATCAATGTCTTAACCATGTTGAGGCAAAAGAGTAATATTTTACCCCACAAAATGAGAAATGTAGGAATGATCATTCAGCTCCAAAATGCCCCAAGTGCCCCCACAGTGCCCCGAGCTCTTTTACCTTTTTAACAACACAACACTTTTAGCATGTGTCTCTTTCCCTCATGCTTATAATATGACGTTCCATGTCCAAGCAGGAAGAGCAAATGATTTAAAAAAAAAAAAAGGAAAAAGGAAATACAGAAAAAGAAATCAAGAAAATGAGAAAGCTAAAGGGACAAGTCAGCCAAGTCTACTTTTAAAACAACTTTCTAGAAGCCCCATGCAAAAATACCTGCTTCTATTTCATTGGCTAGACTTGTATCCACTACTCTACAAGGGTGTGTACAAAGTTGGGGTTCTGTAAATAAAAAAGAAGAGAATTAATATTTGGTAGGCAATCAGAAATGTCCAGGAGCTGAGCTAACACAGAGATAACACAAATTCAAATATTACCAAGTAGCAAGCTCACTTACATGCTGTAAAGGATTCGAGCTAACAAAAGTCTCGGAGGAAGCAGAGAGAGGGCTGAAATATCAAGAGCAGATCCCCAGGTTATTTCCACCATACATTCCCTCTGGTCCAGAATAGAGGAGATCTCTATGTGAGATTCACAGAACCACTTCACACAAAGGGAGTATTTAAATTATGAAGCAAGTCCACTTCACACCCCAGAGAGATATATCATGCTCCTCACATCCTGATTAGAACAGGTCACCTGCCCTCTCTCTGCCTCCTTCTCCTGGTTATTTTCTCCACCAGGATGCTTTCATTTCTTCTTCCCCGTCTACAGCCAGTTTCTCCTTTTTTGTGTAGATAAAGCGATATAACCATTTTCTTTTAGTTTTGATTTTTTTTTTAATTAGGTACGATAAAGTTCTTGGGTTCTTTGCAAAAAAATCTGTTGCACAAAATGTAATAAAATATGTATTCTCTGCATCTTAAGCACGCTCCCTCAGAGTCACAAGATTTTTTCTTCCTTTATATCTACAAAGTAAGTCAACAAATTTATGGGCGTCTGCTAACTGCCATTTATTGTTCAAAGCACTGGGAATCTAAAAATGGATGAGAACTTGTCCTTGCCCTGGAGGAGCTCACTGTTTGGGGGATGAGATAGATTCATAAATACACTATCACAGAGCAGTGTGGAAAGTTCTAGGATAGCCATATTCCTAGGGTACAAGGCATGCTGAATTTGGCAAGTAATCTAGCCAGAAGCTAAAAAAGAAGGGTAGATTAGTACTCCTTTGCTGAATCTTAAAGGTGAACGGGAGGTTGAGAGACTCCAAGCAGAAGTAACACATGAAGAAAATGGAAGAAACTTCTGGTGTGTGTAGAAAACAACAAGGCAATTTGTGGTTATTAAAACATAAATTGTGAGGCAGATAGTGCTGAGAGACGTACTTGGAGAGGGCTTGGGTCAGATCACGGAGGACCTCATAAACCATTTTAAAAACCTTTAGCTTGATCCTGCAATTGATGGTGAGCTTTTGAAGACTTTTAGAGTAGACAGTGACAGTATCACAAGTACATTTTCGAGCTGGCTCTAGACTGAAACATAGATGAGAAATAGGGATAAGACCAGAGCCAAGAAAACTGGATTAAAGGCTGCTATGATAACCCAGGCAAGAAGTGGTAAGGACCTAAATAAACATGGCATAAGAGAAATAATGTGTTTATTCATTTAATGAATATTGATTGAACATGCACTGTGTTGCAGGCACAATTACAGGCAGAAGGTCATAAAAGTGAGCAAAACAAACAGAAATCCCTACCTTCACAGAATTTATCAGGTAATGTGAAAGTTCTTCCAGATCTGTGGATTAATACATAGTGATTGACTTATGTAACCAAAGGCACATATAAGATTTTCGGCCGAGACTAAAAATATAGTCTTTGTCCAAAGAAAAAAAAGGAAACAGGAAGTCCAGATCCTCATTCACATGGTCTCTAAATCTTGAAGGGCTTTTTCTTATAGAATATTAATTAAATGAAACCCACCTCATCAATGCACCTTTCTGGTGAATATAAATAACTTCCGCTGATCTCTGCAACATTTTAACATTTTCACCATTTGGAAATACAGCTGTTGCTGCTCAGCTTGCTTTTTCTCCGCAGCTTTGATGGTGCAGTAATGTCAGAATGTGACATTATTGCTTACCCAGGCTATGCACTAATGATTCCATTTTTCATAAACAGTGGGGCCTAGTAACCTTTGGGGACCACTTTCAAATTCTTGTACATCCACAAACACTGTAATTTGTGAGACATCTGTTACTCTAGGCTCTAATTTTGAAGGAAACCTCCTCAGAATATATTTTTACTAACTCAGGAAGTTTTTTTTTTTTAAATAGTATTACATATTTGCCTCATTGCTCTGCTTTACACACTGTATATACGTGAGCATCGAGAACCTGCAAGTACTTTATACTGACCTGCAAGTACTTTATACTGTCAACTAAGGTTAAACTACTTGCGGGAGTAAAGTCTGCCAGGGAATTGTGTATAATAGCAATTTTCCCCTCACCAACACTTGGCAAAGGAACTTTTCCCTACATTTTCTATTCTGGTCAGGTAACTCATTTTTTTTCCAGTGTTTGTTCTATCACTAGCTTGCTAGATGACCATGATAAAGAAAACGTATCACCTCCATGGATATATTTCCTAATTCGGAAATGGAGAGAATTGAATGACAAAATTTCCCCTAACAAGGCAATTCTAGATTTTTTAATTCATAAGACCAGTTTCACAGCAGACATTGAATTCCAAATAAATAGACAAAAGGATACAGGTGTCTCCCCATCCATTTTTTTTTTATTTTTTTTTTAACGTTTATTTATTTTTGAGACAGAGAGAGACAGAGCATGAACAGGGGAAGAGCAGAGAGAGAGGGAGACACAGAATCTGAAACAGGCTCCAGGCTCTGAGCTGTCAGCACAGAGCCCGACGTGGGGCTCGAATCCATGGACCGTGAGATCATGACCTGAGCCGAAGTCGGACGCTTAACCGACCAAGCCACCCAGGCGGCCCTCCCCATCCATTTTTTAAAAGTTTGCGCTACATCACTTTACTTTTACAAAAGACCTACATTAGTACTACCTGTTTTTGTTAACCAAAAGAAATCTGAAGAGGATTGTCACTTTTAGGAAAAAAGACAAAAAGCAAAAATAGCATTCATTGTTTGTTTTGCAGCAGAGCTGTTCTAGAGGCACATACACCAGGAAGGGCTGAGGTGGCCCTGCCAAGCTCCTTCCCCAGGAACTACACTCAGCACCTCAACATCAAGCTGCCATGGTGTTGAACTGTGTGAGCATCTGTGCTTTGTCTTGATTTATTTCACGCATCTGTTAACAAGATTTGTCATAAGGTATCAGAAAAGCCTAAGAGAGGTTATTTGGGGGGCCTGGGAATGCTCAAAAATTTTCCATATAAATTAATGGTGATTGCTTCTTAACTTTATAGCATTTTGGCCTACAAAAGGTTTCATTGCAATACTCTACATTCAGATAGCAGGGGAGACCTGTATTATTCAAAAATAAATAAATGTCTTAAACTAATTAAAATATCTAAATCAGACAACACATATCCCAGAGTGCTTAGGCAATGTACCAAAATAATCTCAAGATGGCTGGAAGTAATTTTTTTCGTATTATAGATAACAAATATTGCTACAGAATACTGTAGACATGAAAAGTTCTCATTTTCAAAAATAGGTGGAGGTGAAGGCACTGGCTCTTTGACAACTAATTTCCTTCATGGTTATTAGACATTTATATCTTTCCATCCCTTTAAGGAGTTAATTCAGGTAACATATCTTCTGGAAAATCGTCCATTTAAGGAGTTTTCTTATTTATTAGCATAGATTTTTGAAAACTGTTTATTGTAACTCTATTAATTATTTCTCTACTGGTGGATCATTCCTTCTTCTCAGCCTTAAATCTATGTATTTGTGTTTTCATCTCTTCCTAGCTACACCCTTGATGAAGGTAAGTGGGAAGTTACCCATTTGACTGGGTTTTGTTACTATTGTTTAACTGCCTTATATCAATTCTACTATTTTTTTCTATTTCTAATTTATGCTTTGATTTATGTTTTTATCATTATTGATTCATTTCTTTCTTTAGCTTTCCTTGGATGTATTTGTTCAACTTCCTATACTGAATGCTTAATTATTTTCATTTTCTTTTCCTTAAGTTGTTGTATATAGTATTCTCAATCTTGTGAGAGGAAAGATTCTGCAACTTCAGGTTTTATTTTCTATTTGACCCAACAGTTGGTTAAATGAAAGCTATTGTTTCTTTCTTTTTTTTAGTTTATTTATTTTGAGAGAGAGAGAGAGAGAGAGCAAGCAGGGAAGGGATAGAGAGAGAAAGAGAGAGAATCCCCAGTAGGCTCCACACTGTCAGCACCACAAACTGTGAGATCATGACCTGAGTTGAAATCAAGAGTCAGACACTTAACCGAATGAGCCCCCCAGGTGCCCCAAAAGTTACTGTTTCATTTGTTTTTTTCTTTTGCTAGGTATATCCGGTTTTACTAGTTTACTTTCAGAAATTCAAAGATTTACTAAATTGCTTTTCTACTTTCTGGAATTTATTGAGATTTCTTTTGTGGGTTCAGGGGAATTTTGAAAAGGTAGAGCCTCAATAGTATATAAATTTTTATAGCATCTCTATTAATTATTAGCAATACTATCTCCTTCGTTATTGGATTGTGGATTTCTCAATATGTTCAGGGTGAAAGAAATACGAAAAATATCTGGGTAAGACTTATCAAGACAAAAAAGAAAGGACTCAAAAAAAATAATAAGAAGCCCACAAATGAGAGAGGAGAATTAACACCACAGAAATACAAACAATTATAAGAGAATATTATGAAAAACTATATGCCAACAAATTGGACAACCTAGAAGAAATGGATAAATTCCTAGAAATATATAAAATACAAAAACTGAAAGATGAATAAATAGATATTTTGAACAAATCAATAATCATTAAAAAACTGAATCAGTCATCAATAAACTCCCAAAAAAAGTCCAGAACCAGATGGCTTCACAGGTGAATTTTACCAAACATTTAAAGAGGAGTTAATATCTATTCTTCTCAAACTATTCCAAAGCACAGAAAAGGAAAGAAAATTTTCAAATTCATTCTATGAGGCCAGCATTACCCTAATACCAATATCAGATAAATCCACCACAAAAAACTATAGGCCAATATTTCTGGTGAACATAGATATAAAAGTCCTCAACAAAATACTAGCAAACATACATTTACATTGTTGGATTCATAAATCCAATACATTTAAAAAAATAATTCACCACATCAAGTGGGATTTATTCCTGGGTTGCATGGGTGGTTTAATATTCACAAATAAATCAACGTGATACATTTCATCAATAAAAGAAATAAGAACCATATGATCACTTCCATAGATGCAGAAAAAAATTTGACAAAGTACAACATCCATTCATGATAAAAACTCTCAACAAAGTAGGTGTAGAGGGAACATACCTCAACATTATAAAGGCCATCTATGAAAAACCCATAGCTAACATAATCTTTAATGGAGAAAAATCAAGAGTTTTTCCCCTAAGGTCAGGAATAAGACAAGGATGTCCATTTTCACCACGTTTATTCAACATAGTACTGGAAGTTCTAGCCACAGCAATCAGACAACACAAAGAAATAAAAGGCATCCAAATTGGTAAAAAAGAAGTAAAACTTTCACTATTTGCAGATGACTAGACACTATATATATATAGAAAACCCAAAAGACTCCACCAAAAACTGCTACAACCAATAAGTGAATTCACTAAAGTCACAGGATACAAAATCAATGTAGATAAATCTGTTGCATTTCTATACACCAATAATGAAGCAGCAGGTAGAAAAATTAAGAAAATAATTCCATTTACAATTGCACCAAAAATAGTAAGATACCTAAGAATAAACCTAATGAAAGAGGTGGAAGACCTGTACTACAAAAACTATAAAACACTGATGAAAGAAATAGAAGATGACACAAAGAAATGGAAAAACATTCCATGTTCGTGTACTAAAAGAACAAATATTGTTAAAATGTCTACACTATGCAAAGCAATTTGCAAATTCAATACAATCGCTATTAAAATACTAACAAAATTTTTCACAGAACTAGAACAAACAATCCTAAAGCCACAAAAGACCCTGAATAGCCAAAGCAATCTTGAAAGAGAAAAGCAAAGCTGGACACATCACAATTCCAGACTCAAGTTATATTATAAAACTATCGTAATGAAAGTCATATGGTGCTGGTACGAAAATAGACACATAGATCAGTAGAACAAGATAGCAAACCCAGAAATAAACCCACAATTATATGGTTAACTAATCTTCAACAAAGCAGGAAAGAATATCCAATGGAAAAAAGACAGTCTTTTCAACAAATGATAAAACAGCAACATGCAAAAGAATGAAACTGGACCACTTTCTTATACCACAAACAAAAATAAAGACCTAAATGTGAGACCTAAAAGCATAAAAATTCTAGAAGAGAACACAGGCAATAACCTCTTTGACATCAGCCATAGCAACTTTTTTCTAGATCTATCTCCTAAGGCAAGGGAAACAAAACTCTTGGGACTTTATCAAAATAAAAATCTTCTGCACAATGAAGGAAACAATCAACAAAACTAAAAGGCAACATACAGAATGGGAGAAGATATTTATAAATGACATATTTGATAAACAGCATCCAAATTATATAAAGAACTTACACAACTCAACACCCAAAAAACAAATAATCCAGTTAAAAAAATGGCCAGAAGACATGAACAAATATTTCTCCAAAGAAGACATGCAGATGGCTAACAGCCTGAAAAGACGCTCACCCTCACTTACCATCAGGGAAATGCAAATCAAAACTACAATGAGCTATCACCTCACAACTGTCAGAATGGCTAAAATCAACAACACAAGAAACAAGTGTTGGTGAGGATTTGGAGAAAGAGGAATCTTCCTCCACTGTTGATAGGAATGCAAACTGGTGCTGCCACTGTGGAAAACAGTATGGAGGTTCCTCCAAAAGTTAAAAATAGATCTACCCGAATACAAAAAGACTAATTCAAAGGGATATACATACACTGATGTTTAGAACAGCATTTTTTACAATAGCCAAAGTATGGAACAGCCCAAGTGTCCAATGTTTGATGAATGGATAAAGAAGAAGTGATATAGAGATATTATATATGTATATATATATATATATATATATATATACAGAGAGAGAGAGAGAGAGAGAGAGAGAGAGAGGGAGAGAGGGAGGGAGGGAGAGAGAGGGAGACAGAGAGAGAGAGAGATATCATATATATATCAGCCATAAAGTTGCCATCAGTTGCTATGGCTGATGTCAACAGTACCATTCAGCCATAAAAAAGAATGAATCTTGCCATTTGCAACAACATGGATAGAGCTAGAGAGTATAATGCTAACTGAAATAAGACAGTCAGAGAAAGACAAATACCATATGATTTCACTCATAGGTGGAACTCAAGAAACAAAACAAATGATAGGGAAGAAAAGAGAGAGACAAACAAAGAAACAGATTCTTAGCTATAAAGAACAAACTGATAGTATCAGAGAGGTTACCAGAGCGTGGGAGAATGGGTTAAATGGTGATGGGGATTAAGGAATGAACTTGAAATGAGCTGATAAGTGTTGTATGCAAGTGTTGAATCACTATATTATACACTTGAAACTAATATAACACTGTACATTAACTAATTGGAATTAAAATAAAAACTTGTAAACAAATAAAATAAAAATCTCTGGCTACAATTGTTATTTCTTTTGATCTCCTGTTTTCTAAAGTCGTATATATATATAGATATATATATAGATATATATACAGATATATATCTATATATATATATATAGATGCTTTGTTATTTACCGTCACTATGAACAGTGCAAAAATGTGTTTAATTTTACCACCTCTCCCTCCCTTTTTCTTCCAGTTTTGGTGACAAGTCCTGGAACATTTTCCCTGGCAAACTATAACTGAATTATTAATAATTATTAATTATTTCACTATATGGCTTTGTTCAAGAGTTATAATCATAAAAGTTAATTTTGTAACTATGATTTAAAAATTTTAACTGTAGTAATTATGTTTTTAAAAATTAATTTTTACCACCAGGATTTTCTTTCCACAGTTTCAATCTTTTGCTTGAATAGAGTATGCATTCAAGTAGATTTTTCATGTAGGCTACATAGGATATAGAGTTGAAGAGTCTTTGTATATTTAGAAATATCTTTCTGTTGCCTTGACATATTAATGACAATTTGGCTGGATGTACCTTCTGTGGGTGAAATCTATTCTTCCTCCAAATTCTGGAAATATTTTTCATCTGTTCTCTTGCATACAAAGTCTCTTAAATTAATTAATTCTTCTGTGTTTATATTTCTATTATTCCTACTTTAACATTTAACATTTAATAATTTCACTAGGTGTGCCTTAGTCTTCAATCACCTTTATTATCTTTCTAGGGAATATAATGCATACTTATTGTTTGCATCCCCCTCCCCCCAAGATCTGTCCCCTCTTTTGCTGACAATAGAATTAATTCATTTTTTTCCTCACACCAATCCATATTGTTTTATGTGAAGCTCAAACCCCAAACCAGGGGTAGAGCATATAAACCAGTCTTAGGTCAAGTGATACATCATCACCTTGCCTCAGTGATTGGTTCGCTCACAGTGTGTGAACCTCACCATGTGATTTCTCCTCATCGCCAGGTTCACTTGCCACAATGTATTAAAGAGACGTGCACTAATTAAAGCATTACCTGCACTTTGCATTGATTCCTCATCCTACCACATGAAGGAAATAATGGCTCCTGATATCATCTTCAATTTGGGGGCAAATATATTGTCCTGCTTGCCATGATCTTTGGGTATTATATACAGTTCTTTCCTAATTTTAGGACAAATATTCCTTTCTCTGAGTATTAGGGAGTTTTTTGCTTGTTTTGTTTTGTAGATGAAGAATTGCAAAAACATTCTGTGGAGAAAAAAAAATCACTTTTTATTTCTGAAAATTAAAAAATCAAACAAGGCTATGTCCTATTATAGAAAGCCCCATATTAGCTATTACTTTTTTTCTAGCCAAAAATATTCACTTAAACATCCTATTCTCAGGTTACCATTTTTTTTTTATAGAAAGTGTTTTTGATGAAGCTACTACTTCTTCCTTAAGAAAGATAATGTTTTTCTTTCCCCTGAAGTAAACATGTGAAGTTTAATTCAAGAATCTATTTCCTTCTTTATTAGCTAATTCTTTTTTTTTTCTTTTTTAAAAAAAATTTTTTTAACGTTTATTTATTTTTGAGACAGAGAGAGACAGAGCATGAATGGGGGAGGGTCAGAGAGAGGGAGACACAGAATCTGAAACAGGCTCCAGGCTCTGAGCTGTCAGCACAGAGCCCGACGCGGGGCTCGAACTCACAGACCGCAAGATCATGACCTGAGCTGAAGTCGGCCGCTTAACCGACTGAGCCACCCAGGCGCCCCTAGCTAATTCTTTATTATTAGTTTATTAACAAAATAGCTGCCACTAATATTATAATCTTAACCTGCATTTTCTTAGTGAAATGGACACTTGTTGGCTTTTGGAATAGATACCATCCATTCACCATCATGTTGATGACAGTGGCTAGTTTTCACTTAAGGGATTTCACTCCTCCCTACTTTCAGTCCTTTGACCATCCTGCTAGATCTAAATGTAGTATTTGACCTAGGATGGGCACATGGTTATGTAGGAATGTGCCAGTGGTTACACAGGAATGATGTTATGAGCTGAATTGTATCCTGTCCCCATCCCCAGCAAAGTCATATAGTGAAGTCCTAACCCCTAGTAACTCAGAATGTGACTGTATTTGGAAAGAGTAAATATCTAAAAAAAGTAAATAAGATTAAATAAAGTCATTAGGGTGGTCCTCATTCCAATATGACTTGTGTCCTTATAAAAAGAGGAGATTAGAACACAAAAACACAGAGAGACGACCATGGGAAGACACAGAGAAAAACTGGTCAATTGCAAGCCAAGAGAGAGGCCTCAGAAGAAGCCAAATCTGCTAACTCCTTGAACTTGGACTTTTAGCTTCCAGAAATGAGAGAAAATAAATTCCTGTTGCTCAAGCCATCCAGTCTGTTATAGTAGGCCACTAATACAAACAGGTATGTGACTCCTCAAATCAATCAGAACCAATAAGATTCAATTCTGGAAATGGATGTTTTTCACTACTGCATTTGAAGCTAAGTGAACTCAAGATGAGGGTTGCTGCAGCCCTCTTGTCACGATGAGGCTAGACCTACCAGAGAATGTAACCAACAAAGAGGAAGTGGTACTAAAAGATCAAATAAATGAGAGAAGTACAGTATTGTCATTTGATTCCCCAAGATCAAGCAAACTTGAAGCCACCTCTACTCATGGACTTTTCAATTTTGCGAGTCAATAAAAATCCATGTTTAAATATTAGAAATTGAATTTTCTTTCCTCACAGCCAAAAGAGTCCTAATTAAGAACTTAACATCCAAAAATTATAAGCCAAGATTTGTCCAAAGTTACAGATTGTTTTGTTTTGATTTTTTGTTTTTTTCCTAAACAGCAATTGCTTTAAAATGATACAGTCCTATGGAAAGATGTCATGGTCCCTTTTTATAGGAAAAAAAAATCCGATAAAATAATAACAAAATATTTTATAGGAAAATGTCTTGAAATATCTGTCTGTTCTATAAGTCATTTCCTCTGGAAAGTGAGATTGATTTGGGGTAGATAGATTTCAGGAGTCTATACCACATTTTATTTACTGCTTCACTGTTCTTACACCAAACATCCTTTGAAACAGATTTTGAAATAATAAGAATTAAAATTTATAAAGAAAAATGAAGCAGTTCTGGAATTCTAAGCATTGACTCCGTGTTTATTTCACTTTCATATCTTTGAGTATATCTGTGCACACACTTGTAAACTGGGGTAACTGCCTACAAGAGAAAACGGGTTAACATATTATATGCCAAAAGCCTACGGGAAAATAATTAGACATGAGGACTGGATCTTGATGGAAGATGGCTTGTTTCCCCAAGCTACTCTGGGTCTCCCTCTCTTTACCACAACCTGTACAACACCAGCAGTCCCCCTTCCCTGTGTAGTTATTCAAGCGAGGTATCAGCCTGCACAGCCGATCAAGCAAGCAATATCCATTCTGAACCCTCTGTTGCTAATGTATTGACTTTCTTATTCCACACCACTCACTAAGCAGACTAGACAACAAGAGGTATTATCCTGCAGGCACATCCTGGGTGCAAGTCACCTCTGCACCCAGGATGTGCCTGCAGGATAATAGCAATTTTAATCCCTGCATCAAGCAATCCTCAGAACTCCTATGACCGGCTTAACAAAAAAAAAAAATTAATATTAGTCGCCCATCTCTCAAGTCTCATTGTGAAGAGTTTGGTGAAAGAAGTAAATACTCTTATAAGAATTTATTAGTAGAAATGTTTTTCCTCAACAAGTTCAGCAATAAAAAAAGTCACAATGATAATGTTACGTATGTTCCTATCTTTCTGTCATCTGAGAAAATTATGTTTTATTTGATTATTAGATTGTAATGGCTGAAGAAACATCGAGACAATATCTGTTTAAAAGGATGCAAATTTTCTGTAAAATTCAGTTTATTCGAAAACTCAAAATTGTTAGTGTTATATTTAATGACAAAAAGAGACTATTTAAAACAATGTGATATTTCCCTCTAATGTTATAATAAAATTTGGCAATTATTGTGACTTAAGTTTTAGTCAGGCAATATTTATATTCTTCTAGAAATGTCTATAATAGGTCCAGGAACCTGTAAGATTTAAGGAAATTTAGGTTAGAAAATCACAGTTTTCCAATTTCTCAGTTATATATCCTTGGACAAGTAATTTAACCTCACTGTTCTTTTATTTTCCCCTTTTGTAATGAGAATAATATACTAATTTTTATATGAGTATAAAAATTAAATAAAATAATATGCATAAAGCACCAAACATATTACAAGGCTGAATATGAAACATATATACAATATATGTTTTGAAAATAACACTGATATTTCTATATACTTTAAATTAACATACAAAAATCAAATTTACAAAAGACATAGAAGGATAATGTGCATTATTTTTAAGTGTGTTCCCTATAAGGACTATTTTACTACAAAAAATCCTTTATTTTTGAGTTCTCCCACTCATTTGAAAGATGGCTAGATGTACTAAAACTACAGTGAAAAAGATCCAGAGTGAATCCTTACAAGTGTGATACTAGATAAATTACTTAACTTGTCTGAGTCACCATGTACTTAGTGGAAGAATAAGAGCATCATCACTTATTTGCCAAAGCTTAAGGGAAGACAAGTTCTAGCCTGTGGTATGTGCTTAATATATTCTTTAAATTTAGAAACTCACTTATTTTATAAAGCAAGGTACATGTTTGCAGTAGCACCACACACAAGGAATTTTGCTGAAAGGTATGTCTATTTTAAACACAATTATATTGCAAAAGGTTTAGCACAAGTATGGAATCCTATATGTACTCAGTAAGAATACAGTAAGAATACAGGACTATTACATTCATCATTCAAAATGTTTTTGAGCACCTCACCTGCCAGATCTGTGCTAGGTTTTAGAGGCCAATATTTCTGATGAAGCCACAAATGAGGGCTAGTTGCCTAAAATCCTTTATTTCCAGCTCTGTCCTATGCCATAAGAGATTTCATTAACAAGCGCTAATACCTCCAGGATATAAAGCTATTTCAGAGAAAAAAGGATTAATTAACTATTAATACAATAAAATACAACAGGAGCCCAACTGCCAGGTTTATGTATGCCAGTTGTCCTTGCCAGAATTCCCTCTGCAGATTCATTTGAGCTACTCTCCAACCTGCTGGTCAGAATTCCAGGTTCATTGTGTTACTTTAAGTATGGCAGAGTGCAATAAAGCAGGAAACATCATTCTCCACAAAGCTCTAAGATTGACCTCCTTAAGACAACAGAGAAAACAATAATGAGATGTTCAAGAGAAGTAAAAATTCCTCAAGGGTGAAATGTATTTTCTTAGATCCATGCAAGCAAACATGTTTACAGAATTCCATCTCAGGATCAAAATTTAATTGTGTTGACAGTGAACACTGTCTTATCTTTTTCCATATCATGAATGCTAAAATGGGACTTTACTTTCAAGAATTTGCTTTGACAGCTCAGATTTTTCAAATCAGTGTTTGCCATAGCCAACTACCACTGCCTCAGGTGACCCTATTAAAATATTTACAACACTATGCCATCTGCTATGTTATGTAGTAAATATTATGGATATTGTTGTGTTTAATGTAAAGGATCTGAACTAAGCAAAAAGATAGTCAAAGCCCTTCCCCTGGACAACGTTCATGGTGACACAGTCTCTCAGCGCAGTTTATGCTCTTGATCAAAAAGTGTTACTCCAGATCTATCCATTTAAAGAAGTTTCAGACCAATATTGCAAACTCCACTACCAGTTAATTAGAGAACACTCATAACAGGTTTTGTTTCCCCACATATACCTACAGAGGTCAGATAACGAATATTTTTAATCTGATTACTTTCTCCTACATATCATCCAAGTATGAATCTCAGAATTTGAGAGATTTAATTTCAAGTTCTGCTTCTGTCTTGTGGCCATATAACTTCTCAGGATCTCAGTTTCTTCTTTAGTAAAAATACCATTGTCATGATGATAAAATTAAATAACTTATTCAAAGTCTTAGAACATTACAGACCCTCCAAAATAGTAGCTCTTATTACTGAGAAAAGGCCAGGTGAGATAACAGTGCCTACCAGAAGAGAGTAAGAAAGGGCTCTCCCATTCAAAACATCCAGAACCTCCAGGATCCTCCCTGTTTACTGAGGCCTGAAGGAATCACTAAGCTCAGCTGTGAAGAAGGAAAAAAGCAAAAATGAGAAAACCAGGTGGACGTAGACACAAACATGACTTAATTGCAAGAAGTAACACCTTTTCTTTTTCTGAGTTTTATAATTGCCTAAATTACCTATTTCACTCAAAATAGCCTGTCAACCCTAGCATCCCTCCAGGGGATAATAAAGACCTCTTTAATGACGCATAGCTATCTGCTGGCAATGCTTAGGTATTCCTAAGAAATACCACACAAATAATTTTTACTTTATGCAAATACCCAAATATGGCCACAAGTTAGTTCACTCACAACCCAAAAATCATCACTCCACCGTCAGAACATGGAGGTGGCCCAATACACATAAAGAAATAAAAGGAGTAAAACAGATAGCTGATCAAATGATATCAAAATATCACCCTTTTATTGTAAAGAAGTATATCAAAGGCCACTTCACAGCTTAATACAAGAGCTACATAGCCTTGCTAATTGAACCCACGGCCAGGCAGATTTCCCTTATCCAATCACAGGCATTCCTGGATAAGAGCAGCACAGAGGGGCAGAAGAGAACCCCTCCATGAAGACAGCCTTATTATAAGAGAAAAGAAAGGGGTCTGAACTGTGCATGCTCACTTGATCCTTCCCAAATTTATATAAGTTATAGTAGTCGCCCCTTATCTATGGGGGATCCGTTCCAAGACCCCCAGTGGATGCCTGAAACCGCGGATAGTATCGCACCCTATATGCTGTTTTATCCTATAAATACATACCTATAATAAAGTTCAATTTCTAAATTACACACAGTAAGAGATTAACAATCACTAGTAATAAAATAAAACAATTAGAACAATATACTATAATAAAAGTTACATGTCTCTCTCTCTCTCAAAATGTCTCATTGTGCTGTACTCACCCTTCTCGAGCTGATGTGAGATGATAAAATGCCTGCGTGATAAGATGACGTCAGGGGAATGACGCAGGCGTGTGACGTACCCTCAGGCTACTCCTGACCTTCTGCGGATTCCAGATGGAGGATCGTCTTCCTCCTGACCAGCGCTGACCACAGGTAATTGAAACCTCCGAAAGTGATACCACATGTAGGTGGGACCTTCTGTATTTCTGGGACAGGGTGAAAGGGGTGGAGCGAAGCCAGCATTGCCCCTAAATTGCCGAAACTAGAAGAGTTCTCTAAACCGAGTTCTCTAAATCGGAAGAAATTTTCGGGAACGAGGGAAGAAATAGTCTCTCCCCCGCCCCCACCCGGTATCTACAACCAGAAAATAAACCAAAAGCCCTAAGTAATGCAAGGCCATATTACATTAATCTATTGCCAAGTAGTAGGATCAATTCCTAAAAGGTGTCCTGTTTAACAAAAGTTAAAATTCTATTTAAGCATAGCTTGAGGCATAAAAGTTCTGGAAGGCATCTGGATCCCAAGCAAAGCATATAATAACTGTCTCCAGTAGAACATCTCTCACCTGAATCATAATCTAAATCATTCAAGGCATACTGTTGCGGTGTGTTATGTCTCTAAAGGGCTAGACAAATCTCTTCCCCTAATTAGTTTGAAACAAATTAAGGAATGCACACAGATGCCAGATAGGAATTAAAATACCTGCTTTTCTACCAGTAGAGATGCAATAGAGACTATGGCTTGGACCTGCGTTCAAAATTAAGCTTCTCACTCATTTTCTGCAAAACTGGACCAGCCACCCCAAATTGCCCGTGCCCTCTGCACAGGAACAGAGCCTGCCCAAGTAGGTGTCGGTTTGGAGGCAGAGAAATGGCAGGAGAAGAAAGAAAATTCCAGTGTTTTCACTCAGTGAGAGAAGTAAGATAGGTCGTATTGTTAAAGGGATGCTTACCTCTGTATTTCACTGTCAGCAGTAAATCCTTGCCATCTCACCAAGAGATAAATCATTCCTCTTTGTACATGAAGGAGTTAGCAAAAAGTGAAAGAGAGTATAGATGCCCCTACCTCATATTTTCAAAAGTGTAGAATGTGGAAAGAAGGAAAAAGTCATCTTCGTTACATATTTCTGTGATCTGCAAAGTCAGATTCTGGTATAAGCATTGCCTTTTGTGTTGGGTGTGAATTTTAGTCTGTATTTTAGCGTGTGCAAGAAATAGAACTTGTTTGTTTTTTTGTGTAACTCATCCTAATTCTTTTTATAAGAGGAAAGTAACCATTTTCACAATTTGCTCTCGTCCCACTTTACATATGCTAATCTGGATTAATTACCAAGAGTTCCCTTTTTCACCTTCAAAAGTGTCCTTATTTGGGGGTGCCCGGCTGGTTCAGTCAGAAGAGCATGTGACTCTTGACCTCAGGGTAGTGAGTTCAAGCTCCATGTTGGGTGTAGAGATTACTTAAAGTTTTTTTAAAAGTACCCGTATCTGAACTATAAATGATATAGTCTTCATAATAAGAAGCCTATTCTAATGGGTGGTAGAAACTTACTCCCAGTCAATCCAGAGGGGATCTCTTTTACCTTGGTGGCACAGGAGTGGGGACTTGGCCTCACATGGCAGCAGGGCATTGAGAGAGGAAGGAATCAGATCAGGGTGAGCAGCTTGCTCCTCTGGCTTCTGTGTGGACCTCTAGTCTTGTCCACACAGAAGTATCTCAGGTGTCAGCTGATACAGACTGCAGCTTCTTAGGTCTCACTCCTGTCCAAACGCACGTCCAGGATTGAGCTCCATCTATTACTTCAGGTGCAGGGGAGTCACCATGAAACTACCCACACCAAACTGGCATAAGGGAAATTAAGTTAATGCCCTCTGTCACTTTCACACTTCTCTCTGGCACACTGAAATCAGTCTTCTGCTCTTATGTCACCCTGGTGCCACAATAGACCCAGCTTCCTTGCTTGGGAATCACTCTACTACCCTTGCCTCTCACCAGGACACGTGAAATTTTGTAAAACTATCCCCCAGGTCTTGCCGTTTCCTTGGGCTCCATCAGGAAACAGGCACGACATGCCCTTGCTTCTCTCAGGGCCCACCAGATCATCTGGGGGTTTGTACTGACTGCACCCACTCCCAGCAGAGTTTGGCCCAAGAAAGAAACACGGGATCTACTAGTAGGTGGTCAATTAGTAGAGTTATTTATCATGATCTGTTATTAAGTCTCCACTTCATCATCTACCAAAAAGTATGATAAAATCTATTTTCTCAGTTGTAGTGAAGTTCAAAGAGGTCAGCATTTATCAAAAGCAAATTACAATGTATATTTAAATACTGTTTTCCTTCTGTGAATTCTTTGAGGCAAGTAACCATGTTTTAGTCTTCATTTTTGTCCGTACCATGTCACTAGTACACAGTGAGGTCAAACAACATTTTCAGTAAAAAGATCACCTAAAACATATATAAAACAAGCTTATAATATGAGTGAAAACATTTCCCATCAACATAAGCAGGAATGATGTCATGTAGACATTTATAGTCCCAAGAATTGAATACAGTGATAAAGATATAATAGGAAAGTAGTAAATATTTTGGGGGTGATTGATTTATTTTATCCCAATATGCTTAACTGGCCATCTATGGTGCTTGAAACAAGAATAGGACTTCAAGAATGCCTAATTTGTCTTGTAGAAACAATGAAAACATCAAGTTCAGAAAATCACTATAATATTTAAGAAGTGTTATTGCCAGATGGGAAATATATTAAGTTAAAACTATGTCAAGGAGACCAAAAAATACAGTGGCAAAGGGAAAAAAGGAAATAAATTTCTCTATCACATTTCAGAAAAGTCATGCTGGTGGCTCTGCTTTATAAACTCATTCAAGGACCCAGGTTCTCAGGATCTTGGTTCTCAGGGGTCCCTCAGGGGTCTTCATGGGCGTGGAAGAGACTGAATGGCAGCATGTCTGTGAGGAGGGGATATGGCCCACAAGCAGCCCCATCACCTCTGTTCACATTCCATTGTCAAGAACTTAAACTGGGAAGAAAGGGAGACCAGACCTAATTATAATAATAAACAGACCTAATTATAATAATAAAGACATTTTTGTCTCAAATAGGTTAACCCAAGTTAACTTACAAGTAAAATATAGTCAAAACAACACCTTTGCAGGCCAGAAAAGCAAAGGAGTTGCTCTTCCTCTGCACAATTTATATCCACCAGTTATAATTTGCCAACTGTATATAGTATATAGTCAGTAGACGGTGGGAATTTATTTTATAAGTGAAAAAATAGAAGTTAGTCTATAGAAGCTAGAGGAGACTCTCTAGGAGTCTCACAGAACCAAAAGTCATAATAAAGAATATTGTTTGACTTAGCCTTATATAAAACCTACTAAAGGGGTGCCTGGGTGGCTCAGTCGGTTAAGCAGCCGACTTCGGCTCAGGTCATGATCTCTCAGTCTGTGAGTTCGAGCCCTGTGTTGGGCTCTGTGCTGACAGCTCAGAGCCTGGAGCCTGTTTCAGATTCTGTGTCTCCTTCTCTCTGACCCTCTCCTGTTCATGCTCTGTCTCTCCCTGTCTCAAAAATAAATAAAACATTAAAAAAAAAATTAAAAACCTACTAAAAATGGGAGAAGAGAAACAGTAACTGAAAGTATCTTCTTGTAGAATCCGTCTTAGTTAGGATTTCTAACTTGAAGTAGTTTATAAAACTGAACACCAAAACAAAGGGACAAACAAAATGTCAGTAATAAATAAAAATGACAAGGACTGAAGGTCCTAATAACAAGAACCTTATTATGATTTAAAATAATAATACATTATTATCAACTCTTATTTAACCTGCTAAACAAAGCATGGAAAAACATGCAAAATGATAATAAAGTACACATTTTCAAGTTAGGGATTGTTGTTCCCTTTCACCCTGTTCTCTGAACGAGATTAACAAGGTGTTCAATGTCCATATTCTAAGCAGGAGAATAGAAAACAGAACAGATTGTCAGTCCCTAAACAATGGCCAAATGCTAGAACATATATATTTCTTTAGGCAATATATTTTTTTTAATTCAAAAGTTGAAGTAATAAAGATTTGAAATTTGGGAAAATGAATCCTGTAGAATATTATAAAAGCAATGATTCATAGATTCATAAGGTTTTATTTTAACATAGTTATGAATTAAATGTACATTTAATAACATTTATAACTATGGCAAGTCACCACAAGCTTTGGGTTCTAAATTCTTTCTCCTTCACAGTAGAATTTTTATGCTCATTTAACTTATCGATACAATTTTTTAAATGACTAGGAATTCACCATACATATTCAGGTTCTATACTGTAAAGAGGAAGCTTAAAAGGTCTACTTAATTTGAGCATCACTGCAGTGACTACACCTGACAGGTGAGTCCACCTGATTCAGAGAACCCTCATTAGCAGTAGTTGAAACACGCTTTAAACTCAAGACTAGTGCCCAGCACATGGTAAGCACTCAATAAATGTAGCTCTTACTCATCACAGTATAATCATATGCCCACATCAAGAGAACATGCCCTATTGATAACTAATTTCTCCTCACTGAAAGATTTGTGAAAACCATAAAAAGACAATCTTTTCTAGATCAGATCAGCCCTTATTCTTATAATCCACTTTAGTCCATCTCTGGCTGACCTCTGTATAAAAACTGCCATTATCTAAGAACTCTGAAATTAGTCTGTGTTCACAGTTGCTCAAAGTTCCATAAAGAGCAGAGTTTTCCTCAACTGTCATTCTCTCTCCGAATCTGTTAACTACTGTACACGCCTCAGCAGAGATCAGCTGAAATGGAATCATCTGTTGTTGCCCATTGCAAGATTCTGTGCTCTGAGTTATTGGACAGGGAGTTGTTGGGTTTTTTTAATTGTTTTTCATGTTTAATTTATTTTTGAGAGAGAGAGAGAGAGAGTGTGTGTGTGTGTGAGTGGGGGAGTGGGAGGGGCAGAGAGAGAGAGAGGGAGACACAGAATCTGAAACAGGCTTTGAGCTGTCAGCACCGAGCCTAACACAGGGCTCAAACCCACAAGTGGTGAGATCATGACCTGAACCAAAGTTGGATGCTTAACTGACTGAGCCATCCGGGTGCCGTGTTTGGTTCTTTTTAATATACTTTATGTAACAAAAAATATAGTCTCCACTTTGTGCTGGGGATAGAAATCTTAGTTCATGATTAGGTGTAAAAAATTATAAATTTAGTTTTTAACAATTTATTTAATCTTTTGTATCACATCTTGACATGGGAAAAGAAACACAGACTCCATACATTTTTCTCCTTTTGTCAAGTGACATACAATGCCCAGTGAAAAGTGGATTCTTATAGTGCACATCTTTTGGTGGTTGATGGGGGGGGGGGGGCGCTTAATCCAATTTTCAATGTCATGTGACCACAAAAGTACTTACACAGATGTATGTCATCCCATCTTCCTTGTCAATCTATCCAGGTTGTCCAACAATGTTCCTTGTTTCTGTCTGGTCCCTGCAGGAACTTAGCTCTCTCTATTCCATCAGTGACATACTTGAGGCCATGAGAATTTCCACAAGGCTAACCAAGTTCCCAGATCCCTAGATGTGACCCTGCTGTATCTTCCCCAGGGCCCTTGGAGACATCTTCCCAGTAAGGTGGGTATGGGGTCCTTCTCAGTCAGGTCTACCATTATCATACACTTGTCACCTTGCCTTGGGCTCTCTCCTTGCTGGCTTAGCAGAAACTCCTGGACCCTCAGTTGTTCCTCACAGATATTTGTGTTTTGTTTGTTTGTTTTTTAATTGGTGGACTCCTCTCCACTCCCACACAAATATGTGGACTTTTGGAACACCTGTTATTTTACAATTTCAGAAGTTCCCTGGGTGAAATTCGAAACTGGCCCCCGTACACAGAAGGAAAGGAGAGCCCCGAGGAAGAGGCAGACCACCCCAGATTGGTAGGTGGCAGATTTAATAAGCAAGGGAACTTACAAGACTGGTAAGATGAGTAGATTGCCACACCAGCCTTCCAGAATCTTGAAGGTTTACACAGCAGCTTTAACACAATTCAGTCACATTATACCATCTACATGATCTTAACAACACATTACTCTGTCAAGACTGTGCCACTGAAGCTGCTTCTAGTGTGGAAATAGTATGTGGAATGTACATTCCAAGAAAGGAGGGAGGGAGTGAGGAGCCCCTGATTCCTAGGTCCAGCTCAAGGGTCAACTGAAGGTCACATCTTCTCCATGATCGCTTCCAACAATGTGAAAGCCAAGAGGCTTCAGGTTCCTCAGGAAACAGGCACTAAGATGGATATGTGGGGAGTGCTCTCAGGAATAATGTCTCTTAAGTATCAAAGGGGAGCGGGATTGAGTAAAGGAAGAGTTCAACAGGATGCAGGTGTAACAGAGGCCACAGCTGATCTGACAGAAAGCTCAGAAACAGGTGCATCTCTTCAGAGATGCCCTAAATTAAAGAAAAGGCTGAGCTTCAAGCCCTCTCACCAGCAAGTCATTGGATAAGAGAGGGACTTCACCTTGGACAAGGCTGCTCCTTTTGGTCACAGGCAACTCCTAGAGCCATGGATAATCTACATTCCCAGGAGCTAAGGTAGGAATAAGCATCTCAGTCCTAAAGAGGGATCTGCTTCATCAGGAGTTCTCAAACTTGAGCAGAATCAGAATCACCTAGAGATAATTATTAAAGCACACATTGCAGGTAAAACCCAAGTCTGATTCATTAGTTGTGGGTTGAGGTTAGAGTATCTGCATTTCAAACAAGTTCCCAAGTGTTGCTGCTGTTGTTTTGGGTCACCCTGTAAGAACCACTGGACTCCAGGGGTGCCTGGAGTGACTCAGTCAGTTAAGCATCCAACTCTTGATTTTGGTTCAGGTCATGATCTCCCGGTTTGTGAGTTTGATCCCCATGTTGGGCTCTGTGCTGATGACATGGAGCCTGCTTAGGATTCTCTGTCTCTTTCTCTCTCTCCCTCCCTTCCACTCTCTCTGCCCCTCCCTGACTCACATGTATGTGGCACTCTCTCTCTTAAAGAAAAAACAAAACAAAACACTGCACTCCACTATTCCAAGCTTGCTCTTTTTTTCCATCAGCTGAGTAAAGAACACCTTGAAAGTCAGAAAACCCAAAGAAGATAAAATAAGGGTGAATGGAGAATGAGAATCTATTTTTCAAATACTGTCCTGTCACAACCCACTGGGATAGAACGTATTTTACTCATTACAGTTGATCCTTGAACAACACAGGTTTGAACTGCACAGGTCCACTTATACACAGATTTTTTTTTCTACGAAAAGCTTCATTGTTTCCCCTTCACCCACACCTCGGGAGAAGGCTCCTGGGTAGCTAAAAAGCTGGCTAGTGGATGCAGGGAGAGGCTCAGGCAGAAGCCCTGGCCCCAGGGGGAGGCCTGAGGGGGCCCTTTGAGGCTGCTGAGCTCCTAGTCATCCTTGCGAGGGAGCATCTGGAAGACAACAGCGCCCTGGACCCAGGAGGGTCCAGCCTGCTGAGGTGAGTCAGGTGGGCACATCCTCTTGCTGAGTTTCACCTCCTCACCTGGGAAGCAGTTCTGCAGGAAGGGAGGAGCTGGGTGTCTCTGTCAGTAGAACCCATCCTGCAGCTCCAGAAGGGGCTACTTAAGGCTCTTTTTCAGGACCATGGGGGCTCCTACAGCATCTGGGATTCAGCCCCACACATCTTGGGACAGATTCTGCTTGTCCTTTAAGAAGACATAAATGCATGCTAGTTTTGCATCATCAAAAGATGCTGGGAACCCTCATACTTCTCCCCAGCCAACTCAGGAAGAAGTGGTTCATACCCTCCAGAGCCACAAATTGTAGGAGGCCCACAAATGTGTGTTGAGCAGGCAGATGACTGCAGCCTCCACCTAGGTGGAATAATTCTGATAAATCTGGAGCTCAAAAACCAGTGTTGGCTTGTCCTTGGGGCAAAGAGTAGCTGAGAAGATGGTTCTGAAGGTTGTGACTAGAAGGGAAGTTGGAGGGTGGCCAGAGATTGGAAGAAAGGGTGTCCTTGGGTCTGTTCTGTCCAAACACTGTGGAAACAAAAGACAAACTCAGGACTGTCAGGAGTTCTGCCTGTTAGTAGACTTTTTTTTTTTACGAGATATTACTATAAATGTATTTTCCTTACGATTTTCTTAGTAACAATTTCTTTTCTCTAGCTTTATTGTAAGAATGCAGTGTGTGATAATATACAAAATATGTGTTAATCAACTGTTGATGTTCTGGGTAAAGCTTCTGGTCAACAGTAGGTTATTAGTAGTGAAGTCTGGGGGAGTCAAAAGATATACCCAGATTTTTTACTGCACAGAAATTGGCACCTCTAACCCCTGTGTTGTTCAAGGGTTAATTTCCTGTGGGGTTCTGTATATTTAGTTGTTTTTCTCTTCTGTTAATTAAATGTTCTTTGCTATATGATTATTCTTGCTGTCAACTTGTCCCCACACTGGAAGCAGTAACTCAACATTACCCCCATTCTAATCCACTCATTCACTTAGAAATTATGTACTCTGCCCATTATGTTCATTTGTTATGTCTGAATTCTCTAGTATGAAAAGTTTTGTGCAATTTAATTAATAAGTGAGTTATGGCTACACATAGAGATAGGAAAAACCACAGGCACAAACCCTGTGTGGGGGCTAGGTGACTGCAGGTGTGGCTATAAATAACAGAATGACCCCTAAACGGGAAGATAATGAGGTTTGTAAACAAGCATAACACCGTAGCACACAACATGGAGTGGAGCGTAGGGGACTGGACATAGGTTTCTTGTGACACCCAGAGTTGGTTGGGTTATGATCACGCTGATAGGTAGCAAGTGGACCTCATGGGGGACTTGTGTTCATTTTCTGTACTAGAAGCACTCAGGTCAGTGAAGCACATTATACCTGAGGATTATGCCCAGATTGAGGCAAGGGCTGTGAAAAGTCCTGGTTCCCTCCTTCCCACCCCGATTTCCTGCACACTCTTCTACATGAAATTGGTGTTTATTTATGACATTTCGCCTTGGTTTTTGCCTCTCATGACTGCCACTTGTCATTCTTTTTAATACTTTCAGTGCATAAAATTGTAGTTATTGGTGGTAAAATCATAAGTTTTCCTTTTTATTTCCCTCTGCAAAGGTCCAAATCCTTCAACTCTTTACATATAACCATCTAGGGTCATATACATTTTTCTGGGCATTATGGACAAAGAATAATGTGTGAAATTTGGAAACAGCTTATTACTAATTAAAGAAGATGTTTAAAAAGCATAAAAATAATGTCTATGAGGAAATATTCTGAAAACCAGGACATTTAAAATGGAAATTAAAGTTTAGGGATTAATAATCTTCTTCAAAGATATAAAGGGCATCTAATTGAGGGATGGAGGAGGAAAGCAAGGATAAACCCTCAATTTCTACTAAGAAACAAGGATAATATAAACTAGATAGAAAGGTTTTTTACCTAGGAGACTATTCGACATTAATTGGGCACATGAAAAACCTGTATCATCTCTTTTCCTGGGAGGGTCTAATCAAAACAGTATCATATTTCAAAACAGGATTAGATGTGGTCCTGTCAGAATACAAAGATGACCTCCTAAGTTCTCTTCTCACCCTAAGATTTTTATCTTTTATGATAGCAGTCAGAGACATTCTGATGAGCAAAATTGATTTCTGGCAAAGGACATATCTCCAAAGAACCATTTTTCATGGCTTTGTATATAATTTTTATTGATGCCATAATCTTCAAAGAATGAAGAGATGGTTCCCTGAATTGAAAATCCTTAGGCTGCTCTAGCTGTTTGGAAGGATTTACATTTCTGTGATGTCCTGAAGTTCTTAACTCATTGTGACCCCAATCTAACACTTACATGCAACCTGGTTAACAATAAGAGTGTGAGACTACACTCCAAAAATATTTGAAAATATTATCTTTGTGACATAGAATTTTCTTTTTCTCATATTAGTTTATTTTCATTCATAGGGTTTTGTAAGGATGAGGTTAATCAGGTAGAGAAAATCAGAGAAGCTTGGACTCACTCTAGAGAAAATTTGAAGAATGTCAGACGTATACTTTTGCCATCTCAAAATACAGTCACCAATGGGTACTAGAATGAGGGATAGAAAGTAGAAGAAGCGAGAGAGACACCAAGGATATAATTTCTCTCAATCTAGAAGTTCCCTTGAGCCCTTTTGTATGTAGCAAAGTTCTACTGTACCATTATATCCCAGGTAAAATACCACCTTGTCTGGGAAGCCCATCACCACTCCTACTATAGTTTATATAAATTAAACTCAGATACCCCTGAGTTTAAATCCTTAAAATCCTTATTGTTATCAACAAATAATATCTATAAATATTTGACCATTTTACTTAACATCTCTTAATTTCAAAATAAAATTGGCTCACATATATGTGAAAAAGTTTAGGACAGTGTCAGACACAGAATTCATCAAACATCAGTTTCTTCCCTCAAAATACTGTAATGGGTCATATTGGCACCCATGCAATGTGTGCCAAGAATGTACAGGTATTAAACACATTTTTTTAAATCTCTAAAGTTCAAAAAACACTGAATGTCAATCATCTTAAAAGATACTAGGAATTGTTCTTAAGAGTATAAAATGTTCATCATGATCTTAACCTCTGGCATAAATGAAAGTTCTAAGTAAACAAACAATTATTAGCTAAAACTGAAGACAATCTATAATTTTACAAAATTTACTGGTATTCCATACCCTGAGCTAATTTCTGGGAATTTGTGTCTGAAAGAGAAAAGTACAAAGGACTGAATGTTTGTGTCTCCCAAAATTCATATGTTGAAACCCTAATTCCAATGTGATGGTATTTAGAGGTTGGACATTTGAGAAGTGATTAGGTCATGAGAGTGGAGCCCTCATAAGCGGGAATAGTCCCCTTATAATAAGAGGTCAGAGAGGTCCCTTGCCCCTGCTGAGGTGTGGGACACAGAGAAGATGGTCCCCGAGGAAGAGAGTATTTACCAGAAACCTGACCATGAGATTACAGAGCCTGCTCCTCTTCATCCTGGACTTATAGCCACCAGAACTTTGAGAAATATGTCTGGGGTAATTTTTTTAATATATGTTTTAAGTTTATTTATTTATTTTGAGAGAGAGAGCACATGAGTGAGGGGGGGAGGGGCAGAGAGAGAGAAAGACAATCCCAAGCAGTCTCCGTACTGCTAGCACAGAGACCCACGTAGGGCAAGAACTCATGAACCATGAGATCATGATCTGAGCTGAAACTAAGAGCTGAAACTAAGAGCTGGATATTCAATTGACTGAACCACCCAGGTGCCCCTCAACATTATTACATTTTTAAAACATCATTTTATTTGTTGTCAAATGTGCCTTTATGCATATATAATTATATACTCACTCTTTTCTTTGTTTCTTAGTTTCCAAAGTTTCATTTCATAAATACTCATTTAAAGAAATTTTTTAAATTTAATTAAAAAAAGAGAAATGTTAAAAGTCCAGTTACCATATTGAAATTTAAAATAATGGAGCTTATTGGTTTCCATACGACACTCAGTGCTCATCCCAACAGGTGCCCTCCTCAATGCCCGTCACCCACTTTCCCCTCCCTCCCAACCCCCATCAACCCTCAGTTTATTCTCAGTTTTTAAGAGTCTCTTATGGGTTGTATGGAAACCAATTTGACAATAAATTTCATAATAAAATAAAATAATGGAGCTTAGTCTAAATGATACCATCAAAACAACTTAAAATTTTATTGAATTACCTTATTTAATAAATTATCGAGAATTATCTTATCTACACACAATAGTTCACCAATTGTTTTACAATAAATTTGTTATTATTTTACAAAGTCTAAGACTAAAACCAGAGAAGTCAAACATTTATAAATTATACTTTTTTTTGTTTGATCCCAAACTATTACTCCTTATTAGGGAAGAGATCAGGAAATCAACGTGGTGATCAAAGAAATGTGGAGCACATATCACTATTATAAGTCTTTTACTTTAAAATCACCCTGAGAGATGTACCATAACTTGGTAGCAACAAAGCATGAAAGAATGATCCAATACTTGGTATGCTCAAATACCCTCGAAAGTTTCTTTGGTAACTAAGTTAAAGATGTATCCTTCTTCCTGAGAAACTTAACAGAAACCCATGGGGGGAGGGGAAGGAAAAAAAAAAGAGGTTAGAGTGGGAGAGAGCCAAAGCATAAGAGACTCTTAAAAACTGAGAACAAACTGAGGGTTGATGGGGGGTGGGAGGGAGGGGAGGGTGGGTGATGGGTATTGAGGAGGGCACCTTTTGGGATGAGCACTGAGTGTTGTATGGAAACCAATTTGACAATAAATTTCATATATTGAAAAAAAAAAAAAAGATGTATCCTTCTGCTTAGACTTCAAGGCCCTCAAATGTAGCCCTAACAATCCTCTCCAGTCTTGTCCTCCATATCTTCCCTGTGCATACCCTTCACTCCAACAACAACAAATTATTTGGCATTTCCTGACATGCTCCAGGCTTTTCCACTTGCATCTCTACACACTGAAACCTTACTCTTCCCTTCCCTCAAGGCCTGAAGCCCTTTCTAATAGCTCTCATTTGGATATGGTTTTGTTTCCTTTTTACTTTCGCAGTACTTTTCTTCTCTCCTGTGGCACTTACCTTGTTCTGTAGAGTCTTGTAGTATATAGTTCAGTGTATATTTGCCATTTCTGATTGGATGGCAAATTCCTTAAGGGTGAAGACTTTGTTCAATTTAATATTTCTTTTTTCATCTTCCCATTAGTTCTCACTCAACATGGAAAACGTAGTTCTTCAATACCTATTATGTTGCATGTTGCAGGCCCTGTGCGGGGCTGTGGAGATGGAATATTCAGTGAGCAGGAGGTGGTTCCTTTCCTAACAAAGCTTATTCCAGACATCAGAGGATTAAAAAAAAAGTAAACAGGAAATCAAAGTAATGTGGAAACATGTAGGTGTTAAAGCAGGACATGGCAAAAATACCAACCAATCTATAGTGGGGGAGATGAGAGACATACTGTTCCAGAGAGAAGGAACAGAGTTAAGAAAGAACCTGGAGTTGAGGGTGCATGTGGTTTCAAAGAGCTGAAAAAGTACAATATGGCTGCAGCATAAAACAGAAGATGGTATATCCTTCTCCATAGCCTCTGTTTTATGGACCATGAGGGCTTTGCTTATGAGGGCCATGTCATTGAGGCCCTCATAAATAAAGCTAAGAAGTTCAAACTTTATTCTGAGATCACTGCAAGTTGTTAAAGACATGACCTGATCAGAATTGACACTGATACTTAAAGAAAAATCCATATGCATTAGCTTATTTCCTATCGTGTATTTATTTATTGTATACTCTGCCTCAGTTTTTTTTTTTTTAATGTTTATTTTTTGAGACAGAGAGAGAGTGAGAGAATGTGAGCAGAGGAGAGGCAGACAGAGGGAGACAGAATCTGAAGCAGATTACAGGCTCCAAGCTGCCAGCACAGAGCCCGACATGGGGCTCAAACCCATGAGCCGTGAGATCATGACCTGAGCCTAAGTCAGACGCTTAACCTACTGAGCCACCCATGCACCCCATACTCTGCCTCAGTTCTAAAACAATTTGATGTAGCTAAAATACTTGCAGTATAATATTTACAAATTAGCATATTTCTACTTTCAAGGAGAGTTTTCAGAATACAAGAAAATCAGACATGTTGTACTGAAATCAAAGATACATACAACCTGAACACATTTCATGTCAAAAACAAAACAAAACACTAGACACATAAACATATAACAACACCACATGATAAGCTTTAAGCTTATCGGAGTTTTTTTAATGAAAAAGGTACACTTTTTAACACTTTCTGTCAGACTTTTTTTTTTAATGTTTATTTATTTTTGAAAGAGAGAGAGACAGAGTGTGAGTGGGTGAAGGGCAGAGAGAGAGGGAGACAGAATCCAAAGCAGGCTCCAGGCTCTGGTCTCTGGGCTATCAGCACAGAGCCCGATACGGGGCTTGAACTCATAAGCCGTGAGATCATAACCTGAGCCGAAGTTGAACGCCCAGCCGACTGAGCCACCCAGGCAACCCTCTGGCAGACTTTTCTACAACACCAGAACACTCGTTAAAATCCTTTAAGCAATAGACATAAAGGGATGTACAGTATACATGAAAATATATAAAATGTTTTGCCTTTCAGAATTCCCCTTGAAGAGAAGATTTGTTGGGGATAAAAAAGTCTTCTGGTTGCTAGTAATGATAAGGTGAATAGTGCTTTAAAATTTAAAAAAAAAAAGAGTTCTTCTTGTGTGTTGAGATTTTGAAATATACTTGTTGGAATATTCCCAAAGATATGAATCAGAACAGAAGAAGGACTGCTCATGGGGAGCCTCTAAGTAAATGAGTTTCTGGAAAAAGGAATCTACTAACAGTAGTTCTGTTCTTTTTACTTGCTAAAGTAAAGCTGGACCTTTACAGTCTTTGAAGAAGTTACATGTTTATCTACCGATAATTTCTACATCAAACTATTTTCAAACTGTCAAGATTCACAAATTTCAGGAGAACATATTATGTCAAGCCCAGAGAAAACCAAAATATCTATGCCAAAACTTGCCAAGAAGGATAATGTGACTTACAGATAAAAGGAGATACACAAGGAAAAACAAGTGTTTCTTTTCATTCAGTTGCTTAATTAAATGGCATTTCCAGTTTAAATGGTAGAAGGAGGAAACATCCCTGTTTAGTCAGAAAAATCAATACAGAAATAGCAAATTCAAACACCATTCATATCAGTATGCCATCTAAAAGAGAGCAGTAGTTGAAGTTGTGGACATATAGAAGAAACTCTCTGAATATTGGAAAGGTCATTTCTCTCAATTTTTCACCAATACAATGTCCATCTGAGGTAAATAGAGCAGCATAAATCTTGTATTTACAAAGATAATTCTCATAGCACAAAGGTGATCTGAGAAACGGTAAGTCTGGGATATTAGGAAACTATTAAAATAAATTAAGCAGGTCTGCTTTTAGCTAAGATCAAGTCAGAGGTACCAGGTTTACCTTCCCACCTAAAAAAAAAACTCAAAAACTAGGTGAAATATATGAAACAACACATGTGTAAGAGGAAATTACTTGAAGCCAGGAAACAACTATCTAAAATAATCAGAGAGAAAAGTTCCTATTGGTCACATGAGGCTGAAAGAGTGACTGTTGCAACCGACCAAGCTGGAAAACCTCATACTACAAGGAACATTGGACAGAATTCTCAGAAGGATCCTGCCTTGGTTGTGGTGAATAATTAGCCCATGATTAAAAACAGCCCTGGTACTGCCTAACGAGTATTAATAGCAAGACCCAAAGGATCTAATCATTTTCAAGTAACTGTCTCATAACAAAGCTCAGAAGTATTTATAGGAACACAAAAATATCTAGCACCATACAACAAAATAAAAGCAAAATGACTATCATTCAATCAAAAAATACCAGGTATACAAACAGAAAAACAGAATTCATAATGACAAGAAAAATCAATTGGCCAAATTCAAACCACAATGGGATACCACTTCACACCTATCAGAATAGCTAGCATCAAAAAGTAGGTAACAAGTGTTGGCAAGGATGTGGAGACATTGGAACCTCATACACTGCTGGAGAAAATGTAAAATGATTCAGCCACTTTGGAAAACCAGTTTGGCAGTTCATCAAATGATTAAACATAGAGTTACTAGAGGACCCAGCAATTCCAGCTCTTGGGTACATACCCAAGAGAAATCAAAGCAGACGTCCGTGTAAAACTTTGTAAATGAATGATTATATAGCAGCTCTTATTAACAATAGCCAAAAAATGGAAGCAACCAAATGTTCACCAACTGATGAATGGATAAACAAAACATGATATATTCATAAATGGAAAATTATTCACCTATTAAAAAGCAATGAAATACTAATACATGTCAGAACATGGATGAACCCAGAAAATATGCTAAGTGAAAGAATTTAATTATAAAAGACCACATATTGTATGATTTCACTAATATGAAAATCCAGAATAGGGAAATCTATAAAGACAGAAAGTAAATTAGTGGTTCCTTGAGGTTGGGAGGGGAATAGGGAGATAAGGAATGATAGCTAATGGATCTGGGGTTTCTTTTTAAGGTGTTGAAAGTTTTTCTTAAATTGACATGGTGATGCTTCTACATATCTAAATATACTAAAAAACATACAATTGTACAATTAAATGTATAATTGTATGGTATATGAATTATATCATCAATAAAGCTCTTTTTAAAAACCAACCCAGAATGGACACAAACGTTACTAGCAAACAAGTGCATTAAAACAGTCATTATAGTGTATTCCATGTGTTTATAAGGTTACATAGATATATGGAAAATCAAACCTCTAGAGATGAAAGTTTTAATGTCCAGGATGGAAAATGCAATGAATGTGATGAACAGCTGGCTAGATTGAAGAAGAAAAAAAATAATGAACTTGAATAAATAGCAACAGAAACTATCCAAAATAAAACATAAAGAAAAAAAGAAATTTAAAAAATAAACATCATGAGTGAGCTGTGGGACAATGTCAAGTGATTACATACATATGTAATTAGAATGCCCAAAGAACTGTTGAGGGAGACAGAGAAAATATCTGACTAAATGGCTAAAACTCTTCCAAATTTGATGAAAATTATAAATGCATAGATCCAAGAAATCAGTGAACCTCAAACACAGGAAAAATGGAGAACTAAAGAATATCGTAATCAAATTGCTCAAAACCAATGATAAAGAGAAAATCTTAAAAGCAGCAAGGCAAAACATACATTCCAACAAGATAAGGATGATAGCAGATTTCTTATTAAAAACAATACAAGTGATGGGGTCCCTGGGGGGCTCAGTCAGTTAAGCATCTGACTCTTGGTGTCATCTCAGGTCATGATCTCATGGTTAGTGGGTTCGAGCCCTCGTCGGGCTCTGTGCTGACGGTGTCTCTCTCTGCCACTCCCCTGCTTGTGCATGCTTTCTCTCTCACACACACAAAATAAATAAATAAATAAATAAATAAATAAATAAATAAATAAATAAATAAATAATTTTTAAAAATAAACATTTTTTAAAAACCTTCTTGAAAAAAAACCCAACAATGCAAGTGAGAAAATGATGGATCACATTTTTTCAAAAAACTAAAAGAATTGTCAAACTTGAATTCTGTGCCTAGCAAAAATATCTTTTGAGAACAAAGTCCTTACAAAAACACATTTTTCTGCTTTAGTCTCTTCAAATAGTGAGTAACTAATAACATCACACCAATCTTGCATTTTCATAATAAGTCCTACTTAGTCATGATATAATAACCTATTTGAACATAGGTTGGTTGAGTATGGCAATATTTTGGCAAAACTATTTCAAACTTGCTCTTGAATGAGATGCAGCTGTTATTTTACTTTCTTTTGCTGTCCCTGTCCTGTAATAACAGGTAATGCTGGCGTCACAGAGGAGAGTGTTTCCTCTTCCTTAACACTCTATAATAGTTTACTCAATATTCAAATTATTCATTCGTGAGCATGCAGTAGAAATTTCCAGGGAAGACACCCAGGCAGCAAGGTTTCTTTTTGGGAAAATTTTTCCCTAAGAATGAATGTACTTAATGTTTTTAGGACTATTTGGTGGGGTTTTTTTGTTTGTTTTTTTTTTGTTTTTTGTTTTGTTTTTTTAACCTTGAGACTGTTTTGAAAAGTTACATTGTTCTAGGAATTAGTACCTCTTACCCAAGTTTTAAGTAGCATAAAATTATCCGTAAAATCTTCTGAATTTCCTCTTCACATCTGGAATATCAATAATTGTGTCATTTTAAAATTTCATTTTATACTTGGTCTTCTCTTTTCTATTCTTCTACCAGTTTTACCAGAGTTTGTTTATTTTATTAGCCTGTTTCAATATCAATTGTTTAGTTGATATTCTCAGTTTGTTTTTAATCTTAATAATTACTGCTCTCACCTTTATTACTACCTTAAATGCACTCATCTTCTTCCTTCCCTTGCTGTTGATGAGAAGTAACAGTCTCACTGCAGCTGTTTGGTACATCAGTCTTTTCCCTTTGACTTTTTTGATATCTTCTTTTTATCTTTGGGTGTCTTCAGCTTTATCTTTGCATATGTAAGTGTGAATTTGTCTTCCCTTTTCGGACCTGTTGATCTTTTTAAATCTATGGATTAATGTCTTTTCATTATTTGGGGTAGAATTCTGAGTGATTGTGTTTTTTAACACTTTTATTTTTACAAGAGATTCCTTTTAATAGAAAATTTGGGAGGATAGTACAGACAGTTGCTATATCCAGTTCACATCCAATTCTCCCTATTCCTAACATCTTTCATTATAGTATGATTTGTCACAAATAATGAACCAATATTGATAAGTGAAGTGGAAAGTCTACAAACTTTATAATAAAGTTATTGATGTGTAAACTAAAGTTTATTTAGATTTCCTCAGTTTTTACCTAATGTGCTTTACCTATTTTAGGATCTTATCCAGGATACTACATTGTATTTAGTCCTGTGTCTCCTTAGGCTCCTCTTCACGGTGACAGTTCCTCAGGTATGTCTACTTTTGATGACCTTAACAGCTTTGAAGGGTACTAGTCAGGTATTTTGGAGAGTTTCCTTCTGTTGGAATTCATCTGATGTTTTTCTTATTATTAGACTGGGGTTGTGGGTTTTTAGGAGGTAGATCACAGAGGTAAATTACTATTTTCATAACATAATAATAACAAGGGTGCATATTATCCGCATGACTTGTCAATATTGTTAATCTTGGTCACCTGGCTGAAGTCATTTGTTAAGTTTCTCCCTTGTAAAGTTACTCTTTTTCCCTTTTTTCAAACTTCAGAAGAAAGTCATTGGGCACAACTCACACTTAAGGACTGTGGAGTTATACTGTATATCCTTTAGGGCAAAATAAGTATATAAATTGGTTGGAGTTCTTCTGCGTGGGAGATATATCTATTTTCCCTATTTATTTACCTGATCATTTATGTCAGTATGGACTTGGATATTTATTTTACACTTTGCATTATAATCTGTTATTACTTTATTTTGCTCCTCCAATTACCTTAGCTTTGGCAATGAGGAGCTCTTACAGTGGTCTCTTGTGTCCCTTTAGCATACCAAATCATTGTGGTTTGCTTATGTGCTCTATCTTGTTTTGTTTTGTTGAGCATTTTCTTATTTTCTGGTGCTACAAGATAGCCCACACTCATACTGCATATTTATGGCCCCAGCTCTAGAATCGGTAACTTCTCCAATGATCCTCCATTCCTTTCGCTGGAGAACAGTATGAGAAACCAAGATCTGGGTGCTGAATATATTCATTGCTACTAGAATGCTGTTGCTTTTTGTTCTGCCTGCTGACAGATGAAAGAAATACGTATATGTACCAGTCATTATATTTTATTGGCAGGCTTTATTTTTTAGAGCATCTTTATATTCACAGCAAAATTGAGCAGAAAATACAAAAATTTCCCATACACCCCTTCCCCACATTTGCATAGCCTCCCCCATTATCAACATCTCACACCAGAGCGGTACATTTCTTACAAACAATGAACCTACGCTGACACATCTTTAAACCCGAAGTCCATAATTTACAATAGGTTTCACTGTTAGTGTACATTCTAGGGGTTTGGATAAATGTATAATGACATGTTATCTGCCACTATAGTATCATAGAGCATCATTTCACTGCCCCCAAGTCTTCTGTGTTCTGCCTGTTCATCCCTCCCTCCCCCTAACTCCTGGCAGCCATGGTATTTGTTGCCTTTTCCAGAATGTCATATAGTTGGAATCATATAGTATATACACTTTCAGATTTACTTCTTTCACTTAGTAATATGCATTTAAGCTTCTTCCATGTCTTTTCATGGTTTGATAGCTTCCTTTTAGCACTGGATAAAATTCCATGGTCTAGCTATACCATAGTTGTTCCACTAACTTACTAAAAGACGTCTTCATTGCTTCCAAGTTTTGGCACTTACAGAAAAAAAGCTGCTATAAATGTCTGTGTGCAGGTTTTTGTGTGGACATAGGTTTTCAACTTATTGGGGTAAATATCAGGGAGCACAATTGCTCAGTCATATGGTTAAGAGTATGTTTAGCTTTGTAAGAAACGGCCAAACTGTCTTCTAAAGTGGTTGTGTCATTGTAGATTCCCACTGACAATGAATGAATGTTTCGTTGTTGACATTTGGTGTTATTAACATTTTAGGTTTTCACCATTCTAATCAGTTGTAATGGCATCTTGTTTCAGTTTGCAATTCCCTGATTACATATGATGTTGAGCAACTTTTCATGTGTTTATTTGACATCAGGATATCTTTGATGAGATGTCTGTTCAGAGCTTTTGCTTATTTTTTAGTTGATTTGTTTATTTTCTTATTGTTAAGTTTCAAGTGTTCTTTGTATATTTTGGGAGACCGGTCCTTTGTCAGATAGGTCTTTTGCAAATATTTTCTCCCAGTCTGTGTCTTATTTTCTTGACACTATCTTTTGCGGAGCAGAAGTTTTTAATTTAATGAAGTTCAACTTATCAATTATTTCTTTCATGGGTCATGCCCTTATATTTTTAGATATTGCTTTTTCCTATTTGTATTCTCCTCTCCTTCTGGAATCCAAATAAGTTTATGTTCATCTCTTCATTCTCTTTTCCATGTATCTTATGCTTCCATTAGAACTTTCATAGACCTGTCTTTCCATGCTACATTTTATTTTGCCTTGTGTATTTAGATATTTTAAACCGCAAGCTACCAATTTTCATTGAAATTTTATTTGTGGAAAATCTTTGCATTCTCAAATTTTCCTCTCATCTACCAAGTACTGTCTAGAATGACTCCATGTTCTCAAAATGAAGGTTTTTTTTACACTACACAGGAAGTATAAATTCAGGCTGAATACAACATGTGGATTGTACTATCAGATTTTCAATGCTTTTCTTTTTCTGGCTTCTACTCAGCACCAAGTTCATGACCGTAACTATTCCTTGCCACAATAAAAGGAACAGGTGTTTAATATATTTCTACTTTACCCTTACACTGAAGATGTAGTCTACAGAATCTCAGGCATATGGTAGAAGGGAATATATTGTATTAAAATCATGAACCTGGTTCAGCTCTGGATTTCATCTCAAATATAAGGTATCTAGTGAGGCCACAGAAAGCAAAACTCAATGGTACAAGGCTTAGCAAATGCTTTCAGTATAAAAACCAGCTTCTGTGCTCCACTATCCTTTCTGAGTTTTTACTTTCACTAGGATTTTTGGTACAAAAATATGACTCACTTTCTTGCAAGATCACCAATGCATTTGTGATGATTTAAGTTATTTTATCCATAATTTTGAGGATTTTTCAACAAAAAAGATCAATTCATGGACCTAGTCTGTCACATAGGCGGAAATACAAATCTTTTACTCCATTTTCCTTCTTTTCTCACTAGTAGCCAACTTACATCAAGAGCAAATTCTAGAAATATGCAATATATATACTTTTCCAAAAGTCACAAAAAAATAGCTTTGGTATCCATGTCCCATTAAATCTTTCTAAAAGCTTTATGCTCCACACTTCCCCTTGCTACTTACCCTGCCTTTTCACCCTAGAAAAAGTGATAAGCATCTCTGTAGTTTCACTGTTTGATTCATGGCATCTATAATATTTTGTGTAGTTTTACAGAACCTATCATTTAAAAAAGCATTGAAACAGAACATAAAAATATTTCTTAACCCATATAAAATACCTTCTTTATGAAGCTAAAAACATTGCTGACAACTGATCTGGAAAACATAAACAGAAAGAATGATTGTTCAATGTTGATTTTTAAAGATGCATTTAAAAAGAAAACCCAATATTTACCAGGGCATGGTTTTTCCTGCTTATTTGCAATGACTGCAAAGGAAATCAGCATCATTCTTCTCATTTTTGTTTTGCTTTGCTTTAAGGGAAAACAATCCCGTGGGGCACCTGGGTGGCTCAGTTGGTTAAGTTTCTGACTTTGGCTCAGGTCATGGTCTCACGGTTCATGAGTTCTATTAGTGCAGAGCCTGCTTTGGATCCTCTGACCCCCTCTCGCTCTGCCCTTCCCCCGCTCATGCTCTCTCTCAAAAAATAAATAAATAAAAGAACCCCATGTATTTGAAAGTCCTTTTAGCGGAATTATTGTTTATTTTATATGTCAAATGTAAATTGACTTTAAAATCTTTAGGTTCTGCCTCTTAGAAAAAAATGTTTTGCACAATTATTATTTCTTAATAGCTATCAACAATCCATGTGAAAATAGGAGTATTGGTTTAAGAAATAGGATATTGCCACTTTTGCTAAGCTGTACAAGAGTCAGTATATTTTGACAGATCTATCTAGGAAGCCAAATATTGTCACCATATTATTCCTCTAATAATGATGATTTCACAGACATCAGAAAATTGCTTTTCCAATATATTGATCCTCAGGCCAACCAACAGAAACGAAGTTAAAGCCAGACCTTATAAAAATCTTTTAATCTCCTCCAAAATAACCAGTTTCATGATTTTATATGACATAAAGCTTGAAGTCAAATTTGGTACACAACAAGCCATCCATCAAAGTTTATACCTTTGCTTCCATTGGCAAGAACTAGTCAGAGCAGCTAAGTAGGATAGGGGAGGTTTAACAAAGAAACAGGAAAACATCAGAGCAAAGAGCTTTTAGGTAATGTGTGGAGGGGAAGGATAGGAAGTAATCATAAAATAAAGTACTTCAGATTACTTGTAGCAGGACCATGCTGTTATTGTTATTTACGTAAGTGATTTACCTTCCTTCATTTTTCCTCTTGGGTTTTGCCTACATCCGGTCAGCCTGGTGTGCTTTATCCTAGTGAAGCAAACCAAGTGATGAAGTTAGCAAGATCCTACTGGCATTTTTATCAAAAATCACACACCTGTGAAAGATAACTTGCACCCTCTAGCTCAGAAGAGCTGCAGGAGCAGAGAGGCAGGGTCACATCTGGAGAAACAGGAACTTTGACATTCTCGCACAGATTCTCAGGCTCTCCGGTGCCTGGGTGGCTCAGTCAATTCAGCATTCAACTTCAGCCCAGGTCATGATCTCACAGTTCAAGAGTTGAAGCTCCACACTGGGCTCTGTGCTGACAGCTTTGGATCCTCTATCCCCCACCCCTGCCTTCTGCTCTTTCCTCATTCAATCTCAGAAATAATAAATAATAAAAAATTTTAAAATAAAAGATTCTCATGGCCTCAAGTGTGACTGATGGAATGGAAAGAACTAGATTCCTGAAGAGATTAGGCAATAGAGTCTAAGAAAACCCAATATTAAATATTAAAATTGTGTCTTAGGGACAATCTGTAATGAATTGATGACCAAGGATCAGAAGGTTACATATATCTCAGGAGATATCCTTATGTGCACCTGGTATTGAAAGTCAGATACTCTCCTTCTCCACACTAACTTCACCAGCCATTAAGGCTGGTCATGATAAATGCTACCTTTGCCCTGTATCTTTTTGTCACTTGGTAAAAGGAGAATCATCCTACATTTATGAAGGCTAAAGTTTTTTTTTTTTTTTCCCCATCAAAACGGGGCATAAAATACATTTTTTAAGAGAAAATTATGTACTTTTTTCACATGAGTTAATGCATAAAATTTGTATCCCCACTACATTAAAAGTAGATATTAATCCTTTTTAAGCCTAACATAGGAAGCTATATAATAAACCAAATTCATGCCAATAAGAGAAGTCATTTTATAAAGGGTGATAAGAGGAATTCACCATCATTTTTAGAAGCACACTGGTATTTATTGTACCAAAAGGACCAGAAATAGAATGACAGCTGAGGAAGTCTCTTTTTGTGACAGAATTTTGAACAATTGTGAACATAGACTAATTTCAGAGTTCTTAGTCAGTGACAGTTATTGTATAAAGAAAAAGTGGTTTGAGATAGAATAAAGCGGATCATCAGAATGAAGGCCATGAACATGATAAATGTCCCTGTCTGTATCTAGGACAGACATTTCCCCAGACAGTACTGCTTATGAATTTAATATCTGAAAGAGAATTAGTTACCATTAAGTAGGTGATGTATTTATATGAAATATTGAAAATAGTAACGTCTACGTTTATTGTGTAAATGGTGTGCCCAGGGCACTGGCCCCAAGTTGAAAGTGTGTTTCACCCATTGTTAAGATTCTCTGAATCACATGGACTCCCCTGTCAGGCATAGTTACTACAGTGGTGCCCAAACTAGGCTAACCTATAAACATCATCTTTATGGAATCAGATCCAAACATCCATATGGCATATTTTCTAGTGTATATGTTTAAGCTATTGATTAACCGAATGATCATAGAATTTCTCCTGCACGGGAGAAAGGTATTTTGAATACAAAATGTGTGTCCATTTATTGATGACTCAGAAATGTCATTAAAAGTAAACCTAACTAATAAGTATGTTAAAAAGAAATTTTTTAATGAATGCTTGCTATACATCAATAAACCATTGAATTCCCAATTATAATACTTGAGCTTTATTTCCACATTTCAAATATTATCATTTTTACTTTTCAGTTTTTAAAAGATAATTATTAATGAAATATATTTTCCAGTATTTCTCCACTATTTAGGAATTGGTAATCCACTTAAATATTGTCTTATTTTTCTCCTATTCTTTTTTTTTCTGTTTCCTGCCTGTAATTTGGACTTTGAACATCTTATTAATCACATTAGGAATGTAAGGTGCGAAGCCTTAAGAGAAAATTTACAACAACCCTAAAATAATTTTTTAATAATTTAATACGGAAATTAGAACATTGAAGTGAAGTTTTGCTTTAATAATAACCTAAAATATGTGGCTATTAACTTTACACTGGAAATAGATAACACAAAGCAAGGAAATATCATAAACAGAAGTTATGATATGTGACCTGTGATGTGATGTATGACAAAAATTGATAATTTCTCATCATCAATAATTTAGAAGGCAGACTGTTTGCTGACTGAAGCTCAGGCTCTAGGGAAAGTGTATAGAAAGAACCAGGATGTGTGTTGGCTTTTATTTACTAATTTTAGCAGATAGGCCCATATCTGAGTCTCAAACTTTGGTTCCCCAGATTTGTACCAGCAAGAAACCAACCTCACGAAGGATTCACTGCCAGCGCCCAAATCAAGTGAAGGTATGGGTGAGAGCGATGATGCAATAGAGCCATAGAAAGCGATGAATGAGGGAGTTCCTCTCTAAGGAGTTGAGTCTGTTCAGTATGTGGCAAAAGTGTTCTACCCAGATATTTGCTGGCCTGAGCAAACTGAAGCAGGGAGGGTCACAACAAAATGCACACTCTTCTTTCCACAGTACAGGGTTATCGCCAGGATGTGACTGCCCAGCCAGGATACGTTTTCCAACCCCACACCAACGCCTGCCCTTCCCTGCATCCTGCTTGCACATGGCCATTTGATTAAGTCTTATCTTTGCAAAACTATAGAAGGTATATGTGCATTTTTTAGCAAAAATTATGTAAAAGGGCTGGGATCCCCTGTTATTTTACCCTTTTCGCTGGCCAGGTAGAAACGACAAGGCCCAGAAAGCTGACATTTAGCATTCTGTTAGCATAAGGCATGTGCCACACATGAAGAGCTAAGTGAATGTGAGCTATCATTCCATTATTGGAAATGATTAGTAAATGTTTTTAATTCTTTACTTTGGACAATTTAAAATTTACTGGCTTGAAAACTCTTTTCAAACTCATGTATTAAGCTTCCCATTGCACTTGTCCATCCATACAATTCAACTTCTGCATACAAGCCACACCAAAACCAAAAAGAAAAAAAAATCAATAAAAATTCAGGCACGTATCCACCTAGGAATTTTTTGTGGAAAAACTTCTTGGAAATGCATAAATTATTCAGGTAAATTATATTTGGGGAAAAATCGATACCTGTATGTATTTTTCCTGAGAAATATGTATATTCTAATATTTCAGACCCACTACTAGTATTAATAGTGGCCAATAATTAAGAGGTCAAAATAGATGGTTTAGCTTTGACCTGTGGAAGAAATAATAAATGAATTAATTAGTATGAGGATGTTCTCTAATGTATTACATATGTAATATCTACCATAACACTGCAATTCATGTCCCTCCACTGCAAATTTATAAGACTCTATCAGCCTTCCAATCTATTATATCTGAGATCATATACAGAGGATGAGTCATTGAAATGTTTCAGTCATGTTCAAAGAATGTGAACAGACAGCCCCTCTGGGTAATCCAAGTTCTAAGTTCAAGTAGCAAAGTCCCTCTACTTGATTCTGTGCTCAAGTCTGATTTATCTTTAAGGAAAAGAAAAAATGTGTGTATAATTTAAATATATACTGTACATATATTTTTATACATGTGTGAACATTTTACATGTATGTAAGCATATGTTTACATATGTTATATAAATATGGTTCAGGGAGATAGGTATAGAGAGAGATGTATAGATAGACACATAGATTGATCTCTAAAGAAAAAAAAGGTAGGGAAACAAATTGACTACATATTATTTTATTGGATATTACTTTCCTACATTTGCACAAGGAGCATACCGAATAGTATGTTCCAGATTCTTCTGTGTTAGGAAAAGCAGCCCCATGCATGCAGTCTCTTGACCCCTAGTCAACTGCATAAGAATAGACTTTAGGGGGCGCCTGGGTGGCTCAGTCGGTTAAGCGTCCGACTTCAGCTCAGGTCACGATCTCACGGTCCGTGAATTCGAGCCCCGCGTCGGGCTCTGGGCTGATGGCCCAGAGCCTGGAGCCTGCTTCCGATTCTGTGTCCCCCTCTCTCTCTGCCCCTCCCCCATTCATGCTCTGTCTCTCTCTGTCTGAAAAATAAATAAACGTTAAAAAAAAATTAAAAAAAAAAAAAAGAATAGACTTTGGGCCTGGAACACCTCCTTACCAAGAGATAAAGAGTCTTTGCAAACTATGCTGGACTTAGCACCTTGTGTGAGAATATATTTCCTTGTCAGACTCAATGTGTGTTCCTTTGCTCCACTTAAGCATGTATGTCATATGGCACCTGGCCAATCCCACTGCTTTATCTGTCCCCTGTAGGGGGAGGAGGGGATTGGGTCCTTCATTTTTGGCCACATCCCTGCATTGACTTCCAGGGGAAACCTACTGGCAATAAGGAACCAGTGCCCACTACTGAAGCTCATCTTACTCTGTCTCTTCTCTTCATAAGTGTCATTCCTTCGAGTGTTTGGCTATATTGTATTATTCCTTGGCAACTCCAATACCAAGATGCAGTGGACAGAGGTGTTTAATGTTCTACTCCTGATAATAGACAAGAGAAACCACTTTCTCTGTATTCTGTACACACTTCCAACAGCATTGCTCAGTATAGGCCTTAAGTTAAGTACTTCTCTAATTCCAATTGGTTAATACATTAGCTTCAGATTCCTGAGGGCACTTGATGAACCACCCCTAAGCTACCTTCCCAAAGTCCTTATGAGGTAGGTTGACCAAAGAGATTATAAATCATCCATAAAAGTTAAACACTGACCTATATATCCTAAGTCTAAAATAATATTCAGAATTAAATTGTATACCTATTGAGAAAGTGAAAAATATTCTTACTTCCTATTTGTGAATCTATTACTTCTTTTTCTACCTAACGTGACCTAAGTTTTCTTCATTCAGCAGGTGTTTATTGAGTGCCTCCAATGAACCAGGCACTGCCCTAGCAGATGAGAACAAAATAATAATAATAATAAACAGAACAAAGTTCCCCTCCACCCCCACTTAGAGTTGTATACTTGTGGTATAGACAGCTAGCAAACAAGTGTAGAATCAGTTGAAGATAAGAACTATTGGGAAAAGAAGCAGGGTAAATAAATATAATGTGATGAGGATAGTATTTGCATAAGGTAGTCCAAAAAAGCCTCTCTGTGGGGATGACCTTTGAGCAGAAATGTGAGTAAATTGAAGGAGTAAGTCATATGAATATCTGCTACAAGAGCACTTCCAGTGGAAACAAGTCTTCTCTAGTTGTTTTCTATTTAGGCATCTTGTTTCACCCAAAAGATTACAATGTTCTTGAAGACATCTTCTATTTATTTTGTTATCTACCTCAGATAGTAGTCTCAAAGTAATCTGATTATCAGTATATACAAAGAGGAGTAGTGGGATTTTTATGGAGATATTTTATATATGTACTAATATTAAAAGTAATACTCTGTGTGCTGAGAATGTAGTATCTAGTAGATTACAGAGGGAAATAGCCATGGCAGCTTGAAAAAAAAACAGGTGAAAAATAAATCTTTGTCAATGACAGAAGAGGTCCCAGGACTAGCAACACATGTGTGTGATTCACAAAAGTAAAATCTGAGGGCAGATTTTTCACTGGAATCTGTGTCTTTTTGTGACATGATTATGTGTCACTCTATTACATGGATACTTTTTTTTTTTTAAGTAATACATTTAAAAAGCAGGATGAGGTTGAAGGACCAGGAAAAAAGATAGCACATGTGGATGAGTGAAATCCAATTTGCCAGGAGAATTAAACTTTTAGAGATATCCTAAAAATTTATTTCAGAGGTGTTTAACTACCATTCCCATTCTGAATATGTGAAGAAACTAATATGGAAAGGAAAGTTAGCCAACTTGAATTGCATTGTTTTCAAACAGATGCATTAATGGTAAGAAAATTTAGCAGATTAATCCACTCAGAATCAACCCATTCTCTTGCACTTCAGAAATCAAGAGTTTAAACCTTTTGTAATACTCTAGCTCAAAATAGAACTTGTGCTTGATTTCAACTAGCATAGAGTTATGCTTATAAGTCTTAACACTGTTTACATTTTATATTTTAGCTAAAAAATTTATATTCTTTTGACTGACTCTAAGACAAATTTGTAAGAAAATAGACTTCCTGGTGTACCCGAAATCTAAATAGATTGGTATCTTGATACCTGAAAATCTTGATATCTGAAAATATCAATTGGAAAAGATTTAGGAAACAACAAAACAAGGCGATTCTTATATCACAGTAAAGAGTTCAGACTATAAAACCAGATGACCAGGATTCAAATCCTGACTCTGCCATTCACCATCCATGTATCCTTTGATGAGCAGTTAACATCTTTGTTTCAGTTTCCTTAGCTAAAAAATGGAAAAAATTAATAGACCTCCTTAAGTTTGCACAGAGAAATGAATGTGTTAACATGCATAAAAATAAGTGGACCGATACCTATTTTTGAAATATTTCAACACATAATACATACTGTGATATCTTTTTGGTACTAGTAATATGGCAGGGCTTTTAAGAAAATTAAATGAGATAGTTTATGTAATACATATAAAAGGCTCAGCATAGGGGCTAATTACAAATGGTAGTTTTATTTTTTTTTTCAGTATATGAAATTTATTGTCAAATTGGTTTCCATACAACACCCAGTGCTCATCCCAAAAGGTGCCCTCCTCAATACCCATCACCCACCCCCCTTCCCTCCCACCCCCCATCAACCCTCAGTTCTCAGTTTTTAAGAGTCTCTTATACTTTGGCTCTCTCCCACTCTAACCTCTTTTTTTTTTTCCTTCCCCTCCCCCATGGGTTTCTGTTAAGTTTCTCAGGATCCACATAAGAGTGAAAACATATGGTATCTGTCTTTCTCTGTATGGCTTATTTCACTTAGCATCACACTCTCCAGTTCCATCCACGTTGGCTACAAAGGGCCACATTTCATTCTTTCTCATTGCCACATAGTACTCCATTGCATATATAAACCACATTTTCTTTATCCAACAAATGTTAGTTTTAAATAGGAGCATTATCACCATCAAAATCCCTATCCCTAACCTTCATCTGGAAAATTCTGATATATAAACTAAGCAAAAGAAATGTCAGTGGGCCCAGTGCATGCCCATGAATTCTATGTATGGAACAACTTAGACCCAGACAGAAATAAGTATTGTTAGGGCACCACACAACAAGAGGTACCATTGTCTTTATTCCTGGACACAAGATTGAAATAACTATTTAGAGACTATCTTTCTAAAATGAATACTAAATTCAACTTCTTGTATTTCTATAAGTTATAAAGACAGTGTTAATTGATAATATTAGAAACTACCCTATGAACTATATACAGTTTCATAAACTGAGAATTTCCATACAAATATACATACAATGAATCTAGTTGCACATAATGGGATTCTGCTACTACTTTGCAAATCTTCTTCACTAAGGAATCAGAAACCCTTCATCAGACGTAATGAAGAAAACTGTCTCGCAGATCTTACCCAATTTCTCTCATTTCTTCACATGGATTCTGAATTGTTGGCTAATCTCTTATGTTCCTTCCTATTCTGGTCTCATGCCAGTCTGGGATAGGCACTTGATTGTGTGAGGGCTTTTTATACTGATTGCAGACAATTCATGCTATTTCCATCTACAAGTACCAAAAGTTCAGGGGTTTAAGAGGAAGATTTAACCACATTTCTATATCTCTAGCTATCAGTGTTCAAAACTGAAAAGAATTTAAGCAGATTTCTCTGCTTTTAATGAAAGACACAGAATGTCTTCCTTTAGATATTTATTACAAAGAAACAATTTCTTTCCTTGTGCATAATGCCCAGCTTTCTCTCTGCCTTTCCACCCAGAGGATTCTATAATCTGTATTTATCTTTCACTTGTTGATCCACTCAACAAATATTTATTGTTTGCTATGCCCAAGAAACTCTCTGGGCCTGGGGACATACAGTGGACAAGACATAACCCACAGCTTCAGTGTTAACTGCATTTACAAAAAGAGTAAATCCTGTCTAATAACTTAGATAAAAGAAATTGTATATTAACTATATGTGAGAAAAGTCTTGGTTCCTATGATGTATTCTGAGTACTTTTATACCAAGCGTCCTTTTAGAAGCCACAACCTGTTCTGAAAACCTTAACAGCAGTGTCACACTGAATGTTCTTCCAATGTCGTTTTCCTATATAGCCAAACACCGCAATGTGGTTATGTGGTAGATGGTACTGGCTAGTGTAATTGAGATGAACTCTGGTAAAGATAGAAAGGTCTTAAGACTAGAAAATTCATAGACTGTTAGATTGCTTTCACATAATGTACCTCCAAGGCTCATCCTTTTTATCTCAGATGGGTTTAAAACAAAACTTCTCCAGTTACAACTGCATTAGCTGTATAAGTAAATCCATGAGAATAGATATATTTCCACATTAGCTCAGTTACTTAATGAAGCAATCATCTGAAGAACATGAGAGTAAAATATAATACAAAATAAGCCTGAAAAAAAGGGAAGAGATGCTTTAAAACAAATGCTAACACTATCAAAGAGAAGAGCAATGAGAGAAGATTAGAATAACTCTTATCCACTGATACAACAAATATTTTTTGAGCTCTTAACATAAGTAAAGTACTGTGACAGGTGCTGAAAGTACAATGATGAATATTACTCACTTGATGACATATTAAAATTATAGGGTCTTACTGCAGAATAACAATGACTCTTTATTTAACTTGTACTAAATGTATGGGACTGCTTCAAGATTTTTTGAAACTGTTATTTTTTATTCTCAATTATTTGATGAAAGCCCTAAATTTTCAATCTTGCATTTCTGTTTCTGTATGTGTATGTATACACATTCATATATATTTCTAAATATAAGTTCATATATGTGTATATACATGTTCTTAACTTATTAACAGAAGTACTCAATAATTTCATCTTATTTAGGTTTTTTTTCCCTAGAGGAGCCCTTGAATACATGAAATTTTAGAAACAATTGAGATTAAGGATATAGTTAACAATGGAAGATATATGTATAAAGCATTCGTAATTTGGATATTTGTTTCAATTTATAGAAAATCATTGAAAGTATTATTATTTATTCACATGGAACACTTATCCTCAAAACACCATTAAAAATTCCATTCTCACAAGATTGTTATATTTAAGACAATTACTTGCTTAACAACCTAGAACTAAAATGTTACATGTCTTCTCAGCTCTTATTTCAGTGCACTTTTACCTAACCACTGTTTTAAGAACAATGGAATGCAATCACAATATTGAAGACAAAAAAAAGTCCCACCAAAGAAGATCACCATGACGCCAATTTGGCTGTCTAATAGCAATGACAACATTTATCATGGAATACAGGCCCTTTCATGGCCTGACTCCTGCTTAACTTTCCAGATTCTTCTTTTGTCATTTGTTGCCTTACACTTTATACTATAGCAACATTGAATGATGTACTATGTCCTCCCCATATTTTGTTGCCTCTCATTTCACTGTCTCTTCTCATTCTTCTTCCTCTGACTGGAATATCGGTGTCTCCCTCCTCCACTTTTTCTCTTATTCATGCACATTGTCCAAGTGTCGGCTCAGACATCTCAGATACCTTCCTTAGACCCAGCTCTTCCAGGCTGTTTTCTTCTCAGTATCCTAGGTATCTCTATCACTACACAAACCACATTGTAGTAGTAACATTAGGTTGAACCAAATGAAATTGCCATTATTTGGTTGATGTTGACTTACAAAAAGGGTGAGTCATTTTCTACCATCGGGCTAAAAGTTTCTTTGGGGTGGGTCTTATTACTTAATCACTGTCTATTCTTTCCCTGTTTAGAATGGACTCTAGTACCTGTTTGCTTACCTGAATAAATAGGCAGTTTATAAACAATTGCAGAAATTTCAAGGATGTTCCTCAAACTGTCCCACACCCTAATTTAAGCCAGTTTATGTCCACTCACGCCTCCAGTGGGTTGAATGCATGGTTAAACCAAATATTTTTGCTATATGCCTTGTTTTGGATAATGAAGCAGGGCTCCCTACAATGTTTTTTGTTGGCTGTTCTTGCAAATTGCGTGGCTTCTTTATGACTATATCTTCAACAGAGACCTGAGAAAATCTGTCCCCTAGCAACAGCTTTCTGTAAATTATACTCATAAGTCAATACAAGGAGAGGGAGTGAGAGATGTGGGGTGAAGCATTTCTTGGTTGAGCATAATTTTAACTTTAGACAAGATTCAATTGATTCAAGCTGATTATGAACCAACTGTCTCTCTCCCTCCTTTGCTTTGGTTCTGTATACCTCAGCTTCATCCAAAAAGATTCTGCTTGCATCAACCCCCCTATGCCTTCCTGGAGCCGTTCAGTCACTCCTGGCAAATGGATTATGAATAAGATGCCAACACATGATTTACTTCCTACAAGTCACAACTCATCTATCCATGTTTAGCAAATGCCCACTATGTTCTAGGAATTAAGGTAGGATTAGAAAGATGGGTAAAAAGGAATAACTCTTGCACTCAAAGAGCTCTGAGTTTAGTAGGAGGAATGAGACATATAAATAAACAAAGGCCAAAAAGAGGAAAACTCATATTAAAGATATATACCAAGCACAATGGCAATGAGAAAGAGTTTTCTCATGGGGCACCTGGGTGGCTCAGTCGGTTGAGCGTCCAACTTCGGCTCAGGTGATGATCTCACGGTCTGTGAGTTCGAGCCCCGCGTCGGGCTATGTGTCAACAGCTCAGAGCCTGGAGCCTGTTTCGGATTCTGTGTCTCCCTCTCTCTCTGACCCGCCCCCGTTCATGCTCTGTCTCTCTTTGTCTCAAAAAAATAAATAAACATTAAAAAAAAAATTTTAAATACCTGTAGGATCTGAAAATTAGATAATCGGTGGCCTTGGTAAGAATAGTAATAGTGTCTACTGGAAAAGGATCCCAACCACTAATTGGTAAGCTATGATTTACAGATAAGGGAGTGGAGAAATCAGTAGTGAAGACTGTTGTTTCTATGTGTATACCTGATATAATATTAATACTTAAATTAAATAAATTTGAATTGTGGAAAGATACAAAGATAGAATACCTACAAATACCTATATTTGTATAATCTTACTGACCGTATGGGTTAGCTATCTTTATTTTCTGCCTTTTACAAAGAAGGAAATCAATAAACTTGACTTGAACGACAGAAGTAAAACCATCATGAGTTGGATTTTTTTCATATTAAATCCATTTTCCCATATTGTATGTACAATCCATCTTTCAAAGCACTTTGACATTTGGTATTGTCAACCCTAACAGGAATTTAAATTAGAAAAAAAAAAAAAGAATGAGATAAAGATTAAGTGATTTGTTCAAGGTCACATTGTTACAAAACTTGCATCTTATCCAAGACTCTACCTAAAGGGCACAATACCCAAAGTCTAAAAGAAGCCAATGTTTATAATTGGTGTCTATTGCACATCCTTTTCTCCTCTGCTCCCATTTGCCAACCAAGCTGAGACAAAATAAGGTAGTGATTAAGAAGAAAGAGGCAGGGTGCCTGGGTGGCTCAGTCAGTTAAGCATCCAACTCTTTATTTTGGCTCAGGTCATGATCTCATGGTTCATGAGATCAAGCCCCATGTCAGACTCTGCAATGATAGCAGGGAGCCTGCTTGGGATTTTCTGTCTCCCTCTTTCCCTGTTCATGCTCTCTCTTTCTCTCAAAATAAATAAACATTAAAAAGGAAAAGAGGCAAGACTCTATAGCCAAAATGCCTCTACTCAAATCCAGGCTTTGCCACTTACACTGTGACCTTGGCTAAGTAACTTAACTTTGCTGTGACATAGTTTGTTCATCTGTAAAATGGAAATAATAATAATTATACCTATGGCATAAGAGTGTTTTGAAGATTATAGGAGTAAATCGGAGGCAAACACTTTGAACAGTGTCTCATATATAGTCAGTACTATATATTTATTTGCTATCATTATTATTTTTCTTTGTTGTATAATAACTTAGAAGATGACAGATATCAGAAGAGGGTAAATAGCCAGATCCATTCCTTCTAATTGCCAACACTTGTCAATCCAGCCATTCCTTTGAGTTGTTTAAATAGGGAGATGGGGTACCTGGGTGGCTCAGTCAGTTAAGCATCCAACTTCAGCTCAGGCCATGATCTCATGAGGTTGGTGAGTTAGAACCCCGTGTCTGGCTCTCTGCTGTCAGCACAGAGTCTGCTTTGGATCCTCTGTCCCCTCTATCTCTTTGCACCTGCCCCCCTCTCTCTCTCCCTCAAAAATAAACATTTAAAAAGGGAGACATTTTACCACAAATTCTGAGGGAAAGGGGTAAAGAATAATGAAAATGCTTAACTGAAACAAATTTTGAGGATGTTTTTATCCATGCCATCTCTTTTCTAAAATTACCCCTAGTATTGAAGGTTACTTTGATGTTTAACTTACCCACTAACCTCAGAAAAATAATTTCCATCTTTCCCCGTACATTATAGTAAACAGTACAGAGCCTGCTTGGGATTCTGTCTCTCCCTCTCTCTCTGTCCCTCCCTTTCTCTCTCTCTCTGCAATAAATAAGCAACTTAAAAAAAAATTCGAGACGGGCAAAAGGAGGTATGGGGGGAAAAGACTAGGGAACAGAAATGTGAGAGGTAGCTGAGAGCAAATTTTGCAGACTGATTTCTATTTTCTCTGTTCTTATCTGATAGCTTCTCGTTTCAGCTTTGTAGCACTTGAGGGAATATGCTATGTCTTGAAATTTCATCTAATGGATGCACCAAGTTATTCCTCTCAAATCTGAATATGCTGCTAAGAGAGAAAAGTAGACCACACCCAATTTGCCATTATGTTTTTCAAGTGGTTAAACCAAATTAATGTTAGAAAAATAATAAAAATGTTTAAATAAGTAACGTGTAAAATTTGAAGGACTATAATGTTTATTAAGCATCATTATGTTCCTGGTCTCTAAAATAAGTACATTTGATCCTTGAACAACACAGGTATGAATTGTATGGTTCCACTAATACATAGATTTTTTTAATATAAATATAGTACAGTAATATAAATATATTTTCTCTTCCATATCATTCTCTTAATAACATTGTCATTTCTCTAGCTTATTTTACTATAATAACACAGTATGTAATACATATAAGATATTAAATATGTATTAATCAACTGTTCACATTATCAGTAAGGCTTCAGGTCAACAATAGACCATTAGTAGTTAAGCTTTTGGGAAGTCAAAAGTTATACATGAATTTTTTTTTAACATCTTTATTTATTTTTGAGAGACAGAGCACAAGCAGGGGAGGGGCAGAGAGACAGGTAGACACAGAATCTGAAGCAAGCTCCAGGCTCTTAACTGTCAGCACAGAGCCCGACACGGGGCTCGAACCCATGAGTCGTGAAACTGTGACCTGAGCCAAAATCAGATGCTTAATGGACTGAGCCACGCAGGTGCCCCCAAAAGTTATACATGGATTTTTTACTTCAATGTAAGGGAGGGGGTTGGCATCCCTAACTCCCAGGTGTTCAAGGGTCAACTGCATTTTTAATATATTAATTAATCCTTATAATTATTCTACAAAGAAAATATTAGTTCCATGTTACATATAATGAAACTTAAAGGAGGCAAATAACTTGCCCAAGACCACAGAGCTAATAAGTGCAAACCTCTGTGGAATTTAAATGTGGATCTAATTTTATTCAGAGAATGAGGGAAAAAAATAATATGAGCTCTTTCTAGATTGAGGAGAACCAAAAAAACCCACAACAGTTATTACCAAAATCCCTGAACAAAGAATATACAGATAATTAGATTGAAACAAAAAAGTAAATTAACATTTAATTCTCCTCTATCATAAGTGAACAAATTTTCTAGATTATGTATTTTTAGCTATTCACTATAAAAGGACACAAAGGTTATTTTGTCGAATTTACATTTGAACATATAGTTGTACCTATAATATGCACTTTCATCTCTGTATGTCAGAGAATTGCTTGAAGACTTGAAACATGACTTTTGGGCATATACTCTTGTTGCTCATGAAATATGTAACTATTATTTTCACTCAAGATGCAAATAATATTCCCAATTATTTTAGTGATTTCCTTTCCTTTCTTTGCTATGGTAAAACCAGAGGTTTTTTTTGGTTTTGAAATGAGGGGCATGATTCTTTATCTCCCTTTTGAAAAGTTATTGAGATAAATGAGAGACTTTAAAAGAAATTAAGGTGTTTTTTAAAAATCATTTTTAAAGTTTCAGTATATAACATACAAAGTCAATTCATTGCCTCAGTTTATATTAAAAGGAGGAGTCAGGAATACTGTGGCCAACTTTTTCTCCATTCACCAGAGAATTACACACATTTTTACATTCACAAGGAGAAAGAAGAGTTTTTGTTTTGTTTTATTTTGCCTTTTAAAGAGAAGTTCCTCTCAGTCTTACTTGTTATATATTTTATGAAAGGATCAGCCAGTCTCTATTCTATACAACACATGGGTAACCTTTTTGTTGTTAGATTTAGATTCTATTGCAATGTGATGCACCAAACATCATTATTATGTATTTTATGTAAGTTGTTTGGAGCTAAAGTCAGAAAACATCATAATATATTCAATTCAATTCAGAAAACACTGAATGAGCTCCCTGTAGGAATAAAACAATGGAGTGAGCATTACCTGAATTCAGTGATTAATAAAACACTCTCCCTGACTTCCAGCATCTCACGTCTAGCTCTTGAATAACTCTAATATGGGACAACATGTCATAAATTCTATAACAGACATTCAGAGTGTTATATTTGAGCTGTCATCAATAAGAATACTTATTCTAAATATATCCTGTCCATGATCTGATCCTGAAGACTTCACTTATGATTGTCAACTAACCATAATATGGAAACACCACTTCTACCAAAACCAGTTGAGTTTGTTTCCAGTAGTCTAGTCCTTTAGAGATTCATATGTGCCAAACACCGCATGCTGGCATACACTTCCATACCCTCCTCTCTCATGCCTGCTAAGCACTATGGCCGGTCAGGGTTTTTTAGCAGTACTAGCAGAAGAAACTCTGTTAGGTATACCCTATTCTCTTGAAATAGTAATAGTAATTAACAGTCTGACTTTTGTCTGGGAATGTTCTCCTTTACAACTGAGTCGATACAATCAAGAGAGATAGGCACGAAGAGATAGAAGGTGTTAACCACTGTCAGCCAGATGTTAGATTCGTCAAGTCAGCCCAGACAATCAGTGTCATTTTAGGATCCTCTCACATCCTGCCACTAGTCCTGCCTGGTTCTCTTATGCTTCCTCCTCTAAGGAATAGAACCTCTGAGGGCCATTTAAAAAGCCCTATCAGGGGGTACCTTTTTATGTCAAGACTTCTCTCCAGATAAGCTTGCCTTCAAAACATGGATTAACCTGGGGTGCCTGGGTGGCTCAGTCGGATAAGCGTCTGACTTCAGCTCAGGTCACGATCTCACATTCTGTGAGTTCGAGGCCTGCGTCGGGCTCTGGGCTGATGGCTCAGAGCCTGGAGCCTGCTTCCGGTTCTGTGTCTCCCTCTCTCTCTGCCCCTCCCCTGTTCATGCTCTGTCTCTCTCTGTCTCAAAATAAACGTTAAAAAAAAATTTTTTTTTAATTAAAAAATTAAAAAAAAATATATGGATTAACCCCTGAGGCTCAATTTCTACAGATGACCTGCTAAGTAACAATTAATTAATCCCAAAAGTAATCTGTGAGAGATAAATAATGAAACCATTTACCTCTGCTTCCTACCCTCTGCAAACTCCTCCTCTTCTGAACTATATGGATGCATTCTAAAAACCATTCCACTTGTTACCTACTCCCCTTCACCAAAAAAAACTTTTATTGATTGTGTTGCTATAGTAATTAATTAGGGAGATATTTGAAGGGACATGGAGTTTCACAATCTAATCATATTATGTTATGTAAAAAGCACCCAATAAGCACTTATGTGGAACATATAAAAATATGGAACAAATACTAACTAGAGGAAACATAGTCATAAGGCAAGGGCTGTATCTTTTATCCTTGCTAAAAATCTTTTCTTGGTAAAGCCAATACCGCTTTATATATCCTCTAAGGATTTGAACTTGATCCTTCTCTTGGAACAGTTGTGAAGAACGTTACCATTCCCTCTGGCTGAAAAACAGCTACTGAGTTCTGTTCCTCTGGGGGGGGGGGGGGGGGGGAGAATAGATAGATGATAGATAGGTAGATAGATACATAGATAGATATTCTGTGCCAATATAATTTTCAAGTCACATCTTGGAAAACCTAAAGAGATAAATAATTTTCAAAGGGGGCACTGAAAGAAAGTTTCTCTTTTGTTTTATTGTTTTCCACAAGCAGATATCTCATTATAAAAAAGGAATTACTGTTCTGCTGTAGTTGGAATTTTTTCCTTGTTTTAATATTTACAAAAAAATTACATCGATTGATCATTTTTCTTGTAAGCAAAAATTTTGCCTGAAAATAAAACTAAAATATAGAGACAGTTTGTTCTCAATTGTGCTGCGATAAGCCCCATAAGTATTTGATTGTGCATGCAAATATAGGTACTGGTATTTGTTTTTATTAATAATACTTCAGAGAAAAGAATCAATGAGGGCAAGATTCTCTCAGGTATTGCTATCTTAAAGACCCAAATCAACTGAAAAGAGAACATCATAAAAGCATCTTCCACAAAAAAAAAAAAAAATAATAAGATGGGGAGCAATTCATAAAATCTAGGAAGACAACTGTCAGGAAGCAGAAGAAAATCTCCTTAATACTATTAGAATCAGAGGACTGAAAGGAACCTGGGTAGTTTATTTGACTTACTACTGATCTCATATCTAAATCATCTTACAAAGAAGATGCCCCACTTTTTGTTCATCTCCCAAGCAGAGGAAGAGTTCATAATATCCCAAGCAATTTAAAACTGTTTAGAAAACCTTTGGAAGACATTCTGCTTCATAGTTTATGTAAATCTCACCTCTGTTCTTTAAATATGTTGATATTCTTAGTGGAATGCAAGAACAAGTGGTTATAACCTTTATCTTATAACCTTTTCAGATTTTGGTGACTACTCTTGTCTTTCTCAAGTTGCTCTTCCAAAGCTAAATAAACTCAGTTCCATTGATCTGTCTTTATATATGCCAAGTAGGTCATTTAATGCAATCGCTCAAGCATTTGAGTAACGTATCTCTGAACCCTGCCAAATTTTTTACATCTCCATTTAGATGGGGAATCCAGATGTCATCAAAATAATGAGTGTAAAGATGATCTTGCACGATCTATAAATAATACAGTAATTACCTGAATGATGATTTTAGTTTTAATACTTTTAGTAGAGATTTATGAAGAAAATTATTTAGGCTATAATCTGGTTCTCAAAACAAAAAAAAGTTCATAGTAGGTGCCATGGCTTTTGACTGATTAAGTGATAGCTTGACGTATGCATTCAAAAATTCATCATGGTTTCCTGCCCTAATAGAGTAAGTGGTACCTCATTAACCCTTGTTGTAGAAACAAGGGTACTGACATATTCCATACATTGAACAACAGACAGCATAGGATTGTAATTCTGAAAGAAAAGAAACAAATGACGTACACCATAGAATTGCCTGGGCTTTTTACCTAGAGGCATATTCTGGACTGCTGCCTAGAGAGGGAAGTACAAACAGACTATGGGGGGTATCACTAGGTTGAGGAGACAGCAGAGTTCCGAGAAACGAAGATGAATGTTATCTAGAATATGGAGGACAGAGGGGGAAAAAACACGTAAAAAAGAACTCCAGAAATCGGCCCAGGATCCTCTTGAGTCTTTGACTGATTACTCTGCTACACATAAGTTGGCAGTGAGACATATAAGACAAAATAAAGAAAAACCAGTAGGAAAAAAACAAGTGTCAGAGTTTACACAAGACTAGAAGATAGCCAAATTTCAGTCAGCCAGAGGGAGAACCTTCACTGCACACCTGGAGCATTCGGGAGAAACTCCAGAAAGGCCACACCTTAGGAGTAAGGCTGACTTCATCCTAGCATAAAATTAACGCTGAACACACCCTAACAAATCTCAGAAAGAAAACAGAAGCCCAAAGAATCAAACCATTCTTCAAAAAATTATCTATTACCACAACAAAGACCGTTTAAAGGATAGACACAAAATCTAAACTACTCAACAACCAGACAAATGAAACATAAAAAGGTGAGCCAAAACCAGTCAACAGAAACAAGGTGGAAATAATAAAGATGACAGACAAACAGATAAGGATTTTTAAAACAGCTATTAAAATACATTAAAATTCAAAGAACATGAACAAAATGATTAAAAAAGGAAAAACCAGTTAGAACTTCTTGAGATGAAAAATGCAGTATCAGGGATACCTGGGTGGCTCAGTCAGTTGGGCGTCTGACTTCAGCTCAGGTCATGATCTCACACTCTGTGAGTTCGAGCCACACATCAGGCTCTGTGCTGACAGCCCAGAGCCTAGAGCCTGCTTCAGATTCTGTGTCTCCCTTTCTGTCTGCCCCTCCACAACTCACACTCTGGCTCTCTCTCTCTCTAAAAAGAATTAAACATAAAAAAATTTTATAATGCAATATCAGAAATAAAAAATATACTGAAATAATAAATGTACAAAAAGAAATTAATTTTGCTGTATGTAAATTATATTTCAATAAGTCTGACTCTGAAAAAATATACTTAATGGAATTAACAGTTCTGTAGGTACTGCAGAAGAAAAGACCAAGAACTGGAGACAAATAGAAAATACACAAGCTAGAGAGAGAAGAAAGACACAAAAAACAAAAAAGTCTCAAGACTTAGGGGACAGTATCATATGGTCTAACATGTGTAAGTGTGTTCTAAAAGGAAGGGACAAATAAAATATTTAAATAAAAAATAGCTGAAAATTTTCCAGATTTGTTGAAAATTGTTAATCCATAGAACAAAGAAACACAATGTACCCTAAGCAAGATGAGCACAAGAAAACTGCATCAGGTATAATATAATCAAATTTATAAAAACCAATAATAATGAGGAAGTCCCAGAAGTAGTTGCAGAGGAGAAGGGAAATAAAAAGATACTTGACATCGTTAGTCATCAGAGTAGAATAAATTTAAACCACAGTGAGGCACCACTACATATCTACTAGAAAATCTGAAACCAAACAGACTGATCATCCCAAGTGTTGATGAATGTATAGAGCAACCAAACTTTTCATATCATACTATTTCACAAGTGTAAAATGATATATGCAATTTTTTAAAAGTTAACATGTATCTATACTATGACACAGTGGTTTCATTATTACGTATTTAATCAAAAGAACTAAAGATACATAGCCACAAATTGACTTATTAAAGGAATGTTCGTACCAACTTATTCCAACCAAACCTGAGAATATTCCAAATGTCTACCAACAGGAAAATAGATAAATTGTAGCACGTTCATACAACAGAATATTTATATTTAATTTAGTTATAATTCAGAGAAATGCAATGTTACTGCCTTTAAAGATGGAGAAAGCAGGGCATGAGCCAAGGAATATGGGCAGCCTTTAGAAGTTGGAAAAAAAAAACAAAGAAACATTCTTCCTTAAAGCCTTCAGAAAGGAACACCACCTGATGACATCATGATTTTTGTCCAGTGAGATGCATGGTGGACTTTTAACCTACAGAACTGTAAGATAATAAATTTTTGTTGTTTTCAGTCAGAGGTTTGTGGCAAATTGTTACAATAGCAATAGCAAATGTCTATAGATCTTCAAACTCCAATATTAACCAGTAATCCTTAATAATATGCTATTTTACCTTTGACTAGCTAATCTTTATTTTAAGCATAATTATAACAAGTTTAGTTAGTTTCACACCTGGCGAATGGACACTCTTCATCATCAAAATGGAATTGCCTAAGGGCACCTGGGTGGCTCAGTCGGTTAAGCATCCAACTCTTGATTTCTGCTCAGGTTGTGATCTCACAGTTCATGGGTTCGAGCCCCACATCTGGCTCTGCAGATGGTGTGAACCCTGCTTGGGATTCTCTCTCCCTCTCCCTCAAAATTCTCATTTGTGCTATCTCTCTCTCTCAAAATAAATAAATAAACATAATTATTTTTAATGGAATTGCCTAATGCAATTATGTGTCTGGTATATGTAACAAAGTAAGGAATTCCAATCACAAATTCCTACACAAGGAATAAGCCTTGGTCTTATATTAAAATATTGGACAACAGAAATATGTTTATGTTTTTTCAAGTGAAATACTCATTATGTTATATAACATTTTTATAGATGCTACTTTTACCAACTTTTTCATTAAAGATAAACTGTCTTTCCTAATCATATTGAAACAAAAAGAACTTCCATTGAAGTACTAGAAAGAGCTACACTGACAACAAAAAATAAGGTTGAAGATCCACAGGTGGGTGAAAGGGTTATAGAAAAAATCTTAATATGCTAAAAATAATTTAAAAAACTCAAAGCGGAGAAATCTGACAATGGATCTTGAGAGCACCTGATTATATTGCTGTTTTTCTGAAGCACCTGGGTGGCTCAGTCGGTTAAGTGTCCGACTTTGGCTCAGGTCATGATCTCACGGTTCATGGGTTTGAGCCCCACATCGGGCTCTGTGCTGAACTCTTATTCAGAGCCTGGAGGCTGCTTCGGATTCTCTGTCTCCTTCTTTCTCTGCCCCTCCTCCACTCATGCTCTGTCTCACTCTATCTCTCAAAAATAAATAAATGTATATTACTGTTTTTCTATGTGATGCAATAACTGACTTTTATAATGGCAAACACTAATTGCCAAAAAAACCGAACCAAGGCTTTCACACATGCTAATGAAACAGAAACATAAGAAATAAATTTTTAGGAGATTTTCATTAAAACTGCCAAAGTAAATAAATGTTGATTTTTCAATGAATATTTCATTATTGGAAAATTTCCTTAAGAATCTAAAAGCTCAGTCAGTAAAGCTACCAACTCTTGATTTTGGCTCAGGTCATGATCTCACAGTTCATGGGTTCGAGCCCTGCATTGGGCTCCACACTGATGGAGCAGAGCCTGCTTGGAATTCTTTCTCCTCCCTCTCTCTCTGCCTCTCTCTCTTCTCTGCCCCTCTACCATTTGTGCGCTCACTCACTCTCTCTCTCTCTCTCTCTCTCCCTCTCAGAATAAATAAATAAACTTTAAAAACACTCTAAAAAAAAACACTAGAAAGTATTTTTGTCAGCTATTGACATACCTTAGTGCTAAAGTGTGACTTCTGCCTTCATATTTGCAATTGCAAGATGTTTAGAATCAATTTGAGTTTATCATAATGCTTAAAATATATTAGTTTTCCACAGATCCTCCCCCCCAATCCCTTCTTTATTTCTACAAAAAAATATTCATATACTTAAGGCAACACATTTTTCAAACTCAAATATAATATTTTTACATACATGACAGGTTAGATAAAATGTTATATTTTATACCAAGGGAAAATTTAAGTGAGTATTTATTGAGGAGTTTAAATGACAATAATTATAAAAAAGGACTTTTTTTCTTTTCAGTTTGAATATAAAGCTTTTAATGTCTGGAATATCAACTGTATTGAAGTCATTTGTTATTCTGGATTTTAATGCCATGTTTCTTTCTGGTGAACAATAGTTTTGTCATTTGTTACCTTTATGGCATTCTTTACTAAATCTGTGCTGGGAGAGAGACTGGGGACAGCAGGCTATCAGAGACAATAAAATAAAACACCCTGAGGAATGAGACTTGCAGCCATTTACAAAAGAAAAAAGAAAACCCTAGACAAAAAGTTAAAAAGCAGAAACTAATTCTGTCAGCGAATACTAATTTCTACGTGTCAACTTAACCACTTCAATGCTGATTATGCACCTTTCAATTCTCTGAATAGAGTACAAGAGAGGAAAGTGAAGCAATACTCACAATTCCTTTTCAAAGAAAAACCCAACTAGAAGACATAGGCAAGAATTTTCAATCCACCCATATGGCAGAGAGAGACAGAGAGACAGAGAGAGAGCACAATGTCACTATCAAGAATCTATTTTCCTGACACAGACCTTAATTTATGCACTTGTTCACCTATTCACTCGTATTGCTGGTGGTAGAACCTACCTCTGGGAAGTAGATCACAGTTCATTGCATCATTGGCAGTTTTCTCCTGACATGGGTACCGACATTATAAGAGAATAGTTGCAAATGAACTCATAGGTCATAAAGTACAGTATGAAAAGCATTGACTTTGGAATCAAACAGACCTGGGTTTGAATTCTAATCCCAATCCTTATTAGTTATGTGAACATAAGCAAAGTTCTCTATAAGACTCTATGAATCTCTTTTTCTTTGTAAAAGAGCTATGATAATATTTATCAGAAACTGTAATAATATTTACTATGATAATATTCACTAGAAGTATAATATTTAATAGAAAATTTATTGCAAATAATATATGCAGTTGGATACCTTGCAGGAAAACAGGATTTGGTGAAGTTTTATGAAATACATTTACATACCCTCAAACTCATTTCTTCTAACTCTTCAGTAGTCATAGTCTGTGAGAATCATGTCCTTCACAACTTCACAATATGAATACCAGAACACAAAGAAAGTACAACAGCCCAAAACTTCCAAGATGTTTAATATATTTTTAAATAAATGTTTAACTTAACAATATGTTAAATATGGACAAATGATGTTTGAATTACTTCAACTTAAACGTCAAAAATACAGATCTACAACTCTTAAAAGTCTTATGATGATGTTTATAGCAAGATAGCAAGAACCTCATTCAAAAGCCATTTTCAGCTTGAGTCTCTCCTATTAAGGTAACTGAAATAAATAATAGAAACCAAGAGTATAAGGAAGTTAGGAGCAATGAGGAATGAAAAGAAAATTTGGCATTACATAGCCTAAAAAAATAATGGAAAGTTAATATTTTAGCGATTTTCCATTATATTTCATTTCAAAATTGCTAACTTCTGTGGAGTACGTTAAGATTCTTTTCATTTATTTTCTTTTGCAATTCCCCATGAGCTTCACAAGAAGATTTTTTTAACTAAAGCAATAACTTTCTTCTCCCGCCAAGGAAGATACATAACTATAAATGCATGGAGAAAAGTCTACTTTGTGTCTGTCATTCAGAGGATGAAGCAAAGGAGAATTCTTAGTCTGAGAGTTATGTAAGCAAAATTCCTGACCCTTTAGGCTGAGCCTTCACAGTGGGACTTCATATTTAATTTAAAGTATTCTAGATTTTCAGGTTATCAAAATCAACTTTAGGTAAAATACAAAATCGTATTGCAAAAGCAAGAGGTTTTTTGGGGGGAAGGGGTGGGCAGAGGATTACATTGTTTTGGATTATTTGGGCACTCTTGTTTAACATAGTGTTGGAAGTCCTAGCCTCAGCAATCAGGCAACAAAATGAAATAAAAGGCATCCAAACTGGCAAAGAAGAAGTCAGACTTTCACTTTTTGCAAATGACATGATACTCTACATGGAAACCTGAAGGACTCCACCGAAAAAGCTGCTAGAACTGATATATGAATTCAGCAAAGTCTCAGGATATAAAATCAATGTACAGAAATCAGTTGCACTTCTATACACCAGTAATGAGGCAACAGAGAGAAATATCAAGGAATCAATCCCATTTACAATTGCACCAAGAACCATAAAATACTTAGGAATAAACCGAACCAAACAGGTAAAAGATCTGTATGCTGAAAACTATACAAAGCTTATGAAAGAAATTGAAGAAGACACAGAGAAATGGAAAAACATTCCATGCTCATGGATTAAAATGTCAATACTACCCAAAGCTATCTACACATTCAATGCAATACCAATCAAAATAGCACCAGCATTCTTCTCAGAGCTAGAACAAACAATCCTAAAATTTGTATGGAACCAGAAAAGACCCTGAATAGCCAAGGCAATGTTGAAAAAGAAAACCAAAGCTGGAGGCATCACAATCCCAGACTTTAGCCTGTACTACAAAGCTATAATCATCAAGACAGTATGGTATTGGCACAAAAGCAGACACAAAAAGCAATGGAATAGAATGGAGAACCCAGAATTGGACCCACAAATGTATGGCTAACTAATCTTCAACAAAGCAGGAAAGAGTATCCAATGGAAAAAAGACAGCCTCTTTAGCAAATGGTGCTGGGAGAACTGGACAGCAACATGCAGAAGAATGAGCCTGGACCACTTTCTTATACCATACACACAAAAATAAATTCAAAATGGATGAAAGACCTAAAAGTGATACAGGAAACCATCAAAATCCTAGAAGAGAAAACAGGCAACAACTCTTTTGACCTTGGACACAGCAAGTTCTTACTCGACATGTGTCCAAGAGCAAGAGAAAGAAAAGCAAAAATGAACTATTGGGACCTCATCAAGATGAAAGGCACAGTAAAGGAAATAATCAGCAAAACTAAGACAACTGATGAAATGGGAGAAGATATTTGCAAATGACATATAGGATAAAGAGTTAGTATCCAAAACCTATAAAGAACTTACCAATTCATCACCCAAAAAACAAATAATCCAGTGAAGAAATGGGCAGAAGACATGGAGAAGTGTCTACTTTTCCAAAGAAGATATCCAGATTGCCAACAGACACATGAAAAGATGCTCAACATCGCTCATCATCAGGGAAATACAAATCAAAGCAACACTAGGATACCACCTCACACTGGTCACAGTGGCTAAAATTAACAACTTAGGAAACAACAGATGTTGGCAAGGATGTGGAGAAAGGGGAACCCTCTTGAATTGTTGGTGGGAATGCAAACTGGTGCAGCCACTCTGGAAAACAATGTGGAGGTTTCTCAAAAAATTAAAAATAGAATTGCCCTACAACCCAACAATAGCACTACCAGGAATTTATCCAAAGGATACAGGAGTGCTAATTCATAGGGGCACATGTACCCGAACGTTTATAGCAGCGCTTTCAACAACAACCAAATTATTAAAAGAGCCCAAATGTCCATCAACTGATGAATTAATAGAGAAGAAGTGGTATATGTATATGTGTGTGTGTATACACACACACACACACGTGTATGTATGTATGTATGTATGTATGTATGTATATATGTATATATACATATATAATGGAATACTACTCAGCAATGAAAAAGAATGAAATCTTGCTATTTACAACAGTGTGGATGGAACTGGAGAGTATTATGCTAAGTGAAATAAGTCAGTCAGAGAAAGATAGACATCATATGTTTTCACTCATATGTGAAAATTGAGAAACTTAACAGAAGACCATGGGGGAAGGGAAAGAAAAAAAATAGTTACAGAGAGGGAGGCAAAACATAAGACACTCTTAAATGCAGAGAACAAACTGAGGGTTGTAGGGGGTGGGGAGGCAGGGAGACGAGGAAAATCAGTGATAGGCATTGCGAAGGGCCCTTGTTGGGATGAGCACTGGGTGTTGTATGTAAGTCAACATGGGAATCTAGTCCCGAAGTGTATACACTATATGTTAGCCCACTTGACAATAAATTCTATAAAAATAAAACACAACAAAAAAAAAAAACAAAATAAAATAACATTTTTCCTTAGAGTTCTTTAAGAAAATGACTTTAAGAAAATTCTTAAAGAATTCCTTAAGGAAATGATTCATTATGCAAATGATTCCCTAGGATTCTTTAAGAAAAGAAAAAATTTTTACTTATTTTTTTTCATGTTTATTTATTTTTGAGAGAGACAGAATGTGAAGGGGGGAGGGTCAGAGAAAGAGGGAGACACAGAACCTGAAGCAGGCTCCAGACTCCACACATCAGCACAGAGTGCAATGTGTGGCTCAAACCCACGAACCGTGAGATCATGACCTGAGCTGAAGTTGGACATTTAACCAGCTGAGCTACCCAGGAACCCCAAGAAAAGAAGTTTTTTTAATTCTTTAAGAAAATTTCCGTAGAATTCCTTAAGAAAATTATTTAAGAAAATGAGAACAATATCTTTTATTTATTTCATTCTAAAACCTGATTGTATGAGGCAAGTGGACAAAATCTTTAAAAAATCTGTCTAGTTATATGAGTTACAGGTCTTAAGATTCCCCATATGTCTGCTCCCGTATTTGATCGCTGTATGAGAAAGAAATTACCCTCCTAAAAATTGGCCACTCGTAAGATATCTTCATAAGGAACCTCATATTTCTAACTTACCTTATTGAAAAAATCTGAGGAAAGAGGAAATGAAAAAAAAAAAAAAAGACAGAGAGAAAACGAAGAAAGCATGGATGGAAGGAAAGGGAACAGAAAGTAGGTTCCAATTGTGTGCTTCCCTTGTTCGGCTGCCCTTATCCAAAGTGACCCTTTCATCCTTTGAAGATAAAAATTAGGGGCCATGCCTCTCTTGCCTTCTTTTAGTAAACCAGATACCTAGAAAAACAGTTCTTTTGGTCATGAATACTATTCAATTATGTATTTTGTTAAAACCTCCTTTTCACCAAATAAAGTTAGTCCTGACCCGTTTATCAGCAGTGAAGAAAGGGAGCCTGGCAAACATCTGCCTTTTCAGATTTGATTCTCAGATCAATTGTTTACAGTGGTTATTTTAGCTTGATAGGGCCCACCACTTAAGGAGATAAATCTTTTTTTTTTTTCTTTTCCTTTCAGGCATGCAGGGGAACATGAGCTTTGTGATACCTGTTTTTTTTTTTTCCTGCAAAATAACAAAATTGTTTATAAAAAACGCTACTTTTGATTCAGTACAATCACCTGAGATATGATCACCTTGTGTTTTCTATTTTTCACCAACACTTTTATTATATTTTATAATGGCATTGGAGCGCCACAGTTACTGCTTAACCTAGTTTTGTCTTGAACAAGACAGCAGAATTGTTGTCAAATGCTTGCTTAACCTTAGCATACATCTCTACCATTCTTTCATCCACATTCGAGAGTCTAATGTAATTTCATTTTGATTGAAGACATTGAAGCATTCTCTTTAAGGGAGCCCATGTTACAATGTTCCCATTAAATCTAAGACCTTGAACCACTACTCCTCATTATTCTTTCCTCCTGCCGTCCTTCCCCTTGCTCCCCATATCCACAGTAACATTCATGGTAACAGTAATCTGCACCTTTTGTTTCATTCCATTCTTTTAAGAGTCTTCTCAAGGTGTTACTTAATGAACAAAATCCACCTCTCACGTGCATAAGCAAACAAAAAGCATTTATGGGAAAGGTGCTAGGGTATCCCACAGAACCAAAGGGCAGGATAAGAAGCCTGACCCCATAAAAGACAGGGACCAGGCAAAGAAATAACCCCGGTCACCACTCTATTTTTGCCTCTATTTGCATGTTTACTCCTTTTGTCTCTTCCTCTATTCACACCTGACTTAACAGAGTCAGCCTGTACATGGCCCTCACCTGCCTTGTCTCCAGTTCACCAGACCAACTAGTGCTTTCCTAGTCAAATTCCAAGTTCTGATAAGTACAAATCCGATAGTTATCCAATGCAACCCATTAACTGTAACTAAGGATTCAGAGTCATATAGTTCAAATGTGGCTATCAAGGTCCCATCTTGGGGAACAGGTAAATGGGTTATTAGTGAAAAGTGGTATGGGCCAGAAATGTCCCCCAAAATGTTCCTGATACTAGGTACAGGTTCTGTCAAATCTGCCCCATTTTAAATATGTGAAAACCAATGCATGTTTTATTTAATGGTCTTGTCTTCAAAGACTGGGGGTTTAGCCTTAGTTTTGTCACTAACAAGATTTTGGAACTAAGTCAAAATCACTTCAGACTATATAAATTTGCAATGTTTCTTCTAGCATTAAAATATGGTAATTCTATGTTCACCTGAGATTGGTATTTTAAATGATCAATTCTCCTGCATGGATAATATTTTATAGCTTATATAATATTGGCTGACTTTTCCTGTATAGTTACTCTGGGCAAGACACTATTCTAAAAGCCTTAACATCTATTAACTACAATGCGACTCAGACACAAACTTCATAGGTAAAGGGCACTGTACCCCACAAGACTTCCCTCACTTCAGGTGCCAACTATAAGTTTCAGAGTTCCAAGACTACCCACACTTCTCTCTGACCAGCTGGGTACAAATTCAAGGTTCCTACTACCCCTCAGATTCAGTAATTCTCTAGAATAGTGCATGCCAATTCGGGAAGGCACTCTACTAACAATTACAGTTTTATTATAAAGAATGTAAAGTCAGGACCAGCTGAAAGAAGAGACGCATAGGGCATAGTCTGGAAGAGTCCTAAATATGAAGCTTCTGAGACCTTAGGAAAATCACCCTCCTGGTGCATCAGTATATGGTTACCAACTGGAGAAGCTCACCTGTGCTCTGGTGACCAAAGTTTTTATTGTGGTTTCATTACATAAGTATGATTAATTGAATCATTGGCCATGTCACTGAGCTCAGTCTCTAGCCAGCCTCCCCAGAGGTCAGGAAGTCAGGGTGGTATTACATGACTCAGAGCCCCAACACTCTAATCATATGGTCGGACTTTGGCACGACCAGCCACCATCCTGAAACTATCCACAAGCCCACCATGAGTTACCTTGTTAGTACACACACATATATGGTCCAAGAGGCCTACCAGGAATAATAAAGACACTCCCTATCATTCAGAAAATTCCAAGGAACCAGAATCACAGCCAACTGAATTCTTTATAATATAACATTAATTTCTTCAATTCTCATAGCAACCCTTTAAGGTAAGAATGAAAGTTTTCAAAATTTTATAAGGCAGAAGGTGGTTAAGTAACTTGCCCAAAGTCCACACCAGCTAATAAATGGACAGAGAATCTGGGTTAGATCCTGTGTTTTTATTTATTTTTATTTTTTTTTAAGTTTTTTAATGTTTATTTTTGAGAGAGGGAGAGAGAGAGAGACAGAGTGTGAGCAGAGAAAGGGCAGAGAGAGAGGGAGACACAGAATCCGAAGCAGGCTCCAGGCCCCGAGCTGTCAGCACAGAGCCCGATGTGGGGCTCGAACCCACAAATGGTGAGATTGTGACCTGAGCCCAAGTCAGACGCTTAACCAACTGAACCACCCAGGTGCCCCTAGATCCTGTGTTTTTAAATGATATGTACTTTCTCCTTCAGTTATTTGGCCCTTGCTTAGAAATCTGATCAAAAAACTACATGCCCCCATCTATCACCCTACAACACTACACATGTGATGAGCACTGCATAATGTGCACAGAGGTTGAGTCTTTATGTTGTACACCTGAAACTATTGTAACATTGTTTCAACTACACTCAAATAAAAACTTTTTTAAAAGGTCTAAATAAAAATAATCACATGCCCCAAATCATAAATAATAATTCTTTGACTTACCGTGTCATACTTTCCAACTCAAAAATAGCAACATCCTAGTCTTTTGTTTTCAAAAGAAAATGTATTTAAAACCAGTGCTGTTTGTCATCTTCTTCCCTTTAAAACCACAGAATAAATTATAAATCTGTGGGAAATGTGGACTTGTTAGCTTTATAGCCATTATCTTCAAAGTGACTGAGTACAGAGAATGTGGTAGGCATCTTTATCCAACAGTGGTGTCTAATATGGCAATGGATAGAATGATTAATTCTACTCACTGCAACGAACTGCCCCCAAATCTCAGTGGCTTCACACAATAGATTTCTTTTTCATTCGCATATAGTCCAGTGACGGTTGGGTAGCTCTCCTCTGACTGGAATTCAAGGATCTGGGCTCCTTACCTCATGTGGTCAAGCCATCCTGGAGCTCTTTGCTTTTAAGCACACAAATGAAAGAGAGCACTTAAAGAAGGTGAACCAGATAATTAACCCCTTAGCCCAGAAATGGCATGTGTCACTTCTGAGCATATCATATTGTCCAAAACTCGTTGGGTGGCCAATTTAATCATAAGAAGCCTGGAAAATCAAAATGCAACACAGGGATATTGCTTAGCATTATTAATAGTGTCTGTCAGAGTCTGCACGTTAGTTACCAAATATCCATTTGATCCCTCCTTCCTACTTGAGGAAAACACGCCTCCACAAGTAGCCAACACAAAGACCCAGCGCCCTTAAATGTGGCATCCAGTGTTCTTTCACTAGCTGTGTGGGCATGTTATTTACCCACACTCTGCTCAGTAAAATTGGGAATATTATTGTTCATACCTTAAAAAGTTATGAGAATCTAGTCTCTAAATCCTATCCATTAGACAGTATTCCAGGTTGTTCCTATGAACTGAGATGCAGGTTATATCCTTCGGTACATGCTCGTATACAATGGTAGTACAGAGACAAGACAGTGCCACTGGATACTCCTTCAGAAATGGAAAGGGGCGCCTAGGTGGCTCAGTCGGTTAAGTGTCCAGCTCTTGATCTCTGCTCAGGTCATGATATTGCAGTTCGTGAGATTGAGCCCCACATCAGGCTCTGCACTGACAGCACGGAGTTTGCTTGGGATTCTCTCTCTCTCTCCCTGTCTCTCTCTGCTCCTCCCCCTCACATCTCTCTCTCTCTCAAAATATGTAAGTAAACATTAAAAAAGACAGAAAGCAATAATTCATCACTAGCAGCTCTGAATTGTGAGAAAAAGACAGTGGAGTCTCCCTGCCCTGACAGGATAGAAACCTCTGGTACTGCTGCCCTCTGCAAACAACTGCCTTGCCTGTAGTTCATTGTGACCTATACTAACACTCTTCTTGGGAGGTACACAGTTGTCAAAACTACCTTCTGTTTATAGAAGGCCGGGGACACAACAACAGTTTTAAGCCTTGGACAGCAAAAGGTGTTTTAGTCCATGTTCTGAGTTCTTTGGTAATGTCATTCCTCCAGAAACCTAGTAGTCTTCTTAGTTCTGGTTGCAATTAGTTCTGTATGCTAGTAGCCACACTCAAAGTTTATCTTAAATATAATTCTCAACCTGATTTATTTCTGTTTCTCTTTGCTGGTTTCTACCATGTCTTTCCTGACAATTTCATTGTGATTACCTGAGACTATCTAGCAAGTGAATGGGAAAACTACATCCTTAGTCTCCTCTTTGCACTGAGACACTTAATTCAACTGAAAAGTTTACAGAGACTTTGCATCTTTTTTTGGGGGGGGGGCAAGAAAGAGAGAGATCTAGAGATCTAGTTTTTAATCCTTGAGGCCCTGAATTAATGGACTCTATTTCCCCTCCCTTTTTAAAATAGCTTTTTTGAGGTATAACTGACCAACAATAAACTGGATATATTTAAAGCATACAATTGGATAATATTGACATGTATATATCCATTAAACTACCACCATAATAAATATAATAAGTTGGACTTCATCAAAATTAAAGGCTTCAAAACATACTGTTAAGAAAATGGAAATACAAGCCACAGACTGAAAATATTTACAAATCACATTCCTCATAAAGGACTTGTAACCAGACTATGTAAAGAACTCAAAACTCAGTAACAACAAAGTAAAAACTCAGTTAATACAGAAATCGGCAAAATATTTGAACAGACATTACTCCAAAGATAACAAAGATATCAAATAAGCACATACAAAGATGCCCAAGGTCATTATTCACTAGGGAAGTGTGAATAAAAGCACAATGAAATACAACTACACCCCTATTAGAAAGGCTAAAATTGGAAAGACTGACCATATCAAGTGTTAATTGGAGCAACCAATACCTGAATATGAAGCCAATATTGCATACTTCTGAAACCTCCACATCTAGTACCAGTTTCTGTTTTGGTCAGCTACTTAGCTGCTCTAACAAATAACCTCCAAATCTTGGTGTCTTACAATGAAAGTTTTAGTTCTCGTTGGTACAAAGTCCTGTGTGGTCTAGAGGCTCCCCCGAGTGTAGTCCAGTGGCTCTCTTTCACTGCTGACTAGGAATCAGGGCTCTTTCAAGCACATGACTTCATTATCCCAGAGTTCTTTCTTCCTGACCTTATAGACAGTGGAGTGGGTGAGGCAGAAACACCAGTTAGTGAACCATCTTGTCCCATAAGTGACACAAATCACTTTACATAACTTTACATTCTTCAGAACAAATTACATGGCTAACCTAATTGTCCTCTACAAATAGTTAATAATTAATTGTCTGTTCTATTTCCCTACCTGTGCTCTGGAGTCTGTCCCCTCCAGGTTTCTGAGAACCTTTGTTCCAAGCTTCATTCTCTCGTCTTCTAATACCTTCAACTGTTGAACAATTTCCGATTTCCAGATTATTGGAAACATTTGGGTTTATTCCATGTTCCCTTACAAGCACCTTCCTCTTTTTAATCCTAGTGTTTTACAGTTTCACGTTTGGATGAGTGTTTCTATCTACACAGTCTCCCAGCCTGATGCCTACCCAGCACAGTATTTAGATTGCTCTTGTGCCACATGAAGGGCCCTCCCATAAAATTTAACTGTCCTTACTCAGTTCTTATCCTACTCAATGCCTACTGCACTCTTCATAACTCCCTTTCCTAAGAGCATATCTTTGTTTTCTGGTTCTCCCCTACCTCTTATGGCATAATCTCACCATAATACTTTCCTCCTCAGTACTCTTCACTGTGGCCCAGTGCTTGCCCCTTTTCCCTTCTCCCTTTCATGATGTTAACTATATTTACTGATATTTTCAAGTGCTATTAATACTAAAGTAATTCAATGTATTTCTATAAATACTCTCTCATTACAGAGAATATTCTCTCATTACAGTTCTAGAGTTAGCAAGATTGCCCCAGCTAAAAATAGAGTCAAAGGTGTGCTAAAGGGAAGGGATATTTTAACTACAACCTTTCATTTTTAAAAATTTTTAAAGTGTTTATTTACTTTTTTGAGGGAGAGAGTGTGCAAGGGGGGCAGGAGTAGAGAAAGAGGGACAGAAGATCCAAAGCAGGCTCTTCACTGCCAGCGGTGATCCCTATATGGAGCTCAAACTCGCAAACTGCTAGATCATGACCTGAGCTGAAATCAGACACTCAGCCAAATGAGCCACCTAGGTGTCCGTAACTACAACCTTTCATTTTTAAGGCAAGTCGCAATATTCTGTGATTTTACCAATATCGTACTACTGCTAGCTGTCAGGAAAACTGAGACTAGAACCCCATTTTCCAATATCCTATCCACTAAGCTAGGCTGATTCCCTGATTTTTACTAATTCTTTTCTGTTTCCATTGGTTTTTAAATGTATTCAGAGTAAGTCCCAGATAGGTGAAGATATAAATCTTCCACAGAATAAAGGTATCTGAATAAAGAACCAAATCAAAGTAAAAGCAAGTATTATTAATTATGAAACACTTGAGTTTATTTTTATTCTAAGGAGAAACAGTCATTCATTTACCTCATTTAAAATTTCAATTTATAAGTTTTTAAAATTTTAGGAGTACGAAAATCTCAAAAACACTTTAATATTAAATGGCGCTTTTTTCTGATAAACAGTTCTAACCAGTTTTTTTTAATATAAGAATAATCCTCACTTGAAGTGTTACTAATTGAGATTCAATTAGTTATTTTATTTAGATTAATTTGTCATATTAATCTTTACTACTTATTGTGATAAGTAGTACCATTCATTTATTCTCTGAAAGGCAGCAATTCTAAAAAAGTAGCCAATTGGAAATTAACTATCCTAGTGGAGATTTTCCATGGATGAACACAGCAGAGGTCCTATAAAGACAAGTTTCGAAGTTCCCCAAATATATTTGCTTTGTATAAACGTCAGGGGTTTCCATGATCATGATACAGTGTTGGTGTTTTACTTCTTTTGAATTCAGCAGTTTGTATTCTAGAGATACTCAAAATGTTGTTAATCTGAAGCAATTTATTTAAAGATTTTTAGAGACTTCTTTACACTATCTCTACCAAATATCTTTTTGTCAACAGAGATGGGAATGTTTTGAACTGAAACCAAAAATAAGAGATAAACAGTCTAGAAAGCATTCACTTCATAGACACATACTGAGAGAAATAAATAAATACGGACATGGGGGAACAGGTATGGAGAATAAGTTTAGCTGTTGGGTTATGTACTAATATACCCTCAGCATCAGAATTAAAATGCAACCATTTGTGGGGCACCTGGGTGGCTCAGTTGGTTAGGCGTCTGACTTTGGCTCAGGTCATGATCTCACCGCTTGTAGGTTCGAGCCCCGTGTCGGGCTCTGTGCTGACAGCTCAGAGCCTGGAGCCTGCTTCTGATTCTGAGTGTCCCTGTCTCTTTCTGCTTTCCCCCCGCTCATGTGCGCTCTCTCTCTCTCTCTCTCTCTCTCTCTCTCAAAAGTAAATAAATGTTAAAAAAAATATTAAAAAATATTTTTTTAATGCAACCATTTGCTTATGGTTGAGGTCATAAAATTCTAGTTGCTGGCCTACTAAAAATATTCCATTTGAAAGTCTCATTTCACTGAGATTAACGTACAGCCTAACAAACCAAATACTTTATAATGAGACAATTTGTGGGTTTCCTTGTCCTTACCAAAAAATAGAAGAATCTAATAAAAAGTTGAACACAATAAAATTACAATATTCTAAGACTTACAAATAGGGAAATTGGTAATAGTAAGTGTCAATATGAAGGATGGGTAATTAGGGGCGCCTGGGTGGCTTGGTCGGTTAAGCGTCCGACTTCGGCTCAGGTCATGATCTCACAGTCCGTGAGTTCGAGCCCCGCGTCAGGCTCTGTGCTGACAGCTCAGAGCCTGGAGCCTGTTTCAGATTCTATGTCTCCCTCCCTCTCTGCTCCTCCCCTGTTCATACTCTGTCTCTCTCTGTCTCAAAAATAAATAAACGTTAAAAAAAAATTTTTTTTTAAATGAAGGATGGGTAATTAGCCAAGAAATAATCTGAATAAATTACTCTATAGATACAGTGTAGAGAGAGAAAATTACACTCTATTCTCAGTTTTTAAGATTGTCTTTAATTTAGGTTCTATAGATGGGGAAAGTCTTACATGAGCCAACTAGTCAAATAACAATGAGTTGGGACTGAGTAAAGGAAACTGAAGAGAAAGTTTGGTTATAGGTATGATTTTAATATGAGGAAAATTAGAATTAATGCTTTTGTTTGTTGCTTTCTGCTTTGAAGTATAAGATCCATCCTCCACCCTTAGGAAATTATAGGAAAGGATTTGATGCATCTTACATAGAGGTTGTAATGGAAGAGACCACATAGCTCCAGCTGGAACTTAACCAATGGCATTGTCTATCCTTCAGGGGCTCTGGATGTTGAGTACTGGACTAAAGAGCCCTCTATATTTTGGATCTGTGTCCATGTCCATTCTAAAGACTCTTTTATGATATCCTTTCACTCACCGAATTCTCCCTATGTTTCTTGGAGGAAGATAGTTAAGCAACATAGTACATAGAAAGAACTGTTTCCTTATCACCTTGATTGGGAAACAGACCAGTTTAACACTTTTTTAATTATTTTTTTAAGTGGGCTCCACACCCAGCATGGAGCCCAACATGGGGCTTGAACTCACGACCCCTAGATCAAGACCTGAGCTGAGATCAAGAGTCAGACATTTAACCAACTGAGCCACCCAGGTGCCCCTAATACATTTAATAACTGGAAGTAGACTTGTATAAGAGAAATGACTAGAACAGCCTTCTAATTGTTTTCCCTGCTTCCTCCAGTCTATTCCCCACACTGGAGCCTGGATTATCTTTTGAAAATGCAAATTTAACCACATCCATCTCTGCTCTAAACTTTCAATGACTCTCCATTGATCCTTAGCATAATCTCCCCTCATAGTCTCACTCTTCCTTAACCCTCACTCCCATCTTTCACCAGCAATGCCTCTCTAGCTCTTCTGACCAGCTGTGCTGAACACCTTTCCCTTCCCTGAGTGCCCTTGTTCTCTGACCCATGCCTTTGAACATGCTGAGCTCTCGATCCAATACACCCAGTCAGCTCAAACCTTATCATCCCTGCTCCCCCTTCTTACCTGATAACACCCAGGCTCCAGAAAGCCTTCTCTGATCCTGAAATTAGATCTGGCCTCCCTGATTCCATAGCATCTTTTGAGAAAGCTAAAACAGTACTAAAACAGTTCAGTCAAAGACTAAAGTTCCAATCAGCAGTTCCTGTTCAGAAACCCATGGACAAAGCATTCTTGGAATAATGCCTCGGATTAGACACATGGATGTTATATTCTTTTATCAGAGAACATAGAAGATAGAAGAGATAGAAGTTTCAGTCAAGTTTCAAAGATTCTATGTAACAGTTACCAAGCAAAACTACAATACAGACCATCCTGCAGGAGGTTTCTGACCCCCTCACCTCTCCTTCCTTCCTTAGTACTGGCTTCAAACCTCTAGGGGTCAGAATTAGTAACTAATGGTTCAGCAGTAAAAGAAAAGAGAAAGAAGCTGCCAGCCACATCCTCTTTACCAGTTATGGATGTCAAACCTACAGCAGGACCTAGATGACAAAAGCAAGCATGGTCAAGCTTCAAGCCATGGTGATTCCTATAAAGGCGTTATGTTGTGGAGTTCACAGTGACATGGAATTAATGTTCTGGGTAGGTTGAACAGTATAAACTAGATGCATCAGGCAGGAAAACCAGGATTATACCATGTCATATGAGTTCACTAGACTGAGGAAGTTTTAAAAATTCCTGGGGCACCTGGGTGGCTTGGTCGGTTAAGCGTCCGACTTCGGCTCAGGTCATGATCTCACGGTTCGTGAGTTCGAGCCCCACATCGGGCTCTGTGCTGACAGCTCAGAGCCTGGAGCCTGTTTTGGATTCTGTGTCTCCCTCTCTCTCTGCCCCTCCCCTGTTCATGCTTTGTCTCTCTCTGTCTCAAAAATAAAAAATAAAAATAAAAAGTAAAAAAAAAAAATTCTCTGTAAGTAATTTCCTAGAAATTGGTTTTTAATTCAGCATATATGAACTTCTTGAAAAGTAAGAGTCCTTATGAGCCTCTTGCAGCTATGGCAATGTCATAAGCTTTTTGGGGTTTGCTTTTCTTCTCATTCATTAAAATCTCTTTAGCCAGTTTTATCCAAACCCACACCTTTATTTACCATCTAGACCATAATGGCTCCCACATGTGTACTCCCCAGTAAAGACACCTCCTCTGAGCTCCAGATTCATAATACACTCAAGGGTGTATATTATATGTAAATGAAAATACTGCAGACTAGCTAAGAGTCTATACCATAGACTCTCATGTAGCAAACTTACATGTCTCCATGGGCTAATCAGGTAACATAAATGATTGAAAGCAATCAAATGCCAAGGAATCAGGTGTGGTGAGGGCTATTGCTAGCTGGAAAGCACATGCCCTTTTAAAGGAGGTAATCACTACTCTGCATTGACCAACTTCTGCTCAATGGGAAGACAGGTTCAGTAGCACCAGGTGTTGCTACTTCGCAAGGGAAACTAGAACTCCGATAATAGTGTAAAACTTCTCTATTAAAATGATGTGCAATCCGGGGCAGTCAGTTAAGTGTCTGACTCTTGATCTCGGCTCAGGTCATGATCTCATGGTTCATGGGTTCAAGCCCCTCACTGGGCTCTGTGATGATGGTGTGCTTGAGATTCTCTCTCCTCTCTCTCTGCTGCTTAAAGTGCTCTCTCTCGCTCTCTCTCTCTCAAAATAAATAATCTTTAAAAAATAAAATAAAATGATATGCAATCCAAACAAAGCACTTTGCAGTATGGAACCTTCTGGTTTGTAGGGTCTAGTAATAGTGGTTATGAATGGATTCAAAATCATCAGAACCTCCATATCAGTGCTAGATGATCTCATCACTTCCTTGGGAGGTAAAGGTTTTTTTGTGTTGTTTTATTTTTTTAATTTATGTATTCATTCTAAGAGAGAGAGAGAGAGAGAGAGAGAGAGAGAGAATCTCAAGCAAGCTCCATGCTGCCAATGCAGAGCCTGACATGGGGCTTGAGCCTGTGAACCAGTGCAGAGCCTGACATGGGCCTCAAGCCCATGAACCATGAGATCATGACTTGAGCTGAAATCAGGAGTTGGATGTTTAACCGACTGAGCCACCCACATGCCCCAGGAGATAAAGTTATAGGGAGAAGAGTAAGTTTGGATTTGTAGGTTGGACTTATAATCAAGAATCAGCAAGAAGGAAAGAATTGTTCTTCGACTATACCTTCAAATGAGAGCTGGCTACCTGGAATTGTGAAGTATAGCTTGGAAAATCTGGCACATTTGGACCAAATTTGTGGAAACGATTTAAAAGACTGAAGCTTGGGCGCCTGGGTGGCTCAGTCGGTTGAGCGGCCGACTTCGGCTCAGGTCATGATTTCACAGTCCGTGAGTTCGAGCCCCGCGTCGGGTTCTGTGCTGACAGCTCAGAGCCTGGAGCCTGTTTCAGATTCTGTGTCTCCCTCTCTCTGACCCTCCCCCGTTCATACTCTGTCTCTCTCTGTCTCAAAAATAAATAAACGTTAAAAAAAAAATTTAAAAGACTGAAGCTTACTTGAGGGTTCGCTAAATGCTCGCTATTGGTTAAGCTAATGAAAACTAAAAGTGACCAAGATCCTTAGTAAAGCAGTACCACAGATATGCCTCATAATCTTGAAGTCATGAGAAGAAAGATATCAGTGGGCAGGGATAAACCAGTTCATCAATTCCAGCTAAAAGAATTGACAGTCTCCCTATCCCCTGAATCAATGTAGGGCTCAGCTTAGAAACAGGAGTCCCAGATCTGCTTCAAGTATGGCAAGTTGATCATGGTTTTTAGTACCCAGCTATCCATCTATAGCATTTCATAGTCCCCAGAAAAGGCAGGAATAGCTGTACACTGGCTGTAGCTGTGACAGAAAGACATTTTGTGGCAATCTGCATCCTGAGGATTTTAACACTAATTATAGGAATAGAACCCCAAAGGAGGCAAAAATTAAATCCCAGAATGAACATATTGGCTCCCAGACATGCCAGTAAAAACTGATTGGTACAACCATACTAAGCCTGGTAATGTCTTCTGATGAAACTGAGAGAAATCTCATTCACCTCAAAGAACGAGAAGAAAGGGATATTGGACTGTGAATGGGAAGGGACCCTGGGAAGGCAAAGTGTATGCTGTATACTTCTTTATGGAGCACTACAGAGATTTTTTGCTAAGATAAAAATGTAATGAGGTAGAGAATTTCAGAGGGTTTGGGGAGCCTGATTCTAACAAGGAAAACAAGTGATAAACCATGATTGCCAGGGAGCTATTGGATGGAAAAGAACAATTGTCAGGAGTATGGGGCATAACCATTGCCAAGAATAAGGAAAGGAAGAGATGTGAAAGCAGCCAAATGGCACGACGGCTGCAGAAAGAGAGGCAGAGGGAAAGATATTTAGCAGTTGCCCTGAGTGGGAAACTTTGAGCAGAATGAGCAATATCTGAAGATGTTTTTAGGAAGACTTTCTTAAGTGCTAAGCTATATAAAGTCACTATCTTGCTACTTTGAACAGATCAGCCATAAATGTGTTCTTCAACCTCTTAACTTTTTCAAAGACTCTTTAAGACTAAAATTCATAATGGAGGTGTTGGGGTGGGGGAGGTGAGTTGCATAAACAGGAGGAGGCAGACCAAGCAGCCTGCTTACAATCCAGCTACATTTGAGGGCCCTATTTAGTATCAACATTTGGTTAAATAGCAGACTTCAAAGTGAAATCTCCATCTATGGTAGTATTGGAATCTAAAATACATATTTTGGAAAGTGTGTAAGGAGGAAGATCAAAATCTCTGAAAGCTTAGGGGTATTCCCTCCTAGCACACATCAGGCATGGCTTCTCTGTAGCATGCAATGCTGTGTGTATTATTATGGCAAACTCCCCAGGGTAACGTTGCCCACAAACACGAGAAACACTTACTAAGGAGGGACTTTTGATGTCTACTTATTTAGAGAGGCACCCACTTTGTAAGAAATCTCAGTGCACAGACTAACAAAGTTTGACAGGTTTGTTCAGTGCTGCTGGGTATAATTGATTTTAGATTATCCTGATTAAAGCAAGTCTAATTTTCAAACTGTTGTTATATCAAAAGTCCCTATTGAAAAGAATCCTTGTGAAGAGCTAATGACAGTTTTGGCTTAATTACTTTCCTTAAAATCTCCCTGAAGTAGAAGAAACAAACAGAGGTTATTCAAGCTTATGAATGTTTTAATACTTCAATCCACATGACAATGGGGAAAGCTTGATATAGCAAATGATAATTTACAAAACATATTTTCCTCTTTTCCTATTACTAAGTGGAAATAAAATATAGATTATTACTGTTACTTAGGGAAAGAATTTGAACCCCTTGATCTGATTATAGACAACTATCTGGGGGACAAAAATGATATGGGTGATGGTGTAAGAAGAAAATTACTTTTGAAATGAGTACTTCACAATAATTATCATTAAGATAGTTGCATCATGCAAGTTGGCTACTGTATTCTTCTAAAGGAAACACACTGCCCTTTCCAGACTCCTTTATTTACAGATTGATTCATTTCCTGTTTTTGGAATCTAATGTATCAACTGTTAATCCCACTTTGACACACTAAGTGGAATTATAAAGGCTTGAAAGGGTTAAAACATCTCTTCAAAGATCTAAAATGCTACCCCAGGGGTGCCTGGGTGGCTCAGTTGGCTAAGCATCCTACTTCAGCTCCAGTCATGATCTCACAGTTCATGGGTTCGAGCCCTGCATGGGGTTCTGTGCTGACAGCTCAGAGCCTAGAGCCTGCTTCAGATTCTGTGTGTGTGTCTCTCTCTCGTTGCCCCTCCCCCACTCGCATTCTGTCTCTCTTTCTGTCAAAAATAAATTTTAAAATTTTAAAAAATAATAAAGTGCTATCCCAAAACACCTCAGGAACTAAAACACTACTCAACTCTTGCTGCACATTAGAATCAGTTGAAGCACTTTAAAACCAAAACTACCAATGACAAGCCCTCCCCTCACAGTCTGGCGTGGGACTCTGCAGTATTTTATATAAGCTCCTCAAAAGTGAGTCTGATGCACAGCCTCATTTGGAAACCACTTGAATCAAGAAATATTGGTATTTTAAAAATCAGTGAGCAATCAACAACTGGAATTTATTATCAATTTTAATATATTAAATGTGACTTGAAAGATTAACTCAACACCAGAGGATGTTCGCTTAGTAACTGACCTCTCTCCGAAGGAATAGTAGCACAATATAGAAGCCCTACCAGTTCTGTAATCTAGAACTATGCATAAAACCACCCAGATGTTCCAAAATTGGGAATTGCTATTTCGCATAATGCAAGAATATAAAAGAATGTATCATTATTTCAGTTTATCAGTTATCCATATCAAGCTATGAGAAAGTACCTCAATCACCCCTATAAAATGACATTGTCACATACATAGGCATACCTCAAAGACATTGTGGGTTCAGTTTGAGACCACCACACTAAAGCAAATACCATAATAAAGCGAGTCAAATGAATATTTTGATCTCCCACTGCATATAAAAGCTAGGTTTAAACTGTAATATTGTCTAGTAAGTGTGCAATTGCATTACATCTAAAAAATGTACACATCTCAATTAAAAAATACTTTATTGCTAAAAATGCAAACCATCCTCTGAGCTCTCGGCGAATTGTGAACATTTTGCTGGTGGAGGGTGTTGCTTCAATGTTCATGGCTGCCAGCTGGTCAGAGTGGTGGTTGCTGAAGGTTGGCGTGGCTATGGCAGTTTCTTAAAAATAAGACAACAGTGAAGTCTCCCACATTGATTGGCTCTCCGTTTCATGAATGATTTCTCTGTGGCATACAATGCTGTTTCATAACATTCTATCCACAGAACTTCTTTCAAATTTGACATCATTCCTCTCACATCCTGCCACTGCTTTATCAGCTAAGTTTATGTGATATTCTAAATCATTTGTTGTCATTTCAACAATTTTTACAGCATCTTCACCAGGAGTAGATTCCATCTTGAGAAACCACTTTCTTTGCTCTTCCATAAAAAGCAACTCCTCATCTGTTAAAGTTTTATCACAAGATTGCAGCAATTCAGTCATATCTCCAGGCCCCACTTCTAGTTCTAGTTCTCTTGTTATTCCCACCTCATCTGCAGTATTTCCTCCACTGAGCTCTTGAACCCCTCAAAGTCATCCATGAGGTTGGAATCAACTTCTTCCAAACTCCCAGTAATGTTGACGTTTTGACCTCTTCCCATGAGTCACAAATGTTAATGGCAACTAGAACGGTGAATTCTTTCCAGGTTTACAATTTACTTTGCCCTGATTCATCAGAGGAATCACTACCTATGGCAGCTATAGCCTTACATAATGTATTTCCTAGATGATAACACTTGAAAGTCAAAATTACCCTTTGGTTCATGGGCTGCGGATTGGATACTGTGTTGGCAGGGCTGAAAACAGCATTAATTTCATTCTCATTACACCTTTCCATCAGAGTTCGTGGGTGGCTAGGGGGCTAGGTGCAATGGCCTGTTGTCCATTGATAGAGCACAGGCAGAGTCGATGTAGCATAATTCTTTTAGGCCCTAGAATTTGGAGTATGGTCAATGAGCATTGGCTTCAACTTAAATGCAACTTCACCAGCTGCATTAGCTTCTAACAAAAGGGTCAGCCTGTCCTTTGAAACCGTGAAGCCAAGTGCTGACTTCTCTCTAGCAATGAAAGTCCCAGATGGCATTTTCTAATGTAAGGCTGCTTCATCTACATTGAATATCTGTTGTTTTGTGTAGCCACATTTATTAATGATCTCACCCAGATCTTCTGTGTAACTTGCTACAGCTTCTTCATCAGCACCTGCTGCTTTGTCTTGCACTTTTATGTTATGGAGACGGCTTCTTTCCTTAAATCTCATAAACCAGCCCTGCTATATCTTCCAGCTTTTCTTCTGCAGCTTTCTCGCCTCTCTCAGTCTTCAGAGAATTGAAAAGAGTCAAGGTCCTGCCGTGGATTAGGCTCTGGCTGAAGGGGATGTTGTGGTTGCTTTGATCTTCTGTCCAGACCACTCAAACTTTCTCCATATCAGCAATAAGATTGTTTTTTATCTTTCATGTGTTTGCCGGCATAGCACTTATAATTTTTTTCAAACTTTTTTTTTTTTTTTTTTTTTTTTTTTTTGCAGTCACAACTTGGCTAAATGTTTACTACAAGAGGCCTAGCTTCTACCTATCTCGGCTTTCAACGTGCCTTCCTCACTAAGCTTAATCATTTCTCATTTTTTTTTATTTAAAGTGTGAGACATGCAAGTCTTCCTTCACTTGAACACTTGATTGGCCTAATTTCAATACTGTTGAAGGGCACCTGGGTGGCTCAGTTGGTTAAGTGTCCGACTTCAGCTCAGGTCATGATCTCACGGTTCGTGGGTTCGAGCCTCACGTCGGGCTCTGTGCTGACAGCTTGGAGCCTGAAGCCTGCTTCGGATTCAGTGTCTCCCTCTCTCTCTGCCCCTCCCTTGCTCATGCTCTCTCTCTCTCTCAAAAGTAAATAATAAACATTAAATTTTTTAAAATAAACATTAATAAAAAAAAATTTTAAAAGAAGGAGTAAAAGGAAAAATGTAGAAGAAAAGAATCCTTAAAAATTTTTTCAATATTGTTAAGTCTCAGAGAATAGGGAGACCTGAAGTGAGGGAGAGAGATGGGGAAATAGTCAATAGAACAGTCAGAATACACACAATATTCGCGTCAGGCTCTGGGCTGATGGCTCAGAGCCTGGAGCCTGTTTCCGATTCTGTGTCTCCCTCTCTCTCTGCCCCTCCCCCGTTCATGCTCTGTCTCTCTCTGTCCCAAAAATAAATAAATGTTGAAAAAAAAAATTAAAAAAAAAAAAAAAAAAGAATACACACAATATTTATAGGTCAGGTTCTCCATCTTATATGGGTTCAGTTCATGATACCCAAAAAGAATTACAAGGGTCACATCAAAGACCACTAATCACAGATCACCATAACAAATATAGTAATAATGAAAAAGTTTGAAATTTTGTGAGAATTATTAAAATGTGACTCCGAGACTTGAAGAGGGCAAAATCTGTTAGAAAAAAAAGAGCACTGATAGACTTGCACAATACAGGGTTGCCACAAACCCCCAATTTGTAAAAAAAATGCAGTATCTGAAGGCACAATGAAGCAAAGCACAAGAAAACAAGGTGTGCTGTATTTATTTTACACGGAACATTTGGCATCTGTCGCTGATACATTCTATAACCGGAGAAAGTTACGTGGAAGAGACAAATCTTTTTTGAAATAGGATAAGGAGGTATTTGATCTATCTCACATGTGGTACAGTTTATTCTTCCACGTTTGTTTAATTACTATCATGTACGTTGTTAAACAGTAAAGATAGTAGGACATAGTAACTTTGAAACATGTAATCTTTCTGCATCGTATCTCTTGTTGCTTAGTGACAAAAATTTATCCTTTTACAGGCCTCTAAGTTAGGCCTAAGCAAAGAGAGCCTTTATAAATATTCTCCTGAATTAGAATGTTTAACTTTCTTTTTAGAAAGGTTTAAATCAGAAAGACTACTTTAATGAATTTTATTTATTTCTCATCTTCAAATGAGTGATTGGACCAGTTGTTATTTAAATTCCCATATAGCTGTAATTCTACATTTTAACATAAATGTAGCTATATTGTAGATACATTGTAATAAAAACTGGTTAGGGAGTAGTGTTGGGGAGAGTGAAAAAGCCTCACAAGAAAAAGAAAATGTGGCTCCTAACCTGAAGATCTTTTGTAACTGAGCACATACAAGCATATTTACTCAAGCATAATGGGAATTTCCAATCACTGAGTACACAGCTATGAAGTTTCACATTCTTGTCCTTTGAATCATTGATCTGACTGAAATTATTTGCATCTTTTATATTTTAATTTATACCTATTTTATAAATTTGTGTTACTCAGAAAGTCTACGCAATTGCATATTGAAATCTGAGGGAAAAAAAAACAGTCAGTTGATTTTACTTTATATTTTTAAGATGTAGTGCATTCCTGGTATGCATATGATTAAATAATTCAGAGCAATTTTGCTTTGGATGTAATCAAGACAACATAAAACTTCTCAGCAGTAGATGAACTGGAAACTGGAAGAACCGGCTGTGGCAGACCCCTGGGAGAGATCAGTGTTTTATTTTGTCATGTTTGGTATGCAGCCTCATTTTGATTTTTATTACATTGGGCTTTTCTTTTTTACTTCTTTTCCTACAGCCCCTTTGTGAAAGCAATATTACAGCATCTTTAAAAATAGCATTTTGAACTGAGAGAAGAGGACAAAACACCACTGTGGGGTGGTGATTTGGCTATAAAAATCTTTGAGCCAGAGGATTGGTTTGTGACTAACTTTATTCAGATTTTCTCATTTAATATTGGCAGTATTTCAAGTAAAAAAAAATGTTCTGTCTTCCACAGGATACTGTTAATTCATAAGATGCTTAAGAGATGCTGGTGAGGTTGAAGACAAAAGCATACAGTGTATTTCAATGTGTCTGTCTGTCGTCTGACATGGAATGGGCTGTGGAAGTCCAGACTGTTATTTGTGCAGGGTGCTTCTAGAAAGCTATTGGACATCATCTTGAACAACTACACAGACTCTGGAGCCGTTGTAGTTTCAGTAGGGTGAAGTAAGGAGTGAGGGATGGAGAAGGACACTGGGGGATGTGAGTATTCTTTTTGCGCTCTTGCATTTGGGTACCTAGGCAGTGCTCTAAGGCTGATACATTTATGCAGTACCTTCTGTGTGTCAAAGCACTCTGCCATATATCCATCACTGTTATCTAATTTAATCCTTCCAGTGGGCCTTTGAAGTAACTAATCTCTCTATAACCTGAATTTCCCCCAAGTCTTACCTGTCTGAGGGTACAGAAGAGGTTCTGTTAACACTAACATCCAAATTGCAGTGGCACTTAGCCCTCCCTGTGTGACAGCCGTCTTTACAGGACCTCACCATGCATGTCTCATGTAGTTTAAGAGCAAGGCCATTTCCGTTCCTCCACTCTGATTCTCACACTGGTGAGGTCAGCACCAATCCTTTAGGAATGCTCTCTCCAAGCTTTCCTGCCAAGCAAAGCTACCCTGGGTCTGCAGCTACCCTTGGATTCCTCAGCATAAATCTGAATTGGGATCAGTGGCTGCATAAGGTGCTGTGAGAGGGTTATTGGAATTCAGGGTAAAAGATGGCTTTATCCTTGGGACGCCTGGGTGGCTTAGTCTGTTAAGCGTCGACTTCAGCTCAGATCATGATCTCTCGGTCTGTGGGTTCGAGCCCACTCTGTGCTAACAGCTCAGATTCTGCTTTGGATTCTGTATCTCCTTCTGTCTCTGCCCCTCCCCTGTTCACTCTCTGTCTCTTTCTGTCTTTCAAAAATAAATAAAACATTAAAAAAAAACTTTAAAAGATGGCTTTATCCCCATCTCTGTGTATCACTTCTCCACTTGGACCTGAGGTTACATTCATTGTACCATTCTTGCACACACACACACACACACATGCACACCCCTCACCTCACTAATTATTGCTCCATCAATTTCTTTTCTTCACTCCTCTTTCCACTGGGGCTCGAAACAAATCCCAAGTCCATGTGAAAAGACATAGAGACAATTCCCCTTCACTCTCTTCATCTTCCTTCTTTCAGGTATCACAGCATACTCCCCCCACCCCGCCCCACCTATCCCTCTTTCTTTAGAAACCCTTCCACAATACCAACTTATGACAGTAGACATCTAAAGGGATCGTGTATCCATCTGTTCCACACAGATGGCCAGACTCTGAAACCCATTTTGGAATCAGCTGGAGAAACTGGCTAAAAGTCCCTGTGCAGCATATGAAACATGGGCAGTGTAGACTCCAAAGGGCTGTGTTCTTCAAACATTATAACGCTTCCCAACACACAGGCATAGAACTTGCCTGGTTTCAGACTCAGTGTGCTTCAGAAGACTTGTCACCAAAAACCATTCTCAACACCTAACATATAATGATTTTGAGGGAAAGAAAAATAAGAAGTATAGAAAGCGTATTCTGAATTTTACTACTTAAAAAGTTTGTGTTATTTGAAAAATAATCATGTGCAGGGGTACTAAGAGGCATCAGCATAAAACAATAGTATCCAAAGAACAATGGGATCGGGGCATCTGGGTGGCTCAGTCGGTTAAGCTTCCGACTTCGGCTCAGGTCATGATCTCACAGTTCGTGAGTTCAAGCCCCACATCAGCCTCTGTGCTGACAGGCTCGGAGCCTGGAGCCTGCTTCAGATTCTGTGTCTCCCTCTCTCTCTGCCCCTCCCCTGCTCATGCTCTGTCTCTGTCTCAAAAATAAATAAAACATTTAAAAAAATTAAAAAAAAAAAAGAACAATGGGATCTGTCTGAGGAAACTTCCCATTTTCATGACTTCTAAGGAAGCAGTGATTTATTATTTTCAGAAGTATGATTATTTTTTAATGTTTTTAATTGTACTATTTATGCTATACCGAACAATGCACATTAATCTGCACATTTTCGTTTGCTAAAACGTGTGAGCTTGCCTCACAACTCAACTCTCCTGAGTTTCATGGAGGACATTGAGGACTCCCCTGATCTCTGGCCAAAACTCTGTGATCAGTGCCCTACTCTGACACTCATGACAGAGGTTCCAAAGGCATTCACGGTAGACAGGGCTGCACCAGATAGAACTTCCTTCTCTTCACTCCTTGCAAAATGTTTGCATTGCAACTGTCACTCTTCCTCCCACTGTACTTAATGTCCCTGACAAAACATTAAGGCACCAGAAACCCCACTGTTTAATAATAATACAGACTGTAATATTTTATTGGTACTTTTAACTTTTAAGGCACTTTGCTCACACGATCATATTGTATGCTGATAGCAGTCTTTTCAGAGGGCTGGAGCTGAAGTCACTAGCTGGCTTGTACATGCGACAGAGAAGAAATGGTTGAGAGGCATGCTGAGGACCATCCGCTTTGTGGGTGTCTTATCTCTTTCATCAGAATCTGCTGATTTTTTAACACATATGACCGGAGGCCTTGATGTAATGACTCTGGTCGTGTTTTGATAATTTTGAAAAGTCATTATGAAAAAATTGAAAATGAACTTTTATTTGTTCACTTTTTCATTTGTTCATTAAAAATATTCATAAACACTCATTCATGTCTATAGATTTAGCTAGGGGGAAAAACAGTCCAAAACTCCACTCTCGTGGAGTTTATATTCTAGCAAGCAGAGAGTCCATAAATGAAACAAACAGGTAGTGTACATATTATGCAACATGCTAAGGAGACAAAGCAATAAGGAGTTGGCGGTGGTGTGCATTTCAGACAAGGTGCCCCCGGATGGCTTCACTGAGAAGATGACATTTGTGTAAAGACCCAACAGAGAAAGACACTAAGGAGATTAGGTTTATATAGTTTACTGTATAACCCACAGCTTTTAAATTATCTTCATATTTATAACATCAGTTCAACCTCACCAGGGAGAGTATTACAGATGAGGAAATGAACCTCAAGGATTTGCCCAATATCATGGAACTGGTTAAATTCTAAGCTGGATCCAGAACTAAAAAAGAAAAAAGAAAAAAAGATCCCTGGTCACTGTTGTTTCCACTATACAAACTCTCCCTCTGTAATTGAAGACAGAACATCTTTTTTGGGTCCATGGAAAAATAGGTTAATAGTGGATTTTAAAATTTTTATTGTAAAACTGTTTAAATTTAAAATGCAAAATGAAAGTATTTTAAGATCTTTTATCACACTGCAATCATATTCAGTTACTCATATTTAGTACAACTAATTGTTTTAGCAACTTTTCATTTTGTCTACTTAAATTCAATTAAATAAGTTTTATTAAGTACCAGCTATGTGGGCAGGAAAGTGTTCTGTTTTGTGAACAACAGGATTAAAAAGCCTAAATAGTCAAATGAGCCATCAAGGAATTCATCCAACTATATTTTGTGATTGTGACAAACTAGATCCTGAAATGCTAGTTCTTGGGGTCCTAGTTCTGGCTATATAGGACACATAATATAAGCCCTCATGAGGTGGTGCCTCAGTTCTGATGTGCAAAATCTCAGAAACATGGGGAGGTAATTGTTTCTATTAACATTTTTCTTAACATATTTGGAAAACAAATACACAAAGATGCTCCTAATCCCTCAGACCCGGAGGACAAATAATGATACTTTGGGTAAATAAAAAGTCTCATTGATTGCTCTTCTCATTCTTAAGATCAAAAATGAGAAATGTAGTTATAGCTTTCTTTCCACAATACTGAACATTTAATGCAGATAGCATTTAATGCAGGTTTTCTTTTTTCAAGCTAAGTGAATGGCCAGGTCCTACTGGACTTGTTTTACATTGCTCAGAATTTTATGAGAGCAAATAGGCAGCAACTTAGCAACAGTGTGCTAAATTTCAGGATGGCACCGTTTTCACCCTGCCTCCTCACCAGTCCTATGGAGTAATCGCCAGTAAACACAGGGGGTGATATTAGACTCCCATATTGCAGTCACAGTAGCTGCAAAATGCATTTTTCTCAGACCCCTTTGAAACCGACCACTTCATTAGGCAATGGACATGCTCGTCAACATCATCTCTGCCTCCTATAGTTCTCAAACTCTCCAGGCTTGCCTTGCTCTCTCATAATAAAATAAGCAATTTTCTCTAACTATGCTCACTGTTGCCCCTGTTTACTGAATTAGAGTTTCCAGGTTTGGTAATTGGTCTCCTGCAAATGTTGCAGCCACAAGTGTTTCTTATCACTCAGCTGCTGCTGTTCCCATGGCAACAGATGTGTTTACATTCACAACGTTATTCAACTTTTTTTTCCACCTCTGCAATTCAGTAAGAATAAAAATTGATGTGTGAAAAGGAAAGATATTGCCATAAAAAGGGACAGGAAAGAAAAAGGATTTTTAATTATAGGAATTAATAAAATATTCAACACCTACATACATGTTTGAATATTTTATTAATATTCAAAACGAAGCATGTTTACTTTTAGAGGAAAGTAATGAAGGCAGGGACTGGTGTCTTTGTGAGATTTACTAAATACTTTAAAATCAGAAATAAATATATATCGGGAGAGCCTGGGTGGCTTAGTTGGTTGAGCATCCAACTCTTGGTTTTGGCTCAGGTCATGAGCTCTGTTTCATGGGTTCACGCCCTGCATCAGACTCTGTACTCACAGTGTAAAGTCTGCTTGCAATTCTCCATTTCCCTGTCTCTCTGCCCCTCCCCAACTCACGCTGTCTCTGTCTCTCTCAAAATAAATAAATTTTAAAACAAAAAAAAGAAATATAAATCTTATTACAGACATGGATGTAGAGAAAATCGTACTTACTACGAAGGTAAGAATTGAAAACAATTGTGTGAAGACAATGGTTTTCACAACCTCCTGTAAATTTTTTTCTCCCTGATCTTAAGATCTTTGGGACCTATTGTGGGCTGAATGTTTGTGCTCCCCCAAATTTCATATGTTAAAGCCCTGACCCCCTATGTAACAATATTTGGAGGTAGGGACTTTGGGAGGTAATTAGGTTTTAATGAAGTTATGAGGCTGGGCCCTTCATTATGGAATTACTGCTTTTATAAAGAAGACCCTCCAGAGCTTTCTGTCTCTATACACATTCACCAAGGAAAAGCCATGTAAGCACACATCAGGGAGGTGTCTACAATCTAAAATAGGTTTCTCACCAGAGCCCAGCCATGCTGACACCTGATCTCAAACTGCTAGCCTCCAGAATTTTGAGACAGTAAATGTGTTTAATCCTCCCAAACTATGGTATTTTGTGATACAGCGCCAGCAGACTAAGATAAGGCCCTATCATTGAGCCTGTAGAAACGAATTAGTCAAGACTAAGCTGCTTCAGACATTGTAAAGTAGAATAAATGCTATTTCCCTGTGAAATATGCCCTGTGAATATGATCTGTGTGTCCTCATAACTTACTCTCAGGTGAGATAGGTTGCAATTTGAGGAAAGCCCTGGTCATACCTTGGGTCTGAAGTCTTTCTGCTCAGTTATACCTGGAAATGGAAGCTGAGAACCATTTTGATCCCTGTAAGTGTCCTGTCGCTGATGTATAGAAAAGTTGCAGGCAAGAGAGTGTCATAGAATCATTCCATGCAGCTGATCAGGAGCTAAATAATTTTAAATATAAATAAACTATTAACCTCCACTTGATTTACTTTCTAAGGAAGTGGGGAATGAGTAGGATTCTTTTGTTTTGTTGAGTGAAGTGGTGAAAGGGAAAAGCAAACACAACGGGTAGATTGCTAGGCTATAGATCTACCAAGAAGAATAAGGTCTGAGGAAAGCAGCAGGGAGGAAGACAAGTAGTGGAAGAATCATAAGAAAGGTAGGCTGAAAGCAGGGCCCGGGGATGGGGGTGTGTAAAGGGAAGGAAGTAAGTGATGTGGATAGTTGCCACATGTAATGAAACTTTGGGGGAAGGCAGACAATATCTAAAGAGAGTTTTAAAGTTTATTGTGTTTGTCATGTGATATAATCCTCCCTTTGCTGACTCATTAAATGGCCTTAGAAAAAATCTAGATTATTTTTCTGTTTTCTGTTTTCTGTTTTAAGTTGAACTTGGATTTAAGTTATGACATGATGATGAGGCTGTCAATAAGATAAACTTTAAGTTTTACTTGTCTATATTAACTGCCAAGACTTCTTGGTATCCTGCATCATAGGACTTAAATGACTCAACTACCCTCCTTAGATGTGGGTATTTCTAAATCAAAATGGCAGGCCTGAATTTTACACAGTATTCTTGCCATCTTTGTCTTCTGCTTCTCTGTCTCCTTATGGTCCATTTCTGAAATCTCGGAACTATCCTTGAATCCCTCTGCCTAACCTCTAACTTTCTGTGTATCTTCTCCATTTCACTAAAAGAAATCAACATCCACCTGGTAATTCTATCCCCATCCCAAAGCATTGGTTTTGTAGTAGAAAATCAATATCTGTAAATTCTTTGGAGCTCTTTCCATCAAAAGGTAGAATCGACTTCTCAAACCCAGGCATCTATACTGGCTCTGTGACACTCTGCCTAGTAGAAAGCAGTAGAAATGGTGTTGTATGACTTCCAAGCCAAGGCCTCAAGAAACCTTTATCTTTATTCCCTCTCTCTTACAGTGTTTCTCAACTTGAGCACTATCAACATTTTAGACCAGATAGATCATTCTTTATTGTTGAAGCTGTCCTATGCAATGTAGGATGCCTGTCTACCACTAGATGCCAGTAGCAAGCATCCCCACTCACCGTCTCACAGCCCTTCCTTTGGTAATTAACTTATTAATCTTAATATTTTAATTTAGAGTCTTTTGGATTTTTAACATATATAACCAAAACATGTACAAATAATCATTATAACATATTTCTTTTTATTACCTTACTTCACTGACTGGGAATTTAGTATTTTTTCCTAATTTCCAGGAGAAGTTTTTAAACATTATCAAGCATGATATTTGGTATTGATTTCTAATAGATATACTTTAATAGATTAAGGAAATTATCTTTGATTTCCTAGACTGGTAATAGGCTTTAAAATGTTTTTTGAATGTATGTTGAATTTTTAAGTCTTTTCTGCATTAAGATAATTATATGATTTGTCTTATTTTGTTAATGTGGTAAATAGCATTGATTTATTTTTTTATTATTAATTTTTCACTCTTGAAATAGGCTCAACTTATTTGTGTTTTATTATCCTTTTTTATTTATTACTGGATTCAGTTTCCCAACAATTTTAGGGTGTTTTTTTTTCATCTATTTTTATCAGTATGGCTGGTTTGTAATTTTTCTTTATTGAAATGTCCTTGTTCAGTTTTATTATCAAGGTTATATGGGCTTTATAATATGAATTTGGGAGATGTTATGAATAATTTTTTCATTTGCCCCTTCAGATTCTTCCTCTGTCCTTTTATATGTTCAGAAAGTTTGATTGCTAAGAACAGAGGCAACCTGGCTGTCCTGCTCTCTGCCTTCTATTTGCAACTGGGTATGGGAGGCAAAGATTGGAGAGCAAAGGACAGGAGGAAGAAGTGATTAGGTTATTTATTCTTTCTACTATCTCTAGGTTTACCTGTGGATACTTTTCTGTTAAACTACAGATTCTGCTTGGAACCCTTTTTTGTGTGACTATGCCTGTCATGGTCCCCTGATAACCAGGTTCCTTCTTCTTGCTTCTTTGGATCTGGCGGCAATAGAGGCTTCCTACTGTTGCAAGCCCAGAGGTGCCTCACCATCTTTTGTTTCTACTCTTCACCATGTCCACACCTCTATAAATAGTTCACTCCTTAAATTCTCTTCAGTTAAACCTTTTTACACGTGCCATATTTCTACCAGGATTTGACTGAAGATGTGTTGTTTCTAGAACTGGACCAGTGTTATGAAGTGAAGTTCAAAATGGAGCTCTGAGTTTCAGTTGTTCATATGCTCATTGAGCACATGGATAATCCTGCTGAAGGAAATGTGGCACAAGTATTCCATGGCATACAGCAAACTTCACAATTATTTAAATTATCACTGGTGGTGGCATGGGATAGAATACTAGAAGAGGACAAGGTGATGGGGGAGTGGCTCTGGGATTTAGTTGCCATGGTGGCAGTATTGATTACAAAGATATTGAGGTAAGCTACTTACTTATGAGTGTCCTGGAGACCTTATGAAAGTACAAGCACAAAATTAAAATTAAATTAAAATTAAGGCTTTGGATTTCTCAGCGAAGTCATGAATGGAGAACCACAAAGCTTTCATGATAGCTTTAAAGAACTTCCTTATCTTATGTAACCACAAGGTGGACATTGCTGAGCATCAGACCACAGATCTGATTGTAAGATTTACAGAGTTGCAAATTCTGTTAACCTGCTAAGTCCTCTATGCTAAGGAAACTGTTTGGAAGGAGTGGCACTACTTGGAGTAGGGAATTGGGGCAGATAAAGACACGGGTGAGAATTTTGGATCCCATATTATCTTGAAATTTTTGCTAGTGGAAGGGCCATTGCATCTCACTTTGTGCAAACAATTACTCCTTTGCATGAATAATCTTCAATGACTTCAGCTGGGACAGGTACTTTGCAGGAAACTCTCACACATCTGTCATTGTCTTGAGACCTGTAATGAGAATTAGTGTCCAGCCTAGTCCAGATGGAGAAGTGTAATGTCTACTCTTAGGAAGAGATAGCATATATACCAAAGGAATTACAAGATCTTGCCAATTTGCCTCTATGGGAGCTTACAGAATAGGCATGGTAATGGATTCTGGACTCCATTGTTCCTTCTTCATTTATTCTCAACTCTAGAAGCATTTCTGTGTCCTGTGTTTGTTCTTCCTGTATTATTTACAGAGCTCTTTTTATAGTTCACCACCTTTTAAAATTAATGGTTATTTTAACCAAATTCTCTCTGTTGAAGTTATTAGAGTGGTTTCTGTCTCCTGATTGGACCCTGCCAGACAGTTTCATAGAGCTTGCAGTAATGCCATTTGAACCTGCTCTTTATTTATGGAAGGAAGATTTTAGATGACTGTTTCAATTTACTTAACAGTTATGATCAATGCATCTTTCTAAATTTTTCTTACATTTTCTTGCATTATTATATTTAGTAATGATTGTACATACCTTGTGGGTCACTATTATTTTCCTTTTACTTGATGTATGTATTTTAGAAATTCCTTCATACCAACTTTCAGTCCAAACTATCATCATTGCTTACTTTGCATCTCCACTCATCATTGGACCATGGCACTAACTGTATAACTAGACTTCTTGCCTTCCTTAAACTTATCCTCAAATATCAGTTATTTTTTTATGAATATATGTATCAGATCATGTCATTTGCCTGCTAAAAAACCTGAGAGATATCAAAATTTATTGTCTAGCATGGATTCTTGGCTTGGCTCCATGAACGAGCTCTAAGAGTCTAAAATATTACTTGGAATTCTATGCAAATTCATAGTAAGAGTATCCTCAACACTTAGCATATTCTTGGAAGAGTCATGACACTCAAAAATTAAGAACCACTTTTTAGAATATTTACAGCATTTATAATCTTTACATGAATTATTATAAAAGTACATAGTTCTCATTCCAGGATACAAGTTTAAACATTCTCGGTAAGTATGCTTGCAGGCTCAGTGGCCAGTGCTTGAATTTTACACTAAAGATTCTTGTAACCAGGGTGGGAAAATCCATGCAAAAATCATTCCAATAAAATGCTGACTTAATAACATTTACTTCTGCGTGGATGTGCCATGAATTACCAAAATTCTTGGTAATTATATATTTATTATTAAAACTCAGGGGGCACCTGGGTGGCTCAGTCAGTTAAGCGTCCGACTTTGGCTCAGGTCATGATCTCACAGTCCGTGAGTTCGAGCCCCGCGTGGGGCTCTGTGCTGACAGCTCAGAGCCTGGATGGAGCCTGCTTCAGATTCTGTGTCTCCCTCTCTCTCTGACCCTCCCCCATTCATGCTCTGTCTCTGTCTCAAAAATAAATAAACATTAAAAAAAATTTTTTAAAAAAACTCAGAATATCTTTGCACTAAGGTACCACATTCTTTTTTTTTAATTTTTAAAAGGTTAAACTTTTATTTAGAATATTCCCCTTTCCAAACTACCCATTTCATAATGTTCTAGGTCAATAAAGTGTTATAATCATTGGAATAACAACACTGACAGAAGGTAACATTTATTATAAGCTTACTCTCTACTAATATGGTGCTGAGTACTTTTACATGTATTTCATTCTCAAGACAACGCTATGAGGTAGAGTTTATGATTATTTCTGTTCTATGAGGAAACTGAGGTTTGAAAAGTTAAATATATTATCTAGGGGCGTACAATTGATAAATTTTAGAGACAAGAACTGAGCTCTTTAAAATTTATTCTCTTTACCAAGTGTTAGATATGTTGTCTTGTGGCTTGGATAGAAACTACTAAAATACGGCTTCTGGAAGATTTCTGTTTTATAACCAGTAGATATTTTTCTGGAATTACTTAAATTCTTAGTCCCTCTGCCTCCTTCCACCCTCAGAAAATGCTGATTATAATTATGTAATCAATTATGATGTGAGCAATACCCCCATTCTTAAAAAAATTATTTTTTAATTTTAATCACCTGGTGCTCATCACACCAAGTTCACTCCTTAAACCCCATCACCTACTTCACCCATGTTCCTACCCACCTCCCCTCTGGTAACTATCACTTTGTTCTCTACAATTAAGAGTCTGTTTCTTGGTTAGTCTCTCTCTCTCTCTCTCTCTCTCTCTCTCTCTTTTCCTTCACTCTTTTGTTTTATTGTTTTGTGATTGTTTCTGAAGATTTTTCTCTGATTCTTTCTTGTCTTCTTTTTCATGGTTTTTGGTTTTCTTTAGTGGTATGTTTGGATTTTTTTCTCCTTATTCTTTTGTCTATTGATTAGTGGTTTTTTATTTGTGGTTTCCATTAGGTTTATATATAACATCTTTTGCATATAGCAGTCTATATTAAGTTGATTGTCATTTAGGTTCTCTCCTTCCCACGTTTTAGGTATATGGCATCATATCTTGCCTCCTTCTTTTTGTGAGCTTTGACTGATTTTTTTATAGAAATATTCATTTTTACTGCTTTTATGTTTCCTACCTTCATAATGTCACTTTTGGCCTTTCATTTCCACTCAAAGAGTCCCCTTTAATATTTCTTACAAGACTGGGGGTGCCTGGGTGGCTCAGTTGGTTGAGCGTCCAACTTCAGCTCAGGTCATGATCTCACGGTTTGTGACTTCAAGTCCCACATCGGGCTCTGTGCTGACAGCTCAGGGCCTGGAGCCTGCTTTGGATTCTGTGTCTCCCTCTCTCTCTACTCCTCTGCTGCTCACATTCTGTCTCTCTCTCTCTCTCAAAATTAATAAAGATTTTAAAAATTTTTAAAAATATTTCTTACAAGGGGCGCCTGGGTGGCTCAGTCGGTTGAGCGTCCGACTTCAGCTCAGGTCACGATCTTGCGGTCCGTGAGTTCGAGCCCCACGTCAGGCTCTGGGCTGATGGCCCAGAGCCTGGAGCCTGCTTCCAATTCTGTGTCTCCCTCTCTCTCTCTGCCCCTCCCCCGTTCATGCTCTGTCTCTCTCTGTCTCAAAAATAAATAAATGTTAAAAAAAAATTAAAAAAAAATATTTCTTACAAGACTGGTTTAGTGGTCATGAATTCCTTTAGTTTTTGCTTGTTTGGGTAACTGTTTATTTCTCCTTCTATTCTGAATGATAACCCTCCTGGATTTGGTAATCTTGGCTGCAGGTTTTTCCCATTCAGCACTTTGAATATATCATGCCACTCCTTTCTGGCTTGGAAAGTTTCTGCTGAAATATCTACTGATACCCTTATGCTGTTTCTTTTGTATGTAACTATCTTCTTTTTTTTAATACTGATTTTAATATTTGTTTCTTTATCACTATATTTTGCCATTTTAACTACAATATGTCTTGGTGTGAATCTGCTGCTGTTGATTTTATTTGGGGATCTCTATGCCTCCTGGGTCTGGATATCTGTTTCTTTCCCCCCCAGATTAGGGAAGTTTTCAGCTATTATTTCCTCAAATAAATTTTCTGCCCCCTTTTCTCTCTCTTCTTCTGGAACTCCCCTGGTATGAATGTTACTACATTCAGTAGAGTCACTGAGTTCCCTAAGTATATTCTCATTTTGCATAATTCTTTTTTTTTTTTTTTTTTTTTTTGCAGTGTAATGTCCCCTCTTGCAGGGCTTGACACTTTCAGAAGTATCCCCAATGTGTGCTGCATGTGCTCTGTTGTTCTGTGCTTTATCCTTCAGGCCAATCATCTGCAGAGGCCCTCATTGCCTGATACAGGCAGTGTTTGGTCCCTGGCCTGAAAGCAGTGTGTTTTAACTAGATGTACTCTGGTGAAATGAGACCTGTCACTGCCTGGAATGGGAGCCTTGCAAAACTCCCAGGAAGGGAGAGACAGAATGTTGATAGGGGTTTGGGCTGGTCTTCTGGAGGGGAGTCCCCACACTGGGACTGAGGCAAGCATGACAGGGGAGGGCAGTTCTTCTAGAGATGCGGGGTGGGGGGGGGGGGGGCAAGGCTTAGCGTAAGCCAGTTAGGTAGTGAGTGTGGACATTCCACTGGTTCCCACAAGTGGCCCTGTGCTAATGCTGAGGGGCAGGGGAGGGAAATGTCACCTGCCAATGCCTTTGTTCCCAGAGGGATCTCTCTGTGAAGGCTTCCTCTCTGTGACATGCTCCAAGATGAGCAACTAAGCTCCCTACTGTGTGCTCCAGGTGCACTTCAGATTGCTGTTACCATGCTGTGTGTCCATGGGTTCTTTACTGTCTTCTCACCAAGAGCAACCCCAATGTCCTCTGAGCTTTCCCAGAGTCAGGCACACTGACCTTTAAAACTACAGGCTCAGGGCACCTGGGTGGCTCAGTCAGTTAAACATCCAGCTTTGGCCCAGGTCATGATCTTATGGTTCATGAGTTAGAGCTCCACATCGGGCTCTCTGCTGTCAGCACAGAGCCCACTTTGGATCCTCTATCACCCACTCCCTCTTTGCCCCTTCCCCGCTCAGGTGCTTTCAATCTCCTTCTCAAAAATAATGAAAAAAAAATTTTTTAACTCCAGGCTTTAAGTCCCACTCTTTGCAAGAACTCACAAAATTTGGACCACCCCCCCTCACTTTCTAAGCCAGTTGCTGTTGGGATTCATCTTCCCTGGGCACTCCCCTGTATGTTAATCTGTCTCTCACCCTTCTCTGCAAGTGCAACTTTCTCCCCACTATAGCAGCTACAATTCATTTCTTTCCCAAGCTGTGTCTCCACACCTCTTACTTTCTTCAATGGAAGTGCACTGGAACTTTCTTTCTTTTCTACCTTTAATTGTGGAGTTTGTTCTGCCAGTCTTAGGTCAATTTCTCAGGTATTATGGGTGGTTTGATAGTTATCTAGTTGTATTCATGGTATGTAACAAGCCTAGGGGCCTTCTATTCCACTACCTTCTTCTCCTCCTGCCTAAATGCTCCTTTAAAAATATTATTTGAACTAAAGAGGAGGGGTATTATATATATTAATAATGTATATTATATATAGGAGGAGCATAGATCAAAGCTGTTGTTGAGGAGAAGCCGCTTTTCCTCTACCTTCTTAGGTTTAGTGACTAGGGCCTGTAAATTTATAATAACAAAACACAGATTAACAGGAGAAAAGGCATGCAATTTTTATTAACATTTATTTGCATAGGAGTTTAAAAAAAAGAAGTGAAACTCAACACACTGGTTAGACTCAGGAGTCTATATACCATTTTAACAACAACAACACAAAAAAAAGGCAGGCCATTGGGCTTCAAGGAATGATAAGTTAGGGGAAGTGACTAGCAAATATATGGAGAAGATTAACGGGAGATAAAAATTTAGTTATTCAGATTTCATTCTGCCTCTCTGTGTTAGGTGATGAGTTGCTCTCCTCTTCCCATGACAGGAGATGGGGACACCTTCACAAAGGAGGGATTTATGCCCTGCTTTTAGGTAGACAAAGGGAAGGCAGAGAACCTTTCCTGCGTCTGTGGATTCTCAATTGCCTTCAGCTCAAAATAATCCTTATGCTAAAGTTGAATATCTTGGGGAAGCACATACCCTGATCTCCTCCACAGCAGTTCAAGTTAATTTTGAGTCTGTGTCACTTTGCTTCTGGTTTAGTTTAACCCTTTTAGATAATGCTTGATTAAATAAAGTAAGATTAGTTACATCGTTAGCTATAATAACAGAACAATGTTAGGATTAAAAAAAAAACAGGCTAGTAATCAAGTCAACATAGGAGCTCTTCAATGGCATTCGATCACACTCAATTTGTAACAGGGGTAATATGGTCTACTGCTGTCCTGGTTCAAAGGGCATTTCATACTGGTTTTGCCTTATCCCCTGGCTGTCAGGGAGTAAGACTCTCCTTTTAAGTCAATGCGATTGCATGAAGTATCTGAAACTCCACAACTATGAGTTTCCAGGATGATCCGTTGGTGGATTGTCCCCTCAGTGTGTCAGCGATATGTGGGGGTTTGTTCCAAAAAGCACAGGGTTCATGAAACTATTTCTTGCCCTCTTGTTCATGTGATCGTTTCTCCAGCTCCTCCAGCTCTCCTGTTCTTAATCTGCTGCCCTTTATATAATCACCTTTATATGAATTCACTCTCTGCATGTGTGCATGGGAATTTTTCGACCTTGGGAACACTTTGTTCTTTTTTCTTCAGCTCATGATTTGAGTGTGGGTTTTGAGAGTGGAGAGTGAGAGGCCTTTGGGTGATTGAAAGAATTTCATGACTGCAGGTATTGGGGGAGGCGAGGGTGCCAGTTGAAGGAAAACCAAATAAATTAGCTATATTCCTCTATGTGTAAAATGTAAGCTCCTTCCCCTAACCTACAGGACACTTGGACCTGGCTCCAGCCCACTTGTTTGCACATTAGTCTGCATTTTCTCTTCCTTCCCTGGAACAGCCTTCCCTTGGCATGGTGGGCTCCTTAGTGTCATTTAGTCTCAATTCCAGCAACATCTACTCATTGAGGTCTCTCCTCAAATGATAAAGTAGCCTGCAAGTCACTCTTGCATCATTCTGTTTTGTTTACTTCATGGCACTTGTCACTGTCAGAAGTTGCTTCACTCATACATTTACCTGCATGTTGTCCAACTCCGATGGAACATAAACTCCAGGAGAATAAAGACTGGGTATCTCTCTTTTTTACTGCCGTATCCCCAGTCCCTATAATGTTGCCTGGCAGTAAGTCCTAAGTGATTATTTCTTTGCTCAGTGATTGACTGACTAAGAGAATGATTTGATGAATTACGTGGAAGGTGAGGAGTTCACTTAGGACAGCTGTTTGCAAATTTTTTCCCCAGGATCCTATCACACTCAAAATTATTAAGGCTGCCCAAATAACTTTTACGTATGTGTTGTATGTATGCTATTTAATGTATTAGCAATTAAAACTGAAAAATTAAAAAAATATTTATTAGTTTATTTACAAATAGTAAAAATAATAAATCCATTACATCTTAACATAAAAAAAGAAGCTTTTAAAATACAAAGTCAAGGCACCTGGGTGACTCAGTCAGTTAAGCGTCTGACTTCGGCTCAGGTCATGATCTCACAGTTCGTGAGTTCAAGCCCCACATCGGACTCCATGCTGACATCTAAGAATCTGGAGCCTGATTCAGATTCTGTGTCTCCCCCTCTCTCTGCTCCACCCCAGCTTATGCTCTGTCTCTCAAAAATGAATAAACCTTAAAAAAAATTTTTTTTGAAGGAATATCGTGAATACTAGTACAATTTGGTGATGCTGCCTTGTTTCATGCTGGGTGGGACACCTACAGGTTTCCCCACCATTGTTTCTGCACTATCAGTGAAAATTTTAACTCTTTTACAGGGAAAAAAAATTAGTATCATTATAAAAATAAATGTTGACTTCATCTACCTCTTGAAAGGGGACCCCCCCACACACACACCAGAAATGTTCTGGGGCCACACTTTAAAAAGCACTGCCCTAGGGGAGCCTGGGTGGTTCAATTGGTTAAACATCTGACTTTGGCTCAGGTCATGATCTCACAGCTCATGAGTTCAAGCCCCACATTGGGCTCTGTGCTGACAGCTTGGAGCCTGGAGCCTGCTTCAGATTCTGTGTGTGTCTTTCTCTCTGCCCCTCCCCCATTCACGCTCTATCTGTCTGTCTGTCTGTCTCTCTCTCTCTCTTAAAAATAAATAAATAAATAAATAAATAAATAAATAAATAAATAGCACTACTCTAGTTCATGGTTGCTATAAGCCAGAGATAAGATACAGAAGAATAGTTGACACCTTCTAAACCCAAACTTCAGTCTAATTGAATTTACAAATACTAAGTTCAAGCAATGTTTTCTTCCTATATTCCCTTATATATAAATATATGTCCAGAAATGAGCCCAAAGAATAAGATAGCAGGTTAGAGGTACCTTATACAACTATTATGGAGGCTCATTGCTCTATTATGATCTAGGCATTGCTGATCTTCTGCATATGAGACAGGTCTTATATTTGTGCTCTATGTCTTAGAAACATTTCTACCATTTTCTACCTGTGGATAGAGTGAAGAGAGTGAAAAAAGATTATAGGTAGTAATCCATAAGTTTTAAAATTCTTTTTCTAAAATTGGTTCCACAGTATTACTGGCCAAACTTTTCAAAGAAATTAGAATTTGACCAATTTTGATGACAAGCCATCAGTTAGAAACTTGAAGGTTCTCTTTACCCTATGAGAGATTTCTCAGGCCACTTGCTTGCACAGATAGCCGTGTAAAAATCTTAATTTTATTCTGTTTTGGGCATGCTTTGTATTTCCACATGCTTCCTATTATAGTGCAAGTCTATAAGCAAGGCTCTTTTATCCATACTTATGGACATTCTGCAAATGCTGGGAATTTGGCACAAGGAACAACCCTCAGCAATAAAAGTAGGAAATAAAAACCCCACTTTCCTTGTCCTTCACTGAGATAATTCTAAATTCCTGAGAGCATCCCCATCTGGACCTAATCCCATTGCCCACAGAGGTAACCCACCTCATTTAGTGCACCCTCTAATGGCTTTTCTTCCTTCCTTCTTGCACCTTCTCAACTCCACTTGTGGATCCTGGGATCCACTTAGATAAACCACCTACACTCAAGTCCTTTTTTCAGGAATGGCTTTTGAGAGATCAAACAAAGACAAAATTTTCCCTTAAATGAAGTCAGTGGTAATGAACAAATCTCAAGTAGTGGGCTTAGTTGGGAGGCAGAGAAGGAAAGAGGGAAGCAATGTCACCTTTTACTTGACAGCTGATAATGTGTTCTAGTCATAATATTCATTGACATGCCATTATGTTAAGAAAATCTTATACAGGGCATATTCTCAATTTCAAAGCATGGATGTTTTCAAGCCTAGTTTCTGGAGCTATATCTCCACCAACATATTTTTCTCATGATATTTGGTTTTCAGAACCACTAGATTTATCTGTGGACTCCACTTTTTGCTATCTGGCAAAACTTACAGATTTACAATTTATATTTCCATATTGCTTTCCCTTTCATTCTCTTTAGCTACTATCAGTCTGGCTTATAGTAACTTTTAAATATATGAGTGAATATAGGGGCGCCTGGGTGGCTCAGTCGGTTAAGCGTCCAACTTCGGCTCAGGTCATGATAGCACATTTTGTGGGTTCAAGCCCCGCGTCGGGCTCTGTGCTGACAGCTCAGAGCCTGGGGCCTGCTTCCGATTCTGTGTTTCCCTCTACCTCTGCCCCTCCCCTGCTTGTGCTCTGTCTCTCTCTGTCTCTCAAAAATAAATAAATGTAAAAAAAAAAATTTAATATATGAGTGAATACAGAAGGAAGAAACAAAGGAAAGGAAGGAGGGAGAGAGGGACAAAGGAAGGAAGGGAATACAACTGTATTTGAAAATGTATTTGGTGCTAAGCCATGCAGTTCTTTCTACAGAACAGGTTTGATTTATTCTGCATACATAAATTACAGTATTTATGAATTACTTGGTTATCTGTAATTCTTAACAATAAGCCCAGGTACTCCTTACTGTCAAGTGAGAAAATAAGTTTCATATATCAGAAACTCAGAAAAAGCACTGAGATCTGAGACACATTCTTCAAAGGAAAGGAAAGTCTGAACACCAAAGCAGAGTTCAGTAGAGGGAGTCAAAATAAGACATTCTAAGTTCTTAGCAGAATGATTTCATTCAGGAATATTTCACTCCATTCCATAGAAGAAAAATAATTCAGCAATCAAACACACAGAAAGGAAAACAAAGTGCATGAAGTTTCTGGGTCCTTAAAAACATAACACAAGTTTATCTACATGAAGATTAAGTGAATTATGAGAAATCTTATGAAAATTAAAGTAGTGATACTCTTACCATACAATCCAGCAATTGCACTGCCTGGTATTTACCGAACAGAGTTGAAAACGTATGTCCACACAAAAACCTGCACACAGATGTTTATACCAGCTTTCTTCATAATTGCCAAAACTTGGGAACAGCCAAGATGTCCTTCAGTAGGTGAATGGATAAGTAAACTGTGGTCCCTCAAGACAGTGGAATATTATTCAGTGCTAAAAAGAAATGAGCTACCAAGCCATGAAAAGACATGAAAGAAATGTAAATGCATATTACTAAGTGAAAGAAGCCAGTCTGAGAAGGCTACATGCTTTAGAATTCCAACTATATGACATTCTGGAAATGGCAAATCTATGGAGACAGTAAAAAGATTAGTGGTTGGCTGGGGTCAGGGTGAGGGAGAGATAAATAGGTGCAACACAGAGGATTTTTATGGCAGTGCAACTACCCTGTATGATGCTGTAATTGTGGGTACATGTCATTAGACATTTGTCCAAGCATGTACACCAAGAGTTAACCCTATTATAAACTATGGACTTTGGGTGACAATGTGTCATTGTAGCTTATCAATTGTAACAAATAAACTACTTTGGTGGGAGATGTTGATAATGGGAGAGCCTACACATGTGTAGGGCAGGGAGTACTCTGTACCATCCGTTCAGTTTTGTTGTGAACATAAAACTACTCTAAAAAATGAAGTCTGTTTTTTAAAAATACTAAAGTAGTGCATAATTTAGTTCTCACCATCAATTATCTATGTTGAACTTATGCATTCAAGGTTATTATTAAGAAGTTATTTCTGGGGCGCCTGGGTGGCTCAGTCAGTTGGGCGTCTGACTTCGGCTCAGGTCACGATCTCGCGGTCCGTGAGTTCGAGCCCCGCGTCGGGCTGTGTGCTGACTGGTCAGAGCCTGGAGCTTGTTTCAGATTCTGTGTCTCCCTCTCTCTCTGACCCTCCCCAATTCATGCTCTGTCTCTCTCTGTCTCAAAAATAAATAAACGTTAAAAAAAAAAGAAGAAGTTATTTCTTTCCATACCCCCCTCAAAATGAAATCCAAGTAAAGAGAAAAATAATCTCAAAATGCTTATGATTTTTTATTTTCTCCACACCACTCCTTCCAAATGATGTTTTTACAAAGGGCCTGGCTGTGCAAAATTGTTTTTAAAAATATTTTCAGTAAAATTCTAGTCCAACCACCTTGGAATGTGTGTGATCTTTTCTCCCTCACTCAAGTATTAGACTTTTTTTGTTCTCTTTCCAAGACAAGCAGGCTTTAGTTCAGTTGAGGAAATACAATAAGTAACTCATCCAGGCTATAATTTCAAACTGTTGAGCTTCTGGCAACTTGCCCCTCCTCACCATTCTCTAGATATTCCTCCTTTTCTCCTCTTCACTCCCACGCACACACAGTCCCCTGATATCCTCCATGGAAGCATCACGTTTGCGAATTGGGGTGATGGGAAGGCTTTGAAGTTGCTCAGGCATAATAATTTGCTTTCTATTTTTAAAAACAGATCTACTGGTAAAATAAATCAAGTGTTGGGCAAAGTGGTATAATCAAATGTTTATTTTGTGCCTCTTTCTGAAGAACAAATAAAATTTTCTCTCCGTGGGGACAAGAAATGATTTGGAGAATTGGAATAAACTTCACCTCTCTGTCCCCAAATTCTTGATCTTCAAATATTGACTGTCTTGATGAGAAATGCAGATGATCCCCAGCAGGCCCAACTCAGACAGAGTTCCAGGAAACTTAATATGTGGCCGCTCAGTAACTGAGATACCAGTGCCTCTAGGTTCCTTTCAGTGGTCCAGCCACAAACTGGATCCCTCATGGTATGTATTGTATTCACAAGTTATAATTCACAGTTGTGTAATATAATATAATCCTTTGCTTCTTCTCTGCCTGGTTGGAATGGAGGGATAGGAATTAATAAATATCAAAGTAAACCCAAGCTAGCAGCACGAAAAGAAATGACATTTTATTATTTATTTATATATAAATATATACCCCAATGTTCTTCATTCCAGTTTCCTGGTTATCTTAATGATGGGGACACATTGATCCCCTAGTAGTCATTTTCTTTTTTTTTTTTTCTTTTTTTTTTTTTTAGTTTTGAGACAGTGAGAGACAGCATGAACAGGGGAGGGGCAGAGAGAGAGGGTGACACAGATTCCACAGCAGGCTCCAGGCTCTGAGCCATCAGCCCAGAGCCCGACGCGGGGCTCGAACTCATGGACCGCGAGATCGTGACCTGAGCTGAATTCGGACGCTTAACCGACTGAGCCACCCAGGCACCCCCCAGTAGTCATTTTCAAAAAAGGTAAATGCTGATGTCAGCCTCCATGCAGCATGACCTAACAGACATTAAATACCATTCCCAGAGCAATTTCACCAAAATCCCATGACCCCAAGTATACTAGTGATGAACACTCTCTTCTTAACCACTCTCTAGAAGCATGGGTTCTAGCAGCATAAAGCTGCGTCCCAAGGATGGCATCCACCCCCTCTTAAAATGCCTCCTGAGAAAGCTTACAACTATAAATCCTTCCTCTGCTTCTTTGACATGTAAATCTTCTGCTGTTCAAAACTGTCTCTTCAAGGACCTAGGAACCATCTCTTTGAAATAAAACACTGAAGGAGATACCTCTCTCTCTCTGGCTCCCAGACCATGTGGGAGAGGAAGGGCCTAACTTCAGTGGACACCTTGCTCCAGCTTGTATAAACACCCTAGTCATAAATCTACAAGAAGCTTCTTCCTCCTCTGGATGAGTGCCAATTAGCTAGATGGCCTAGTTGGATGTACCAAACACCCCCTTCACACTCTCCATTGCCTCTCCTTTGGCACACCTTGGTGTTTAAAAAGTCTCCTTTTATTTCAGCAGAATTGAGCTCAGGGTTCTCTTCCCTACTGTAATAGTTATTACTGAATAAAATTTGTCTTTATCACTATTAACTAGTGTCCAGCTTTATTTTTGATATCAGTCCCAATTCAATGAAGGAAACAGTAACCATTCTAGGAATTTCAAGCAGAAGAAATGTTGGGGCGTCTGGGTGGCTCAGTCAGTTGAGTGTCCAACTGTTGATTTTGGCTCAGGTCATGATCTCCCAGTTTGTAGGATCAAGCCCCACACAGCGCTCGATGCTGATAGCACAGAGCCTGCTTAGGATTCTCTCTCCCTCTCTCTCTGCCCTTTCCTGCTCATGCTTTCTCTCTCTCTCTCAAAATAAATAAACACTTTTAAAAAAGAAATTTAAATATAGGTAGTTAGGTATATACAAAATATTATTGGAAGAATTGGAGAATTGGAGGTAGGGTTACTAACTCCTAAATAGGAGAAATTTTTACAATGAGGGGGGCTCTACTGATAATTACACTAGTATTATGAGTATAAATCAGGACTGTTCTAGACATACGTATGTATGATCAACCTATTGATCATACAGATATATGATCAAGTGGCCACTAACATGTCAAAGTCACAACAGTTAGCTGCTATTCAGAGTTTTGAAGCTTCTACCCCTACTGTTGTTGTCTCAACCCTAAAAGGCTCACGCCCACAAAGCTAGAGACAAGGGGAAAGTCTGAGGTGAGTCCCCACCAAATATTATCCAAAGTGTGCTTGTCAGGAAAACAGTCTTCTTTTCTGCCTATCCACTGTGTCTGAGTACCTCTAATCAGCAATACCTGATTTGTATCTGGACCCCCTAGCTGTAACTGAGTCTGGAAATGTCCTTGATAGATTTCTAATTTGTCGACAAAGGAGGAAGATAAAATGAAGGCTCAGAGAACCAATATAAGCATCTTACCATAATCTATCATACCAGGCTATTTGGCCATGATATCAGACTGAAAAATAAGTCTCTGTCATGTCAGAGCTCTAAAATGTGAAATATTAAGATTTCCAAGTCCCCTCAAGATTGCCTGAATGAACTCTGGTCAGCCTGACTCAGGACCATTCATTGGTTTTACCCATTGTTAAGTGCTGATCCTAATTCTATTTACTGTGAGAAGGAGGCAGAGATGAGAAAGAAGTGTTTTTTGCCCTGAATCTCTGTTAGTAAGTTATCAATACATTAATACTTTTTCAAAGCAGCAGATAGAGTTGTTTTCTGCAGGTATAATGAAAAGAGCATTAAGGATCCATGTGTTCAAGAGGAGGGCTGCCTGAGGAGTTATAACTACAATGATACTTTGGTTCAGTTTATGTTCCAGCTCCTGAGTGTATTGTGGAATACTTACTGAATCTATTATTTGGTTTGTCTTTTGGGTGTTCCTGTGACAGATACCAACAAGTGGCAGGTAGCATCGACTGGGGAAGAGATAGAAGAGGGAGAAAAAACAGAGAAAATGACCAAAAGACAGTAACAGAAAAAGAGCCATAAGGAGACAAAAAGACCCAGAGAGATATGGAGAGACAAAGGCAGACAGTTGCACCTCCTGCACCAGGATACAAGTGTCCACATGTGTATATAGGTACACACACACACACCCCTACAATAAAGGAGCAGGACAGATGAAAGAAGAGACGGAGAAAGGAGTGCACAAAAGCAAAATGAGAGAACAGAAGTAAAATCAAGAAGACAAATATAGGGGCACCTGGGTGGCTTAGTCAGTTAAGTATCTGACTTCAGCTCAGGTCATGATCTCACAGTTTGTGGGTTCGAGCTCTGCGTCAGGCTCTGTGCTGACAGCTCAGATTCTAATTCGGATTCTGTGTCTCCCTCTCTCTCTGCCCCTGCCCCACCCTGCTTGTGCTCTATCTCAAAAATAAATAAATACTTTTTAAAAATTTTTTAAAAGAAGACAAAATATAAAGATCGGGGAAAGTCTTTATAATGCTGAAGCTATGCAGAGAATCATTATAGCACAGGAAGAAATTTCAGGGATTCTGCATCTGTTCTTAATTTGTTTTGTTTCTGGGTTATTTCACTGTTTTTGTTTTGTTGCTAATTGAAGAGCATCACATAAACATACATTCTGATTATGAAACTAGCTTTTGTCTGGAATTAAATTGGTGACATGCAAATTTAAGAGATGTTGAGAGAAAATATTTTTTGATGTTTTCAAATGTGTAATCTGTGCATCCTTCATCCCATATTGCTACTAGGTAGATAATGTGAGCACCTGCTTTGTTGCAGTAATTTTGGTGTTGAATCAAATAGGTACAGTTGAAATTCTAACATGTCTCCTGGTTCCAGTTATTTAGGCCATTGTCCTCTAAAGTATTATTGCTGATTTTGTACACATTCATTAACTTATTTTTTCTTGCACTTTACTATTTCCTTCAAATTAAAAGAAAATCTTTTAATGAAGAGTATTTTTTCAAAAATTAGTTGGTGAACTATCAAAGACAGTTTCATTATCAGGAATTAGGGTTGTCTACTGTCAGCATATTGTTCAATGTTGTTTTGAGGTTCAAGCTCATTTAGCAAGACAAGAAAATGAAATAAGCTGCACAAGTATTGGAAAAGGAGAGACAAAATTATCATTATTCCATGTAATCCGATTTAATAGCCTCAAAATATAAAATATCCAAATAAAATATATATTCAGACTTAGATTCCTGGAGACAAGAAATATTTCAAAATCAATATCTTCTATATATGAAAATAACCAGTTAGACAGGACGCCTGGGTGGCTCAGTCAGTTAAGTATCTGACTTCAGTTCAGGTCACAATCTCACAGTTCATGAGTTCAAGCTCCACACTGGGCTCTGTGCTGGGCTCTGTGCTGACAGCTCAGAGCCTGGAACCTGCTTAGATTCTGTCTCCCTCTCTTTCTGCCCCTCCCCCACTCACGCTCTTTCTGTCTCTCAAAAATGAATAAACAAAAAATTTTTTAATAAAGTAAAATAACCATCAAAATAGGCCAAATACTTTATTTACAACTGTGGGGAAAACTACTAAATATCTAGAAATAAATTTAGTAAGAAAGGCATAAGAACTCTGTGAAAAAAATTCTAACAGGACATAATGGAAGACCTAAATGAGTGAAAAGAACAGCCACTATTCACAGTGAGAAAACAGAGAGTCTTAAAATGCTAATCCCACCTGAACAGATCCATAAGCATAGTGAAATCCAAATTAGAGTATCAAAACAGGATTTTGAAACTAAAAAAAGTTCAAATGTCAAGTGACAAAATATGAACAAATTACTGAGAAATTTTTGATTAAAAAAATCACAAATAGATACATGTCCCACGAAATATGGAAAAAATAAAAGTTACTATTAATCAAAACACTGTGGTACTGGTATAGAAATAGATAAAGCTAGGTATACATGGAAATGCAATATATGATGAAGCTGACATTACAATTAATTTGGGAAAAGATGAGCCATGTAATGAATTGTATCAGGACAACTAATTATGATTTGGAAGAATTTTAAGTGAATTCATAACTTCTCAACATATATCAAAATGTTAAATATTAAAACGCTAATGTAAGCAATTTATCTCTTAAAAGATTAATACATATACATGATATAATAGTCTACAATCTTTTGATGATTTGGGGAGAATTTCTAAAATTGGAATTAATAAGGAAAAATCTGACATATTTGACTACATAAACAGTGAAAACTTTTGCATCATGAAAGACTTCATTAAGAAAGTCATCTAAAAAAAAAAAAAAGGAAGTCACCTAGTGTCAGGCAAGGAAAAAAATTATAACACATAACAGACAAAAGACTAATATCCCTAATGTGTAAATAATGGCAATAAGTTAATAAGAAAAAGACAAGCCAATGGAAAAATGGGCAAAAAATACTAGCAGGCAATTCACTGAAGAAAAGTATAAATGGCTTATAAACATAAGCCATGGTTGCAATTGACATAAAAATAAGAAAATAAATTTTGCCTTTGAAGACTTAAAAGGATAGCATCCAATGTTAGCAGAAGCATTGGGCAATGGGAACTCTTACAATATAAATTAATATAATTTATGGGAAAGTAATTTGTCCATGAAATTATAAAGTGTGTATTTCCCTTAACTCAGCATTTCTTTCCTAGGACTCTAGCCCACATATATAACATGAATCACAAAGCAATTATCGTAGCATGATTCCATTTTTGTTAAGGTATATGTGTGTGTGTGTGTCTGTGTGTCTGTGTGTGTGTCTGTGTGTGTCTGTGTCTTTGCATTATGTATCTATAGCTGGGTTCCGTAAAAAATTAGCACAAGGTTGGAATGGATAGGCACAAATGAGTATTTTGGCAAATAGAACTGAATGGGAGAGAAAGAAGATTTTCATTTCTTTATATATTTTAATTTTAAAGTAGTGCCTTGGGGCGCCTGGGTGGCTCAGTTGGTTAAGCGCCAGACTTCAGCTTAGGTCATCATCTCACGGTTTGTGGGTTCGAACCCCACAGCAGGCTCTGTGCTGACCACTCAGAGCCTGGAGCCTGCTTTGGATTCTGTGTGTCCCTCTCTCTCTGCCCCTCCCCTGCTTGCGCTCTGTCTCTCTCTCTCTCTCTCTCTCTCTCAAAAATAAATAAACATTAAAAACATAAAATAAAAGTAGTGTCTTAAACAGGTGAATGGATAGAGAAAATGTGACATATATACACAGTGGAATATTATTCAGCCTTAAAAAAAAAAAAAGAAGGAAATCTTGTCACTTGTGACAACATGAATGAAACTAGAGGGCATTATGCTAAGTAAAATAAGCCAGACACAGGAAGACGAATACCACATGATCTCACTTTTACATATAGAAACTAAAATAATGTCAAATTCTCAGTAATAGACTGGTGGTTATGAGGGGCTGGAGGTGGGGTAAAAAGGGGAAATACTGCTCAAAGGGAACAAATTTTCAGGTATAAAATGAATAAATTCTAGAGACCTAATGTATAGCATGGAGACTATAGTTAATAATAATGTATTCTTAAAATTTGCTAAAACAGCAGCTATCAAACGGTCTTACCACACGCGCGCGCGCACGCACGCACACACACACAAATGGCAACTATGGGAGATGATGGATATGTTAATTAATTTAATTATGCTAATCATTTTACCATGTATACATACAACAAAACATCACATTGTATACCTTTTTTTTTTTAATTTTTTTTTTAACGTTTATTTATTTTTGAGACAGAGAGAGACAGAGCATGAATGGGGGAGGGTCAGAGAGAGGGAGACACAGAATCCGAAACGGGCTCCAGGCTCCGAGCTGTCAGCACAGAGCCTGACGCGGGGCTTGAACTCCCTGACCGTGAGATCATGACCTGAGCCGAAGTCAGCCGCTCAACCGACTGAGCCACCCAGGCGCCCCTATATACCTTAAATGTATACAATTTTTATTTGTCAAAAATAAATTTAAAAATTTTTAAAGAAGGGGAGAGAGGGGAAGATGGCGGCGTAGGAGGACGCTGGGCTCACCGCGCGTCCTGCTGATCACTTAGATTCCACCTACACCTGCCTAAATAACCCAGAAAACCGCCAGAGGATTAGCAGAACGGAGTCTCTGGAGCCAAGCGCAGACGAGAGGCCCACGGAAGAGGGTAGGAAGGGCGGCGAGGCGGTGCGCGCTCCACGGACTGGCGGGAGGGAGCCGGGGCGGAGGGGCAGCTCGCCGGCCAAGCAGAGCCCCTGAGTCTGGCTGGCAAAAGCGGAGGGGCCGGACGGACTGTGTTCCGACAGCAAGCGCGACTTAGCGTCTGGGAGGTCATAAGTTAACAGCTCTGCTCAGAAAGCGGGAAGGCTGGAGGACAAAGGGAGGGAGAGTTGTTGAGCCCCCAGACAACAGAGCTCAGTTTGGTGGGGAACAAAGGCGCTCACCAGCGCCATCTCGCTCGCCCATCCCCCAGCCAAAATCCCAAAGGGAACCAGTTCCTGCCAGGGAACTTGCTCGCTCCGCGCAAACACCCAACTCTGTGCTTCTGCGGAGCCAAACCTCCGGCAGCGGATCTGACTCCCTCCCGCTGCCACAGGGCCCCTCCTGAAGTGGATCACCTAAGGAGAAGTGAGCTAAGCCTGCCCCTCCCGCCCCCGTGCACCTTGCCTACCCACCCCAGCTAATACGCCAGATCCCCAGCAACACAAGCCTGGCAGTGTGCAGGTAGCCCAGATGGGCCACGCCACCCCACAGTGAATCCTGCCCCTAGGAGAGGGGAAGAGAAGGCACACACCAGTCTGACTGTGGCCCCAGCGGTGGGCTGGGGGCAGACATCAGGTCAGACTGCGGCCCCGCCCACCAACTCCAGTTATACACCACAGCACAGAGGAAGTGCCCTGCAGGTCCTCACCACTCCAGGGACTCTCCAAAATGACCAAACGGAAGAATTCCCCTCAGAAGAATCTCCAGGAAATAACAACAGCTAATGAACTGATCAAAAAGGATTTAAATAATATAACAGAAAGTGAATTTAGAATAATAGTCATAAAATTAATCGCTGGGCTTGAAAACAGTATAGAGGACAGCAGAGAATCTCTTGCCACAGAGATCAAGGGACTAAGGAACAGTCACGAGGAGCTGAAAAGCGCTTTAAACGAAATGCAAAACAAAATGGAAACGACGACAGCTCGGATTGAAGAGGCAGAGGAGAGAATAGGTGAACTAGAAGATAAAGTTATGGAAAAAGAGGAACCTGAGAGAAAGAGAGATAAAAAAATCCAGGAGTATGAGGGGAAAATTAGAGAACTAAGTGATACACTAAAAAGAAATAATATACGCATAATTGGTATCCCAGAGGAGGAAAAGAGAGGGAAAAGTGCTGAAGGGGTACTTGAAGAAATTATAGCTGAGAACTTCCCTGAACTGGGGAAGGAAAAAGGCATTGAAATCCAAGAGGCACAGAGAACTCCCTTCAGACGTAACTTGAATCGATCTTCTGCACGACATATCATAGTGAAACTGGCAAAATACAAGGATAAAGAGAAAATTCTGAAAGCAGCAAGGGATAAACGTGCCCTCACATATAAAGGGAGACCTATAAGACTCGTGACTGATCTCTCTTTTGAAACTTGGCAGGCCAGAAAGGATTGGCACGATATCTTCAGTGTGCTAAACAGAAAAAATATGCAGCCGAGAATCCTTTATCCAGCAAGTCTGTCATTTAGAATAGAAGGAGAGATAAAGGTCTTCCCAAACAAACAAAAACTGAAGGAATTTGTCACCACTAAACCAGCCCTACAAGAGATCCTAAGGGGGATCCTGTGAGACAAAGTACCAGAGACATCACTACAAGCATAAAACATACAGACATCACAATGACTCTAAACCTGTATCTTTCTATAATAACACTGAATGTAAATGGATTAAATGCGCCAACCAAAAGACATAGGGTATCAGAATGGAAAAATTTTTAAAGAAGTAATTTTTAGAAAAGTTAAAATGGTAATTTCAGGTACATCTATGTGACTTTTATTTGTAAACTGAATGTAAAGTATTTGACTTTAAATTATCTCTAACTCTACCTCTTTTTATAACAAATGTGATTTTATTCAATTCTCCCACATATTCTTTGGTTTTCAGCTCTATTTGTCACATCAGTCACTCAATAAATATTTGCTGAACAAATGAATTAATAGCCAGACATTCGCTACACTTTATCTGCCTATGGGTACCCTTTTTCCTTCGTAAATAGAATAGCTAGTTTTGATTTCTGTTGAGCTGATTTAGCACTAATTATTCATCAAATTTTTCAGTACTATTTTTTAACATAACTTTCATTTTCTTACAGCTTTAGCTGCCTCTCGTTCCTCATGTCTCTTATACTTGCCACCTCTCCTTCTTCAACTCTCAGAGTGGAAAGCATGCACTTGTTGACATATTCTGTCCATGTTCTCATTTTTAATCATTGAATTAGACGTCATATAAGAAATAGATACTTTTTTAATTAAAAAATAATTATGTGAAACTATTTGAAGAATTATTTCTTCCAGTTGAAGAATAAATTACTGGGCTCAATCATGTTTTATTATTCTAGAAAAAAAAAATAATTTCCCAATTAAGAGGAGGGGAAAGGATTAATTTAATTGTGAAAATAAAGAAATATATTCCCATAATAAAAACAAAATGTGTTGGATCAACTCAGATTTCTACAGTGATAATAAAAATATTCTTTGTTCTACCTAAAGTCCCTGATTCTCAAGTCCAAATTTATCTGTTTGGTTTAGGATGAGTCTCCAGTCAAGACTGTTTATGCAGGCGCCTGGGTGGCTCACTCTGTTGAGCATCCAACTCTTGATGTCAGCTCAGGTCATAATCTCACAGTCGTGAGAACCTCTGTCCCCCTCTCTGCCTCTCTCTTGCTCGTGCACATGCCCTCTCTCTCTCTCTCTCAAAAATAAACATTAAAAAAACAGCTATTTTTATATCCATTTTAAAGGTAAAGAAACAAACCTAGGTTAATAACTTGAACAAGATTTCACAGTTGGAAATGTTAAATCTGGGACCCAAATCAGGTCTATCCAACTCCAGAGTTTGTGCTTCTGTACCAAAAGCCACACCCACAAATTCTTAAATGTCGTTCTCAATCAGAACATTATCACGTGGGTCTTCAAGTAAGTGTTGCTTTTCCCATTCCATATTTCATTATCAAATTTCACAATGCTAATTTTAAATATAATGAGATTCATTCTTATTTAAAATGTAAATGGGGGGGGGGCGCCTGGGTGGCTCAGTTGGTTGGGTGTCTGACTTTGGCTCAGGTCATGATCTCATGGTTCGTGGGTTCAAGCCCGGCATCGGGCTCTGTGCTGATGGCTCAGAGCCTGGAGCCTGCTTCGGATTCTGTGTCTCCCTCTCTCTCTGTTCCTTCTCCACTTGCACTCTGTCTCTCTCTCTCTCAAAAATAAATAAAGATTTAAAAAAAAGGAGTTTTCTCTAAAAAAAGTGTAAATTGGAACCTTAATTACTTTGCTTTTAAGTAGACTTTATTGCTATCTATAGAAATTCTCTGCCTATTGGAAAAGATGCATTAAGAAATGACCAGTGCTCTGATATAATTATGTTCATTTGTCTCTGGAGTTTTTCTTAGCATTCTAAAATGAGCTAATAGTGCAAACCAATTAACAAACAAAATGAGATTACATTCAGACTGCAAAGCCAAACACCATTCCTGGTAAATATAAATATTAATAATTAGGGTTTTAATTAGAATAAACTTTTAAACCAAAGGAGGTATAGAAATAAACATAGCAAGCACAAGTCAACCTCACAACAAGCAACTATTTTAGCAGAAAATATAGAAGTATGAAAGTAAGCTCTGTAAATTCTTATTATCCTCCTCTCAATCTTACCATTCTTTTAAATACCTTTGTTTCCAATTTTGAATACATACATCAAATAGCGTTTCCAAACTGAGCCAGCATCAGTTCACAAACAGTGGTAACAACCACTCCAGGTCTTTCTTAACAACCATAATGAAGAGGAAACAGAAAATAATGAAGTCAACTGTCTGGAAGTGTTTTCTTCATGTAGAAGCATCTTGAGTTTTCTCTGGTAAGACTTAGGGCTCCTTGCCCTATTTCAGGTTATAACTACTATAACCTTAAAACCCTTGGAGGACATATTCTGGACCTGACATTAAAAAAAAAAGGCTAAAAAATTGCTTTATGAGCAATATAAACCACATAATTAGCAGGGTGATTATGAATAGTTTAGATACTTACAGAATTATGTGCTCCAACCATTGATGGAGGCCCTGTTAGGTAAAGTGCAATCACTGAAAAATTAAGGGAGACAAATACTATGTTATCCTAACAAGAAGCCTTATTTGAAACTGAGTTAACAGCAGTAGGAAAGCCAAATTATCTGTCTTGTCCATGGTGCTAGCTATAATAGACAGTTAGGCTTTTAAAAATGTATAGAATCAATAGGGCACTGGGAAGGAAAGTCCATACAACATAAAACTATGCAGTCATAAAAGGCTAATGAAGGAGCTCTTTATGACTGTTTCAGACAGATGTCAAAATTATAATATTAAGAGAAAGAAATAGGATATAAAACTGTGTTAAAGTATGTAATCATTTCCTTTAGAAAAAAATTTTTTAACTTAGAGGAAAGACTGTGAATGTATTTTGATTGTTTTTACATAAAATATCTCTGAAAGGGTAACACTGGATACCTGGGAGAAGAAATGGATAGCTAGGGGTGGGACACAGATTTTTCATTGTATATTTGTTCATTCATTTTAATCAGCATATACTGTGACCCAGGAACTCCCTAGCTAAAAGTTTCCCCTATGAATATAAACATATTCCAAAATACAAATTCAAAACAACATTCACTATAGCAACATTATTACTAGGAAAGAACTTGAAAAAAACTAAAAATGCATCAATGGCTGATTGCTTATGTAAGTTGTGGTAGATCAATCTACTGAGTGTAATTAGCAAGGGAAGGAGAATACCTGTGTACCCCAAATAAAACTGTCCCTCTGTCATCCCAGAGGCCTAGCTCTTTATTTGCTACCCACCAGTGAATCTTGGGGAGCCTGTTTGGTAGTATATTTGGTCTCTTGGGGTTTGGAGAGAAAAAAAATCCAGGAGAAATACTACACCAGCATGTCAAGAACTTCAAAGGGTCTAACATTTTACCCTACCTGCAAGCTAACAAGCTAGTTTGTTGGCCACAGTTTTAAGGATGCTTCCAGAAGACACAGACTCCAGAAATAGAGCATTTTGCTCTTCACAGAAATGCTAATAGCCAGAGTTTCAGCATTTTCCTATGCTGTTCCCTGTGCTCCAACTCCAAAAACATGACCCAAAAGGTCCAGGTGACACCTGCACACTCAGTGGGTTGTATTACAGGAGATGAATTTAGAGCTTAGGGAACACACATGTCTTATAATGGCCAGTAAGATGCCTGCCCTTTGCTCCACAGGTGTACACTTTCTCTAGTTTGCAAGACTGTAAACATTCTCCACACCAGCCCCCCAAAACAGGAGTGTTACACAGTTCTTTTATCCATAACAATGCTTTCCAGTGAGGTGAAACTAATCTGAATACCTTTTAGCCCTGAGTGGTACCATTGATCAATTTGGTGAAAGTCAAAGACAAATTTCATACCACTTTTTCTAGTTGAATGACTCTATCATTGTAGGGATAGCTATCTACAAAATAAACATAAATAACCAGTCAGTTACCCCTCTGGGAAGTTCCTCAAAGTAACCAAGGGTAACTTCAGTTTGGTAGGATTGCTATAGGCAGCTGAGGGGAACATAATTAACTCAAATTTTTCCTTAAATCCTTGAAAGTGTCTTATGACCATCTCTAAGATGCAAATCACTGTATTTGTGGGACAGAAGCAAATTAATGCCTGGTTTCAACACAAGAAGTACATTTCCAGGTGTGTATACGGTGCCCCTGGAAAAAAAGAAGTATTGTTTACATTTCGGGGATCCCCAAGAGGAGCTTACATCAGGCTAGGAACCCAGGTTGATAGTGCCTCCAACGTAGCATGTCAGCCAGCTAGTAAGCCTTAAGATTGCCAGTTCAGTTTAAATAATCGAATCTGGTTCTTGTTTCTGGAACAACTACACAAGGAAAGTCAGCCCAGTCTGTCCTGTTTGCATAGGCCACCAACCAGGATGGCCCCTATTTCTAAATCTCTCACAAAAATCATCTGTCTGTATCTCTGGATATCTCCCCACCTTCATTCTCATACCTGTTGCTCAGTCATTCCAGTGGATGGACAAATGCCACCTGGTCAGTGTGTTAAAAGGTTTGGATTTCATTTGTTTTATAGAAAAGTATGGGAAGGAAGAATAGTAAACTTTAACAGCACAGACACTGGAGCTAAGATGGCTGGATATGGATCCTGATTCTGGCACACTTTTGTTAATATTACCATCGATATGATTAGAAAAAAATATTTAAACATTAGGAAACTATCAAGCTCACAGTACCACCTATGAATTTCCAAACTCTATAAAGTTTTAAAGCTCAAATTTTATCATTGGCAACAAATAGTATCAGTTGTGTTTCTTGAAGCAACAGGCTCACTTTGTTCATTTTTTTGAGAAAATATCCACCAAATAACCAAATCTGAATAACCATAGTTTGTCAGCCATTTTTTCAAATAAAAATGTTCATTGAAAAAGCAGTTAGTTCAACTCACAAATCAAATGATCACACAAGGGCTTTCTCTCAAGACAACCATCATATTGCCAAGAAGGGCTCCATGAACACTTCCTACTTTGTCATATAGAATATTAAAATGATGTATACTCAAAAGTTGATATTTAGTCAAATTAATAATTTGTTCTTCTTTATCAAAGACAACCTTAAGTGAAATTCATTTGATAATTGACAGGGTTTAGAACATGCTGCTCCCAAAATGTAGCACTTTGGCATATTGAATATTTCAAACTGAAGGGATTTGAGAGGTACCTGGGTGCCTCAGTTGGCTGAGTGTCCGACTTTGGCTCAGGTCATGATCTCATGGTTCGTGAGTTCCAGTCCCACGTCGGGCTCTGTGTTGACAGCTCAGAGCCTGGAGCCTACTTCAGATTCTGTGTCTCCTTCTCTCTCTGCCCCTCCCCTGCTCATGCTCTGTGTCTCCCTCTCTCTCAAAAATAAATAAACATAAAAAAAATTTAACTGAAGGGATTTGAGAAACAACAAATACAAGAAGGACTCTCTTTCATCCCCCTTCTCCCCTAAAGTAGGTCGTAAACACTCAAGTGAGAGGTGCCCTCTCTATACCTGGAAGAAAGGAGCATCCTTATCTCCAGAGATGGAAGGATATCCAAAGGAATCCAAACAAATAGACCTTGCTAAGACTTTACTATCCTTAGCTACCCTTTTGTCCTGTCACATTTTTCTACAACTTTCCACTCTTCATCAAATCTATTATAAAAATGCTCAGGCTTAGCTACTTCTTCAGGTCTTTATTTCTTTACAAAGACTCCTATGTCACATAGAATTAATAAATTTGTATGCTTTTCTCCTGTTAATCTCTTTTGTCAGTCCAACTTACAAAGCCCCAGCCAGAGAGCCTAAGATGAGTTAGAGGAAGAGATTTTTCTCCCTTACTCATTGAAGAACAAAATAGCTATTAGTATAGCTTAGTGCTATTGACTTAATTTGTACTCAGGACCAGCATTTTTACCCACCATTGTTTTGTACCATTAGTGCAAATGTCAACATAGCAGAAAAGACAAATAACTTCTTAGTACTATTGTAAAAATAGGTTTGATCTCAGGGTACCCTTAAAGTGTTTTGGAGACCCAGGGATTTTCAGACCCCACTTTAAAACTTCTGGTCTCTGTGAACATGATAAACTCTTAAACTAGGGCAAGTGCAATAGAAATGAAAAAGGAGGGCTGTGTAGGAAAATTTTTGAGTAGGATACACAGGATTTAATGACAAAGTACATGTGCGAAGTATAGAAGAAGGGGTCAATTTTGCTGAAAATTGGCTGACTACCTGATGTTAACATAAGGAACAAAAGGAATTGGCCATAAGATCAGCAATGGTTTTGGAGACATCTCCTAAAAACTATTTTTTCCTGACCAAAGAAATACAAGGGGCAATATTTTGTTTAGAGACTATGATCCCAAGTGTAAATCAGTCTGTGACTGAAGTTATCATCTAGGCCAGCTGCCGGTGGAACTATGACAACTAGGTTAAAGGAATTGTAATTATAAATCTAGAAATACCTAAAAGAGGTATTTCACTAAATTCCCATCTAGGCATCAATAATAGAAGGTTCTAGCTACACTGGAGATTGGGACTACAACAATAACAAAAGATGACAATGGTAGTGCAAACATAGGGTCCTTGACATCAGATGGAAAATCTGGCTAAGACATTAGTGGACCTCAACAGAAGAGGGGCACCTTAACAAGGATATTTGGTGTGACTCATTGTCCCTGGAGCAAGCATAACCAGTTTCAACATTGGACATCATACTCCTTGCGATAAGCTTCAAGGATCATCAGTAACATTGGCATCAGAGCATTCACTAAGCTTCAGCAACAAAGCTACTGTGGGGTTTGCCACAAAAGAATCTCCATCTGAGCCAGAGTAGGAAGAGTTGGGTACATGATAATCAAAGGGCTAGAACATGAGAGACAGTCTCTGGAGAACTCTCTGAGTGTTCTTTGTGAAGAATTTACAGCAGGACTTGTGTTCCCACAAGGATGTAAGAAAAGCAAGAGTAATATTTTTCTGAGGTATTATTTTTCCTCCTTTGGGTGATAAAACCTAGCAAATGATTGATGACTGGGTATAAACAAAACCCTAATGCATGAAAATTAATTTGGGGCTATTCTTATCTTCCATAGACATTGGCTTGATCCAAAAGTCTATTTAAACAAAGACCTAGTTTCCCCCAAGAAATGTTGATTTAATTACAAATCAGAAAGTGGAGAAGTTTCCCTTTTTGATAAAAACTCATTTGCTATGGTTTTATTTTATCCTCAAAGACTCCATCTGTGTCTGATCATTAATGATAACCACATAATCACTACATAGCCTGGCATTTTTAATATCTATTTTCCATTCTATATAATACTAGCCCTTGGAGAATTTAAGTTGCTACATCATATTTTATGACAGTTAACCTACCCAAAGAATTTCTCTGTTTTGTGAAAAATGTATTACAACATATTCACTAGGAAGGTCAGTAACCTGACCACAGCTAAAATGCAGTATTTTACTACATGTAGCTTTTTTTTTTTTAGTTTTTCAATGTTTATTTATATTTGAAAGAGAGACAGTGCACCAGCAGGGGAGGGCATAGAGAGAGATGGAGAAGAATCCAAAGCAGGCTCCAGGCTCTGAGCTATCAGCACAGAGCCCGACATGGGGCTTGAACTCACAAGCCATGCATGAGATGACCTGAGCTGAAGTCGGATGCCCAACCACCTGAGCCACCCAGGTGCCCCGTGTCGAGATACCCCTGTCGAGGCACCCAAGGAGATAATTAAAAAACTATGAACACAAAATATATGCTGAGTACTTATAAAATGTTGCTTATCTTATATTATCTAACAAAAAATAGGCCATGAATAGAAATTACCCACCAATCTCCCCCTCACCACTAATGTCTAATATACTGGCCTTTTTGCCATTCCTCAAACATGCCAAGCTTGTTCCTGCTCAAAAGATTTCGTACTTATTATTTCCTTTTGCACTAGTTATGTATTTCTGTATAACAAAACACCTCAAAACTTCATGACTTAAAACAATATGCACTTATCATCCCACAGTTTCTGGGGGTCAGATTCTGAGGTGGAGCTTAGTTGGTGCTCTGGCTCAAGGTATCTTTTGAGATTGCTGTAAGATGTCATCTGGGGCTGTCATTTGAAGCTTAACTGGGGGCTGGAGGGTCCACATCCATTACAGCTCCTTCTTGTGGCTGGCAAGCTGGCACTGGGTGTTGGCAGGAGACCTTAATTCCTTACCATGTGGCTCCACTCCATATATTTGCTTGAGCATCCTTGTGATATGGCAGCTGGTTTTCTCTGTAAATGTTCCAGAAGATCAAGGTGGAAATGGAAATATCTTTTAAGTCCTAACAGAATTTGTACACCATCCCTTCCATTGTAGAATCTGATCACACAGACCAATCCTAGTACATGTGAGAGGGAATACACACAGGCATGGATCAGGAGGCAAGGATCATTGGATCATTGGGGGTCATCTTGGAGACTGGCTACCACACTCCTTTTCTCAAGCCTTTTTTATTTTTTTCCTTAGCTCACCTGATTCAGGTCTCCACTGAAATGCAGTCTCCTCAAAAAGGTCTTTTACCTATCTAATATAATTTCAGGCATCGGTAGGTGCTATGAAAGCAATATAAGGTAATGGGATAGAAGGTAATAGGTCAAGGGGAATCTACTTTATTCATTCCCTCATGTGTTTATTTTTTTAATCATCTATCCCAAGAGAAACTTTGTCTATTCTTGTTCATAATACAGGCCAGTTATGGAATACAGTGCCTAACACAGAGTAGGCACACAGTAAATATTTTTTGAATCAATGAATGATTTTTGAAGCAGTGGTAATGAATTTGCAATCAGCACTTCATGCTCTTTTACACTATTTTGTAACTCTGCACAGAGAGAAATATTAGCAGAAACCTGAAGGATGACAAATCACAAGACTAGAGCTCCATAATATTTCCTTTTCAGTGAATTATAGTGTGTGGTAGTAATTAAGTTTCCACATCATTCAATAGGAAATATTTTTACCTTTCTAAGTGAAATTTTCAGGATTTATGAAATATTTTAATTATTGTATGTATTATGTGTATATGTGAATATTTTAAATATTCAAGTATAATAACCAGTAAGCTATCAGGAGAGGGTGTTTGGAAATAACTGTAGATAAATAAAAATATTAATTTTGGAAGGGACTTAATCTCATTGAAAAACATAACTATTTAATACTTCTGGTTCTGGTTCATTTCAGTACCTGATGTACATGTATATCATCATTTTGTCACTGAACTGAATGAAAAAAGAAGTGTGCTTTGTTTTATTTTTTTTTTTTTAAGTGTGCTTCTTTTAAACCAACATGGGAAAATTCTCTCTCCCAGCCCTGTTCTCCTAAGTGCAACTCTCCAGGAGGCAAAATTGCAATTTACCCCTTCCCTGCTAATAAGAATATAATGAAAGTTAAGGGGCGCCTCGGTGGCTCAGTAGGTTGAGCATCCAACTTTGGCTCAGGTCATGATCTCACAGTTCTGAGTTCAAGCCCAGGATCAGGCTCTCTACTGTCAGTACAGCTTGTCTGCCCTCAGCACAGGCTCTCTCCTGCCAACACAGAGCCCGCTTTGGATCCTCTGTTCCCCTCTCTTCGCCCCTCTCCCCACTCACACTCTTTGTCTCTCGAAAATAAACATTAAAAAAAAAAGAATATAATCAAAGCTAAAGCCCAATGCTTAAGTTTCATCTAAGATGCTGTATCTTATACTCTGTACCATGAAAAAAAATGATTAGAAATCTTCCCGAAAATACTCATTTCTGCAAAGTCATTTGCACCTATGCAATTAGATTATCATGGCAATAATCTGTTCAGACTAATAGCTCTCATTGCAAATGCAATTATTCTAGCTTTAATCCGTTTTAACTGAGTCAGAGAGCAGAAATGGGTAGGTCAGTCAGTAAATGAACCTCTGACTCCAAGATCAAAGTAAACAAAAGGATGTTCATTCTAAAGTGGACTGCTAAATAATTTCTGGAATATGGTAATAGAATTATAAAAATGGAGAGAATATTAGAAATCATCCAAGCTCCCTTACCAGCCACAGCAGAAGTTTTCCCCACAGTATCCAACCTCTATTTGAAATATACCATGTTTGAGGTCTCTCCTCTCAAAGTATTTTTAGAAAATCCAAGTTCAAATGTTGCTCCAAAGTAACTCTCTTTGAAGTTTCTACATTTAGAACCTAGCTCTATTCCTTGACACATGACAAAACAAGGCTAATCCTTTCTACCACTGGTCAGCCCTTTCAGTTAGTGATTCACATACTTGGGTGCACATTGGAGTCATCTGGGAAGCTTAAACTACTAATGCCTAGATTCTGTCAGCAAAATTCTTATTCATCTTGTCAGGGTGTGAGTCGGGGATCTAAAGTTTCAGAAGCTCCCCCCACCATGTAATTCTAATGTGCAGGCAGGGTTGAGGACCACTGTGTTTGCAAAGAACTGTCTCATTCCCAACACTTTTAATCTTCTCTTCCCAAAACTAATTTTTCCTCTTTCCTTCAGTTATTCTTCACAGGACATAATTTCCAGAGTCCCTCATCATCTTAGTCCCCTGAATATGCTCTGCCTCATTGTAGTCGATCCTCACACACAGAAGCGAGCAGTTCTCCAGTGGTCTGACCCATGCAGACTAAGGTTGCCATTGTGATATCTTATTCTTTGTAGATTGAATCACATTTGTATTTGAATAACTACGTGACACTGGTAGCACATTGTGAGCCTACTGTCAACTAAATCCCTTAACTCCTTTTTATGTGAACTTACGCAAAACCATGAATCCCCAACCTGAGTGTACAAGGTTGATTTTCTGAATTTCCTACTTACTTTTATTGTCTCTTAAGTTTGTTTTCATTTGTTCTATTTTATTAATTTTTTAATAAATCATTATTCAATAGCCCAGGGCCAAGATTAGGGTAAGGCAAGTAAGACATTCACCTCAAGGACAAAATGTAAGGGGCACCAAAGCTCTCAGAAATTGAGGCAAATTTTTTCAGCTTTTTTGAGATATAATTGAGAAAATTGTAATGGATTTAAAGTATATAATGTGATGATTTCATGTATGTATACACTATGAAAGGATTCCCACAATAGGGTTAATTAACACGTAACTTACCTCTTTTTTGGTGAGAATGCTTACATTCTACTCTCTTAGCAAATTTCAGTTATATAATAAAGTGTTATCAACTGTAGTCACCATGTTATACATTAGATACCCACACCTTATTATCTTATAAATGAAAGTTTGCATCCTTTCATCATCCTATCCTCATTTCCCCCACCTCCTAGCCCAGACAACCACCATTCTACTGTTCCTATGAGTTCAGTGTTTGCTTGTTTTAGATTTCATATGTAAGTGATACCATCCAGTATTTGTCTTTCTCTGTCTGAATTATTTCACTTAGTATAATGCCCTTTAGTTTCATTCATGTTGCCACAAATGGCAAGACTTTCTTCTTTCTCAAGGCTGAATAATATTCTCTGGTGTGTGTGTGTGTGTGTGTGTGTGTGTGTGTGTGTGTGTCTACACCCACACACCCCACATTTTCTTGATCCATTCATTCATGACTGGGCTACTGTGAATAATGCTGCAATGAACATGAGAGTACAGATACCTCTTTGAGATAACACATAATTTTTTTAGGTTTTTTAAATTTATTTTGAGAGAGAGAGAGAGAAAGCACATGGGTGAGAGGCAGAGAGACAGGGAGAGAGAGAGAATCCCAAGCAGGCTACATGGTGTCAGTGCAAAATCCCAACGTAGGGCCCGAACCCACAAACCATGAGATCATGACCTGAGCTGAAATCAGGAATCAGATACTTAAATAACCCAGTGAAGAAATGGGCAGAAAACATGAATAGACACTTCTCTAAAGAAGTCATCCGGATGGCCAACAGGCACATGAAAAGATGTTCAACGTCGCTCCTTATCAGGGAAATACAAATCAAAACCACACTCAGATATCACCTCACGCCAGTGAGAGTGGCCAAAATGAACAAATCAGGAGACTATAGATGCTGGAGAGGATGTGGAGAAACGGGAACCCTCTTGCACTGTTGGTGGGAATGCAAATTGGTGCAGCCGCTCTGGAAAGCAGTGTGGAGGTTCCTCAGAAAATTAAAAATAGACCTACCCTATGACCCAGCAATAGCACTGCTAGGAATTTACCCAAGGGATACAGGAGTACTGATGCATAGGGGCACTTGTACCCCAATGTTTATAGCAGCACTCTCAACAATAGCCAAATTATGGAAAGAGCCTAAATGTCCATCCACTGATGAATGGATAAAGAAATTGTGGTTTATATACACAATGGAATACTACGTGGCAATGAGAAAAAATGAAATATGGCCTTTTGTAGCAACGTGGATAGAACTGGAGAGTGTGATGCTAAGTGAAATAAGCCATACAGAGAAAGACAGATACCATATGGTTTCACTCTTATGTGGATCCTGAGAAACTTAACAGAAACCCATGGGGGAGGGGAAGGAAAAAACAAAAAAAGAGGTTAGAGTGGGAGAGAGACTAAGCATAAGAGACTGTTAAAAACTGAGAACAAACTGAGGGTTGATGGGGGGTGGGAGGGAGGGTAGGGTGGGTGATGGGTATTGAGGAGGGCACCTTTTGGGATGAGCACTGGGTGTTGTATGGAAACCAATTTGACAATAAATTTCATATATTAAAAAAAAAAGAAGTCTAAGAAAATAAAAAGGCATGTCCCTGTAAAAAAAAAAAAAAAAAAAAAAAAAGAATCAGATACTTAACCAACTGAGCCACCCAGGAGCCCCTAACAAATAATATTTTCATATAACATTTTAAAAAAACAATATATATGAAAAAAATCCATGATAAACAAAATATCAGAATTTTAAATCAGATTATTCTTTGTTTTATGACGCTGTATTATTATGCAATGTGTATTATTATGCAGTCATTTCCAAGCAACCTGTGGTTCATAGGCCAGGCTAGCCATCAAGCCCCCACCTCCAGCCCACCCCATCACTACCACAGTGGGTTATAAGGGCTGACAATGATATGCAAACAGATTGAACAAATTTTATATATATACATACATATATTTATGTATATATACACACAAGTTTTGGGTCATAGGGTTTTTATTACCTTTTCCATTTGGTTCATAGTATGTGTGGATATTTTGACCAGTGTATATGGGAGCACATATTTTTCTTTTTATCTCAGACTCCTATTAAGTTGCCCCACAGCACTGCAATAACCATTTGCCCCTATCCCCAAATTTATGTATGTAATTTAATAAACACAACTTTTGTATTTTTGTCTAAAACATTGATAAATATATTAATCATGACAAATTCAAGTTTAAACATTAGTTCTCTGGTTCAGAAAGCTTGCTCCAGTTTGAAAATTGTTCGAACAACTAAAAATTAACTTACCTGTAGTCATTTGCTTCACAATTCTCCATCTTCCTATTTCTGTACTTAAGAGATGCTCATCATCTACTAAATTGAATTATACTCTTAGTACTTGATAAATTAGAATACCTCATTTTGGGTCACTTGGGTGGCTCAGTGAGTTAAGTATCTGACTCTTGATTTCAGCTCAGGTCCTGATCTCACAGTTTGTGGGATTGAGGCCCACATCAGGCTCTGTGCTGACAGCACGCAGCCTGCTTGGGATCTCTCTCTCTGCCCCTCCCCTGCTCATGCACTCGCTAGCTCTCTCTCTCTCTCTCTCTCTCTCTGTCCCTTTCTCAAAATAAATAAATAAATAAACTTTTTTAAAAAGTCTTAAAGAAAAGAATACCTCATTTTACATATAGGCAAAAATCCCAGAAAGCTTACAGTGTTTGATTAAAAATGCATTGTAAATTTTATTGTCTATACTTTTCATTTACACAGAGAAGAATCACTAATTCATTTGATTTACTTAGAACAATTACCTCTATAAGTGTTTTTTTAATTCAAATAGCAGAATAAAGAGGTGGAAGTAATAGAACATCACAGTTTTACAAGTACAAGAAAGAATTTTCTAACACCCAGAGATGTTCAGACTTAAATGATTTCCTTGTCACTAGAAGTGTTTAAGCATAAGATCTATACCACTTGCTGTGAATGCCATAGCAGGAAATCAAAAGTGTAAGAGGAGCTTGGATTTGATTACTCCAGAGGTCCTTTACAGCTCTAGAGGTCTGTGATAAGACCCCACAAGATAAGCAGTATTATAGGGTTCCATATAAGTAAAATTAGGTTGTTCTTTAAGCTTGCTATTGTATGTAACTATGGTTCAAAAAGATATTTGGGAAGGAGCAATGTAATTATTTTCATGAGTTCAAACCCAAGGGCTAAATAGACATTGTGAATAGTCCTAATCTCCTTCTAAACATGCACCATTTTGTCTACACCCTGTGGAACTCATTCTATTTTCTGCCTGCATTGCCATTCTGAACAGCACATTCTATGGATTTACTACTTATTTGTGAACTAAAGCATCATGTTATTCTATTTGTTCTAAAATTGCCTCTTTCCTACCTCTGAGGGAAAATTAAAAGTTATTTCTATTGTCTCCATACTTCTTTACACAAACTGAATTGATAGGTACTAAGAAAATGTTGATGACATATTTTACAAAATTATGTTTACAGTAGCCCAAGGAAAGAATAAATTTTTATTCCATTAGAAATGAAATACATGTGGGGCTCCTGGGTGGCTCAGTCGGTTAAGCCTCGGACTTGGGCTCAGGTCATGATCTCACGGTTCGTGAGTTCGAGCCCCGCGTCAGGCTCTGTGCTGACAGCTCAGAGCCTGGAGCCTGTTTCAGATTCTGTGTCTCCCTCTCTCTGACCCTCCCCCGTTCATGCTCTGTCTCTCTCTGTCTCAAAAATAAATAAACGTTAAAAAAAATAAAAAAGAAATAAAAAAGAAAAAAAAAGAAATGAAATACATGTATTTGGTTTCTCTACATGAGTGGCTCTCAACCTGGCTATTCACAAGAATCACCTGGAAAGTCTTTAAAATGCTGATGGACAAGTCATAACTTAGGCCAATTAAATCAGAATCTCCTAAGGGAAAAGGAGCCTGTGTAAGAGTATTGGTTTAAGTGTGCCAATTGTTTTTAATGTGCACCAAGAGTGGAGATCTGCTCTTATATTTGTGTGTTGTACTCTCTCTCTCTCTCTGTTTCTTGGAACAGGTGGAACTGAAAAACAAAAACAAAAACAGTCAGAGGTTCTCTGCATGTAAACTGAGACACAGGTGCAATCAGAATATTTTAAGTGGCCACAGAGGACAGACAGAGTGTCAATCGCTGACTTCCAGGAGGAGTTTTCCTTCCTACTTTTTAAAACTAGGTTGAAAATAAAATATCCTAATTCCTAACTTTGGATTCTTTTTGTCTGGTTTTGTTTTTACAATAAAAAGACAAATGACAAATAAGTAGATATAGTCTGAGACAGTCCTAGTGTGTTAACAGTGCCCTGACTAGTGGCTGGGAAGTTATATGCTAGTATCAATATTGGTTTGTAATAAAAACTAGTAGCCATAATGCTTTTTAAATTCTCCGCTTATTTTAATTTTAAAAATTCAGTTATGAGTCGGTCATTCAGATCATTTATTTTATTTATTTATTTTTTTTAACGTTTATTTATTTTTGAGACAGAGAGAGACAGAGCATGAACAGGGGAGGGGCAGAGAGAGAGGGAGACACAGAATCTGAAACAGGCTCCAGGCTCTGAGCTGTCAGCACAGAGCCCGACGTGGGGCTCAAACCCACGGACCGTGAGATCATGACCTGAGCCAAAGTTGGACGCTTAACCGGCCGAGCCACCCAGGTGCCCCCAGATCATTTATTTTAAAGTAAGCATTTGATCAAATCTATAGAAGAAACAAATCATAGATTTAAAAAAAAAAGAAAAAGATCTATGAAAGTAGACTGTCCCTAAGACAGTCAGGCAAAATGAGGTATTTATGTCATCCTGTGCTAAGGAGAAGGGGGTAGGGCTCTGAGACTTCAAAGAAAAGGAAAGCAATTCACAGAAAGATGAAAGGCATAAATGGTAAACAAATGTTTGCTGGGCCCTACACAAACAATAGGACATAGAGAGGAATTTTAGCAAACAGATTTTGCTAAATTCCTCCCTGTCTACCACTCCTAGTGCATATTAGAATATAGTTACCTATGGTGCTAACTCCCTTCCTGGAGCAGGACCTCTGTCTAAATACTTTTAGGAAGTTAGGGGGAAGGTCAAAGTTTCTTTCTGAGTCTTTTGGGCCTTGACAGTTTTCAACTTAATCCACCTACCAAAGTGGCAGGCACATCATGGGGTGATTTTTTCTGAATACCTGTGAGACCAATGTTGTTATTTGAAAACAGTCATGTTTAAAGGTAGCATGAATAGTATAATCCCATTTTAAATATATATATATATATATATATTTCATATATTATATATATATATCTTTCATATATATTAGTCATCCACATATACATGGAGTATATATGTTAAATATATATATACTAAATTATATATATAATTTTCTGTTTGTGGGTTGTTTATCTCTGGGTTTAGGATTACTAAATTTTTTAATTACTGATTTTTAGATTTTTGTTTCAATTTTTTAGTTTATTTTTATTTTATATTTTTTGTAAAATGAACAATGAATTAGTTCTGTAATAAAGAAATAATAAAGACTTTTATCAATTTATATGAAATAGCACCAATTTTTCTTATACTGAGGTTGAGATCCAGAAACCTGCTACCATAGATTCTTTCAAAAAGACAGCAAAGAAAAGCTGGTTTTTTTGTTTTTTAATTTTGTTAACCATTTATTTTTGAGAGAGAGCTTGTGAGGGGCAGAGAGAGAAGGGGAGAGAGAGAGTCCCAAGCAGACACCACACTGTCAGTGCAGAGCCTGATGTGGGGCTCAAACCCATGAACCCTGAGATCAGGACCTGAGTTGAAACCAAGAGCCAGAAGCTCAACTGACTGAGCCACCCAGGTGCCCCAGAAAAGCTGTTTTAAATCAAATACCAAATTTTTCTCCTACCCTATTTTTTCTGCCATTCCCTCATTCTTGTCAGGAATGATAGTTTATGCTATTTTTTAGAGAAAGCAAATTTTTTGTTGGATTATAAGAGATGAGAGCAACAGTATAGAAATGTCTGGATTGTGTTCAGGCATATTCTACAACTCTATATATCATATCTCAAGTCATCACTAAGATAATTGGAGAAAGGGATTTGGCATAAGGGAGAGAAAAATACTAAGTTTGTAGTCCAACTCAGCTTCTTGATATTTTAGGCTATTCTTTAAAACTAGTCCAAATCTCATCTACTATTGAGAACTTTCAACCAATTCACTAATCTTTCTCTCCTCCGAATTCTTAGAGACTATTGTCTATATAACACATTTAAATCAATTCAATATTGAGTTACATTGTTATTTCACCTTTCATGTGTGTAAAACTGCCTTTTACAATGAGAATATAAACAAATTAAGGGCAAGACTATATTCTACATGAGCCCAGTACAACCTTATGCACACAGCTATTCAATATCTACTTTTCACATTCATGGGGAGGTGGGGGGAGGGCGAGGGGGGGTGGTGTCTTCACAGTGGATCTGGCTCACTTGCATTCAAATTGTGAGAAATCCAAGTCTCTGATAATTTCCTGGTACCCAAAGCTAAATCATTTAGTCTTTTCAATGATCTGTCACAACATGTTTGACATGTTTCAGTGATCTACCATAGCATGTTTGACAATGATTCCAACTTGTATAATTCATTGTTGTCTTCATCTGATCATGTGTACATTGTTTAAACAAGAAATGCTTTACCCACGTAGTCCATATAGCAGACACAATGTTTTTCAAAGGATGAGCTTAGGGCGGGTCTTCCCAAAGCTTGCCTGGGGTACGTGAGAACATTAAAATACTCTGGAAAGGGGTGCCTGGGTGGCTCAGCCGGTTAAGCATTCACCTTTCAGCTCAAGTCATGATCGTTTGTGAGTTTGGGTCCCACATCAGGCTGTCTGCTGTCAGAGTGGAGTCTGCTTTGGATCCTCTGTCTCCCTCTCTCTGCCCCTCCCCACTTGCACGAATGCACACATTCCCTCACACTCTCCCTCTCTCTCAAAAATAAGTAAACATAAAAAAATGTTTTGAAATACTCCAGAAAAAATTATTGTAAAATAAGAATGAAAAATGCTGCATACTTGGGGCACCTGGCTGGCTCAGTTGGTATAGCATGTGACCTTTGATCTAGGGGTCATGAGTTCAAGCCCCATTTGGGTTTAGAGCTTACTTTTAAAAAAGAAAAGAAAAGTGAGGCATCAGTGGCTCAGTCAGTTAAGCATCTGACTTCAGCTCAAATCATGATCTGGCAGTTCACCAGTTCAAGCCCCGCATCAGGCTCTGTGCTGACAGCTCAGAGCATGGAGCCTGTTTCAGATTCTGTGTCTCCCTCTCTCTCTGTCACTCCCCCATTCATTCTCTGTCTCTCTCTCTCTCAAAAAAATAAACTAAAAAAGAAAGAAAGAAAGAAAAACAACTAGATATCCTTATAGGAAAAAAAATTAAACCTAACTCTTACCTCAAAATATATAGAAAATTAACTCTAAAGAGACAGATTTAAACAAAACCTAAAAAAAATAATAATAATAATGCTGCATACATTATCCAGCTCTTAGAAATTAATATTGTACATTAATACATAAGGCTCCTGTGAATTCTTGAAATGAGTAAACTTGTTTCATTTGGTTTAACCCAGCATTTCTCAGTGACATCATTTGTTGTATAACATTCAATAACAACTTGCAGAACATACTTTGAGAAATGCTGATTCTGAGATTCAGAATTTCATTCCTCTTTCTTAAAGGTCATACCCAAATAGCAGACTTTATCATTGAGTTATCAACATAAAGGTTATTAGGGTTGATTAAGAGGGATCTTAACATCATAAGGCTTTGTTGTGTCCAAACTCCTCCTTAAAGATTTGTAATGCAGAAGACTGTCTTTCAGTGTCTGGAGAACCAAATAAATAATCCTACATATTTTAAGGTTCTGAGAAACAAGAATGATCATTTCATTTACCACTTAGTCTACCGAGTACACAGGAAGGCTGTTAACTTTCCATTCACTAATATGTTTTCCCAGCACTTCATTCTTTTCCTCTGGTTCAACTGTTAGATCACAATAGTGATACTTTAAAATATTCTATCTGGTGAATCTACTAACACCAAAGGAAGCTGTAGATCATGCACAGTGAGACTGCTTGACAAAGAACAATGGAAAAGAACATCTATCCTGATAGAGAACAAAACCTCCTAGCTATGCTTAAAATATTAAAATCTGGTTTGCAGCAGCTTCTGTCTTTCTATGAAAACAGACAAAGATGGTGAAAACATAGAGCTGGAATAGGGTTTTGGATGCCATAGTAACAGCATCTTCAGTGATGACATTATGTACCACCTGGTGCTCTCTGACTAAATTGCAATATTATGTCTCAGTATTCACCAAGGTGGGAAAAAGCCCAAGCATAAAACAGAACAATCACATTAAAGCAACAATTCACCTACAGGTTGGAGTAGGATGCATCAATCTTTTTTTATATTCCTAATAATGTCCTTTGTGCTACCAGGTGTTAGCTTCATGGCAAGATTTGTGAGCAAAGCTAAAATTCAAAGTAAAGGTGAAACAGAGACTATAAATGTGTACATCACAAACATGCATGGAAGACTTCACTGAAATCTGATCATTTCAATAAGAAAACCTTGCCAGGGGCACCTGGGTGGCTCAGTTGGTTGGTTAAGTGTCCAACTTTGGCTCAGGTCATGATCTCACAGTTCGTGAGTTCGAGCCCCACGTCGGGCTCTGTGCTGACAGCTCAGAGCCTGGGGCCTGCTTCGGATTCTGTGTCTCCCTCTTTCTCTGCTCCTCCCCTAGTTGCACTCTATCTCTCTCTCTCAAAATAAATGAAAAAATATTAAAATAATTTTTAAAAAGAGAAAAAAAAACCTTGCCAAACTTCTATTCTATTTAATCAACATAGTTTCTAAGACAGAGGCTGAATGACCACTTTGGGGAAAAATGGAAGAAGATAACAAGACCTTTGGACTAGATGATCTGTCAGGACCTTCACCACGTTAAAACACAATGCTTCTATGATAAAGTCATAGTATTTCAAAACATTAGAACATAACAACCTACTGAACTTGAGAAAACTCCCAGTTTTCCATATGAGTAGGAAAAAACCCAGTTCTCCTCCTGTGTGTCTCTTTATTCTCACATGACTACCATACTCATGACACTTCTAATACCAGATGTGTGGGGGTTTTCCTCAAAAAGCAATTCTCTGCAACACCACCTGGGTGTCCCACAATTTAACTCAATTCTGACACTATCTACTTAGACATAGCATTAAGTCCCACAGGTTAAGGGCTCAGTCCCATAAGACCCCACATACACACGTATACACATACACATACTTTAGATGCCAATCACAAGTCCAGGTTGTCACATGTGCTTCTGAACTTGACTGGCTATAATTCAGAGCCTCCCATAGCCCCCTCTGCAGATTCAATTAGTTTGCTAGAGCAACTCAGAAACGAGTTACTTATGTTTATCAGTTTATTAAAGGATATGATAAAGGATACAGATGAACAGCCAGATGAAGAGATACAGAGGATGAAGTCTGGGAGGGTCCTGAGCACAGGAGCTTCTGTTCCCATGGAGTTGGGATGCATCACCCTCCTGGAACTTGGATGCATTCACCAACCTGAAAGCTCTCTGAACCCCATACTACTGGGATTTTTTTGGAGGCTTCATCACATGGGTGTAATAGGTCATTAACTCCATTTCTACTCTTCTCCCTTCTTAAAAGAATGGCAGAGCTGAAAATTCCAAGCTTCTATTCATGGTGTGGTCTTTGTGGTGGCCAGCCCTCATCTAGGAGCCATTGAGGAGTCTACCCAGAGTTGCCTCACTAAAACAAAAGATACTCCAAACACCCAGGAAATTATAAGCGTTTCAGGAGCCCTGTGTCAGGAACCAGGGTGAAAGACTGAACAAAATATGCTTCCAGTGCACTTATCACTTAGGAAATTGGAAGGTTTTAGGAATTTTATGCCAGGAACTATAGGTCGAGACCAATATATGTATTTTCCATTATGTCATACTACCAAATAAAGGTAATGATAATTTTCCATTTCTTTCATGAAAGAGAAGTCCTTTATGGTTTTGTGAAATTAATCAAAAAAGAAGCTTTTATCTAACTGTGGGTCCTAATTCTTTTACGGACATGTCAGTACTTATTTAGTAAGCATCTATTCCTTCGGAATTTGTTTCAGGTATAGCATTACAAGTTCTATGAAGGATATGTCATCATTACTATTCACCAAATATTTCTGGGTCTCTCTTTTCAGAACACATGGTAATTTTACTTTCTGCCTCTTTATGAAGTTAAGTTTGAACATGTAATTTGTTTGGTTCAATGGCATATTTAACATGTAATTTGGGGGGTCCAGTGGCACATTACTTCCAAGCAGAAGTTTTAAGAGCCAGTTCATTTGCCATGTTCTCTGCCTACTGCTTCCATGACCCTGGAAGCAGATATCAAAATGAAGTCGCCATTATCCTGGGTCCTTGAATTACTCCATTGAGCAGAGGACCACTGCTGACCCATGTTGGACATAAAATCCAAGAGAGAAATAAACTTCTCTGTTATATGACTGAGATTTAGATTTTTACCACAGTATAAATCTGCATAGCAACCTACTCTTGTTTACTGTGCTTTGCCTGATGACCTCCCATAACCAACTCGCCATCCCCAATGTCTTCTTTTGTCTTTAGCTGAAGATGGTAGTAAAGGTGATGGCTTGGACCATTTCAGGGAGTTACCAGTTTTCCTGGGTCTCTCTCATTTCTATAGGCAATATACACATTATTAAACATTTTTTTATTTTCTCTTGTTAATCTATCTCATGTCAATTTAATTCCTAAACCGACCAGAAGAAGCTTGAGGTGTAAAGGAAAATTTTTCCTCCCCAACAATTCTTCTGATTAAACCTAGCAAAAAAAAAAAAAAAAAAAAAAAAAAAAAAAACCTAGCAAAAGACGTTTGAAATTAACACAGATATATGAATTGTATCTCAATAAAGCTTTTACCAAAAGAAAACAAGTAACAAAAAATACATAGATGCATATCTATGTATATCTCTATACATTAATGTACTATTTTAATATATGTCCTTTGAGATGCTTTTAGAGAAAATGGAATTATACAGTGTATGCTATTATGAAATATGCTTTTTTGGTTTGACTTTGTATTAAGACCATTTTTCCAAGACAATGAGCATTAAAAATCATATTAATGATTAAATAGTATTTCTTTATATGGATATACCATAATTTATCAAATCTATTGCTTGGCTATTATAGTGTTTTCAGGTTTTGATGTTAAAAGCAATGATGGGAGAGTATTGTCAGATTATTTCTGTTGGAGGCAAGTTTAGAAATAAATTGTGAATCAAAGAAAATACCATATTTTAATGTACATATTACTGAAAAAGTTACAGTAATTTAATTTCTGAGAATTCCCCTATTCACATCCCTTTATTTAAATTGGAAATTGTCATTTTATATCTTTGCCAAGTAAAAATTGCTGTATTATGGTTATCTTAGCTTGCATTTCCTTAATTACTAGTGAATTTCAACATTTTTTATACATAAAGTCACAAAATGAAATTTTTAATTACCTATTCATGTCCTTTGCCCACTTTTCTATTGACATGCTTATTCAAGTGTTTTTGAAAGATATATCTAGTAACAACATGCTAAATAGATTGAGGTGTTTGTGCTGCCTAAATGTAACTGAGGGAAGATAAGATTTCAGAATCATAAATCTTCATTTCATTTGAATTTCTATAAGATTGTGGCTTCTTTCGTTTAGGCCCAAAGTGATATTGTGGTTAAAAAAAAAAAAAACAGCATACCAAAGTAACTTCAATTTTTCTTAATGTTTATTTATTTATTCTAGAGAAAAAGCTCAAGCAGGGGAGGGGCAGAGAATCCCAAGCAGGCTCCAAGCTACCAGTGCAGGCTCAAACCCATGAACCATGAGATAATGACCTGAGCTGAAACCAAGAGTCAGACACTTAACCAACTGAGCCACCCAGGTGCCCCAGTAATTTCAGTTTTTAAACCCAAGTCCTTTACTCCTATTTCTTGAACTCTGTGAAGGAAAATGTGTACACAGAGTGACTAATAATATTTCTTAAAAATTCTTTTTCCTCTCCCATCCATGCTCTCACTGTAGTGCCTTTGAGCCTATTTCTCTCTTCAAAGCCACCTAAAAACTCCTCTTTTCGTAGTCCAAGCAACCTCTGTTCCTATCCCCTCCCTCTCTCTCACTACTATTTATCATGCGTTGTGCAAATATAATTAAAAACAAAATTTTCTGCCAGCTCAGATAACTTCTCCACAAAGGTAGAAGAAAGAGAAGATGGTTTTGTTAATAAATAAGCATTGATCCAGAATGTGACGTACATCACAGGCAATCCACTAAGAGATTGGAAAGACAGAAAGAAATCTCACCCATGTTCAACCCATTGCATACATATTCTCAAACGGAATGATAACTAGCCTTCAAGTAAGAGAACTTGAGAGCACCATTTGTCACACATCCTAGATTCACTTGGTTATTGGGGTGGCTATCCTTGTTAGAGAATTGCCTTTAACCAGAAAAGAAAATAACTTCTCTTATCTTTATTATCTCTTATCTCTCCTACCCTCCCACAGAAACTGGAATATAGGGACACTATTTTCCTTAATGATTACATTTCAAAGAGATGGCTCCCCAGTCCCTGGGGAAGACACTCCTGAGTTGTGATACAGGAAAGAGGCTTATTTAGGTTTTGAAAAGGTTTATATACACACCAAAAGCACAGTTACAAGTTTTCTAAAGAAAATGTTCTGAAAGAAGAGACATGGGGGAGGGGAGCAGAGGTAGTCTCCATTCCTTTTTGCACCAGGGAAAATAAAATAGTTTGTCTTTTTCTTTTTTGTTTTGTATCTGTCCTTACGTATGCAAATAGGTTTAACCTCACTCAGGTTGGCAACACCAGACTTTCCTACTGAGGACAGGAAAGTGTAGGCCAAAGTCCTCTATAGTAGAGGGCAGAGTGGAAAGAGGCTTCAATGTCCCTGAGGAGATGTTCCTTGGGTGATTAAAACACATCTAGACCAGCAATCAATGTTCTCGAGTTCCAGTCCTCCTTCTGCAATTAATTTGCTGAGTGCTTTCAGGGCTCTATCTTCTGAAAAATCTCAGTTTCTTCATCAGAACAGTGAGAGGATGATTATTTATGTAATTCATTCCAACTATAAAATTCAGTTTTCATGAGCTACAGGTACACAGAAATAAATGGCAATAGCTCTTCAAACAGATGTCCTAGTACAAACTGAAATGGATGCATTCCCAGAAAATGGAAACATGACTTCAAATAACGAAGAGAAGCAGCTGAGAAGGTAGAGAAGGAGAAGGACCAGGATTTCTCATCCAGAATAATATGGAGAAATTCATGCCAAACCACCAACAGCCAGAAAGCAATGGGCACAAGACTTTACCTGAAATGATTACCAAATCTCTATGCACTGAGTTCTGCTAAGTTACATCTCTGACCTTCCAGCCATATTCTGGAAAATAATCATCAATTCAATCATCTGGGCATATGACAATAACAATATCTAAATTATAAAACAATTTTAAACACAAAAACATGTAATGGTCAGATCTTACAGGATGTTCCACTCTTTGTTCCCTAATTTGTCAATAAATCTAAATAACATATATATTAAATATATCGAAGTAGATGTATCATTTATCTATTGCACAAAATGTTGCATTGTATACAACCACAGTAGCATTCAGCAACACATTTATTTAGCTCACAAGTCTATGGATTTCTGCTGACCTGGCTGAGTTCATGCATGGGTGTGTGATCCACTAAGGATCAGTTGATGTAGGACTCTGCAGGGAGATATGAAAGAACACGGTCCTGCTCCAGGTGTCTCTCATCATCCAGCAGTCTAAGCTGAGCATCCTCCTTAAGATAAAGCAAGAGCAGCAAGTGAAGGCTCCTTTCCAGCCTCTGCTTGATCACTTTGCTAAATCTTAGAATGACAAACTCTTGTCCTGGTTTGCCTGGTCTATCCCACATGCAGGAAGCTCCCTCAGCTCCAGCCAATCAAGGGCAGTTGGTCACCCTACAACATCCCATTGGACAAAGTGAGTAACATAGCCCAGCCCCAAAGTCAGAGTGGGAGGGCCCTACAAAGTTGCCCTACATGGCAAAGAGCATGGAGAGAAAGTCATTACCACACAAGGATTTTTAATTTCTTCCTATCTATGTGTTCTATTCTTGAGTTTCGAATAAAACAATCCATGAGGATAGTTTTATGTCCCGTGTCTGTGATGCCACTCAGTTCCTAGGTCCTTGAAAAAACGGCTCCTCCAGGTTGACTTCTTAGCTGCCAGAGTTGTGGCCTTTGAATTACAAAACCAGGGATGTACAAAACCCTTGACACTAGGTTTCCAACCTCGGGGTTTCAACCTACAGACATAGGACCTTTGATAATTCCCCCTCAACCACATAGATCAAATATGCCCTGCATTAACCTATTGATAATTTTCTCATTAACAAGAGAACTGCTAGAGCTCTACAGTATTCTTCCAAACTAAAGAACTTTACATTTGACCTAACTACAGAACCAATTAACAAAGGTATAGGAGACCCTTCCTCCTCCAAAATCCAAAACAAAACAAGGTCACTCCACCATTATGGTCAAAGCACATGAATTCTCATATGAAGTGCAATATTTAGGCACATATTTTATAGGCACATATATCTTGTTGGTATTAAAGAAAAAAGAACATTCAATATTTTGAAAATTTTAACTCTAATATGCATTTTTTAATCCACTTAGTTGCTATTTCATCAAACAGAAAGAATACTGCTCAACTCCATATTCAAGAAATTCATTTTTTCTTTTATTCTTACCGAAGTCTCTATTGCCTACAAGGATGTCATAGAACTTCTCTTAGGAAAGATAATATCATTAGTCATCTAATTTGGGCTGGTATCTCATTCAATCCTCATAATAATTTCACACAATTTACTATTATCCATCCTTCACATTTTTTTTCTATTTCATTAACATGAGACTGAGAAAACAATAATTTTGCTCCTCAAAATTATTCTGATTCTGCCTCCAACTGGCCTTAAATATTTAATGGTTGGTTATGTCTCTAAGAAAGAAAACACTGTGTTCTTGGCAGTAATTCTCAATCACTATGTTTTTCAAACATAAGCAAGACCTACTGGAGATATCTGTAAGAGTAGATGAGGAAAATGTGCAAACCCCTACTCAGCTGAGGAATTTTGCCACCACATATTCTGTGGTCATCTCCCATAATCCTCAAGTTTCAGCAGCAATAAAACTTCCTCATAAGTCTGCCAATTCATATACTATTGGGGCTGCGTATATTGTTCACTTGCCTAACCATCTCCATATTCAATATTGACAGTATTTATTAAATTGCTTCCCCATTTGTTCCAAAGAAAAAAGTAATATATTCTGTCTTTTCCACAATAAAAATCTGAAAAATAGACAAATCTATAAAATATAATAAAATTATAGAAACAAATATACATATTACCTTGTATATTATATACACAAACATGTTTTACATAGTTTATTATACACAGTATATTTATATGTAGTGTATTACATATTTTACTATCTTTTTATTGTATTATATATACAATTATGAATTATATTACTATTCTATTATGCAACTATATAAAAATAACAAATGTGACGTCTTAAACCAGTGGGAAAAGGATAGATAAGTCAATAAATGGTATTAGGAAAGTAACTTCATACAAAAGTAAATTCTGGGGGCGCCTGGGCGGCTCAGTTGGTTAAGAGTCTGACTCTTGATTTTGACTCAGATTATGATCTCACCATTCATGGGATTGAGCCCTGCATTAGGTCCTTGTGCTGACCGCGTGCAGCCTGCTTGGGATTGTCGCTCTCCCTCTCTCTCTGCACCTCCTCTCTCTCTCTCTCTCTCTCAATCTCTCATAATACAGCAAGCATGATAGCAGCAGGTTCTGACAGGCAGGACCCTCAGAAGGTACCAGTCGTCAAATCAGGTTTTACCTCGGGGAGAAAGATACATATCAGTGATCCTGGAAATGATGAGAGCAAGAATAATGATCTAAAGACAGATCTGCTTAGATTTTATTCCACTCATGTGTGTACTAGAAGGATTCCTGTGATCCTGACAAATGACTTGTTTTCCCTGAATCTCAGCTGCTTCATATATAAAGTAAAGGTCTCAAAATAAAGGTCTCAACTGAGCTAATCTTTAAGGTCTGTTCTTGTTGCAGTATTATACCAGCCTGTCAAGCAGCTTCAATAACATAAGACAGATATCCAGGCGACAGACCTGGATAACACATACAGTATGTATACATAGACAGTATAACTATGACCTATACAGTATGTATGTGAATCATATGTGTTCCAACTGCTTCAGATATGCTCTGTAAGTTGTTCCTAAGCTGAAATGTTTCTAGAATAGACTCTATCTCTCACCTTCCTAAGGACTAGAAACTCATGAAGAAGTCTCATAAGGTTTCATGGATCTTTTATGATGCTGCTTTTGCATTCTTATAAGAGATTTGCCTTCTTGTATGAACTCCTTAGAAAAAAAATGTTTAGAGGTTTTTAAATAATACAGTTTCTGAAAGACTCTTGGTTGAGAAAACTAGGCATTTGCTTCCTTAAGTGCATATGCTGTGTATAATGGAAAGAACTTTCACCTGAGAGGGAAGAAGGCTGGATTCTTGCTTCAGCCAAGTCACTAACCTATATATCACTAGTATCTTACACATAGCAGGCATTCAACAAATGCTTGTGGAACTGAATTGGAAATGTTAGGCCATTATTGTGAAGGATTTTGATGTTGTAACACTACCACCTAGTGGGAAATCAGATAGAAAAAAAAAATTCAAGGTATTCCTAAAAGCATTCTTTTAAATACCTTTGGATCAAATATTGGGGGTCTATTTGTAAACAACAAGCCAAATGTTAAGGCAGAATTTCTTGATCATTGGAGTCACAATGAATGAGTAGGTAATGAAAAAAGGTATTTGTGGTCAAGTAATTTTGAATAACTCAGAGTAAAGCAAAAATAAATAAGCTTTTTAAAATGTGAGGCTTCACAAAGCTTTGAATATGCTAATTTGCATTTTGACTTTCTAAGAAAGAGGATATCCAATATATTCTTAATTCTGTGGTGTACTTTTATTCACCTTATAATGTTGTTGGAATCAGAATTGGACTTATAATTGATGTGTATGTTTAATTTAGCTGTATACTTTTCTCCAAAAGTTTTTAAATCAATGGCTAGGACTGACAATTACACTTACACTTTTATTGAAGATAAATATGGTAATATGCAGGTTTCATAACTTTTATTTGAGTATTTGTCTTTTTTGGATAATCTCAGGAATATATTCCATGTAATATATGATATATTCCTATCATGGATCAAATTTAAAATGTTGATTTAATGATATTGGAATGGTTATCTTGATAAATTGTGCATTTATGCTGGCATTCTTACCATGAAAATCAGTGTCACCTTTGTGCTCTATGCAATGGCTTGAAGCCACACAATTAGAGCAGCTGGATAAAGTAAAATCTGGCTAAAAATAGTAAATTTGGTAGGAACATAGCAATATGTCCTATAGAAGAACAATGAAGAGATAGGGACCTAACATAATTCTTTTTATCTCAAACTGTGTGCCAAGGCACCCCAGGGCACTTTAGGAAACTAACAGGGCCCCTGTAAGATATTTGAAATTTTCAAGTGAAACATATCCTGACACCTGTCAGATGCCACCTTAACTGTTAGCCCAAAGTAGATCAGGTTCGCCATTAACTCACTCTACATTCCTTTCATTGATGTCCTATCTTTGTAAAGCTGACTTTTTTTAAGTACTGTTTGAAGATCAATGGAGTAGTTTGTTTTTGGGGGTTTTTTGTTTTTGTTTTTTGCCTAGAGGTGCCATAAAAATTTCTGAGGCACAAAGAGCACCATGAACCAAGAAATTGATAACCTCTGAACTAATCCATTCAACAGCTAACAAATATTTGAGAACTTACTAGATACCAGACATTTTTTTTGCAGTGCTGGAAATAACAGCAGTAAAATAAAACAAAGTCCCTACTCTTCTGGAACTTACATAGTAAAGAAGAAAGACACACAATAACAAATAAATATGCCTATCAGTGTGGTATGAAAAGTAATTTAGTGCTGCCCAATTCTGCTTGGACTCCATTAATCCTGTTTAAAAACCTTTGATGAATTCTTACCACCTATCAAATAAAATTTAAAATCCTTTGGGGCGCCCGGGTGGCTCAGTCGGTTAAGCGGCCGACTTTGGCTCAGGTCATGATCTCACGGTCCGTGAGTTTGAGCCCCGCGTCGGGCTCTGTGCTGACAGCTCAGAGCCTGGAGCCTGTCTCAGATTCTGTGTCTCCCTCTCTCTGACCCTCCCCTGTTCATGCTCTGTCTCTCCCTGTCTCAAAAATAAATAAAACGTTAAAAAAAAAAATTTTTTTTTTTTTAAATTTAAAATCCTTTGTCTAGCCTTTAAGTTCCTCCGCAATATTCCCAGTCATTTGATGGTTGTGATTTCTTCCCACAAGATTCCTTGATATAGAGGTTGTTACATACTGCTTTATAGATGGTCACCCATGTAAATGTATCATTTTCCTTATTAAAATATAACCTACTTGAGGGAAGGGACAGAATATCATCCAATTTTGTACTCCTTTCAGAACTAACACAGTTCCTTATCTACAGAAATTGCTCAATAATTGTTGAGTAACTGAAAGACACTAGATAATAACATTGCACAACAAACAAGACATCTTTGATTCCAGCCTCACTAGAGAATACTCATCTTCATAAATTTCTTGAGTGGAGAAGGATATCCACTCGATCAGTGGATATTCAAAATTGCATTCTGGGGCTCCCAGGTGGCTCAGTCAGTTAAGCATATGACTTAGTCTCGGGTCATGATCTCACGGTCTGTGGGTTCGACACCCACATCAGGCTCTGTGCTGACAGCTCAGAACCTGGAGCCTACTTTGGATTCTGTGTCTCCCTCTCTTTCAATCCCTCCCCTGCTCATGCTCTGTCTGTCTCTCTCTCTCAAAAACAAATAAACAAATTTTTGTTTTTTTAATTGCATTCTTACATACGCACTCCTTTGGTTTAAGACTTCCATTACAATGAGAATGTAGCTTGGAAAGAGAACATGAAATTTTCTTAGCTTTTTTTGCCTTGCTAGAAATTGACTTCCTTAACTCTAAACTGGGGGCAGGTTTAGGCATTCAGTAAGTACTTGTGCATTGGATAAGTAACTGAACTAATAAATAGATGAATAAGAGTGAGGATGATTCCACAATTAACACAAAAAATAGAAATTATGCCCAACTCAAAGATTGCGGTTTACACTCTGACAGTAAAAATAATGACAGTAAAAATATGACAGTTTTGCTCATTTAGCAAATAAGTAAAGGAACAAAGATGTTAAGAATCGATTACGAGTTAAATTGTAATAGGATTTAGGAGCCCAACATTGAACCTGCCACTCCATTACTGATATGTCGTCTAATAATTGTAACATATTCCACATTTCAGGTTTAAACTTGCAGCATCAATGCAATCCTGCCATGTTTGAGACTCTGTATGGATTTACTCTTAGTTGAGAATGTAAAATAATTTCTAGTCAGGTTTACTTAAAGCAGCAGAAATGAACCACCACTGTGCACTCTGGCCTTGGGCCCATTTCCTTCATCACACTGCTTAACACTGATTCACCTTGCCTGGGGACGTCCCAATGTCCCCAGGCCTCAAAGTAGTATCTTTGGGATATTCCCTTTTAAACATTTTATGCCAGAGTTGGCATTTGTATAAACAAAGGGTCACTGTAATAAATTGGAAGAAAGATAAAAGGTTAGACATAATTAAATAATTTAAATTTAAATAATTACTGAAAACATTGAAATAATTACTGGAAACTTTCAAGTGACCAATCCGAGGGACATCTTGGTTTGCCTGAGACTGAGGGTTTTCCCCGGATGCAGGACTTTCAGCGATCAAACCAGAACTGTCCCAGGCAAACTGGGATGGTTGGTCACCTAAAATCAATAAACTGAGGAGATAACACAAGATGTGTCATTAAGTAAATTTCCTAGTAGAGAAAGTTACTTAATCTCTCTGGGCCTCACTTCACTTATCTGTGAAATAGGACTGATAAAGGGGCCTGCCTCCTGTGATGGGTTGTGAAGATTCAACTGATATACAGAAGCGCTTAGAAACAGTGTAAATTACTCAATAAATTCCAGTTCCTTATGTTATCATTTTTGCTGTTAGTTTATGAGGCACTCGTGAATGTGTGCTTTGTGAAAATGTAATGAGACAACTGTAACTAATTTTATGAGTTTTGTTCTAAAAATACTCCCCATAATTTTAACTATTCAACTCTTAGCTGTCCATTACTTTCCACTAGACATGGACACACTTTTAAGAAAAACTGATTGGGGGCACCTGGGTGGCTCATTCGGTTAGATGCCTGACTATTGATTTTAGCTTAGGCCATGATCTTATGGTCATGAGATGGGGTTCCGTGCTAGGTGTGGAGCCTGCTTGGTATTCTCTCTCCCTCTTTCCATGCTCTTCCCCCACTCACATGTGCTCTCTCTCTCAAAAATGAATTAATTAATTAAAAAAAGAAAATCTCCTGATTGTGATTATTATTAAAGATAAAATAAAATCTAACAATTGAAAAATTAAATCCCCTGTGGTCCGTAGACTATCATTTAATATAGACCCTAAGTCTCCACTGCCAGACTACAAATTAAAGAATTAAAGGCCCCAATGATAGTCCATCTTAAGATTAATTAAATGGAAATTAATTGTTCCCAGAAAGAGACTTTGAGGTAGAAGGGAAATAACTTACCTAATACCAATTTGGAAACCCTCATAAATCCAACATCCTGCTAATGCCTGAGTGTAGAAAATGCCACTCCTTTTTGGTGACTCCTACACAGGGATTCTGAGCATAGATATCATGACAGATCATGTTTATGTATTGATTATTATATATTTCACTACCAATACTACCCCTAGAATATAAAATGTTAGTCAGGGCCTTGTCTGTCTTATTCTCTGCTGTGTTACAGTGCCCACCCCATAATAAATACTCAGTTAAAGAAGATACCAAATATAAGCTTGGTTAACACCAGATTTTTTCAATGTTGAAACATATTAAAATCAACAATAACAACAAAAAGGAATTAAACAAACTTTTATGACATCTCTACCACAGTAAAAATGTCTGCCAAGCTTCAGCATAAATTTCCAATTTTAATAAGCTGTTTTTAAAATAGTGCTTTAAATTCCCTAAAGACCGGTTCAAAACAAGTAAATTCAACAATTTTCTTTTCAAAACAACTTTAACTTCAGAAGTACATATTTGACTTTATTCAGCAGATGAGCTCTTCCTCTTCAACATTATCACTCCATGTTTAATTGAGAATACTTTTCCATTGTATATACATAAGGCACTAGCAGGAATCTGGATTTACATATAAATGGAATCATACTATTGTTCCGTAATTTTTTTCTTTATGCTTATAATGATACATATCATGAACATTCTTCAGTTTTAGTACATGTTCATCTTTCTTATTTTTGCCCAAGCATTTCCTGAATAAGGGGAAAGACAGATCATGTACATTGTTGACTAATACTGGAGAACTGTGTTCTCAGAGAGCCAACCCCCTACAAAAAACAAAAGATATACCTCTCTAGAGACAATAATTATCAGTTGTGCTAGACTCTCCCATTCTTTCTCAAAGCAGCCCTTTGAGATCTTGTATTAATTTGGTAGGGCTACCATAGCAAGTACCACAAACTCTGGCTTAAAAAATAGAAATTTATTTCCACGCACTTCTGGAATCCAGATATTCAAGATCAGGAAATCAGCAAGATTGTTTCTTCTGACACCTCTTTCCTTGGCTTGCAGATGGACATCTTTTCCTTATAACTTCACATCATTCCTCTGTGCATGTCTGTGTCCTAATCTTCTCTTCTTAATAAGGATACCAGTCATATTGGATTAGGCCCCACCCTAATGAGCTCATTTCACCATTTTAAAGGTCCTGTATTCAAATATAGTCCCATTCTGAAGAACTAGGGGTTAGGACTTTAAGACCTTAATTTTGAGGGACACAGTTCAGCCTATAACAGACCTATATTTAAGACTATATTCGTGTTTCAATAATGTATACATTCAAACATTATTTTTAGCAATAGCAATTATGAGAGTACAGTATTTTATCAAAATTCCAAATTAAGTAGTACATACAAAGGAACCACAACTTTGACTAGAGATTCCAGTTATTAGCAGGAGTAGGCATGGTTTTCCTACTTATTTATCACTTTTTCCATTTGGATTTGCTGCTCATCTATGCTTTTATTTATCAGAATGGATGCTTACTGGAAACTTACTTATCTTTCATGTGAAATCAGCAACAGCAAATAATGGCATCAATGGCAGCCAGTTGCAGTTGATGAGACGTGATTATCTAGCTTTCTGCACTTGGTAAAAATGAAGTATTTAAAATGCTTAATACAGTCACTTATCATTCTGTCATCCAGGCATTTCCATCTCCCAGCGAGACCTAAGCCTCAATTTCATCTTAAATTTATGCAGTATCTATTACCAATGCCATTTGATATGGCACAACCTTTTCACAAAGTACCTGCTGGGGAGTAATTTCTTCTTGCATAATTTCTACATTGATTTCCAAGACACCAATGGCCTGAATAAAAATCAAGGTGCATATTAATCTGCTTACTTGAATTCTTTTATTCAGGAATTATTTTCATGTATTAACCTTGGTGTGAGCAATTTTCAACACCTGACCTACAAAAAGCAATTACAGAGACAGAGCTCACAGGCTAGTTTGAGCTGGCAGGAACCTCACTCATTTAATGTCACAATGAGGTCAATGGCCCACTTGTTTCAGCTTTTTTATGTGCGCTCAAAGAAAAAGTAGAGGTCCTCCACTTATTCTAGCTTAGAAATGAAGACTCTCCCCTTTGATAAGGGAGACACAACACTCTAGTCTATGGTAGTTTGTTTTTAATTTCTTGTGAGTATGTGTGATAAACATAACTTAGGCTTAGTGTATAGGATATAATGGGAAAAGAAGTTCTGAGAGAATTTCTTTTGGATATCAGAAGTGGGAGGCTGCACAGAGAAAGAAACAACGACCTTATGTTGGTGTTTTGTACTTACATCTCCTGTAATAATCAGTGATCCCAAGATCACATTAAATTGGAGCCCCAATTAACACGAAATGGAACTATTATAAACTGTCACAGGTAACTTCAGTACCTCAGCTACGTTAGCAGGTGGGAAAGAATATTTTGAATGTCTCCATCCTATATAAATAACGAGAAAGTAATATATTTGAACTAAAGACCATGATCTGAACTTTGCCGCTATAAGTAGCCAGGACATTTATAAAGTTCTCCAGGACATAGTCCACCCTGCAGCTGTAGATATTTTCCAAATACAAAGAATACAGGGTGCCTGGGTAGCTCAGTCAGTTGAGGATCCAACTGTTAATCTCGGCTCAGGTCATGGTCTCATAGTTCATGGGTTCAAGCCCCACATTGGGCTTTGTGCTATCAGCAGGGACCCTGCTTGGGATTCTCTCTCTCTCTCTCTCTCTCTCTCTCTCTCCCTCTCCCTCTCTCTCTCTCTCTGCCCTTCTGGCTTGTGCTCTGTCTCTCAAAATAAATAAATAAACTTAAGAAAAAATACAATACAAAGAATATAATGGAATGCAACATCATAAATATTTCAAGAATTAGTTTATTCATAAGCAAAATACTACTACATCCAGGAAAAGTCATTTTGTCAACGTGGGTGAGAGGAGGTAAGCAGGGAATATACTCATGTGTGTCTTTACAAAATTACATAAACTCCAAATCTTGTATTAAAACCTGGAAAACCACAAACTTAAATTAATGAGGTCACTGAGAAATGGCCTTTATTCAACACACACACACACACACACACACACACACACACACACACACATAGACACACTTCATGTTTACACATCTTTGCCTTGATATTCCTGAAGCTTTTAAGGGAAAGCTGAATATCAGGCTCTATTCTATTTACAAAATGATGACAGACTTACTACCACACCTCTATTCTACTCCTAGACAAGGAAGCACCTGTTCAGTGTGAAGCCCTACGGCTTTCTCCCTCTAATCAGGTAGGGGCTAGGGTCAGGGCCCCCCCTCCGCCCCGCCCTCCAAGGTCCCTGGATTGTGATAGGTATGTGCCTCCCTCTGTCTCTTCCTTTCTCTCATTTTACTGTAAGGAAGCACCTTCAACACTTTGCCTGGAACTCTCCGTAATGAGATCACCCGTCTCATTAGATATCTTTTCTACTTTCCACATTACTTCAGGTGAAAATGTTGCTAAACCTGCTGCCACTACAAGGATCCCCTTTTTATCCAGTTTCCAAAAACATTTTCCCCAATTTCTTTTAAACTCTCAGCAGCAGCCTTCTGAAAGGCCATTAGGGTTCTACTAACAGTCTCTTCAAGACACCTTAGCCTTTCACTTGCACTCTTCTCTTTCATTCTAAGTCTATTTATTTTGAGAGCGAAAGAGCATGAATGAGGAAGGAGCAGAGAGAGGGAGAGAGAGAGAGAGAATCCCCAAGCAGGCTCTGCATTCTGCATGGAGCTCCACACAGAACTCAAACTCACAAATCATGAGATCATGACCTGAGCCTAAACCGAGAGTCAGATGCTTAACCGACTGAGCCATCCAGACACCTCATCAGTTACACTCTTCTCAAAACCCTCCCAGATTCTGCCCACTGCCAGGTCCCAAAGCCATTCCCACATTTTTAAGTTTTGTTATGGCACTCCACTTCTGAGTGCCCAAATATGAATACTTACCTAATGCTGCATACCAAATGATTCCAAAGCATAGCAACTTAAAATAATGATCAACATTTATTATCTCACAGTTTCCATGGGTCAAAAAATTGGAAGTGGCTTAGCTAGGTGATCCTGGCAAAGAGTTTCTGATAAGATTGCAGTGCAGAGGGATGCCTGGCTGGCTCAGTCAGTAGGGTATGTGATGCTTGATCTCAGGGTTGTGAGTTCAAGCCCCATGTTGGGCATAGAGATTATCTTACAAAGAAAAAAAAAACCCTTAACAACAACAACAAAAAGATTGCAGTACCGATATCAGGTGGAGATGCAATTATCTGAAAACTTGACTAAGATTGGAAGATATGCTTCCAACATGGCTCAGTTACACTGCTGACAATTTTGTGCTGGTTGTTAGCAGGAAGCCTGAATTCCTTGCCATGTGGACTTCTTTATACATCTGCTGAAAATCCTCATGACCAGAGACTAGATTTGCTCTTCAGTCTGAAACAACTGAAAAATGAAAAACTGAAAAACAACAGTTTTCGGACTTTGAGTATCAGATGATGCAAGATAGTGACTCCTAAGAGAGGGAAAGCAAATGAACATAACCTTAAAATTACATTAGCTTCCTGCCTGAAAAGTTTTCAGGCCATAACACAGGGGAAAGAATTCACGGGAAGCCTAGGTATAATTTGGAATTCAAGAGACAGAACTGGGAATCCAGAGAGGCTAAGACAGTTAAAGTTCAAGGGCAGAGGACCACAGAAAAGATAACTACACAGAGAAGGAAATTCAGAGATCTCCAGAGGAACCCACTTAAGTTTTCCGTTGAGTACTGATCAGCACATGTGTATGAGGAAACTACCTGAGGTCAGAGAAAAAATAGCAGAGGGAATAATTCTCTGCTCTCTGCTCTCTGCTCTGGGAAATGTTTGTGTTCCCACCCAGTAGAGTGTTCACAAAACCTCAGTACAGGGCTAAACTCGCCCTACACTAAGGGCTGCTCTGATCCAGCCCAATAAAGGCTAAATGCAGGCCTCAAAATAATTAAAGTAGCTTCATCCCAGAATAAAGTTCAGGAATAGTAATAGAAAATACAAATTATCCAGCACTTAAGTAAAATTCACAATGTCTGACATCCATTATAAGTACTAGACATGCAAAGAAACAAGTAAATAACATTAATAATAAAGACATTAATCAGTAGAAAGAAAGATACAAGTGATAGAATTAGTAGACAAGGACATTAAAACATATATTCTATATATTATATATTCCTTATGTTCAAGGAGGGAGAGAAAAAATTGAGCACATTAACTAGATAAATGAAAGACATTTTAAGAAAATCGAGTTTTAAGAGCTGAAATGTAATGTCTTAGGTAAAATAAATACACATTAGGATTAACAGCAGATAGAAACTGCCAAAGAAAGTATTAGTAACTGGAAGACATAGTAATAGTGATAGGGAAAAATCTGTTATAAGGTGGCTGACAGGAGTGATAGGGGAATTCCAGTCCCTGCCCAGAGACTCCCCTTCTGGGTTCTTCCTGCCCTGCTTGCCACGTATGCCAAATTACTACTAATGAGGAAGTAACAGACCATAAATTGTCCCCCATGCTTATGCTCAGGACTCAGAGCTCTGGAGAGTGATCTCCTCTGAGCCCACCGGTGTGAAATAAACCTCCTTCCTTCCAAGGTCTCCTAGTACCACTTGGTTCTTCCACTGGGTGATCCAGGCCAGGTTCCATAACATTTGGTTCCCTGACCAGGAAACCCAACTGCACAGGCCCATTGTTGCCACCGGTCTGGGAAAATGGCGAAGCAGTGATGGTAGGAGGAATCGCAAGGGAGGAGGTGTGCCCTGCCTGATATTCGGCAGTCTCCCACTCGGTTGCCTTAGGCCCCACTCTGCCTTTCCCACTGGACTCGAGGAGGATTGGCAGGTGAGGAGCTGGACCCAACATTGGATACCAGTAAGGCCTGGGGCCCCAATTCTGTCCTGTCCAGCCCACCCATAGTGGTGGAAGGGGGACCCAATCACTCCCCGAAGACCTCAGTGGTCTCACAGGCAGGAATCCTGGTATGGGTCCCCATCAGTCCAGCCCACCCAAAGGGGTGGAAGGGGGACCTGGTCATGCCCTGGAGACCTCAGTGATCTCACAGGTAGAAATTCTGTGGGAGGGAATGTAATAACCTCTGGTGTGTATGTGAGTGCCAATGTACGACTCAGTCTGGCTTGCCTACCGAGTTCAATTCTGTGGCTCCACGAGAGGGCACTCTTAAAGTCCTTAAGGTCCCCCCAAAGCCCATCGGGTCTGAGTGAATGGCATACAGTCTACGGCGGCATTGGAATAGTTTCCGATCATAAGTCACAGAGCTGAGACCACTACAGCTAAGTGTCACCTAAGTTCCTTCAGGACACCGCCAGACAGGCATCTGACTGGTCTCCTCATTAGAGGGGGCACCCCTACTCCTCTGTCTTTGTGACTCTGCCTCACAGTAACATCATGGGGTTGGACAGAGCAAAGAAGAGGTTTTCAGGAGACTGTGGAATTAAGATAACCCCTGGCAAGTTAAAGACCCTGTGTGAGCTAGAATGGCCCACTTTTGGTGTAGGATGGCCCTCAGAGGGAACCTTAGATGTCCCAACAGTCTGTCGCCTCTGGCATGTTACACCACAGACCCAGGTGACCCTGATCAGTTCCCGTATATCGACTCCTGCTTAGAGACTGCCCAAACCCTTCCCCCTTGGGTGCGATTTACCTGCAACAAACAGGGACAGGCTAGGGTCTTAGTTGCCTCGACAAAGTGGCCCAGAGAAGGTTAACAGAAGTCCCAACCTCCACAAATTCTTGCCGGTGATCCAGAGGAAGAACCAATCTTACTCCTGCCATATGCTCCCCCGAGACCATCAGCACCTAACCCCCCATTTCCCGATACTCCACCACCTTTGGTTGCCCCACCACCTCCGGACTTGGCAGATTCTCTCCCCCAGACCAGTGGCCAAATTGTGCCCTCAGCCAGGCACAGGCGCTCTCCAGATGCTGGTCCACAGCCACTGGTACCAAGAGACTCTCCTCTGGGGGAATCGGAACAGGGCCTATGAAGCCTATGAATATGCCCAATCGCAAGGGGAATCCCTCAGGGACTATTATGAGAGGTCTGCGAGGCTTACACCCAGTTTGACCCCGAGGCACAAGAGAGCCACGACACCTTGACAAAAGGACGGGGAAGGTCCAGCCACCAAAAGCGGAGGAGACTCAAAACTTCCTTAGCAAGGGATCAATGTTCCTACTGCAAGGAGAAAGGACATTAAAAGAATGAATGTCTCAACAGGGGAAAGTCCCAGAAACCCAGCCTATACACACAAGAACCATGCAAAAAAGAGTTCATAGGCCTAGCAGGAATAGATTCAGATTGAGTGGGACCAGGCTCACTTCTTCTTGGCCCCCACGAGCCCACAGTCAAAATAAAAGTAGAGGCCCAAACTATGACTTTTATGTGAATTTGGGGGCCACACGGTATGGCATGAATTCCTCTACCTATCCCTCTCCTCAGCTGGGATATACTCTCAAAGCTGGTGGCCCAAATAACCTTTGAGCCAACAGGATGCACCAGCCTCCCATTGGATCCAAATAGAGGCTATCCTGTGCCCAGGCCCAACCAAGTGGCCTGCCCAAATTCAGGACTGCCTTCCCCACTGTATGGGTCAAGGATAACCCCCCCGACTTGCCCACAACCGGGCTCCCATCATTGTAGAGTTAATCCCAGGGGCTCAACCGCAGAGACAGTGGCAATACCCCCTCCCACAAGAGGCAAGGGCGGGCATCCAAGAAAGCCAGCATTCTGGTTGAATGCCAATCACCCTGGAATACCCTGTTCTTGCCAGTCAAGAAGCCGGGAGGAGGGTACCGACCAGTTCAAGACCTAAGAGCTATCAACAAAGTGACTGTCTCCTTGCACCAAGTGGTCCCGAACCCATACACCCTCCTCAACCAGATCCCAGGCTCTGCCAGATGGTTTACCTGCCTAGATTTAAAGGATGCCTTCTTCTGCCTCCACTTGCCCCCCAGAGCCAACCCATGTTTGCCTTTGAATGGACTGAACCAGACACAGGGCGACAGATGCAACTGACTCAGACGTGCTTCCCACAGGGGTTTAAAAACTCACCTACCCCCTTTTGGGAGGCACTGGCAGGAGACCTTGCCAGCTTTCCAAGGGAGACCACACACTGCACTCTTCTCCAGTATGTGAATGACCTCTTCCTCGCCAACAATACCTGGGAGAATTGCACAGAGGGCACAAGAGCCCTCCTCCAACTCCTGTCAGACTCAGGGTATCAGGTCTCATGGAAAGAGAGCACTAGGGCCAGAGAGAAAGAAGGTCATCACCACCCTACTCCAGCCCCAAACTAAGAGGGGGCTATGAGAATTCCTGAGGGTTGTGGGATTCTGCCAAATCTGTATTCCCAGATTCTCAGCAATAGCAAGACCCCTCTATGATCTCTTGGTAGGGCCGGAATGAGAACACCCTGTCTAGACTGAAGAGGCCAAAGCCACTTTCCTAGAGATAAAGGCCACCTTGGGGCAGGCATCAGCCCTTGGCCTGCGGGATATAAAAAAGCCTTTTAATCTCTTCGGTTGTGAGAAGGTCACCCTCAGGGTTCTCACACAGACCGTTGGCCCTTGGCAATGGCCAAAAGAGGCCAGTAGCAGCAGGATGGCCACCATGCCTTAGGGCACAATCAGAGTTTGGCCACAGTTCTGTTCATTAAGGAGGTAGATAAACTCACCTCCTGGGACAAGACGTCACTCTTGGGACAAAAAATAAATGTCAAGGTTCCCCATGGTGTTGCGTCTCTCATGCCTCCAACTCTCCGCTAGCACAATACCAGGGGCTTCTCTGCAAGAATCCACAGTCACTCTTAAAAACAGTGCGGACCCTGAACCCCGCAGCATTCCTACCTTCTGAGGAAGGGAATGTCCGTTGCACACCAGGAACTCAAGGTTTCTCTCCTTTTGAACTAATATATGGGAGGCCTCCTCCATGTCTAGGGAGCTTCCCAGAAAGGAAATAAGAGAACAACTTCAAGGTTTAGGGGCCACCTAAATGAGTTACAACAATACCATAGAGAGGGCATCAGTCTCTTTAGGATCCCCTGTCCACCACTTCTCACCAGGGAACTCGGTCTAGGTCAAAGACTGGAAAAAAGACCCTCTCAAACCACGGTGGACTGGGCTTCATACCATTATTCTGGCCACCCCTACTGCCCTCAAGGTCACAGGTATCACTCCATGGGTCCACCACTCCAGAGTCAAGAGGACCAGTCCTGAGGAGCCCCAGACTTGGAAGACTGACCCAAGTCGATCTTTAGCCCTGCTCCAGCCACACCCCGGAAGCTGACTGGTCTACGCACGGCAGAAGCTTGAGAAATTGCCGGTCTGATAAAATAGACTGTCCTTACTCCTTGCCATGGTATTGGCAGAAGTTGCCCCAGAAAGCTGGGGAAACAGCAAGAGGTTCCTGTTCACACTCACCTTCCTCTTATGGATAGGATGTTTTGTTGGCATTGATTGCCTCTAATCTGGGCCCCATTTGTAAGAGCAGGGCACTTTCAGTGGAAGAATCTGGGGGGGTTTAAAAGCTTAAATGTGGTGTAAACCTCTTTAGGTCTGCTGGTTTGCCTGCCAGTAACGAGGTTGCCAATGCCATTTTGGGGAAGTGTTTGTACTAATGTATGCCTCAAGCTTCAGGAAAAAGAGATTAAATGATTCTCAGGATAAAAGTTGGTGCTTGGATTAACCTTCAGCCCTGAGGCCCAGGCTAAATGAGAGGTGTTACTACCCATCCTCCTAGGGGCAGGAATAGCCACAGGGACAGGGACTGGCATAGGAGACATAGGCTCTTCTGTGGGGCTAACGAGTAGCTGACTCCCTAGTGTCCCTGCAGAGCCCTCCCCCCCCCAAAAAAAAAGTTCCCTGGCAGGAGTTGCCTTCCAGAACAGATGGGCACTTGACCTCCTCACTGCCAAGAAAAGGGGCACCTGCATCTTCCTTGGAGAAGAATGCTGTTACTTTATAAACCAGTCAGTAATAGTTACAACCAAAGTCGGGGAACTGAGAGACAGAACCAGCCCATAATAAGTGAACGTGATGCCCTCTAATACAGCCTAGATCTGTTTAAAGGGACATCACAGGGGGGAATGATAGGGAAAAATCTGTTACAAGGTGGCCAACAGGACTGATAATGGGAATTCCAGTCCCTGACTGAAGACTCCCCTTCCGAGTTTTTCTTCCCACCCGGCTTGCTGTGCTCGAACAGACTACAAATTGTCCCCACTGTTTATGCTCCAGACTCAGAATGATCTCCTGAGCCCACTGGTGTAAAATAAACCTCCTGCCTTCCAAGATCTCTGAGTGCCACTTGGTTCTTCTGCCGGTTGATTCAGACCAGTTTCCGTAACAATAGAAACTATCCAAGTGAATTACTGAGAGGGGAAAAAAGACTGAAAAAATGGAACAGATGTAATGTGTCAATTATACTTCCATTTAAAAAAAATTGGAACAGCATATCAGCTGCAGGACGACTTCAACCAGCCTAACATACATATAATTGAAGTTTCTAAAGGACCAGAGTAGACAAATTATTTAAGTAATGCCTAAGATTTTTCCAAATGTGGTGAAAATGTAAGGCCGTTCATCCAAAAAGCTCAACAAAGCCCCCAAACAAGAAACATGAAGCAAACTATACCAAGGTACCATATAATGCTTAATAAATAAAATTGTAATTCTGAAACTCCCTATCCCTTTTTCTGCTGTATTTTCTTTATAGGTCTTACCACTCCTTAACATCACATTTATTTATTTATTTATATAGTTATTGGATTAGTGTCTTTTTTATCCCCTAGAAAAATGAGCTTTGTAATAGCAAGAATTTATCTTGTTTATTACAATAAATCCAACATGTAAAACTATGCCTAATATACAGTAAACAGGCAAAAAGTAAATGTCAAATATTTATTCAGAGAAATTATTCTGAGTTTATAAATTTTTATGAGTTTAATTATTTTTGACCCAATTACTATATTACTATATCATACTTAAGGAGATAAATAGAGTTTAGTTTTAGAAATAAAAACATTCCAGACAGTGCTATTGAACTGACCAAATTATCTCCAATTTATTATTCATTTTAAACCAAAATATGCTGAATATCTAACCCAATTTTATTCAGTATAATCTTGTTTCTTTACAATATTCTATTGAAACTTCCCATACTCACATTAATCCCTGCCTTCCTTTTTCCTCACCTTTACTCCAAATTTGGCCCCTTCTCTCTCTCTCTCTCTCTCTCTCTCTCTCTCTCTCTCTCTCTCTCTCTATATATATATATATATATATATATTTACATTCAGACACCATCTTGGTACAAACAAAAACACATTGAAGGATACCAAAATATACCACTCAAAATATATCTCTGACATATGGATTACTTTGAGCTAAAGGCTATTGAGAATCAGCAGATTCAGGAAAAATTCTCTACCTCCCCCTAATGAGCTAAAAATAGAGTATAAATTTCCTCTTTTATAAAGGAAATTTACACTTGTAAAGATGTCTCTGTACCAGGAAGAGAGCTACTCCTACTGACAATTCTTAAGGCCTGAGAGACTCTTATCTGCATAACAAGACAACTCTTATTTACCATACATTTCCTTCTCTCCCTCTCCCACCCACAAGCCCAAACTTCTTTTCCTTTGTTTAGCTAAAAACCAAATGCTAAGTCTCAAACATCTAATCTTATCCTGGAGCCATATTTTATTTTGTAAACACCTGTGCAAACACAAGGAATAATAACTGTTTTCTCTCGTTCTTCTGTCTTTTATCACATCGATTCAAGACCCCCAGTCCCTGAACGTAGGATGGTAAAGATTTTACCACCCATACTACATCCAGACACACCCATGCACATGCAAGCACACACATACATATACAAACCCCAGTCAAATAGAGACAAATGTATATAAGCAAACAGACACCAACACAGGTGAACATACACAGACTTACACAAAGACACATATATACGCAATAAAATCCTTATAAACAGACTTAAAAAAAACTTTTAATCTATACAAAATGGCTACACATTATATTCTCTCTCAGAGATTCATAACTTGCTTTAAGAGATTTTATGTAAAGAAACTGGATTAAATTTGCTTAACATAGTACTTTCCAAAATTATTTGAACACATAACTTTCTCACACTGCTATGAGCATCTTAAGGAACAGTCTTCTGAAGGACACTGGCTTGGGAAATACTGAGCAGATCATCCCATGAAGTAGATATGTCAGATTATTTTAGCCCAGGGAGTATCCATGTCACTTGGGGAGATTTCTCAAAATTCAGAATTACAGAATCCATCCCAGATGTATTAAATTGAATCTATGCTCTAATCCACTATGTGTTGATCTACCATTACCATTTCAGAGGACGGTCTACTTCTCTTGTTTCCAATTTCTAGCTGGCACCTTGCTATTAATCCCATATACGTTTAAAACTCTCTGGAGTTCCTTTCTTTAAATTTTTTTTAATGTTTATTTATTTTTGATAGAGAAAAAAGAGAGAGAGAGAGCAAGTGGGGAAAAGGTGGAGAGAGCAACAGAATCTGAAGCATGCTCCAGGCTCTGGGCTGTCAGCACAGAGCCCGAAGCAGGGCTTGAACTCACAGACCACAAGATCATGACCTGAGCCAAAGTTGGACACTTAATCAATGAGCCACCCAGGTACCCCATCTCTGGAATTCCTTTCATGTGATGCCCAACTATCTGGTACTGAGATCAGATGTCACCATTCCTCTGAAGCCTTCACTGGCCTGTCCAGGTGGTCAATCTGATTCCCCTTTTCCATGAAGTGGTGTCATTTTACCTTGTAATTTTTTTTTTCTATCTCTCTGGCTGCTATCCTTCGTCATAATTATTTGTTTACATGCTCCTTTTATCAGACTGCTATTCTTTGCAGATAAGCCCTCAAGTTTACATCTTTATATTCCTACTGACTTTCAGTGTGTTTAACAAAATATTCAATAATTTTGTTGGCGGTGGTTTGGGTTTATTTAAACTGAAGTGAATTAAAATCTACTCATTTTATTCTATTTTGGTATAGTTCTCAGTTCTCAGTTATTTACACATAATATCCACACATATGGAGTCCTTTATGTAGCAAATAACCCACTTAATATATATTTGTCCCATAGTCATCAGCCTATATTAGGGACACATTGTTACTGGCTCAGCCTACACAATTATGTCAAAATGTATACCAGGATATGACCAAAAAGATACTGTTGACTAAGATGTCCATAGTAAGTAAGCATTTAGGACAGTAGTGTTCGTATTTGAACCAGGTCCTAGACTCCCAGCTCATTGATCTGCCAATGGCTACCACCTCCTGACTGAGATGTGTTAGCCATTAGAGTTGAGGAGAGTCCAGGTACCAAAAAGGTAGCAACAAAGATTAAAATAATAATAATAATATACAATAATATAAAAATACAACAATAACAATAATAATAACTATCATTTATCAACCACTTACTTTTTGGCAGAATGCTCTACATCTACATATATTAATCTCTCATTAATCTCTACAATAACCTTGTAAGATAGCTATTAGTGTCAGAGAGGAAGAATTTGCCTTTCAAGGTTTTTCAAGTTGGAAAAAGAATCACATTGGCATGAGGCAGAATAACAGAAGGAAATCAAATTTAATAGCACACATATGGGGAATCCTCACAGACATGGAAATTCCAAAGATAAGCAACATAATGCTTATGTGAGCTCATGCTTATGAGAGGTCAGAGGATACAAAGGGGAGAGAGACCATTAGCAGGAAAGTAAAAGGAGATATTTGGAAAACAAAGCTTGCCCTATTACTTAGATAAGTTTCTCAGGTAAAGAGGAATCTCTGTTAATATTTTTCTTCCTGATACAAGCAGGCAGTTGAAGGGGAGAAAAAGAGCTTTTCCTAAATCTGCTGGGTATTGATAGCTTTCAGCTTAAAATAACATTCATGCCAAAATGGCCCATCTTGGGGCAGCCTGCTCTTGGCCTCTACATTAGCTTCCTCTTTCTACAAATAAGAAAATCAAACCCTAAAGAGTGTTATGGACTGGGGTTTGCATTCCCCAAATTTCATATGTTGAAGCCCTAATCTGAAATGTGAAGGTATTTGGAGGTAGAGTATTTGTGTGTGAAAGGTAATTAAGTTTGGGTGAGCTCATGAGAGTGGGGCCCACATGATGGGATTACTACCCATGTAAGAAGATTCCTTAAAATGCATCCTCCTGGCCTCTGAGTTTCTTTACCCGTATCACATATGCTAAATTTTGACAAGGAGCACCGTCCTTCATGCAACATTTAATAAGTATTTGTTGTGATGTTCCATTCTCTTTTTACTCTCAACCCCCAATAATTATTCTTCCTCCAGCTGTACTATTTTACACTTTGCTTAACAAACAACCTGCCTGAATTTATTCAGCTTTAGAACTTTCTCCCATCTAGCTACACTGCCCTCATGGACAGGGCTTCTATCAGGATACTTTAGGATGCTTTCAGATACAGGTACCACTACCAACAACAACAACAGCAACAAAACTGATTAAAGGAGGCTTAAACCAAAAATATATAACTCAAGGTTAACAAAAAGTCTAGGTATAAGCGGATCCAAGCAGTTTAGTGGCTCAAAGTTGTTAGCCCTCCAGGTTAGAATCCATGAGAGTCTCTTTGCTTTTATCTTATGGTCGCAAGGTGGCTACCATAGTTCTGATTAGTACTTCCTCCCAATAGCATGTACTGAGCAAAATAGACAAGGGTCAAAAAACACCTTCCCACCAAGTTGTCTCTCTGTTATCAAAGAAGAAAATGCTTCTCATATATTTTCAGATGGATTCCCTTATATTCCATTGTCATAACTAGAACTAAGCCCATTTTCCCACTGGCAAAGAAGAGTGAAATTAATGCGATCGGTTTAGTCAGTTATGGTTTACCCTCCCCTGAGCCCGTTGCTACCTGTCCAATACCTCAAAAAAAAGAAAGACTCAATTAGCAAGTAGGAAGAGAAGCAACAGTTGTCAGGTAGATAAACAGTTGCATTGGCCACAAAGCTACCCAAGTCTCCAGGAGCAGGAACCAGCAGCATGGCAGCTAGAGTCATATCTGCCTCACTTTCTATCCATCACTTCATCAAGCAGAGTACGCTAATATTTTGAGTGGATGAAAGGCTTAGGGATGACTTGAAGAGGACAGCACAAAACAAGAACAATATTTTTACTGCCTGTATAGTGTGTGTGTGTGTGTGTGTGTGTGTGTGTGTGTGTGTGTGTGTAGTAATAGGTATTAGAGTTGGATATAGGAAACATGAGTCACACTGATTTCTGAAAGAATGAATTTTTAGAAATCAACAAAAACATGTAACATGCAAACGTATATAACAATACTGTAATGCCTGAAGTCCCTAAACCTCCCACAAAAGACCTCCAGAGTCATAAGTCAAAGCTTATAACTTTAAAAAGTCACGTATGGAGTATATGGTAGTATATGATGTGATCATTATTTTTAGGAAAAACCTCCTAAGGAAAATGAATTTTCAAAGGGAGTCTGAAGGAAGGAAAAAACAAAGAAACGAATGAGAAGAGCACCCAGGGAGGAGACTGCACAAGAATCAGAAATGCCAGTAAAGACTGTGCTTTTACTCCCTTGTTATTTTTTTTTCATAGTGTCATTATTTTCCTCTCCTAGCAATCCCTTTTCATTCTCTGCCAAACTTATTTTATAAATAGTCGCCCCACACTGCTCCACTCCTTACCTCCTAGTAACTGCTCAACTCTGGGCAATTTAGCTTTTACCATCATCAATCTGCTAGGCAAGAATAGAAAGGTTACCTAACCTAAACCCATCTCTCCTCTTCCTGCTCATATACCCCCAAGACGTGGAACCTTAAGACAGCAATAATATGAACAGAGGAGCCTTCCCTTGGATGAAAGTAGGTACCGGAAGAAATTCTGAGTTTTCCTCCAAAAACTGTAGATGATCCTTAGTATCTCCCATGCTGTCGGTAATGTTCTTCAACCCCAGTGCCAGTTTTGCTTACCAAAATTAGCCCATTAGCCTTTCACATTTCCTGAATTGAAGTAATTAGGAAAAAATATTAGCTCAGAAGATTCTTAATGGAAAACAATCATAAAAATAGGAGAGTAAAAGACACAAGCCCAAAACCAAAGAACATGTAGAGTATTAGTGCTCCAAGAGATTGAGCAAATCCGTCAAATTATTAGGTCTCAGTTTTTCCACATTTAAAACTAGAAGGGAGAAAGGGAGTTAAAAGATCTCTATAGAAATTTTTAGCCCAAAGGTTTATAATTTTATCAAAGTTCTGTCTCAATAAGTCACCAATAATCCTTTTAATTGTTACATCCAGTAGTCTTTGATCTTTTCTGATTTTGTTTTGCCTCTGCAGCATTTGGCACTTTTCACACTTTCTTCTTTCCTTTGATGTAAATGAAAGGTTGTGATTTCTTTAAGAACTGGCAGCACTTAAGACCGCTGCAAATGGTTATGTAGGATGGGTATTGCCCAACCTATTACATGCAAAGGACATTATTACAATCAAGGACATTATATCTATGCATGTATTATAAAACTTTTCCACTGATGACAGTAAATAATCTTGTCCAAAAAACCACCACTGTATTATGACATTTTTTTTAAAAGGTAACTTTTCTAATTTATGCAAAGGGTCTCATAGGCTGGCAGTATACTGGCAGCAAGGTCTGTGTTGATAGAACCGAATGAGTTCAGTCTTAACCCAGTTATTAGAACCTGAGGTTTTACTGTCATCTTTGACTATTTCCTTTCCTCAACAAATGGCCAGCGTAATATTCAAGTAATTCAACTTAATTATAATTCAACTAATTCAATATAATTCAACTTTTTTTTTGAGCATTCACTCTTTTTAAATTAAAAAGAAAAAGGCATAGTAGTATTTCAGAGAAGTCAATCCTATTAATTCTACCCTCCTCTACATTTCTCCAGCCACAGTATTTGTCATTCTCCCTACCTTTGGTCTCATCCTTCACCGATGTATCTTCTATACCACTACCAGTGATATCTCCCCAAGACACAGACCCAATCATCTCTTTTGTTTTCTTGACAACATGCACTTATTGATGAAGAAAATGTAAGAGTCATCCATGTTCTGGCCCCAGTCTACTCTTCCAGCTTTATTTCATGCTTAGTGGGTCCTTAATACATCTTCACTTGGGCCGGGGCAGGGGTGGGGGTGGGGGGTGGGGGAAGGACGTGGGGGGAGAGCAGGAAGGAAGTATAGAATGCCTTGGCAAAATCACAATTATTATTGACTAAAATGTAAATGTTTATACTACATCTGTGGCCTAAATAGACACAGTTTTGCCCAATCCATTTTAACATCTGATTGGGTGAAATAAAAGCGAAAATTCAGTCCTCTTATTTGGAGCCTTTAGATAATTTCACAGGGATTTATAAAGTTCCCAGCATTTCAATCTAGGGACACTCTCTGTTTAAGGCAAAGCAAACTATTCTTCCTCATTTTGGAATTGTTTATTATTCAGAGGCTACAGAAAAATACTCATTAATCCCTATACGAATGTGAAACGCAGAGGGATGCCTCATCACTGAGTCATTCAAAATTTTAGAACATTTAGCTTAAAAATAGATGATAACTCATGCAAGTTCTCTCCCTGTTTATTATTTCTGATCATTAAATTGTCTATGGCAACAAGTCTGTGACCCACCATATCAGCTGACAGCTGATTTTTAAAATAAATTTTCCTTCTGCCAATTTTCTAAATATATCAGCTCTCTTAAAATGAGTAAGCATCAAGGAGCTAACCTGAAGACCCAGTTTTTGCCCCTACTAAGAAGGTAGCTAAATGTAGAATTTGAAAATGAAACACATTCCCTTTTATTTTCAGAATTTAAAAGCATAGGACATAATGAATAGCAAATAAGGAAAATGACATCTGAGAGACACAGAAAGAAAAGTAAAAAGCATTTTCCCATGATCAGTGACTTTAGTCTGTAGTTCTCAGCTTCACATGGGTGGCCTGGGAGTAGTGGCTCATCTAGTTGCACATGGATGGTCTTCAACCACATCAGTTGGTTTCACATTCAAAATGATGGTTCTGGGACCAAGAATAATCCCATTTTTTTTCTATGTTTTATTTATAATTGGGTGTTCTTCTTCCACCAGTCTTTTGAAGCAACACAATCCGAGTAACTAAATACACTTACCTCGTCCACATGCCAATTAATTGCCTAACTTCCTCTTCTTTGTTATTTGGGTGTGTCACACTCTGCTTAGCAAATGCATTTCTTTAAACTGTGTATGTCAAATTCTGATAAACTCATAGTATAAATATACTGGCGATGTTACTGTTTAAAGGAAATGTTTGATGAATGCTACTAAATGGTAAAAATCCTGAGAGCCACCTCTGAATTTCTCTACTATAAACTCTGGTTCCCACTTACTTACTGAGTTGTAAAAAGTGGGATTAGATCAATAAACATTTTTGGTCTTTGGAGAAAAAAAGCTTTCCAAATCTACTTTTACTTTGTTGGTTGTTTTTAGTCAAGACATTTTGAATGTTGTTATCCTTTGCATACTTAAGTGTCAGCTCACCACTGATGTTATGAAAGGAGCTTTGACCTTCATCTCAGTCTCATAAATTGACTTGGCATGTGCCCAAAGTATTCTTAGTCAAGTTGATAGTGGCTCCTCATCTATGAGTCACATTGTTTTAAATACACTAATAATTTCATCAGTATGATCATAGTTTCTGCATGGAGGGTTTAGTTTAGGCTTTCTTTCCCTTCACTGAAACCACCTGGTTCGAGAAACAACTAAACAAAGGTGTATATATTGGATAACACTCAAAGGATCACATGTCAGGGTTGGATTTTGTTTGTTGTTTTTTCATTCTCTCAGCATTTCTGGCAAGTGAGGTGTGCAGAAACCAAAGAATACATTCCCTAACTGATGAGGTGGGGGAAGGCAGCAAGAAAATGACACCTACCTAGTTTAAGGTAATTCACTTAAAAATCCCAAAATTAAAAATCCCAGATTAAAAGGAAGATACCCTCTAACAACCACTTGATGTCACTGCTGTAGCTCATCTCCAGCTTCTCCGGAAGGGAGTGCAAGTTGGCTCCTTCCTAAGTGACCAGAAAAGAAAAAAGGAGACAAAGAGAGTTTTAGTCTTTTTACATGGACATTTTTTTTTTAAGCTAATGACTGTTTTAGTTTTAAGTTGGGTTATCCCACCGTGCTTCTTTTTCTTGTTCTGAAGAGAAAAGGAAAGTCTGTGAAGGATCTGAGCAGCTCCTACTGGACAAAGACAAATATTTCATTGCCTTGTCTACAGTTCTCAAATTAGCTGCGTATCAGAGCTCATCTGGGGATCTTTGTGAAAACACAGGTCACTGGACTCTACCCAAGAACTGTGGAATCCAAATCTCTGGAGTAGGGCATAGGCATTTAGGTTTGTATTAAGTCTTTCAAAGTGATTCTGAGTATCAGTAAGGTTTGGAAATCTCCGTTTCACTTTGCATTACATTTTTCCTAATTTGTAATGTTAGGGAATGTAAGCTGACCTGGTTTTCTACGCAACTAAAGAAGTTTACATTTTCACATCCTCATTTGTCACTCAGAATGAACTTTTGGGATGCACCCTCTCCTTCATGCAAACCTTCTTTCTTTCATCTCTTTCCCTCATTTCTCCTCTTTATTTTTCTCTTCCTTAAGTATTACACAGTATACATTCTCTTAATTGCAACAATTATATATTTTGCTTTACTTACATATCTATTTTTCAACTGAAGGAAAGCTGAACTAAGTCCTCCCTTTGTTGTTTGGCCCTCCCTTTTATGACAAGGACTATACTAGTTCCAGCATTATTCCTAACAATAAAAACAAACTCCCTTGCTAAATTTACACATTATTAATGTTACATGCATTTTTTAGAAAAATAACTAGCTTACCTGGCCAGTTATATGCCGGATTCCATGTAAGACATTTCACACACATTTGTGCATTCTCTCATAAAACCCTATGTGACTAATACCATTAATGAATCTTTACAAATGAAGAAGTTGAAGCCAGAATTTTGCCTCCTCCACCCCCCCCCAACCCTCAATCTTACAGTGGGAAATTCTAACGCAAATTCTTTGGTTTTTGCTCTCTCTTAGATACTGCTTTGTCTTATCAGAAATATGATCACAGTGCTACTGACCAATTTATTAAGTACTCAGTGTGCCAACTTCAAGGAAAATCAGACTATAAGCTAAAGGTAAAGATACCTACATAATCACATACTATGTAATCTTCTTGATGAGTCATATCATTTCTGCTTACTAGGAAAGAAGACTCAATAACAATCCCCAGAACTGTGAGCCAACTGTGGTGTGACAATCCAACACATTTAGGACATTACCTAAAATTTTGCAGACTGAGGGACAGAAAATTCCATACTTTGAACAAAGAACCCAATTAGTGGCCCTGCCTTTAGCTGATAAATTGAAGATTGTGATGTCTTCCTGTGTTTTTTCAACAACTCCGTGCATTTCAGCTCTTCTGCAGAACTCGTCAACAATCTCAAGTGTTTTGTTTGCTTTTAGACTTCAAAGGAGATTTGAGACTGAAAACACACTTACCCAACCAATCATTTATGTAAGAAATACTGATTCAATTTTAGCATACTGCCTAATTCTGCCTTTTTCCTGACATAACAACTGGGAAGAATATCAAAGCAAAAATTGCATTGCTGAGCCTGAGAAGAGCCAAAACAATGATTATACTAGCACCAGATACTTAAAACACTGCCAAAAGAAAGAAAACAGGTATTATTCATTTTGCTAACTTGACTAAAATTGAAAAAGAAATTCTGAATCTATGCTGTGTACCAGGTCCGGTATCTGGTGATTACCCAGCTGTGATTTTTTTTTTAATTAAAGTGAAATTCACATAACATAAAATTAACCAATTTAAAGTGAACAATTCAGTGGCATAAATTACATTCACAATGTTGCACAACCACTACTTCTAACAGTGTTAGTTTCAACATTTTTTTTTTTAGTTTCAACATTTTTATCATTCCAAAAGGAAGCCTGATACTCATGAAACAGTTACTCCCCTCTCCCCCAGCCCCTGGCAACCACCAGTCTTCTTTCTGCCTCTATGAATTTATGTATTCCTGATATTTCATATAAATGGAATCATACAGGAGCACCTGAGTGGCTCAGTTGGTTGAGTGTCCAACTCTTGATGTCAGCTCAGGTCTTGATCTCAGGAGTTGTGAATTCAAGCCCCACCTTGGGCTCCATGCTGGGAGAGGAGCCTACTTAAAAAATAGTTAATTTGGGGACATCTGGGTGGCTCAGTTGGTTAAGCGTCCAACTTTGGCTCAGGGCATGGTCTTGCGGTCTGTGAGTTTGAGCCCTACATTGGGCTTTGTGCTGACAGCTCAGAGCTTGGAGCCTGCTTCAGATTCTGTGTCTCCCTCTCTCTCTGCCCCTCTCCCACTCATGCTCTGTCTCTGTCTCTCAAAAATAAACATTAAAAATTTTTTTTTGATAATTAATTAATTAATGGAATCATACAATATGTGACCTTTTGTGTCTGGCTTCTTTCAGTTAGTATAATGACTCCAAGGTCCATCTGTGTTGTAGCATAAGCATATATCAGTACTTCACTCCACTTTATGGCTGAATAATATTTTATTATATGTATACATCATAATTTGCTTATCATTCATCTGTTGATGGGCCTTTGGGGTGTTTCCATCTTTTGGCTAATTTGAATAGTGCTGCTATGAAACATGTATATACATGTATTTGTTTGAGTAGCAGCGTTTTCTTTTCTTTTCTTTTTTTTTTTTTTTTTTTTGAAGTGTAGTTGACACACAATGTTACATTAATGTTACATTAATTTCAGGTGTACAACATAGTGATTCAACTTCTCTATGCATATGCTACGCTCATCACAAGCATAGCTACCATCTGTCGCCATACAACACTATTACAGTGCCACTGACTGTATTCCCTATGCTGTACCTTTTATCCCCATGACTTATTCATTCCATTGAGTAGCAGTTTTAATTCTTTTTGGTACACCTTAAAGTGGATTTGCTGGCTCATATGGTAATTTTATGTTTAACTTTTTGAGGAACCACTGTGATACTTTTTGTAGCACATTTCTTCTCCTGCCATCAGTTCTCATTGAGATAGAAAGTTAGAGGAAGAGGTGAGACAATGTCAATGAGACCAGAAGTTCTCAGACTTGTTGGTCTCCTTAACTCTTTATACTCTCGAACTTTTTTTTTTTTTTAAGTAGTCTTCAGGCCCACCATGGCCCTGACCAAAGATCAGGGCCCCAAGATCAAGATCTGAGCCAAGACCAAGAGTCAGACACCCAACCAACTGAGCCCCCACTCTGAAACATTTTTAAAGAACCCAAAAGGCTTTTGATTGTGCTGGCCATGTCTATCATTATTTATTGTATTAGAAATTAAAACTGACAACTTCTTAAAATAACAGAGCCATTATATATTAGCATAAGTAGCATATTTCTTGGTAAGATAACTATTTTCCAAAATGAAAATATTTAGTGACAATAGTGAAATTTTCATACATTTGCAGCTAATGTAAGACAGCTAGATTCTCTGGGTTCTCGGCTGGCTCATTTGATAGAGCATGCAACTCTTGATCTCAGGGTTGTGAGTTCAAGCCCCATATTGGGTGCAGAGATTACTAAAAACAGTAATAGTAATAATAGTTTTATTTTTCATTTTGTGCTTTAAAGTATTTTTTTTTTTATTTGAGAGAGTAAGTGCGTGAGCGCACACACATGCATGAACAGGAGAAGGGCAGAAAGAGAGGATCGCAAGCAGACTCCATGCTGTCAGTGCAGAGCCCCACATGGGGCTCAAACCCACAAACTATGAGATCATGACCTGAGCAGGAATCAAGAGTTGGATGCTCAACCAACTGAGCCACCCAGGTACCCCAATAATATTTTTTTTTTAAGACAGCTGGATTCTCATACCTGCTTCTACAGTCAATCTGTTGTTTTACTGAAGTATAAGGAAAAAAATCCAGGCTCACATAGATGTATAATTGGAAAAGGGTGGAACAGTTTAGTAGCCTTTTGGGATATTTATCAGCATTTTCTTTGATACTACATGAAAACTTAAGTGGTAGAATCTTATAAAGGTTGGTTGTGATGTGGAATCTGAAACTACATTAATAAATTTTTCTCACTGTCTACATTAAAATCCATTTGTCTACTTAGCAATCTGACTAGCTCTTTCACCATGCATGATTGTAACATAAATGTAGTTTCACTGAATTATGGATCTCTTCTAAATGTTGATAAGTCTGGGTATACAGGAACAAAAAAAATCATATTTTTTAATATCACCATCCATCTCAGAAAAATATGGGAAGCTTTTAAGGTCACAATGGTGACACATTTTTTCAAAGTTCTCATTTTTACTTAAAAGTATGAAGCTTGTCATTTGTAAAAAATACTTGTAGTTGGTGCCCTTAAATTGACAGCCTTCATTTATTTTCAAGAAAATACCTGCCAATTACCCAAATCTGAGTAATCATATTTTGCCAGTCCTTCCTAAAGTGAAAAATGCTATCTCATGAAAAAAGGGACTTGTTACACTCACAACTCAAACAGTTGCACAAACGCTTTTCTCCTAACAGTTCTCAGCAGTTCTCTGTGTGTACTTCCCGTGGGGCTTGAACTCACCATCCTGAGATCAAGAGTTGTATGCTCTACCAGCTGAGCCAGCCAGATGCCCCAGTCATACAGAATTTAAAATTTTTTTTAACATTTATTTACTTTTTTTTTTTTAATGTTTTTTATTTATTTTTGAGACAGAGAATGAGCAGGGGAGGGGCAGAGAGAGAGGGAGACACAGAATCCACAGCAGGCTCCAGGCTCTGAGCTGTCAGCACACAGCCCGACGCGGGGTTCGAAGTCACAGACTGTGAGATCATGACCTGAGCTGAAGTCGGACACTTAACCGACTGAGCCACCCAGGCGCCCCATCATTTATTTACTTTTAAGAGACAAAGAACATGAGCTGGGGAAGGGCAGGGAAAGAGGGAGACACAGAATCCGAAGCGGGCTCCAGACTCTGAGTTGTCAGCACAGAGCCTGACGCAGGACTCAAACTCATGAACTGTGAGATCCTGACCTGAGCCCAAGTCAGTCGCTTAACCGACTGAGCCACCCAGGTGCCCCATACAGAATTTTTAAAAGGCATGTACTCAAGGATCAAGATTTAATAGAATTAATAAGTTTTACTCTTCTATTAATGCTATCTGTAAGTGAAACTGGTATTGTCTCCTCTCCTGCAAGTGTGTGGCCGTGGAGACTGCAGTGGGTCCTGGGGTGGTGCAGGACCACTGCCTTGCCATCTGTTTCACCGGCTACTGTTTTCCACAGTCAGGACAAACATCAACATAGCAGAAAAGGCAGAGAAAGTTTCACTCTTGTTATGAAAATGGTTTTACTTTAAAAAACTCTGTACAAGGGTCTCCGGAATCCCTTAGTGTCTGTAGACTATGCTTTAAAAACCTCTACTCTAAACGTATATGCTTGGCCAGAGAAAAGTTATACAGGAATAGCTTTTTAAGGGCAGGGCTGGAAATTTGGAATTCTTAAGCAAATCAGTTGCAAAAGTATCCCAAGAGTTGTTTCTGTTGAGAGTATAGGGAGACAGAGAAAAAAAAGAAACCATCTTAACCTCTTAAACAACCAAACTTGTTAGGGGCCTTTTGAATGGCGCTAAACATCCCTCCTACATAACAAAGTAACAAATTCCCCTACTACCATTGCTTCTTCTGCATCTGGCTGAGAAAAACACATGCCCTAGAGCCCTGAAATCACCTTCTGATCCCCATAATACCGAGGACTCCTAGTTTACCAATTCATCTCCACTCCTCTTTTCCCTTCCAGGCCATTCCAGGGACTATAGATAAAGAGATCAGTATCTCAGATTCATACCTCAGAGAACCATCACGCTCCAAAACTTTCTGTGACTCTCCATTGACCATTGCAGTTTTCTCATGGGGTCTCCAAAGACACTTTTTTTTTTAAATATAAAGTTTATTTATTTTTGAGAGACAGAGAGAGACAAAGTATGAGGAGGGGAGGGGCAGAGAGAGAGAGAGACACAGAATCCAAAGCAGGCTCCAGGCTCTGAGCTGTCAGTACAGACCCCGACGCAGGGCTTGAACCCACAAACCATGAAATTGTGACCTGAGCCAAAGTCAGATGCTTCACCAGCTGAGCCACCCAGGTGCCCTTAGACACTTTTCTTTTTAACAAAATATTTGTACATGGTTAAAGTTTGAGATGTGCTGTTGTATAACGCACAAAATCTACTCCCAACATTAAGGCCTTTGCAGTTTGGACCTCAACTAAATTTCTTGCTTTATGGTCCACCGATCCTTTTTACCTGTGGTTTCCAAACCTGGCTGTTCATTAGAATCTCCTTGAAAGCTTTTTCAAGCTTATAGATTCTGATTTAATTGGTTTCCACTGGAGCCTAGGAACCAGTATAATTTTTAAAGTTTCCTCCTTGATTCTAATGTTCAACTGGTTTGGGAACACTATCCAGAATTACTCTAGTCAGGCTACTTTCCTTATCAGGCTTCCAGCCATCACACTTTTCTACCTCCACACTTCTGCTGCCCACCTTCTTAAAAGCCTCTACCACTTTCCACCTAATTCCATCCCACCTACCCTCAAGATCCAGATCAGTGAAGGGGCACCTGGGTGGCTCAAGTCACTTAAGCATCTGACTTTGGCTCAGGTCATGATCTTTGGGTTCGTCGGTGGAGCCCCGTGTCAGGCTCTGTGCTGACAGCTCAGAGCCTGGAGCCTGCTTTGGATTTTGTGTCTCCCTCTCTTTCTGCCCCTCCCCTGCTCATGCTTTGTCTCTCTCTCAAAAATAAATAAACATTTAATAGTTAAAAAAAAAAAGATCCAGCACTGTGAATACCCAACCACAATGTCTATACGTATTGCACCACCTGGAAAGCAATCTCTCATGCCTGGGACTTCAGAAATACTCTTTATCTTTCCAATTTATTTGGCACATCCTCCTGTACCACCTCCTTTATTGTTGCTTTGAATAATTTTTGACATGCTATTGTTATTTAACTTTTGACATATTTTTGTTTTATCTCCCTATCTGTGACAGAAGGGCCTCTAGGGCAAGAATGTGCCTTATTCTTTTTGCATACCAAGTTCCTAGCTACTGTCTTACATATTGCTGGCTTCAAAACAATCTGTTGCTTTGATCGCACATGTGTAAAAATTCTAAAATATGCAAGGGGCATGAGGGAACCCATGAGGGCAGATGAAGTCAGCCTTGCTACGGAAAGAAAACATAAATTGGCCCTTAAAAGGTGGGTAGACATAAACTAGGCAGCCACTGAAAATAAGAGGAAATGAGCACCAACAATTTAGGGTGTGAAAAGAATTTTAGCCTGCCTACTTCAGAGTGTTTGTTCTGGAGAGTTCCATACTGTGAGATGAAGTCAGCTTGGTAGGGTGAGGCTGATGAGAAAGATCTTAAATACCAGGATAATTAATGCTGGCTGATCCTTTATGCAACTGATTGTTAATGGGGTCACTTTCCCACTTAAGAACTTTCCTGACAACATCTTTGAAATTTGGTTTATTTAGTCAATAATTGCCTTGTTATTCATGGCTTCAAAGCTTGATGTTTCTGCTGAAATACATAGCATTGAAATATTAGCAAGGCCATTCAAAATGCCCAGAAAATCTTTTTAAACCATTTCCACGGAAGCTCCTGCCACAGTCATAGTAACTTCAGAGGGATTTCCTTTCTTACCTCCTCTTCTGTATCATGGGGCAGTCATTAGGATTCCTAGTTGACTTTGGTTCTATGGCCAGAATATTTCTTCAAAATGTTTCTGCTGTCTGAGCGATGACACCTTAAGCTTAAAAAGAGCAGAACTTGGGGCGCCTGGGTGGCTCAGTCGGTTAAGCGTCTGACTTCAGCTCAGGTCACGATCTCACGGTCCGTGAGTTCGAGCCCCGCGTCAGGCTCTGGGCTGATGGCTCAGAGCCTGGAGCCTGCTTCCGATTCTGTGTCTCCCTCTCTCTCTGCCCCTCCCCTGTTCATGCTCTATCTCTCTCTGTCTCAAAAATAAATAAACGTTAAAAAAAAATTTTTTTTTAAAGAGCAGAACTTGGGGCACCTGCATGGTAGCTCATTTGGTTGAACATCTGACTCTTGTTCCCCACTCAGGTCATGATCTCATGGTTCATGAGTTCAAGCTCCGAGTGGGGCTCCACGCTGATGGCCTGGAGCCTGCTTGGGATGCTCTCTGTTTCCCTCTCTCTCTGTCCCTCCCCTGTTTGTGCGCAGGTGCACGCCCCCGTTCTCTTTCTCTCTCTCTCAAAATAAATAAACAATTTTTTTTAAAAAAGAGCCGAACTGGACAGGTCCTAAATTTGAACTCGTTTACTTCAATTAAGTAGATGATATTAAGGAATTTTAGTTGCCGCAGGAAAGCTTGGGCTGTAAAAATGAAACAAGTGACTTCAGAGATGCAGAAGTATGTGTCCTGTCTAGACCTGTCCCTGAAACCATGAAAATCCAGAGCGCTCCAAAAGGCCTTTGCCCTTTACAAGATTGCCACATGATCCCTAAGTGAAAGGGGGTGGTTCTGAGAGATATGCAGTAAGCTCTGGGTTTCAGGTTCCAGGATCACAACAAATTGTGAAAACGGATGATTGCTTAACCTTACCTTCAGTTAACACATCATTATTCAAAGCCTTAAAAAAAAATAATGAAATCAAATTAATAAATCAGAATCCCATCTTTTATTATAAACCTTTTTTTCCAGAAAGACACACAAAAAATTTGTCCCCACATTTAAACTCTATTAAACAAGAGAGAAGAACTAAAATTAAAATGTATTTCTATTATACATTTATTTAACAAATCCTGGGAGCTTACTATATGTATGGATTCTCAGTAGTACAGATGAATTGGTGAACAAAAAGTATCTGCTTGCAGGAATCTTAAATTCTAGTAGGGAAATAACACGTATGAACATATGTATAGACGACAACTATCAGGACAAATAAGTGCTTTGTAGAGAGTGACAAGGTAGCTGTTTCACACTGTTTGGCCAGGGTAATGCTTTCTTTTTATTTTTTAAGTAAGCCCTACACCCAATGTAGGGCTCAAACACGTGGCCTCAAGATCAAGGGTCTCATGCTCCATCAACTGAGCCAGCCAGGTGCCCCAGGGAAATTCTTTTTGAGGAGGAGATATTTTAACACATCTGAATGACAGGAAGAAATCCATCTCATGAAGATTTGGGGAAAGCATCTTCCAGGAAGAGAAAGAATTAATGCACAGGTGAAATTCAGCAAAATATGAAAAAGGACACTAGCCCCATGAGCCAAGCCTTGCCCACACAATTTTTAAATTGAGACTGCAGACATAATAAAATAGAACAGAACATAACTGGTATGGCCTGAATGTTTGTGTCCCCCTCCCCCCAAATTTATATGTGAAACCTAAAACCCAATGTGATAGTATTAGGAGGTGGGGTCTTTGAGAGGTGGTTGGGTCATGAGGATGGAGCCCTCATGAATTGGAGTAGCACTTTTATAAAGAAGACCCCACAGAGATCTCTTCCCCATCTTCCCCATCCCCATCCTCCAGTAAAAAGATGCCTTCTGTGACCTGGGAAGTGAATTCTCACCAGACACCGAATCTGCTGGTATCTTGATCTCAGACTTCTAGCCCCCAGAATTATGAGAAATAAATGTTTGTTACCATTAAGCCACACTTTGTATGGTATTTTGTATAGCAGCTTGCACCAAGACAATAATGGAATAGCAATGTAAAATAATGGGGTTGGAATAATAATTGTCTGTCCCTTCTCACTCATACTCTCTCTTGGCGATTGCTGTTCTTTTGGACGATAGCAACTATATTCCAAGTGAATAGCACACATTTCTCCTTAATATTGTAAAGGTGTTATGTATTTTTCTCTTATCATTATTATAAGTAGGAATGACACAATAAAGTTAAGCTATACTATTAATCACTTTTGAGATTTTTAAAGTTATTAATGAGTATACTCTGAATAAAATCCAAGATGATGATCATTTAAGCACCAGTGACATCACTGAGATGGTGAACACACTGGAACTCTTTCCACTGTTGAACCAGGAATTCCAGCAGGGAATGCTTCACATCCAATGAAATATGTCTGGATTAACTGCACTTGATTTCTAAAGATATCCAGGTTTTCTCTGAATAGAGTTTAAACTCCACTGATAAAACAGGCAGAGAGCTACATGGATCCTCTAATCTTAAGTAAATTAAGATTGATTTCCTTTGGCTTTGCTTCCCCGGCCATCAAAAAATAATAACAGTCCTGCTAACCTCTGAGAGATATGCCAATTATTGATAATGGTAAATAATAACAGCAGCTGCCACGTATTGAGCACTAAGGGTGTTAGATGGTTTATAAAGATAGCCACAGCATCTCCTCCCATCCCTGCATGCACACCCCTTGTAATACAACTTTGTAGTCTCTCCCTTAAGAGGTGTCATCTCTTTCCCCCTCCTTGAATCTGGGCTGGTTTTGTAACTTGCTTTAACCAATAGAATGTGGTCAAAACAACACTGAGCAAGTGCCGGAGCCTAAGCTTAAAAAGCCCTATTGCTTCTGCTCCTACTGTCTTAGAATGCTACTCAAGACTACCCTGCAAAGAAGCCTAACTACTAGTATCCAAAATCTATAAAGAGCTCACCAAACTCCACACCGAAAAAACAAATAATCCAGTGAAGAAATGGGCAGAAAACATGAATAGACACTTCTCTAAAGAAGACATCCAGACGGCCAACAGGCACATGAAAAGATGCTCAACATTGCTCCTCATCAGGGAAATACAAATCAAAACCACACTCAGATATCATCTCACGCCAGTCAGAGTGGCCAAAATGAACAAATCAGGAGACTATAGATGCTGGAGAGGATGTGGAGAAACGGGAACCCTCTTGCACTGTTGGTGGGAATGCAAATTGGTGCAGCCGCTCTGGAAGGCAGTGTGGAGGTTCCTCAAAAAACTAAAAATAGACCTATCCTATGACCCAGCAATAGCACTGCTAGGAATTTACCCAAGGGATACAGGAGTCCTGATGCATAGGGGCACTTGTACCCCAATGTTTATAGCAGCACTCTCAACAATAGGCAAATTATGGAAAGAGCCTAAATGTCCATCAGCTGATGAATGGATAAAGAAATTGTGGTTTATATACACAATGGAGTACTATGTGGCAATGAGAAAGAATGAAGTATGGCCCTTTGTAACAACGTGGATGGAACTGGAGAGTGTGATGCTAAGTGAAATAAGCCATACAGAGAAAGACAGATACCATATGTTTTCACTCTTATGTGGATCCTGAGAAACTTAACAGAAACCCATGGGGGAGGGGAAGGAAAAAAAAAAAAAGAGGTTAGAGTGGGAGAGAGCCAAAGCATAAGACCCTTAAAAACTGAGAACAAACTGAGGGTTGATGGGGGGTGGGAGGGTAGGGAGGGTGGGTGATGGGCATTGAAGAGGGCATCTTTTAGGATGAGCACTGGGTGTTGTATGGAAACCAATTTGACAATAAATTTCATATATTAAAAAAAAAAGAAGCCTAACTAACCTACTAGAAGATGAGAGACCATATGGAAAGAGGCTCAAACATCCTAACTGTTCCAGCCATACTAGGTGAGTTCCCGGACCTATGAGTATGGCTGTCTTAGACTACTGTACAGCCCCTGCCAAGCCACCAGCTGCCCTCAGCCACGTGAGTGAACTCAGGCCGAACCCACAGAACTGTTGAGTCAACCACCAGATAATGAGAAAGAAATCATTGCATGTTTAAACTCTTAAATGTTGGGATAGGTTTTTGTTGTTGTTGTTTTTCAAGAATCATTAACTGAACTAGGTGTGGACTAGGAGATCTAAGTGTTTTATATTTAGTATCTAAGTGAATCTTCTTAACAGCCCTTAGAGGCCAATACTATTAATGATGCAACATGACAAATAAAGGACTTGAAACTCAATGAATTTAAGTAACTTGCCTAAAGCCACATAGCAAAGCAACAAATCAAACCCAGCTCTCTCTGGACTCCAACACACATTTACATCCCTCTGCCATTCTATGAGGATGCTTTAAAATATCATCCTATGAGGATGTTTATGAAAGATGGGACTTTTTAAAATCCAAGCCAGATTATTAATATTATTTTTTTGATGTAGAATGTAATACTTCCATTTTTAGAATTTCAAGGAAATAATAGTATGTATGGAAAAAGAACACAAATTAAAAATGAAGATACTTTATTCATGAATGAAAATACACATATATCAATATCTTGTATCCAAATAATTGCCAAACAATTCAAAAGTATATAATGAAGTAATTTAAAAAATTTAAATAATGCATGACACTGTGATGCTAGATCCTCTACAAAGTTGTAGAAAACCATTTTTTTCCTGAATTTCTATGATACCTTCATAAGGTTAAAGATTATTAAACATCGTGGGGCGCCTGGGTGGCTCAGTCGGTTAAGCGTCCGACTTCGGCTCAGGTCATGATCTCGCAGTCCGTGAGTTCAAGCCCCGCGTCAGGCTCTGTGCTGACAGCTCAGAGCCTGGAGCCTGTTTCAGATTCTGTGTCTCCCTCTCTCTCTGACCCTCCCCCGTTCATGCTCTGTTTCTCTCTCAAAATAAATAAACATAAAAAAATTAAAAAAAATAAAAATTAAAAAAAAAAAAGATTATTAAACATCGTTCCCTCTTAAGCATTCAAATCACACTGAGACTTTGTTTCAGGCCAGGCCACCTCCTTCAGGGTGCACCTGGGCCCACTCAGAAGCAAACTAATTGATCAAAATGCCTATAGGTAAGAGGTTATACTCAATAAAGTATTTATTGAGCACCTACTAGTTATCTCATTGCTAGGCTCTATGGCAGAGACAAAGTGAGGAACATGGTCTCTTATGAAACCAAGAATATATGGTGGAAATCAATCAAGTTGTTCCCTCCCTTCCACCTCTGTGGCCATCAGATGAAAGTTCTGACAGCCATTTATGGAGCAGCTGTGATCATCCACCCAGAAGGTAGTGAGCTCATACATGCCCATTAGTCATGATTAAAGTAACTGTCTTTTTTTTCTTTTTTTTTTTTTTTTTAAGTAAACTCTATGTCCAATGTGGGGCTCAAGCTCACAACCCTCAGATCAAGAGTCTTATGTTTTACTGACTAAGCCAGCTGGTGGCCCCTAAAGGAACTGTCTCAGAAGCTTCAGGAACTTTGAACAAATTGCTCATTGCCAGCCCTCATGGTTGCCCACTGGGTTTCTACTTCCCACAACACATTTGAGGTCTTTTAAAAAGAATAATTTTCAGACCTACATACTGACAATGTATCCAGAATAGCAGACAAAATGGACATCTGTATTAAAGATAAACACCTTTACCCTCATTTCCAATGAAGGTCGCCATCAGAGAGTAATGTTCAGCACCTACATGTTCAGAGCTCCCTTTTCCACTCCTAATTCAGTTTCATTGTATGTGGCTAATGATAAAACTGTTACCCATTGCCTTGGCAACATATCCATTTGCTAAAAGGAGAAATAAAACCTGAGATTTAAAATTTTCTGCCAGGTCTCTTACACTAATTCAGGAAATATTTTTAAAAGAAATAGATATTAATAGCCTACAAATAGTAACAGGAAAATGTTTCAAGAGAAGACACTCATGAAAATGTATTAAAGCTTATTTTTTAAAATAAAAATCAAAGAATTTTGATGCCATTAATGTTCTTTAATGTTCCTCATTAAATTAAATATTATTTCTGGGTGGCTCAGTCAGCTGAACATCTGACTTCAACTCAGGTCATGATCTCACGAGTCATGGGGTCAAGCCCCACATCAGGCTTTGTGCTGACAGCTCAGAGCCTGGAGCCTGCTCCAGATTCTCTCTCTCCCTCTCTCTCTGCCTCTCCCCGACTTGTACTCTCTCTCTCTCTCAAAAACTAAACATTAAAAAAAAAAGGTTGAAATATGACTTCTGCTCCAAAATGTATACTATAGTCTTCCAGTAACTTCATGAATTTTGTGCATATTGGAATTTCCCATCCTGGAATTTATAAATGGTTAAAGAAAAATAAAGATTACTCTGAGGAAACCCTAACCGTAGGTTTGAAAACAATAAAATATTTGTACTTAAAGGTTATAATGTATAAATCAGATAAAAATGCAAATTTAAAACTCAAGACTTTTTTGAATCCTTACTGCAGTTTTCCAGAAGTAACCTCATAATTCAATTATGTGTTATTTACATTCCACCTCAACATTGCTGTGATTTTACCTTTTTTTTTCCTTTGTTGGCTTCTGTTGGTAAATGAAAAACAAAAGAAGTGAAGCATTTTCAAAATTGAACCAAATACTAAAAAGTAGCAGATTGCAGAACAGCCAAACACCACAGAACTATTCACAGCATTTTATTTCCACTCCACGATTTGTTGGCCAGAAGCTACATTTAGCAGGTAATCTCAGGGCTTGCTCACAATTTAGGAAGTCAGCTAAGCAGTTTTTCCAGGAAATGCAAAGAACATGACAGGACTTGCACTCTGTTGGAGTAGAAATACATCTATTGTGTGTTTGGGGGCACGAGACTGGAGTCTGCATCCTTACTCACCCTGTAATTATTGCTATTGCAATAGGGTTCTCATGTTCAAAGAGACCCTTTGATTGAGTTGATATGTTAAGCTTATTTTCAAAGAGATTGTTCTACTGAACCATTGAATTATGAAAGTATTCAAAAGTTATTTCAGTTTAGCTTGTTTTTATTTATAGGAATATTACATAGCTAATTGGTAGAATACCTAGAGTATATAAAGATATCCATGTGACTTTTTAAAAGATAACATGTTACCAAAAGAGTTTGAAAACCTAAATAATTATTGCTAATGGTTGTTGGCCACTCATCATATACCATGTAATATACTAAGTTCTTTTTTATTTTTTAAAGTTTAGGGCACCTGGGTGGCTCAGTCTGTTAAGTGACTTCAGCTCAGGTCATGATCTCATGGTTCATGGGCTGGAGCCCTGCATCAGGCTCTGTGCTGACAGCTCAGAGCCTGGAGCCTGCTTCAGATTCCATGCCTCCCTCTCTCTCTGCCCCTCCTCCATTCATGCTTTGTCTCTCTCTCTCTCTCTCTTTCTGTCTCTGTCTCTCAAATATAAATTTAAAAAAATTAAATGTATTTATTTATTTTGAGAGAGAGAGAGAGAGAGCACGCAAGTGGGGGAGGAGCAGAGAGGGAGGGGGACAGAAGATCCAAAACAGGCATTGTGCTGAGAACAGACAGCCTGATGTGAGGCTCCAACTCACAAAAACGTGAGATCTTGACCTGAGCTGAAGGCAGACATTTAACCAACTGAGCCACCCAGGTGCCCTGAAGTTCTTTTTGTAAAAAATCCTTATTTATTTATTTATTTATTTATTTATTTATTTATTTGTGTGTGAGAGGGAGACTGTGCACGAATGTGCGTGTGCAAGCAGAGAAGCGGCACAGACAGAGGGAAAAAGAGAATCCCAAGCAGGTTCTGTGGTGTCAGCTCAGAGTCTGACGCGGGGCTTGATCCCATGAATCGTGAGATTATGACCTGAGCCAAAATCAAGAGTTGGTTGCTTAACTGACTGAGCCACCCAGGTGCCCTTATACTAAGTTCTTTTATGCTTCATTCATTCATTCATTCATTCATTCCAACATATATCTATTGTCTACTATGTGCATTACTCTAGGGCCTGGAGAACAGCAGTGAACGAAGCATCCCAGCTTTCATGAAGCTTATATTCTTGCACGAAACAATTAACAAATAAGTGAAACATAGACCATCTTTAATGAAAATAAGTGCTATGGAAAAAAATTAAGCAGCAAAAGGAGACAGTGAGGACTCTGTGTGAGTATGTGTGTGTTAATGTACCTCACTGAGATAAGTCAACATGTGAGCAAAGACCTGAAGGAGCTGAGGAAATCCAAAAGTGGGTCCCAGGAAGATGTTTGTTAAACAGCATTAAGCAATTACTTGAGTATTCTTATGAACCACCTATTTAATTCTCACATCAGCAGTTTATGGTAGGTACTTTCATTGCTCCCATTTTGCAGGTAAGAGAATTGAGGCTCAAAAATGTAAAGAAATTTGTTTAAGGCCACAGCGTTCACAAAGGGCAAGTTGAGATCTGAACGCAGATCTGCCTCGCTCACAAACTGTAAGGCTTTCAACCAGCTTCATCCTGTCTAATCACCCACTTATCCTATCACAAGATTTCTACGTGCTCAATATTGGTACCTACGTAAGATGATAGTCAATTACAACATCACACTTAAAAAAAAAAAACTACTTGAGAGGAAAAAGTAAACCAAGTTTGGCTCAGTCAAATAAAATAAATGAGAAAAATTCCTCTCCAGTTCCCTGGTTAGGGTTCTAGATGGGGGCAGAGCTGACCTTGTGGATTATGGCTCTCCAGGCACAAAAACAGGGATGCCTCAGCTGGCCCTGTGGGGCTGGTACTGAAATGTTCTTCAATGCAGCATTTCCAGGGCTGAAATAAGAGGCCATGAGTAGAAGTGGGGCAGAGAAAGAAGAAGGGGACGGGCACTGAGTCTGTTGTTGGAAGTCTCTATCATCACTCCCCATCAGGTCACTGATCTTTTCAGTTGAATCTCAGCATCAGGGTTGAATGTTTACATCTGACTATGTAATTGAACTCTTCACAGGGTATAATCTACTTCAGGACTGGTCCTGCTGTAAGGCATTAAGACCCACCATCCACATGACTTCACTTAAGCACTACATTCCACAAGGCTTTAGCCTGTGGCCTGCTGAGAAAGAGTGGCAAAACTATCACCACTCTGTGGTCTAGGCTTTGGGCCCCTTGATTTCCTCTTCACTCCCTGGAAGCACATGTACCTGTGCATTAAGTGTGTGTGTATGCTTAGTGGTGAATGCACAGGACAAAAGGGAAGCTGTGTTCCCCAGCCACTCCAGACCTGAATAAATGGAGTTTTGCAGTAATTGAGTGATTTGAGGGAGAGTGAACATACAAACCCAAACAATCAAAGGAAAGATTATCTTACTTAATACCAGGGATAGAGGTTTTTCTTTCTCCCTCTCAAGTCCAAAGAGGAAAATCAGGACAAGTGGCTTAGGTTGTAAACTTTAAGGTCAAGGACCCTTTCTGTTGAGCTTGGCTCTCAAGTTCTCTGAGTAGTCAACTGCGGGTGAAACATCATGAATAGCATGATAAATATCAGTTGTGAAAGACCTGATTGAAAGTCAGAGGCCACTTCCATGGGCACCCTACAAAAAGCCTACCACAAACAAGGCTTAATCAACATTAGCAGGGCTATTAAACAGTATCACCTATTAAAAGCGAGCTCTTCCTAGCGCCTCTTTTTGGAGTTTCTCTGTGTGGGTGTGTACGTAAGAGACTGGGTGAGCAAGAGTGTACTGGGTACAATTTGTGTGTTTACAAGAGAAAACAGAAGCTCTCAATGAGGAAGAACATATGTTTCTGGCACGGCATCTGCGCAAAAAGTACATAGCCCCTGAAGTTGTACTAAGAAAAAAAACTAGTTAAAAAAAGTCTTTTATTTCACACACGTCATCTTCTTGGCACATTTCCCTCCTACTGCCCTTTCTGCCCGACCTTTCTTACCCTCAGGTCCAGGAAAACCACGAAATGTTGAACAGTCTGACAGAGCCTGCCTAACCAGATATGCTACTCACTCGGGGATCCCAGAGGCAAATCTCAAGCCAGGATCAGAAATGACTCTCCAGGGCGCACCTGCCTGGAGGGCGGCCACTCTGCAATTAAGCGGAAATCACATCCCTTGCCAGGGCTGCGCGGACGCCGAGCACTGCAACCTGAGCACAGCGCGGCCCCTGCAGGCGGTATCTGGGGTGACTCGGAGGGTTTGCGCGACCCCGGGCAGACCGCGCCCCTCTCCCACCTCCCCGCGGGCGCGTCCGACTAGCCAAGGGTCGGCGCGCGCGATCGGCCCCGCCCCCGCTCCCGGGCCGGGTGCGCGTGCCTGGCCGGAGCGGCGCCCCCTGCCCGAGAAGAAGCTGGACCTCAGCTCGGGAGGCCGCACTCCCCCTTGCTCGGGCCTCGCTCCAGGCGTGGGGGGCGGGGCTGGAGGCGGGGCCGGGGCGGGGCTCGAGCCAGTGCCCGGGGCTCTGCTGCAGCGTCTTCCGCAGGTCTCGCGGCAGGCTAGCGGCTCCGTCGCCCCTCCGGCCCCATGGCAGCCCCCGGCTCCCCGGCAGAGTGCGGCTACATCCGGACAGTCCTGGGCCAGCAGATCCTGGGGCAGCTGGACAGCTCCAGCCTGGCTCTGCCCTCCGAGGCCAAGCTGAAGCTGGCGGGGAGCAGCAGCCGCAGCAGCCAGGCGGCCAAGAGCCTGCGGATCCAGGAGCAGGTGCAGCAGACCCTGGCCCGGAAGGGCCGCAGCTTGGTGGGCAACGGTGAGTGGAGCCCCGCTGTCCCCAGCACCGCGCCGATCCCGCCCCTTGTCCCTTCCCCTACCCAACCCTCATTCTCAGCGCCCTGTTGCTTCGATTCGTTGCTTCCTGGGGGTGCGGGACCTGGTGTTCTGCCCACCTGTTGCTCGCCGTCCCTTTGTATGACCCGCCGCTCCTCCAGACTCTGACTTACTTGGGGAAAGCATTCTCCTAAAAGCTTATTCAGCTTCGTCTTTTATGTATTTACATATATTAGATGCACGTGTATATCTACGTGAAAGAATTCAGTACTAGATTTTCACCCCTTCCTTAACACCCTCCCCTCTTCACCCCCCCCCCCCCCATCCCAATACCGTGGACTTAATCTGGAGGCTGCGGGAGTCTATAAGCATTTTGAGATTCTGTGCAGAAATTTGGTATCATTTTTTTTTTCTGGGAGAAAATGCTTCTAGCTTTTATTAGATTTTTTTTAAGAGTATAACCCCTCCATATATACATACATATATATGTATATATGTATATATATATATATTTTTTTTTTTTTTTTGAAAAAACCTGAAAGTACTGGCCCTCCCTCTTACAACCTGTAAATTGGGATTGTAGTGCCTCGCCCAGGTACTTTAGGGCTCTCCACCTTTATGCGGAGCGAGTGGTTGACCTAGGAAGTGAAAAAATTGAGTAGGAGGCTTTGGGCGAGGGAAAAGCCACACCACCTGCGGAGGAGGAGGAGGAGGAAGGGGACTTTGGCCCAGGCGGCCGAAGCCTTGTCTGCCTCGTTGCACCGTGCAGAAGTCCTCGTGTGTACAGCCCTGGTCTCTCCAAAAATTTAAAACGTGGAAGTAAAAGCGGTTTAAAAAAAACACAACAGCACTATATTAGTAATTAATTGATAGGGGAGGTGGAAGGGAACACGGCAAACCGGTTGTTAAAATTAGAGAACGTGATATATCATTTTCTCCCCTGCTAAAAGTCAGATGATCAGATCCACAGAGTAACTCTTATTGTTTAATTTACTTTATTATAAAAGCAGTAAAGGGGCGCCTGTGTGGCTTAGTCAGTTGAGCGTCCGGCTTCAGCTCAGGTCATGATCTCACAGTTTGTGGGTTTGAGCCCGCATCGGGCTCTGTGCTGACAGCTTAGAGCCTGGAGCCTGCTTATGATTCTGTGTCTCCCTCTCTCTCTGCTCCTCGCCCGCTCATGCTCTGTCTCTCTCTCCATTTCAAAAATAAATAAAAACATTAAAAAAAATTTTTTTTTAATTAAAAAAAGCAGTATAGGCTTATTGCAGAAAAAAAGAAGAAAGAAATTGAACAGTTAAATTGGGATATCTGTTTGTTTCCAGCAATGTTGAACTGTTTCTTTCTTGAGGACATAACTTGGGCAATGGCAAATGTAGAACCCATTAGGAAGAAAAAAAAAATATTTGCAGACCAGAACAAAGATTTAAGATCCTCCCAGCTGTCCCTGGGAGGATGTATTGTTTTCAGTTTGTGTTAAAGAATCCTAAAGGATCCTAAAGAATCCTAAAGGAAAAGGCAGTCAGTATTTGCATGCTTGAAAGGTAAAGAGATGTTTAATGACTGTAGTTAATGTAATTGCCTGTGTGTGCCATGAATCAACTATGTGGTTTGCATTTGTTACTATGCTTTCAAAACAGTACTTCTGTGGTAGGTGTTTGAATCCCCATTTTACAGATGAGGAAACTAAGCAGCTAAGTAACACTCAAGTTTCCACAGATCGTAGCAGAATTGGTATTTAAACCACCAAGCCTGAATTTTTAAACCACTCATTAGTTGTATTGTTAGCTTTTGGGTTAATACAAAATGGGGTTTTTATTAGACCCTGAGGCCTTCCTGATCCCCTATTTTCCTCTAAGTAAAAAATCTGAGGCGTTCCGAGAGTAGGGAAGTCTAGATAACGCTGAGCTGCCACAGTACATGGGATAAAAAGAACCTAAATTTACATTTGAGAGTCTGACTAAAGACTCCAGGACAATTGAGGCCAATTTTTGACTGGTGGTGTCATTGCACCCTGTTAGTCTGTGCAGGTCCAGTGTTTAACTGAAACCAAACTAGGGTCTTCTCAGGGACACAAGGGATGCACATTGTGTGTTCTTTCTTACTCTCAGAAAGTGGCTAGCCAGAAGAGCAACTAGACATCAACTATTCAATAAATGGGGGAAATTAACAGAAGAGGGAGCATTGTTGAGCATCTGTGCCTAACCCTGTTCTAAAATCTTCCTCTGTTCGCATTTCATTAAATCCTTAAAACAATTGCATAGGATAGATATGAAGCTCCATTTCACATGTGAAGAATGCATCAGTCTCTGAATATTGGATGCTTGACTCCAAACCCACATGTGAACTGTCTTCCCTACAACGTGGTGATTCAGGTTGCTTGGTGAATTCAAGAACTACTGAATGAGTCTATACTTCATGCAGGGCATTGTGCAGGTGCTGAATTACCCATAAGACTCCCCTTGCTTTTGGGCAAGAAGTTTAAAGTCTAAAGAAGGAAACCTCCCTTAAAAAAAATATGTTATCAAATAGGAAATAGTAAGGAACCCAAAAGAAGGAGAGCTAACATATTATGCAGTTTAGAAGTATGAGTTAGACTACTAGTTGAAGGAAATTTTGAAAAGCTTCTGAAAGAAATTGAGATTTTAGAACTCAAAAATTCAGTAGGACTGGATATGGGACAGACATTGGAGCATTCCAGGAGAGAGCAACAGGAATATTTCATGGTTCACAGAATTGATATGGTAGAACAAATCATGTCATGGTGCTTCTGCTCTAATGCTTAGGGCAACTCCTTGAATGGCCCTGCCTTATACTAAGGAACAAAGTGTTTGAAATATTTTGATTACAACAGGAGCTTCCCTGCAAACTGAAATGCACTCAGCAGCCTACACAGAAGTACAAGTCAGGCAGAGAGATAAGGCAGCTAACAACACCTACTTACTCTAAAGCCTCAGCTTTCTGAGACTTAAAAAGGAAATCGGCTTCAAAGGAATTTAACTTGTCATGCCAAGGAACAATTACCAGGGATGGTTCATGTATGTTAATTAAAGTTCTTTGAAAAGGCCTGGGGGGCTTGTGATGGTTGTGAGTATTGTTTTTAGTATTTCCGTATTAGTGTCATGTCTCTAAAGTTGAAACAGACAAGCAATTGTTGAAATAGTACTGGCCTGGAAAGAATCCTGTATCAACACAAGAAAGTCTGGGAAGAAATGACCCTGGTGCTAACTGCTGTTAGTTCCAGAGCCCTGGAGAATTCTGAATTGTTGACATACCTGCAAGATTGAGGCAGTAGATAATCTGTTGAAAACAGAGATGCGATGCGATAAATGAGGCTGATTTGTTGATAAATACCCTGCAAGGGTCTTGAATGCCTCAGTATATAGGTGGGTGGTTTTCATTGTAAATCATTCTAACTGCTGAACATTGTAAAGTTGCCTGTAACTCTTGGGAGGTGGGTTGGGGGAGGTACGGGAAGCTGTGAAGGGGAGGTTGGCGGGGGAGGGGGGGGGATCAGAGGTGTGTAGTAGAATTGTGAAATGAATGTATTGTGGGGAATTTAAAAAATCATTTTATAAACATCAAAGAGAAGATATTTAAGAATTGCAAGTATTAGCAAATGAAAAAAATTTAAGTGTCCAAATCCTATTTATTACACTTATTTTGAAAGTACTATTATACTTACTACACAGTTCCCCAGCGTGCTTGAATAGGAAGAAAATCATGTTTTAAACTGTTGTATGTAATACTCATAAAACACAGTGAACAATATCCCAATAAAATTTTCACCTCCTTTGGAAATCCACCATAAAAACTTGAGGCATGTCATTTACTTAGTTTCTCTGGCCAAAAAGTTTTGAATACCTGTGATCAGAAGAATTTCTGGAGAAAGGACTGAAAATTGGCTAAGGAAGCAAAAAAGGCAATAGACATTATTGAGGAGAGTGGGGTTGGGGTGGGGATGATTGTTCAAATCCTGTATGAATTATTTGTTTGCCAAAAATAAATTCCAGGAATGAAGCAATTCTGGGAACCAGGTGGCTAGTCATTCAGAAAGTGGGAGGGATCAGGAAGGGGGCGGGGGGGGGGGGGGAGAGTCAGATGATGTGGGGGGGGGGGGTGGCAGAGATATGCCCAAGCTGCTCTGAATGTAGTACATCAGTAGTCCAACCTGATTGAAAGTACCTCTGTGTCTGCCTGAAAAGCCCATGGGCCACTTTTTGTTTAGTGTCTAACAGATCGATTGCTGTGAGTACAGAAAAAGTGGGGGGTGAGGAAGAGGTTGTTGTATTTGTTTATTTGTTTAGAAATTCTTCTGATTATAGTTTCTCAAAGGAAATAGAACATTAGCAAAAAATGATTACAAAAAAATATATTCCACACCCTTAGAAAAAGTGAGAACACACCCTTTATGGATAAAGTTTTAAGTAAGAGGGATCTTAGGGATCTTTCAGAATCAGTGGAGCTGTAACAGTGTTTGATTTTGATTATAAAAATTCATTGCTCTGTGTGTCACAGATAAAATGCAGGACATTTCCTTTGAGAGAAGACTGTCATTTAGGCTTTTAAAAAGGCTCCTTTAATGTTATCTATGCCCTGTCCTGGTGGTTCCACTCATGGGAACAGAGGGGAGTTCACTTGACTTAGATATTTTAGGTATTTGTTGTTCACATTGGCTCATTCTTCTGAAGTGCTATCTTGGTTATCAACTTTAAAACTTTTTCCTCATGTGTTCAAATAAGGATATACGTATTTGCCTTATTTTATCTTCAGATATAGTTATCATTGATTTTACACTAAAACTGAATTTCTGGTCTGATCAATAAAAGCTTTTTTTTTTTTTTTGCTAAGAGAGTAACCATATTATTGGCAACCTATCTCTGATAGGTTGAAATATAATATGTTGCTAGAACCTCTGGAATTTATAAACCAGAGTTGATAAGTCCCAAAGAAGATCATTTGGTTCCATCTCACATGATAGTCAAGAATTTAAAATTACACAATTCTGAGATAAAAATGTTGGACTCCAGCTATTTTGTGCATGTACATAAATGTGTGAATACATAAACACCATACTCCTGGAAAAGTAAACAGTAAAAGGCAGTGTTGCAAGTGGGAGTAGAAAAATGAGAAAACTTCATCTTTGTATTAGAGTGAGCCTATTCACTTGCCTGACTTCTTATGGTAAGAGTAACAGAATTTCAGGGGTGCCCGGCTGGCTCCGTCAGTTACGTGTCCGAGTCTAGATTTCCACTCAGGGCTTGATCTTGCAGTTTGTGATTTCGAGCCCTGTGTCTGGCTCTGCACTAACAGTATGGAGCCTGCTTGGGATTCTCTCTGTCTACCCCCACCCCCACCCCCACCTTCCCTGCTCTCACTCTCTCTCTCAAAATAAATAAATAATCTTAAAAATTTTTTTCAAAAAGAATAACAACTTCAGATCCTCTTATAATAGAAATATTTAAAAATCTATTTTATATCTTGTGTAATGCTATCAGTGGCAATTGGATATTGGACATAAAAACAGTTGTTATATTCTCTCAAGTTCTTGAAATGAGGTAGGGAACCCAATATGTAGACTTAGATTAAAATGCATATTTAGAAAAAAAGAACCTTGAGCACTTGAAAATGCAATTCTCCATTACCATTAAAAGAATCCATATATTTGTATCCTTGGAATAATCAGATTTCAACTTAACAATGTTGATGGGTGAGGCATCATGATCAAAGCAATCCCTTAATTTCCAGAAGAAATCATTGCTCATTAGAAGCTTAATAAATTATTTCCACTAAACCTTAAATCTCACCAACACATCCATACAATGAGAGTAAGGAGGGTCCCATGAGAATTATTGTATTGGATTACCTTTTCTATTTGAAGGAAGAAAACAAATGGGGTCTTTTCTTGATAGATATGAGGAACTTATTATAGACCACCAAAATATTACAGAAAAATACTCAAGCCATACAGATAAGAGAATGACAATAAATATTTAGCATCCAGATGTAGACTCAACCTCGCCAAAAAGAACATAGCTTTTCTACTCAGGAAGAAAGATTCTGCTTACGTTAGGGGGAAAGAATTTTTTCCTCCTCTTTCTATTCCCAGAATGACAGAGAAACAGAAAATATTTGAGCACCTTCCATCCACTCCAAGGCAAGAGCACACGTGTGACTACCATCTTCATATTTTGGCCCCACTATGGCGATCCACAGGATAGACGTCAGCCTGAAGCATCAAGTGCAAACTGAATTTATAGAACTGGGATATTTTGAATGTATAAGGAAATATGACTAACAATTAACTCCTCAAGTGCTGATGCAAGACTTTACTAGAAGCAGTAGTAAAAGATGCTATTCTTTATGTCAGGATGTGAAAATTTACCTAGAAAAGATAAACTCTTCCTGCTTTAATCTGGCCTCCAACCCATTCTCCACCTCACTCCTGGAGTAAACTCTGTAACGTCTCAATGCATCATTTCTTGATTTAAATTCCTTCAGTTCCTTGCTGTTTTCTACACAGCCATTCTATGAGTAAAATCGTCATTCAGCATGGCATTCCAAGTTCTTCAGGGTCTGATGCCTGCAACTTCTCAAACTTCATCTTATCACCACCACTCCCACTCCCCACCAAACAAACACGTGTGACTTATCTTCCTTTGTGTTCCTATTCCTGTGGCCCTCATTCCTCCCTTCTCGTGGCCTGGTTAACTCTTACCTGCCCCTCAAAACTCAGTTCAGTTGTGCCCTTGGATAGACACTATCTCAGAGGGTAGAGAGAGATCTTGAATGCAAGTTAAAGGTTTGATATTTGCGAGTCACAGAAGATGTTTAGCAAGGGAGAAACCTGAAAAATGCAGGGGATTTCTGACAGTACATTTGGAAGATGTGGTGAGAGGAGGATTTTAAAGGAGAAGGGACAGCAGCTCTGAATGAGTCAGGAGGGAAGAGACTAGCTGTGGTAAGTGACAGTCAGTATAATGATTGAGACTTGTTACAAAAACCTGTAGTGAGTTTTTAAAAGAAAATAATTAACTTTGTGAGTTCTGTAAATTCATCATTTTGACACGGTGAGTATGATGTGATATTTGTCATTGCAGTTCTGAAGTTATCATTAGGGATATCTCAGCAAATGAATTGGCAGAAATGCCACAGTAAGGAGACACATCACAGGAATTAATAGATTTAGAAACTTCCAGGATGTATCAACTCAGTACTTCACCGGTGTGCTTATATTCTAATCACACATTCTGCTTATCCGGCTGCTCAAGCAAAATGCATGATACAGACACCTGCAGTACATAAGGGCTTTTGTAATAGGTATTTTTGTAGTCATCTAGAGCAGTAATTTGAGAATTGTCCCCCAAATGCCATAAATGGATCTATCAGAGGAAAATCTCAAGCTGGTTAGGGGCCTCCTAAAAAATAAAAACTTCTGGTGACTGGTTGATATATTGTGTGAGGGTTAATAGTCATTGACTAGATCCATCGTGGCACATGGAGCATGTGGCCCGTTCTGTGAGGAGAGCTGGTCTGTTTGTGGCATATTCACATTCATTGGAAGGCAGCCGTGCTATACTCACCACTGTATCACCAATGCTGACTGCTGGAGTATCAACTTTGTAAGAAGTCGTAGCTATCCAGCCATATACCCAATATACCAGTTGTTTCTTGTATTTGATTATGGAAGTTGTGTTAACTGGTCACAATAAGCACTGTGCACTTTTTGTTCATTTTTCAATAATGCAGAACATTAATAGATTTTGACCTACTTTGAAATAATTCTTTGCCATAGTTTTTAAACCAACAAATTCTGTTCATTTTCCAGCCTGAGCAAGAACTCACCTGAGTTGTATGCATGTTTAGAATTGTGGTTTCCATAAATATCTGTTCATTGTTCTTAGTAAGAACAGAAGATAAATATATGTGTGTGTGTGTGTGTGTGTGTGTATACACATATATAAATAAATTTTAATGTAAGTCCAGGAAAATGAATCCTGGGTCATATGCCCACACAGGCAAAAGAAAAATCCGTCACCAGTTCCAGAGTCCTGATGTATGGTTCTTGATAGGTCCTAATGAATTTCATGTTTTTTTGTTTTTTTGTTTTTTTGTTTTTTTTTAATTTTAAGATTTATTTATTTCTGAGGGACAGAGAGAGACAGAGCATGAGCAGGGGAGGGGGATACAGAGAGAGACACAGAATCCAAAACAAGCTCCAGGCTCTGAGCTGTTTGTTAGCACAGAGCCCAACACGGGGCTTGAACTCACGAACTGTGAGACCGTGACCTGAGCTGAAGTCGGAAACTCAACCGACTGAGCCACCCAGGCACCCCATGAATTTCATGTTTTAAGCTCCTACTTTGGTTGGTAAATGACTTTAAGGAGTCATTTAAATATGAATTTCTCTATACAAATTCATTCTGATCAGCTTCAAGAGGCCGGCTCACCTATAATGACATGCCCCCAATTTTACTCTTAGTGAAGAAGTTAAATTTCTTTTTAATTATTTTGAGAGAGAGAGAGAACAAGGGAGGGGAAGAGAGAAAGAGAGAATTCCTAGCAGACTCTGCATTGTCAGCGCAGAGCCTAGCATGGGGCTTGAACTCATAAACCATGAGATCATGACCTAGAGGAAATCAAAAGTCGGATGGTTAACTGACTGAGCCACGCAGGCGACCAGAAGTTAAAGCTTTTTAAGGTGTGTGAAGAGAACTGTTACCTAGAGGTTGCTGGTGAAAGGCCAAATATAAGCTTTTAGACCTCCAGGCTCTCTGTCCACCATAAGACCATTGTCAGCCCACACTGTGAAGGCAACGTCTTGTGAGCGTCAGCACAGTTAAGTGGAGCGTTTAAATCAACACTAGAAGTAAACACCTGCTGATTTCTATGTATACATTTAGTCATACCTGTTTTCACGGGAATTTCTTCTATCTCGAGCTCTACAAGTACTCTTCTTATAGTCAAATCAGGTTTTTAACCATGCTGGTGGAGAGTCATAGAAGAGAGTACAAGAAGTGAGTACTAGAAATTTGAAAGAAAAGATGGTTTTCTGAATGCAAATGCTACTCTAACAAAGGTTTTGTTTGTCTGTTTAGCTCTTCTCAATTGTCTATTTACCATGAGGGAAGCTCGAGTTGATTTTTTAAATGTGCTCAGATACAGGTAATAAAGTCACAGTAGAAGCTTCTCAATTTGATTTTGTAAGTGTATTAAATTTAACCAGTTCGGTAATAAAGCCGCTCACAAAACCCACAAACAAAAAACTGATTATGGAAGTTAGTTTATTTTTAACGCTGACAACAATCCATTATTTTGGACAGTACTGGCATACATAACCAGAAACCAAGATATTTTCTCCCAACCGCTGCTTAGGGAATCATATCATTCAGATTAATGTTCAGACCAGGAAAGAGAGAAAATTACATCATCATGTGAGGTGAACACCTGTGCAGACTTCCAGGCAGTTCAGCATCCTTCCACCATCAAAACCCAGTCCCATCACCACCCCTACCCCTACCATTGCTTTGAACTGAACTGCTTGTTATTTGTGGAGGTGGGGTTTCAAGTTGTTCCGTAACTACCTCATTCATTTCCCTTAAAGTGGGTTCCATAAAGTGTCAATGGTATTCTTAGAAGAAGAGGTATGGATAATGTTGCCCAAGTAATATTAATTTAAAATAGTTCCTATAAATATTACCTTCTTTAGGAAACTCTAGAACACATTACACACTGTACAAATGAAATGAATGACTGGAAAAACCACAATATCATTGTGATCGTCAGTGGCTGGGTCCATCACAAATAATCAGAAAAAGTTAAATTCAGTGTCACTGGTAAATCTACCAGAATAAAAACTCTGAGATACAACACAGTGTAAATTGAAGCATGCACACTAGTTTATCCCTCATTCTAGAACAGATTAATTCATGCAAAAGTGTAAAAAATGTTTGTAACCCAAATTCTATTTTATTTTTTTAATTTTTTTTTAAGTTTATTATTTTAGAGAGACAGAGACGTTGCAAGCGGGGAAGGGGCAGGGAGAAAGAGGGAGACAGAGAATCCCAAGCAGGCTCCATGCTGGAAGTGCAGAGTGTGACGTGGGGCTCGAACTCACGAAGCCATGAGATCATGACCTGAGCCAAAACCAAGATTCGGATGCTCAACTGAGCCACCTAGGCACCCCCTCAAATTCTATTTTAAAAACTATATCTCATTTTTGCACGTTTCTTTACAATTTTAAAAGCATTTATATATGTGCTTTCTCAAGTAAACCTCTGTCTCAGCAACTCTGTTAGTAACCGGAATTAAGGGAAACTGAGGCGTCTGAGTGATTTGTCTAGGCACACAGGAAGGGGTGGAGTGGAGGCTCCAGGCCAAGTCCACAGATTTCTTCCATTTAGGGAAGATACCTGCGTCATTTTGTGAGGTAAACAAATTCTTTGAAATATAAGGATACCCTAATATTCCATGTTAGATCTGAATTTTCATATTGCATTTATTGAATCAGGGTGTGCCTGTAAATACACTGTTTTTGTTTGCTTTGTTGTTTCTGGGTTGGAGAAGGGCATGGCTGAGTTTTTATATGTGTTCAGTAGTCATCATTACCTATTTTATCTTTCAAACAGAAAATGGCTTGTTTAAAGAGATTAGTTTCCATCCTGATTAATACGTATCCTTTTTTCTTTTTTAAATCTCACCCAGTTCAAAATTTCTTTAAAATCTTAGCATACAGCTGCTAATTCACCTTTAATCCACTATACTGATCTCAAACCCATGACTGCCTAGTCAAATCAATCTGCATTACTTGTTGTTTGAGATTGTCCCTTTAACCAGAGAAACCTGCAAGCAGAGTATCAGGAGTCACAAGCTTTCTAGCACAGGAAGAGAGTCTGTGGCTTAAAGATCCAAGCTTATTTTATTCCTTGTTCCCAACTGTGTTACAGTTATTTTGGGAACCAGTAAACCGGTCTCAGTTCATAGATCCGAAAACTGAAGGAGAGGCTTCCTTATAAGGACTTATGTTGGGAAATAAAGATTTAATAGTTAGAGAGTATTTGGAATTACCCAGATAAAGGTTCTCAAGGAAAGAGAATGATTGCTTTTGGTCTTCACATCCAAACGTATGATGATAATCCCACCAGAGCTTTGGCAAATGGCAATTTCACAAAGACCACAGTGCAGTCAAATAGCAGAGACCAGTAGAAATGAGGAACCCAGAGTTCAAACATGATACAAAACCGTTTTGCAATTTGAAGCAAGTAACTTAGGGGCGCCTGGGTGGCTCAGTCAGTTAAGCATCTGATTTTGGCTCGGGTCATGACCTCAGAAGCTCCTGCATTCAAGCTCCACTGTCAGCACAGAGCCCACTTCGGATCCTCTGTCTCCCTCTCGCCCTGCCCTGCCCTGCCCTGCCCTGCCCTGCGTTTCTCTCTCTCTCTCTCTCTCTCTCTCTCTCTCTCTCAAAAATAAATAAGTATTAAAAAAAATAATAAACCAAGTCACTTAATTTTCCCTGTTTATAAAAGGAGGTGATAGTAGCTGACTGCATCACAGGCATATTGAAAAGAAACGTATAAAAATAATTTGAGCTCTTTTCAAAAGCAAGTAATATTGAGCTATAAGGAGTTCATGTAAGTTCCTTTAAAAAGCCTTATAGCCCCCAGCAACACTGTGAGTTAAACATCTTACTTAAGTAGGCCTGATGATAAAACTCACTGATTACCTACCTGTTCTGGTAGGATACATTGTTTCACTGGATCTTTTCCGAAGATTCTTAACACATTTCAAATATCCTTGCAGGAATCTCAGCTTGAAAACGGAAGTAGCCCCCTATTAACTGTTTTCTAGAATGTCTACCTGTTCCTGGAAGTAGGGCAAGGGTAATACTTAATACTGCAGGTGATCATGGGCTGGAGGGGGCCCTGGAAGAAATTTCCATTTTTGTTTTTGTTTTAAATGACACCTTTACATCTTCCACCGTGTCACTGGAATTCATTGTTCTAGCTACCATCCACATATGTCATTAATATTTTCCCAGTCTAGATTGTCCCTGACTCATATATTCAGTTTTCATATAATCTAAAATTTTGAAACTACTTTTTTGAAAAACAATAAATTTGATTTCTTATATATCAGGTAACCAATAATTTTCTACTTGGCCATAACGTCTGTAAAAAAGACCTCTTTTATTGGAGTCGGGCACAGTCTGAGCATGCTCCTGCCTCTCCCCCAGCCTCTCCTGCCTTTCTACATCCCTAGTGCTGAGGGCACCCTGGTCCCAGACCCTTCAAGATTAGAGCCAGGCTGTTCCCTGGACCTGCCAGCTGGCCTCCTTTTCCACACCAGCAGGACCCTTGCTGCCTTGCTTTTCTGATAGCCTGGGGTGGAGAGCAGGGGTGACAGAGTTGTGGGGCCTAGGACAGCCTCTGCAAACCAGCCTGGAGCCTCAGGCAGGTTTTGAGAATTGAGCCCTTAAGGCCTCATAGCCTTGCTCTAGGGTTGTAGAGAATTCCTTTCCCTCATTCAGTGCCCAGGTTCCAGACATTCTCTGTCATTGAGGTTTAAAATAAGGGGCTATCTGGCCATTTGCCTGCCCTTATGGAGAAACCAGGCTCTAGAAACAGCAGATGCCTGGCTTACCTCACCTTCCATGGTCTATAGAAAGGTGACACTTATAAGCCTGTAGCTGTCCCTCCTAACCCCTCAGGACCCTTTGAGGCCTGAAACTGTTTACCGGCTAGGTTTGTTGGCTCCAGGAAATAAGACACGTGTATAAACATAATTTGGAATGGATTCATACTTTTTAGTTCTCTGACAACAACAATCTCAATCCCCCCACCCCCTCAAAATATGTGATTCTATTTTTAAAAAATGTGGATCTATTGTTAGCCTTTGAAATTTTGACTTTATAATAATCTTGTTGGGAAAGTATGTTGGTATGTTCCAATGGTGTTGGAAAGACACTGCCTGTGTTTTATTCTCCACATCCTTTACGAGTCTGAAACCTGAGAGCGTTCATTGAGTATTTTTTCCTCTGATTTTTAAAGGAAAAGGAAATTTTGGTTAAAATCAGGGAACCAGAAATTTCCTAAGTTTTACGGATCTGTGATTTTTTTTTTTAATTTTAATGCTTATTTATTTTTGAGAGAGAGAGAGAGGAAGACACAGAATCAAAATCCAAAGGAGGCTCCAGACAATGAGCCACCAACACAGAGTCCGACGTGGGGCCCGAACTCAACGAACCGTGAGATCATGACCTGAGCCGAAGTCGGACACCCAGCTGACTGAGCCACCTAGGCGCCCCAGATCTGTGATTATTTGGATTATCATCATCATTATTATTATTTTTAAGGCAGTGGGAGATTATAAAAGAAGAACAAATATAAAGCTGAGAGAAGGGACTGCCTGGGTGGCTCAGTCAGTTAAGCATCCGACTCTTGGTTTTGGCTCAGGTGGTGATTTCACCATTCCGTGGATTCAAGCCCCTCATTGGGCTCTGCGCTGACAGGGCAGAGCCTGCTTGGGATTCTATCTCTTCCTCTCTCTCTACCCCTCCCCTGCTCGCTTGCTCTCTCTCTCAAAATAAATAAACATTAAAAAAAGCTGAGAAAAAGATAAAGGAGGTAGAAGAGGGTCACAACACTGCCCTCTACCACCCCCTCCTCAAAGAGAAGTATTTTAAGAGATCTGCATCCATTGAGAAGGCCCTACAGCCCCCCAGAGTGAGCAGAGAGGGCTGCCTCCTACTGTGTTTGTAGAGGAGTGGGCTGAATTGGACCACCAAACTAAGAGAGAATCTTGTAAGTACACAAAAGCACTCATCTATAGTTCTCAGGTTGATTTTTGTCTCCTGCCTAACTCATGTTGCCAAATACCTCAACCCCAGGCTTGGCCCTTTTTAAGCTGATCTATGTTTTCTTTGACCACAGTGACCCACCTTACTGTTTTTACAAGCTGTCTTATCTAGTAGTGTTGAGTCACTGTTATATTTGTCACCATTATATTTATGCCTACACCTACATCCTTCTCAGGAAGCTTCTGAATTCCTGCCCCGGGAATAAAGTTCTCCTCCTCTGACTTAAGAAATGGAAAATTTATGGGATGGACCACCTAAGCCAATAAGTGATTCCCCAATTTCTCAGTATTATAACAAACATTTTTGGATCTTTGTGAAAATCTTCTCTCCCCTTTGTTCCTTTTTCTTACCAAAAAAAAAAAAAAAAAAGTAATAACTGATTTTTAAAAATATTTTTTTATTTTTCAACTTTCATGTTGAAAAGCTCATAAAGAATGTTGTGAAACCTTTCTTCACTTCCCACATCTAAGGGTGATGTTAAAGCAACACTTAAAAACACTAATACTTGGTCTTAATTACTTAAATTTAAAGTACACTATTATTATATAATCCTTAACTACCAGTTGGCCTACTTAATATTTTACTATATGCTTGATTTCAGGAAATCTTCATCGAACCAGCAGTGTTCCTGAGTATGTCTATAACCTGCACTTGGTTGAAAATGATTTTGCCAGTGGGCGTTCTCCTGGTACTAAAACCTATGATATGCTAAAGGTAGGATACCAAAGAATAACCTACTTATCAAATTACCATGAAAACATTTTTAAGCTTCCATAGATATTTTTTTGTAGATCTTTATTTTTTTTTATTTTTATATTTTTAAGTAAGCTCTTTGCCCAACGTGGGGTTTGAACTCATGATCCCGAGATCAAGAGTCACATGCTCTACCAACTGAACCAGCCAGGCACCCCTTCCATTGATTATTTTTTAATATTTATCTTTCCCAAATATTGCCATTTCCTAGATGAATTATATGAAGATTGCTTTTGTGTGGACACCATGGAAAACCGGGGACTTTAAATAGTGTCACATCTGGGGCACCTGGGTGGCTCAGTCAGTTAAGCGTCTTGATTTTAGTTCAGGTCATAATCTCGTGGTTCATGAGTTCAAGCCCCACGTCGGGCTCTCTGCTCTCACAGTGCAGAGTCTGTTTTGGATCCTGTGTCTCCCTCTCTCTACCCCTCTCTCTGTCTCTCTCAAAAATAAATAAACATTAAAAAAATTTTTGTTGCAATAAAATAGTATCAAATCTTAGTACAAAACTTAGTACAAATAACGAAGTCTCTTTTTTAGAAAAGGGGCCAACCTCTTCATGTGATTCAGAGACACAGACATCTTATGTAATAGTCATGGAGTAGTTGGTCTTCAACAGAGATGAAAACTGATTTATGCCTCATTTAAACTTGATTTCTCTGCAGCCAGGCACCACTGCCACTTATGAAAATCGCTGGGGGAGAGGAACCGCACAGTACAGTTCACAGAAGTCAATGGAAGAACGATCCTTGAGGCAGCCTCTGAGGAGACTTGAGATTTCTCCAGACAGCAGCCCTGAGAGGATTCATTACTCACACAGCGATTACCAGTACAGCCACAGAAGCCAGACCGGGCACACTTTGCGGCACCAAGACAGCAGGAGATCCACCCTCCTTCTGCCACCTAGATATGCTCGCTCCGAGATTGTTGGTTTCAGTCACTCTGCAGCCATGAGCAAACATCGCCACTATGACACCTACCACAGACAGTACCAGTACGGCTCTGTTAACGATGCCGTTTTTGACCCTGTTCCCGTCAACCCGGTGGTGCTCACGTACCCCAGGCCCGGGACCAGTCACAGCATGGGCAACCTTTTGGAGAAAGAGAACTATCTGACTTCAGGGCCTGCCGCTGGGCAGGTCAGGCCACTGGTGCCCCTGCAGCCTGTCACTCAGAACAGGGCTTCTCGGTCCTCTTGGCATCAGAGCTCCTTCCACAGCACTCGCATGGTGAGGGAAGCCGGGCCCAGTGTCACTGTGGATTCAGGCGGGAGGAGGACACACATGACTGTTGGCCAAGTGGCAGCAGGTGGAGGAAGTGGGAACATGCTCACGGAGAGAAGCGCTTTCACCGACTCCCAGCTCGGGTGAGTCCCCTTGTCAATCTGTGGGACAGTCAGTGCCAGCACATTCTGTTCCCACAGGCCTTAGGGTGTGAGCTGGCACTTCTGGGGCCGCAGAGAAAGGCTTTCAGAGATAAGTGATTAAAATAATGACTTTTCAGGCAGCTGCCTAATTGACAGATTAGCCTATTTACCTCAGGGACAGGGGCCAAGCTACCTGTTCCTATGGCAGCTTTGTGGGGAAATGTGACATTTAGTCCATCTGTTCCAAATTAGATGCCGACTGAAGGGCTGGCCACCCCTTGGCTGTGTGAAAAGCTGCTCTGAATGGGAGCTAACTCCAGAGTAGACCAAGAAATGGGTAATTGCATGCATTTGCTCAATCATTCCTTGAAATGAAGGAAAGAAGGGAAAAATGCTTACTGCCCGTGCTAAGAGTGAACTTCATATGCTATTTTGATGACTACTGTCCTAAAAAGATGGAGAGTTAAGTAAGGAAAGCAGCTAATTTCTAGGTGCTGATACCTGCTTTTACTTTTTGATTCTAGCAGCAGTGATTTGGAGGGTATTTTTTTGGCAATACTGAATAATTCATCAAATTTTCTAAGTCATTCTTTTGCCTCTCATATTGACTTTATGGCTCATCTAACCTTTGGAACTTAACTCATTCAGGTTTAATGATGGAGTACAAATTTCATGAACTGAGGAAGTTACTAAGAGAAAAAGGTTGAGACATTATTTGATTATTAAATCAGTAACTCCCAAAATAATGATGTAGTATTATTATAGTAAAACACTAAATATGTGGTTGTTTTAATTTCTAAAATTGCTTAGTGGAAGTTGTCATCTCTCATGATCCCTGTAAGAGAAATTGACTTAATACTCATTGACTGGGCAGGCCCTGGTGATAAAAGATACTAGGATTCATCTAATCTTGAAGCAGGAAATATGTTTTATAAAGCAAAACTGAGCATGAGACTTCTAGCATTTCTTTTTTTTTTTTTTTCTTAAGTTTATTTATTTTGTGGGAGAGCCAGCACAAGTGGGGGTGGGACTGAAAGTTGGAGGCGGGTGGAGAGAATCCCAAGCAGGCTTCTTACTCTCAGCATGGAGCCCAGTGTGGGACGTGAACTCAACGAACTGTGAGATCATGACCTGAGCCAAGATTGAGAGTCAGACGCTTAACTGATTGAGCCACCCAGGTGCCCCGAGACTTCTAAGATTTCTTATTGAAAGCTGATCTTTGTCAATATGAACATACTTAGAAGAAAATGCATGAGGTCATTATTTGTGGAGGAAAAAGCTGATCAAGGCTTTTAAAAGGACAATTTAAAATTTATTAAATGCCTACTATATCCTAAGATTTGTGCTTGGCACAGTTTTCACACAGTGATTTTAGCAATAACAGAACTCTCATGCCACATATTCTGACAATTAGCCTTCTTCTCTTCTTCCATCTGTGTGTCCCCATGCTTCTTGAGCCACCCTGTCACTTCTCAGTCTCCTCACTCTGCTGCATTTGGCTTCAGTCCCCACCATTTCACTGGAACATTGTCCTCACCAATGGCTGCCTTTTTGCTACATCCAAAGTAGACACATATTTAGTCCTTATAATACTCGGCCTTTGGGCAACATTAGACAGCAGGGTCTCTGAAGTTCTCTCTCCCATTGGTTTCCAGGGCATCAGCCTCTCCTGGTTTTCCACTCACCTCTCAAGCCACATCTTCATATTCTCTGAGTGCTCCTTTTCTGCATACCCGGGGAGGTCATCTTTAGTAACCTTCCTCTTCCTGGTCTGGGTGCTCTTCCAGAGAGGCCCGTGTACCATGAATCCTCATGATTCCCAAAGTTTTATCTTCAGAACCATCCTCTATCCTGAAATTCTATCTAGATCTGCATGCATTTCCAGCAACCTCCTGGACATCCTACACTCAGTATATGAAAAACTAGATTTATTAGCTCCTCCTTACTGTCTACTCCTAACCATCTCCTTATACTGAAGTCGTGCCATTTACAAACCTAGAAGTCATGCTTATCTTCACCCCTCCCCAGTCACATCACCATATTTTAACCTCCTTAATGGGCCTTAAATTTTTACCCTTCTGTCTGTCTTCATTGCACATATGTCTCTTCCTCTGGTCTTACTCAGAACTGTTCTCTGGCCATTAGAATGATCTTCACAAATCTAATTGTTTCTCTGCCCAGATTATAACCTTTCCATAATTCCACCAAGTTTTCATACTATGCAGCATGGCACACATGGACCAGCCCGTGTTTTCACCTCCACTTATCACTCCAGTCCCATCTCTTTCTACTCTCCTTCACCTTTTCTCACCGCCATCCGCACACACTCCCCCCACTACAAACCACTTGAAACTTCTTCACTTTCTTCCTTACTGCCTTCCTTTTTTTCCATCTAGCCATCTGTCTCTCTCTGTCTGTCTCTTTCTCTTTGCCCCCAGTAGCTCTGGTTTTACCTGGCTACTCATGATACTGGATGTGGCTCAGATACTGCCTATTTCCTGATGATGCCCCTCACAATCTAGATGCCCCAGATAGGTGCACTGTGTGGGTGTCTCTACCAGAATAATACATTGTGGCTATTCATTTCTTACCTGCTTTCCCTCTAGACTTTGAACTTCCTGTAGTGTCTTATCATCTTCATATTCTCAGTACCCTAAAACAGAGGCAGGCCCAGTATAGGCACTATATAAACATATGGCAAGAGAATGAAAGAATTTTTTTTTTTTTTTTTTACGTTTATTTTTGAGACAGAGAGAGACAGAGCATGAACGGGGGAGGGGCAGACAGAGAGGGAGACACAGAACCGGAAGCAGGCTCCAGACTCTGAGCCATCAGCCCAGAGCCCGACGCGGGGCTCGAACTCACGGTCTGTGAGATCGTGACCTGAGCTGAAGTCGAACGCTTAACCGACTGAGCCACCCAGGCACCCTGAGAACGAAAGAATTAAGGAAGGAGGAAATGAAATAGAAACTCTTTACTTTTTGCAATCTAAGTTCTTTTTGTTGCTCAGATTCTAGAAGTATTAACTATGCTATTTGGGGTTATTGTTGTAATGGACAGGGCAGGTTTCATTAGAATAATCCTATCTAAAAGAATAGAAGGAACACTTGGGAGTCAAGAAATTTAGAATAAAGGGTAAGACTTATATTCTTGACAGTTCCTAAGTTGCCATTCTAGAGAAATCATAAAAACGAACTCTTCTTGAAATTTTTGTTCTCTTCATAAAAGGAGAAGGGGTCAGAGGTATTTCCTATAACGAGGAGAATAGGTGATCAAGGTGACATCCATGCCTAATGCCTAGATTTATGGTGTCTATGTCTCCCTTTCTTTAGTGTGCCCGTGGCATTTCAGCTCTCCAGGCTGCCTCCTGAGAGCCCTGGCTCTGGGACCACACCCTGTGTTCTCCTTTGCCCTGCATTCTGGCCCCTGTTTTTGGAATCTATATTTTTCTTTCTTTCTTTTTTTCTTTCTTTCTTTCTTTCTTTCTTTCTTTCTTTCTTTCTTTCTTTCTTTCTTTCTTTCGTCTAGTGGAAGCCCCACGTGTAAAGAAGAGGTCTTTCCTGTATGTGGAACATTCCTACGGAGTAGCTAGATAGAATTATAAACCTACATAATAACATAAGATATCAAACAATGGATCTTTCTTTCCAAAAGAAGAATGGCTGGCCAGTTACTAAGGTAGCTGAAAACCAAGACATTGGAGTAGAAGACAGTCAGTATCTGTTTAAATCAGACTGCTGAGAAAGGTTTAAGAAATCACCAAATAAAACATTCCAGGTCTGTTTTTCTGAAAATATGATTTTCATACCTGTGGGGAACTAGTGGTTCAACAAATGAATATTAGGCTCCTCCTGTGTACCCAGCACTGCAAGAGGTAGAAACAGCCTGGAGAGGATCAGTGAAAAAGAAAATGAGACACATCATCAAGTGCTAGGTTATGGAAATTCAGAGAACAAAAGAGCCTTGTGCTCTGAGATTAGTAGATGGAGCCTCTGGAGAGAGATTGAATCTCTAGTAGGATTACCAGTGAAGTTTGTGACAGCAGCACAGAACAGAAAAATTCTTCCACATCCTGTTAATTACCAACCTCTTCAGTTCTTTGATTCGAGTCTCTTTCAGCTATATCTTTCTTTCCATTTCCATTTTTAATGGCCCAGTTCAAGGCTTTATTGCCTCAGCTAAGACTCTTACAGTTCCCTCAAAACGGCTTCTAGAAGTACGTGTCTCCACCAGAGGCATATTCCCAAAGCAGTGCTTTAATCACACTTCAATCTTTATGGGAATTGCATTTCCTGAGCATCTGACCACACGCGGGAGCTCTCCATTCATCGTCTTATGTTTGTTTGGCCCTCTGAGGTGTAGCCCCATTAATACATAGAATATCTGGGAACCTGCCTCGGGTGGGGCTGTGTTGTTAGCTGGCAGGAACACTGGTTGCTGAAGGATTGCACACATGAAAAAGTACCATTTTTTATTTTTTCCTACATCATCTCATATTCTGATCAGTGATACCATACACTGCTTCCTCTTGCATTTTTCATATACATTGACATCATTTTAACATTCTCTGAAGTTGTTAAAAAAAAAAAAAGACTTCTGGAGAATGTGTTCAGGTGAAAATGGGGCCCAGGTGCAACTACTGTTCCTGATTCTCCTCCCTGCCCCCTCCCAACCACCCCCCCCCCAACCCCAGTGCCATCTCCCAAGCACATTTCTGTAGGCTTCAGGAAGTGCTTTGTAATTGGGTGGGAAGGAAAGAGGGAAGGAAGAAGAGAGAGAGGAAGGAGGAAGAGAGAAGGAAGGGGTCGGGAGGAATGCTGTGAGAGAATAGAGGAAATTTGGAATAGGTCTAGCTGGGGATAGGGACACGCAAAGATTTCACTGGACTGCACAGACAGTAACAAAATGGAAAATCCACACCCTGACCACTGTTGCAAATCTTCTTAAAGAGGAAGTGCTCCTTCAGTTTGGGAAATTTTTTTTTAATGTTCATTTTTATTTTTGAGAGAACACGAAGCGGGGAGGGGCAGACAGTGAGGGGGACAGAGGATCTGAAGCAGGCTCTGCACTGACAGCGGCACCCAATACAGGCTGAAACTAGTTTGGGAATTGTTTTCAATGATAATATGAAGTAGCACTGGATTGATTAGCAGTGGATAGAGAGCTTCTTTATGAATCATGTTCAGGAAAATAAAGGAGTAATGGAATTATTTGTGGGTGTTAAGAGTGTTGGGAAATTCAAACTTTCCTGCGTCATGTATGACTTATAAAATGGATTAAAGGCTTAGTCTTAAAAAAAAAAAAAAAACTGCATCGAACAGAAGGCTGTTCTTATGTTATAAATGATCTTCCATCAGTTGAAGCACCTGTAGTGATGGATGGTAAAGATTTAAAATTGCCACTGAGATTGAGACTGTTACAGTTTTAATTTCTCTGTAAAGGCATTGGAGTCCATGCATGTAAACTATTTCCATCTCTTTTAAATGGTATATTTCTACTAAATAAAAGTGACTCAAATTCTGGATTTAATGATAATAGCCTACATTTTTACCCATTAAATTGACTCCTGAGGCACAACATTTTATTTATTTATTTATTTTTTTAAATTTTTTTTTTCAACGTTTTTTATTTATTTTTGGGACAGAGAGAGACAGAGCATGAACGGGGGAGGGGCAGAGAGAGAGGGAGACACAGAATCGGAAACAGGCTCCAGGCTCCGAGCCATCAGCCCAGAGCCTGACGCGGGGCTCGAACTCACGGACCGTGAGATCGTGACCTGGCTGAAGTCGGACGCTTAACCGACTGCGCCACCCAGGCACCCCGAGGCACAACATTTTAAAATATGAGATCATTATATAATTCTCAGTACAGATGCCAAAACTGTTCTGCTTCATTCTTAATACCCTTGTACTCATGACATAACACTTGTATGTTTGAACATGTGTATCAGAAGCACTGGGTATTGGTTTTTAGTCATGAGTCCCATTACTCTTATCTCCACACCTGTGTTATACCCACTCACACACACATTCACAATACTATACACGCTCACATGTGCACACGTGCATACATTAGTGGGTTGGCCTGATATAAGAGAGGATTTACAGGCATACCTCAGAGGTATGGTGGGTTAGGTTCCAGACCACTACAATAAAGTGAATATTTTGTTTTCCCAGTGCATACAAAAGTTATGTATACACTATAATCTATGAAATGTGCAATAGCATTCTGTCTAAAAAAGCAGTGTACATACCTTAATTAAAAAATACTTTCTTGCTGGGATGCCTCAGTGGCTCAGTTAAGCGTCCGACTTCAGCTCAGGTCATGATCTCACAGTTTGTGGGTTCAAGCCCCACGTCGGGCTCTGTGCTGACAGCCTGGAGCCTGCAGCCTGCTTCAGATTTTGTGTCTCCCTCTCTCTGCCCCTCCCCCACTTGTAGTCTGCCTCTCTCTTTCTCTCTCAAAAATAAACATTAAAAATTTTTTAAAAAATACTTTCTTGCTAAAAAATGCTAACCATCATCTGAGCATTCAGAGAGTTGTAATCTTTTTCCTGGTGGAGGGTCTTGCCTCGAAGTTGATGGCAGCTGACTGATCATGGGGGTGCTTGCTGAAGGTTGGGGTGGCTGTATTGTGTGGCAATTTCTTAAAATCAGACAATGAGGTATGCTCCATCGATGGACTCTTCCTTTCATGAGTGATTTCTCTGTAGCATGTGATGCTGTTCAATAGCGTTTTACCCACAGTAGAAACGTCTTTCAAGATTGGAATCAATCCTCTCAAACCCTCCTGCTTTACCAGCTAAGTTGATATAGTATCCTAAATCCTTTGTTGTCATTTCAACAGTCTTCACAGTATCTTCACCAGGAGTAGATGCCATCTCAAGAAACCACTTTCTTTGCTCATCCATAAGAAGCAACTCGTCTTTTATTAAAATTCATGAGATTGCTGCAATTCAGTCACATCTACAGGCCCCACTTCTAGTTCTCTTGCTGCTCTTACCACACCTGCAGTTACTTCCTCTCCTGAAGTCTTGAGCCCCTTAAAGTCATCAATGAGGGTTGAAAAAAACCTCTCCCAAACTTCTGTTAATGTTGATATTTTGACCTCTTCCTATGAATCAGGAATGCTCCTTATTTATTTTTTAAGTTTTATTTACTTAGGTAATCTCTACACCCAATATGAGGCTCGAACTCAGGACCCTGAGATCAAGAGTCACATGCTCTTGCAACTGAGCCAGCCAGGCACCCAGAATCAGGAATCCTCTTAATGGCATCTAGAATGGTGAATCCTTTCCATAAGTTCTTTAATTTACTTTGCCCAACTCCATCAGAGCTATCTATGGAAGCTATAGCCTTATGCAGTGTATTTTTTTTAATAAATTTTTGAGTGTAACTGACAAACAATGTTACATTAGTTTCAGGTAGAGAACATAGTGATTCAACAGGTTTATACATTATGTTCACCACAGTGTAGCTACCATCTGTCACCAACGCTACTACAGTATCATTGACTATATTCCTTATGTTGTGTATTTTATTCCCATGACTTCTAAAAACCATAGACCTCTTCACGAATATTCGTGTTATCATTGCTCAGGAGCATGATAATCTCTATATCATTCCAATTTTAGCATATGTGCTCCTGAAGCCATGCATTTCTTAAATAATAAGACTTAGGTGCCCCAAATTACTCGTTGATCGGTGAGCTGCGGAGTGCATATTGTGTTAGTAGGCATAAAAACAACATTAATCTCGCACATCTCCATCTGATTTCTTGGGTGACCAGGTGCATTGTCAATGAGCAGCAATATTCCAAAAGGAATCTTTTTCTTCTGAGCAGTGGGTCTCCACAGTGGGCTTAAAAATTCAGTGAACCATGTTGCAAACAGATGTGCTGTCACCCAAGGTTTGTTGTTCCATTGACAGAACGCAGGCAAAGTAGATTTAGCATAATTTTTAAGGGCCCTAGGATTTTGGAAATGGTCAATGAGAATTGGCTTCGACTTCAAACCACCAGCTGCAGTGGCCCTTATAACAAAAGAGCCTGTGTTTTGAAGCCAGGTGCTGGCTTCTCCTCCCTAGCTATGAAAATCCTAAATAGCATCTTCTAATATAAAGCTGCTTTGCTGCATTGAAAATCTGTTTTTCAGTGTGGCCGCCTTTCTTAAATATCGTAGCTAGCTCTTCTGCGTAACCCGCCGCAGCCTCTACACGAGTGCTTCACCTTGCAGTTATAGGTTATGGAGATGGCTTTTTTCCTTAAACCTCATGAACCAACCGCTGCTAACTTCCACCTTTTCTTCTGCAGCTTCCTCCTCTCTCTCAGCCTTCATAGATTTAAAGAGAGTCAGGGCCTTCCTCCGGATTAGGCTGTGGCTTAAGGGAAGGTTGAATGTTGGGCCGGTTTGATCTTCTATCCAGACTGCTGAAACTTGCTCCGTATCAGCAATAAGGCTGTTTCCCTTTCTTACCCTTTGTGTGTTCACTGGAGTGGATTTTGAATTTCCTTCAAGAACGTTTTAAATTTCCCTCAGGAACTTTTCCTTTGCATTTACAACTTGGCAACTGTTTGCTCCAAGAGCCTGACCTGTCTTGGCTTTCAACATGCCTTCTCAACTGAGCCTGATCACTTCCAGCTTTGGATTGGAAGTGAGAGACATGCAACTCTTGCCTTCCCTTGAACACGTAGAGGCCACAGTAGAGTTAATATTGGCCTAGTTTCAATCCGTGTCTCAGAGAATAAGGAGGCCTTGAGGAGAGGGAGAGAGGTGGGGGAATAGCTGGTTGGTGGAGCAGTCAGAATACACACATTTTTGGGTTAAGTTTGTCATCTTACATGGGTGTGGTTTGTGGTGCCCCAAAAGAAATACAATAGTAACATCAAAGATCATTGATTACAGATCACCATAGCAAAAATGTAAATATTGTGAGAATTACCAAAACGTGACCCAGAGACATGAGGTGAGAAAATGCTGCTGGAAAAATGGCACTGATGGGCATGCTGGACACAGGGTTGCTGCAACCTTCAGTTTTTAAAAAAGCGGTATTGCAAAGCACAGTAGAGTAAGGTACAGTAAAATATGCTATGCTTGTATTCATTGTGCTTGCTAACAGATACTGGAAAACACCCTGCCACCCTGTCTTTTTTATTCTCCATTACCTGGAATGAATCAGGTGTACTCTTTTTGAAGCCAGAGTCCTAGGATACCTTTAAGGCATGTCTTTAGACACAGTTCTAAGATTTTGCTGTCCTCAGTCTGGTTTCTCTGAGTCAATGCTTAAGGAAGCATGAATGTGTTAACATCCACAGTGATAATAGGTCCCCTAACCCAGTTACCCTCTAGGCAGAAATAAAAGGGGAGAAAAACACCAGTTCAATGAGGCATTTGGGAGGTATTGTTTTACAAGTGGCAATTTTATTTGTCCTCTATAAATTATCCTCTCTTGAGTCAAACTGCATCAGATTTCATCATCATCACTATAAATACCCGCAATTAGTAAAGGACAAAAGTATGCTACTAGAAAGACATAAGCCAAATGTCATTATAATGGCAAAACAAATGGTAACAGAATGTTTATAAAATTGTTTTCTTTAAGAAAAAGCATATTTTAAAAGTTTACTTATTTTGAGAAAGAGAGAGAGCGCGCAATCACAAATAGGGGAGGGGCAGAGAGAGAGAGAGAGGGAAAGAGAATCCCAAACAGGCGCAAAACCCTACACAGGGCTTGACCCCGCAAACTGTGAGATCATGACCTGAGCTGAAATCAAGAGTCAGATGCTTAACTGACTGAGAGACCCAAGTGTCCCAAGAAAAAGCATATTTAAATCTTTAAAAAAATTTTTTTTATGTTTTTTATTTATTTTTGAGAAAGAGAGAGAGATGGCGTGAGCAGGGGAAGGGCAGAGAGTGTGGGAGATGCAGAATCTGAAGCAGGCTCCAGACTGAACTGTCAGCACACAGCCCGATATGGGGCTCGAACTCGTGAACCACAAGATCATAACCTGAGCTAAAGATAGACGCTTAGCCGACTAAGCCACCCAGGTGCCCCAAGAAAAAGCATGTTTATAATTGTCTTTAATCATTACCTTTCCTGATGAATTCTTCACATCAGCATGATTTATTTGGACAAAACAAACCCGATTTTCCTGAATTTTACTGTTTACATACTGTTATATTTATTAAATAAGAATACTTTTAGAAGTGCTTGGGTGGCTCAGTTGGTTAAGTGACTGTGACTCTGGTCATGATCTCACGGTTCGTGAGTTCAAGTCCCACATCCAGCTCTGCTGTCAGCATGGAGCCCGCTTCAGATCCCCTCTCTCTCTTGCCCCTCCCCTACTAGTGCCCTCTGTGCACTCTCTCTCTTTCAAAAATAAACATTAAAAAAAATTTTTAGGATGCTTATTTTAAAATTCATTTTTAGGTGAAATAACAGTTTCGAACAGCTCTGAGAAAAACCTAATGATTGTTGAGGGAAGGTGTTTCATTCCACAGGTGTAACATTACCATGGCAGAAATAATTTTTAACTTCTATGACCAAATTTATTTTATTTTATTTTATTTTTTCAATATATGAAATTTATTGTCAAATTGGTTTCCATACAACACCCAATGCTCATACCAAAGGGTGCCCTCCTCAATACCCATCACCCACCCCCCCTCCCTCCCACCCCCCATTAACCCTCAGTTTGTTCTCAGTTTTGAAGAGTCTCTTATGCTTTGGCTCTCTTCCACTCTAACCTCTTTTTTTCTTCCTTCCCCTCCCCCATGGGTTCCTGTTAAGTTTCTCAGGATCCACGTAAGAGTGAAAACATATGGCATCTGTCTTTCTCTGTATGGCTTATTTCACTTAGCATCACACTCTCCAGTTCCATCCACGTTGCTACAGAGGGCCATATTTCGTTCTTTCTCATTGCCACGTAGTACTCCATTGTGTATATAAACCACAATTTCTTTATCCATTCATCAGTTGATGGACATTTAGGCTCTTCCCATAATTTGGCTATTGTTGAGAGTGCTGCTATAAATATTGGGGTACAAGTGCCCCTATGTACTCCTGTATCCCTTGGGTAAATTCCTAGCAGTGCTATTGCTGGGTCATAGGGTAGGTCTGACCAAATTTATTTTAAATTCCACGTAAAGTCTTATTGTGCCTTTGAAGTGACCTTTTCAGATGTAATTATCATACTACACATGTTTATCTTCAGTGAGTTCAGTTTCTTTCTTTGGTATATATTATGCCGCTACTTAATTCAGTGACATTCTCAGAGGCCAGTCTGATCAGAGGTGGAATATTTCTACTGCTAGCTTCCTACGCCTTCTGACCTCAGATGATGATTTTTCTTTTGGCTGAAGAAAAGCCAAGGTGTTCTAGGTGCTTCCCCATGTTAGCCAAGTCATCTCTGAAAGATCAGGTTGGTAGGCAGGAGGGAGCAGGTTTGGAACTCTGCTGAATCCGTGACTGTTTGTCTAGGAATGCAGACGTGGAGATGACTCTGGAGCGAGCAGTGAGCATGCTGGATGCAGACCACACACCAGCACCCAGAATTTCTGCGGCAGCTACTTTCATACAGCACGAGTGCTTCCAGAAATCTGAAGCACGGAAAAGGGTGAGTATCATCTTAAGTCCACTGTAAAATTACCACGCTTTGACATCCATTATGGTGGCCCTGCACACTGAAACCAGTAATTTAAGTTAAAAACAAATCTTTATTGAGTTATATGTCAACTATAGGTCAATTTTAAATAAGTTAATAAAATAAATAAAAGTCTTCATCGAGCCTTTTTAATTAAAAGGGAATATATACTCAGTACCAAAAAAAATTTACTGCAATTCAGAAACTTAGAAAGTAAGTCTCCACACAAGCCTTCCCCTCTTTGTCTGTCTCTCCAATCTCCCGCTTTAGGACCAAAGCCAACAATTGTTCATAGTCTGTGTACTTTTAGAGTTTTCTGATGAGAGGAGGGGGTTAGAGAGCTACCAAGAGCACACATGAGCATTTTAGACTATTGTTTTCTATATTTAAATATATATTAAATGTAAACAATGTTTTGCGGTTTTCTCATTAAGCAGTTATGAAAATGGTTCCATAGACAGCTCTGTACATATATCTTTTGGCATTCCCATAAGTGTCGTACAGGGCAGACCACCTCCCAGATGGAATCACTAGGTCATTTTATGTTTGTTTAAAAAGTGGTATATTTGTTCAGGAAAAAATCATAGTTGAAAAAGGTTTGCAGTGAACCTAAGTTTCCCTCCTACTCCAAACCTACCCCCCATTTTCCTTTTTCTTTTTCTCTCTCCTATCCTCTCTCCTCCTCCCTCCCTTCTCTTTCCCTGTCTCTCTCTCCCACATCATTTTTGGGTGTCTTTCCAGAGATATTCTATACGTGTAGAAACAATTACTGGGTGGGTTGGTTCAGTATCCTTTTTCATTTAAAACAAAATTACAAATGGTAGCAGGTTATAGTAGTCTGCACTTTGTTTTCGTTTAAGGCTATATCTTAGAAATGTTTGATATATATTAGCCCTATTTCATTCTTTAAAGTTGCTACGTGGATTTCTTTTGTATAAATGTACCAGTTTTGTTTGTTCATTTTTTTAACAGCTTTATTAAGGTCCAATTAAATTTTACCATGTTTAGCCATCATGAAACCATCACAATCATGATAACGAACATACCCATTATCTCCAAAGTCTCTTTGTGCCCCTTTATAATCCAAACATCTGACCCCTCCCTAACCCACTTCCACTCCCCAGGTAACCAATGATCTGCTTTCTGTTACTATAGAATATATTAAAGTTTCTAGAGTTAAATATAAACTATGTAATATATATGCTTTTTTCTTTGGATTCTTTTACTGAGCTTTAATCTTTTGAGATTTATCCATGTTGTGAATATCAAAAGATGTGTGCATGTATGTGTTTGTGTGTGTGTAGCTGAACAGTATTTCATTGTATGGATACACCTTAGTTTGTTGATTCACTCACCTGTTGATGGATATTTGAGTTTGGGCTATTACAAATAAAGCTGCTGCGAACATATATGCACAAATCTGTTTTCATTTCTATTGGGTAGATACCTAGGAGTTGAATGTCTGGATGATATGGTAGGTATATGTTTGACTTTTTAAGAAACTGCCAAACTATTTATTTTACTTATTAGAGAGAGAGAGAGAGAGAGAGAGAATATCCCAAACAGGCTCTGCACCATCAGAGCCACACAGGCACCCGTTTTTCCTTTTAAAAAAATTATTTAAATTCCAGTTAAATACAGTGTCACATTAGTTTCAGGTGCACAAAACAGTGATTCAACACTTCCATACAACACCCGGTGCTCATCACAACAGGGTACTTTTTAATCCCCATCATCTATTTAACCCATCCACTCACCCACCTCCTCTCTGGTAACCATCAGTTCTCTATAGCTTAGAGTCTGTTTCTTGGTTTGCCTCTCTCTCTTTTTCCCTCTATGCACATTTGTTTTGTTACTCAAATTCCACATGTGAGTGAAATCATATGATATTTTTCTTTCTCTGACTTATTTCACTTAGCATTATACTCTCTATCTCTGTCCACATCACCATAAATGGCAAGATTTCATTATTTTTTATGGCTGAGTAATATTCCAGTACTTTATCCATTCATCAGTCAATGACATTTGGGCTGGTTCCATAATTTGGCTATTGTTGATAATGCTATTATGAACATAGGGGTGCATGTATCTCTTTGAATTAGTATTTTTGTATTTGTTGTGTAAATACCTAGTAATGCAATAGCTGAATCGTACAGTAGTTCTATTTTTAACTTTTTGAGGAACTTCCACTCTGTTTTCCAGAGTGACTGCACTAGTTTGCATTCCCACCAACAGTGCAATAGGGTTTCCCTTTCTCCTCATCCTTGCCAACACCTGTTGTTTCTTGTCTTAGCAATTCTGAGAGTAATGAGGTGATACCTCATAGTTCTTTTGCCCATTTTTATTTGGGTTTTTGTTCTCTTGTCATTGAATTTTGTCAGTTCTTTCTATATTCTGGATATGTCTTTTTTTTTTTTTTTCAAATATGTGATTTGGAAATACTTTCTCCCAGTTGTATTTTGTCTTTCCATTATTTTAACAGTTTTTGATTTTGATGGAGTCTAATTATAAATCTTTTCCTTTATGGACTGTGCTTTTCATGATCTATCCAAGAAATTTTTCTGTACTCTGATGTCACAAAGATAATCTATATTTTCTTCTAGAAGTTTTATAACTGTCAGATTTTATAGTTAGTGTATGATCCGTTTGGGTTTAATTTTTGTATATATTGCAAATGTAGACTGACGTTCCTTTAAAAAAAAAAAAACACATATGCAGGGGCACCTGGGTGGCTCAGTCAATTAAGCGTCCGACTGTTGGTTTCAGCTCAGGTCATGATCTCACAGTTAATGGGTTTGAGTCCCATGTTGGGCTCCGCACTCACAGATTTCTCTCTCCTTTTCTCAAAATAAATAAATATACATTTAAAAAGTATATATGCAATTATTTAGACACCATTTGCTGGAAAGATTATTATTTTGGTATTACTTCCTTTTTGTGCCTTTGTTGAAAAGTAATTGATCACATCTATATGAGTCTATTTCTGTATCATGTATTGTATTTCACTGATGTTTTATTGGTCTATCTTCTTGCTAATACGACACTGTCTCGATTACTATAGTTTTATATATTAATATAGTTTTATATTGAAGTTTGCTAGTGTTAGTCCTCTGACTTTATTCTTTTTCAAGTGATTTTGGCTATTCTAGGTCTTTTACAGTCCCATTTGAATTTTAGAATCAGCTTGTCAATTTATTTGTGAGAAAACTGCTGGGATTTTGTTTGAGATTGCATTGAATCTGTAGATTAATGTATGGAGAATTTTCATCTAAGCAATATTAAGTCTTCTGACCCCTGACCATGGTACATTTCACTATTTATTTAGGTCTTCTTTAATTTCTCTCAGCAGCGTATTGTAGTTTTTACTCCAGAGATCTTTCATGGGTTTTGTTAGATTTATCCCTAAAGATATAATATTTCTAAATGTTTTTACACATGGTCTGGGTTTTTTTTTTCACTTCAATTTTTGATTGTTCAATGCTAGTATACAGAAATATAATTGATTTTTTGTATATTGATCTTGTATCCTGTGACACTACTAAATTCACTCTAAGCTCTAGTAGCATATTTGTAGATTTGTCAGATTTTCTACATAGATCATGCCATCTGCTAATAAAAACTGTTTTATTTCTTCCTTTGCAATCTTAATGACTTAGGTTTCTTTTTCCTTTTTTTCTTTGGTACTGGCTAGAACCTCTAGCACAGTGTTAAAAGGAAGTGAAAGTGGACCTGTCCTGTTCTTGATCACAGGCAGAAGCATTTGGTTGTTATTGCACTATTAAGTATGATGCTACCTGTAAGTTTTTGCTTGTTTTTAGGAATTTAATCTGGGGGATTTTTACGTGGGTTTTTTTTTTTTTGGAAGAATGGAAAAAATTTTATATTTTAGTATTTTTAACACCATTTCCTTTTCCTGCTCTTTGTTTTATTTTTTAAATTGAGTTATAATTGACATATAACAGTATATTCAGGTGTACAACATGACCCGATATATGCATATCAATGATTACCAATCTAGTTACCATCCATGCTCGGTTAGGAATTTTTTTCTTGTGATGAGAACTTTTAAGATCTACTCTTAGCACTTTGAAATGTACAATACACTCTTAATAACAGTCATCATGGTGTACATTACATCTTCTTGACTTGTAACTAGAAGTATGTCCCTTTTGACCACCTTGACCCATTTCACCCATGCCAAACCTCCCACCTCTGGCAACCACCAGTCTGTTCTCTGTATCTTTGATTTTGTTTTTTCTTGGTTAGTTTGTTTGTTTGTTTTTAGATTCCACATATAAGTGAGATCATATAGTATTTGTTCATTGTCTATTTTACTCAGCCTAATGCCCTCAAGGTTCATCCATGTTGTTGCAAATAGCTGTTTTTCCTTCTTACTTATGGCTGAATATAGTCCAATGTGTATATATATATCACATTTTCCTTATCCACTCATCCCTCAGTGGACACTTAGATTGTTTCCATGCAATAGCTTTTGTAAATAATACTGCAGTAAACATGGAAATTCATATATCTTTTTGAGTTAGTGTTTTCATTTCTTTCTGATAAATACTCGGAAGTAGAATTACTGGATCATAAGGTAGTTCTAGTCTTAATTTTTTGAGGAACCTCCATACTATTTTCAGAGTGTTTGTACCAAGTTATATGCTCTCCAACAGTGCACAGGGGTTCCCTTTTGGCCACATCCTTGCCAACACTTGTTACTGTCTTTTTGGTAATAGCCATTCTGACAGGTGTGATGTGATATCTTGTGGTTTTGATTTGCATTTCCCTGATGATTAAGAAGGCTGAGCACCTTTTCTGTATGTTGACCATCTGTATGTCTTCCTTGGAAAAATCTATTCAGGTCCTTTGCCCATCTTTTAATCGAATTGTTGTTTTGCTATTGAGTCACGTGAGTTCTTTATGTTTTGATTATTAACCCCTTATCAGATTTATGATTTGCAAATATTTCCTTCCCTTCCGTAGGTTGTCTTTTCATTTTGTGATAGTTTCCTTTGCTGTTTGATCTAGTCCTACTTGTTTCTTTTTGCTTTTGTTCTTTTCTTGTGGTGTCATATCCAAAAAATCATTGCAAAGACTGACATCAAAGAGGTTGCTGCCTATGTTTTCTTCTAGGAGTTTTATAGTTTCAGGTCTCACATTCAAGACTTTAAGTTGAGTTAATTTTTGTGTATGGTATGAGATAGTGGTCCAGTTTCACTTTTTTTTGCATGTGGCCATCCAGTTTTCTCAGCACCATTTGTTGATAAGGCTCTCCTTTTCCTGTTGTGTATTCTCGGGTTTTTTGTTGTAAATTAATTGGCCACATACGTGTGGTTTATTCCTGGGCTGTTTATTCCGTTCCATTGATCTGCATGTCTTTTTATGCCAATATCATACTATTTTTATTACTACAGCTTTTTAATATAGTTTTGAAATCAGAAAGCATGATGGCCTCCAGCTTTATTCTTCTTTCTCAAGATTGATCTGACTAGTCAGGATCTTTTTGTGGTTCCATATAAATTTTAGAATTATTTGTTTTATTTCTGTGAAAAATACCATTTGATGTGAAATTGCATGGAATCTGTAGATTGCTTTAGATAGTATGCACATTTCAACAGCATTACTCTAATCCATAAGCAGGGAACATCTTTCCATTTATTTGTGTCTTCAGTTTCTTTCATCAATGTCTTATAATTTTCAGTGGACAGATCTTCTCCTCTGTTAAATTTATTCCCAGGTGTGTGTGTGTGTGTTTTTAATGCAATTGTAAGTGGGATTGTTTTCTTAATTCTGATAGTTTATTACAGGTGTACAAAAATGCAACAAAATTTTGCATATTGTTTTATATACTACAACTTTACTGAATTCACTGATTAGTTCAAGTAAACTTTTGGTGGGATCTTTAGGATTTTCTATATAATATGTCATCTGCAAATAGTGACCGCTTTGCTCTTTCTTTACCAATTTGGATGCCACTTCTTTTTCTTGCCTAATTACTCCAGCTAGGACTTGAATACTATGTTGAATATAAGTGGTCAGAGTGGACATCCTTGCCTTGTTCCTAGTCTTCAGAAAAAAAGCTTTTAGCTTTTAACCATTGAATATGATGTTAGCCGTAGGTTTTTCATACATCACAATATCAAGTTGAAGAACTTACCTTTATCCCTAATTTTATGGAATTTTGTTTTGGTTTTTACTCAGAAATGGTTTTGGGGGGCACCTGGGTGGCTCAGTCAGTTAAGTGTCCAACTTTGGCCGAGATCATGATCTCACAGTTTGTGAGTTCGAGCCCCACGTTGGGCTCTGTGCTGACAGCTCAGAGCTTGGAGCCTGCTTCAGATTCTGTGTCTCCCCTTTTCTCTTCCCCTCCCCCACTCGTACTCTGTCTCTCTCAAAAATAAATAAACATTAGATTAAAAAAAAGAAATGGTTTTTGGACTTTATCAAATGTTTATTCACTTATTAAAATATTTCTATGGTTTTTATCTTAATTTTGCTAATATGGTAAATTACTTTGGTCTTTAAGTGTTATCCCATTCCTGGGATCCCACTTGGTCACGATATACTGTTACCTTTTTAAAATTAAATTTGGTAAAACTTTGTTAAGGCAGTTATACAGCTATATTTATAAAGGATATTGATCTTTTCTTGTAATGTCTTTCTCCAGTTTTGGATTGAGAGTAATAGAATACATTGGGAAGTGTTCTCTCCTCTTCAATTTTCTGAAAGTTTGATTGTAATTGGAATTATTTCCATCATAAATGTTTGGTAGAATTCACCAGCAAAGCTCTTGGACTTGAACTTTTCTTGTGAGAGGTTCTTAACCACACTCAGGACCTTCAGATTATGAGACTGGCACACTGCCTGCTGTGCTAAGGAAGCTATGTTCTCAACTATAAATTCATTTTCTTTAATTGGTAACAGGGCTTTGGAGGCTCTGTATTTTTTGTAATGAACTTCGGTAGTGTGTGTCTTTCAAAGACTTTGTCCATTTCGTCTAGGTTGTTCCAGTGCTCTTCATTGCTTTGTGTAGATGTCATGTTATTTCCCATTGCCTAAAGAATTCTCTTTAACATTTACTCTAGTGCAAGGTCCCCTGGTGGTTAACTTGAGCTTTTGTATGTCTGAAAAGGAATTTCATCTTTGCTTTTGAGAGGTCTTTTCAGTAGGTTGACAGTTTTTTATTTCAGTACTTGAAAGTTGTTGCTTCACTGTCATCTTACTTGCTTTGCTTCAGACAAGAAATCATCTGTCATCTTCATTGTTCCTCAGTACATACTGTAACTCTCTCCACCTACCCAGCCTGCTTTTAAGATTTTCTCTTTATCACTAGCATTGAGCAGGTTGGTCATAATGTGCCTTGGTGTAGTTTTCCTTAGGTTTCTTGTGCTTGGGAGCTCATTGAGCTTAAATTTGTAGATTTTTTACTTTTCATCAAATTTTGGAACTTTGGTTGGAATTTCAAATTTTCAACCATTAATTCTTCAAAGATTTTTTTTTCTGTCCTTTGGGAACTTGTTACATATATATTTGGCTACTTGAAGTTGTCTCATAGCTCATCTGTACTCTATTCTTTTTCTTTAGTTTTTGTTTTCTGTATGTTTTCTTTTTTAGATATGTGTTATTTGCTATGCTTTAAATTCACTCATTCTTTCTTCTGTAAAGTTTAATATGCCATTAATCTCATTCAGGGATTTTCTTTCATAAATTGTAGTTTTCATCTCTAAAAGTTTTGAGTCTTTTTTCTATCTTCTATGTCTCTACCTAACATTTCAAGTTACTTGAAATCAGTTTGACCCTTTTAAATCTTGCTTTTGAGATTTGCTAGGTGGAACCAGAGCAGCATTTATTCTAGAACGAATTAATCCCCACTTCTTAAAGCAAGACAATTCTGAAAACTAATGCACCATGAATTATGAGGTTTTCTGACTGGGTAGTGAGAATAGGCACTGTTCTTGGGCCTGTGTGACCATGAGGAGCTGTTCCCTTAAGTCCTTTGGTTATTTGGTTGGTTAGTTGGTTATTTCCCTGGCTTCAGGCAATTTTCTTACACACGTGCACTAATTAATACTCTACTAAATATTAGATGGAGACCCTCTGCAACCTCAGGAGTTCTCTTTCTGTGCCGCTTTCTCACTGGTACCTCTCCCCTACGGACTCTTCTTCTTGGATCCTGCACTGTCTCCTGAACTCTGCTTGTTGAATTCCATTTGGGTTTTACCTCACTAAACAGCAGCCTGAGAACTCTCTCCATACAGTGATCTTTGACAGCAGTGGGGCTCACCTTGCTTGTTATCCATCCCTTAGGGATCACTATCCATCATTGCTACGTTACCAATTATCGAAACCATTGTATGCTTTGTCTGGTTTTTAAAATTGTTTCAGATGATAGGTAAATCCAGTCCTTGTCACTATTGAGTCATTATTAATTTTGATAAATAATTCCCTAATAAATTCCACCTAAGATTGTGTAGACTTAAACCCCACCAACATTGCATCATAGTGCCCATTTATATGTACCATTACTACCATGAGATTATTCTTTTGTGTTTGTTTTTGTTAATCTAATAAGCAAAAAAAAAAAAAAAAGCCATCTCTTTATGGTAAAAACTTTCCTGTTTTTTTGAAATCAAGACTAATAGTTGGTCACTTAATCAGTTACAAAGGAAAAAAAATTTAGTTATACACACATACCACACACACAGTTTGTCATAATCTTGCATAAACTATGCCCATTGTGTATCATCTGCAATTTTTAGTTTCTTTAAAGTGAAATGAGAACTTAATGACACTGATTCATCTGATTTCACCTGTATCTGAATTTTTACATTTCCCGTAGTCTTTTACATTAATTTTGTTCACAAATAATTACAGAGCTTTTTAAAGCTGTTTTCCTTTATCTAGTCTTTCCAAAGCATGCAGATTAGTTTTCAGAGAAACAGAACTCTTTTCACCCTTAAATTTCATTCGTTTACCTAACAGGTAAATAAATTACATGATTACAGTAACAAGTACAGTTGGCCTAAGTACATTGGGAAACATGTAAGTTATACTTAGTAAATTTGTAACTCAACTAGTAAAAATTGGAGTGCAAAGCCCAACATAGAGTAACCTCTCAGCTTTGATAATTCTCAGGGAATCAGTAGGATTTCCAGAGGGAAACAAGAATGTGACTAATCCTACATATCAGTTAAGTAGAGTCAGGCAAAAGAGTTCTGTGGACTGTTTTCTCCAAAGATTTGTATCTCCTTAATGCTTGGTAGGAATTCATTATCTATTATGTGTAATATTATATATAATCCAGTGTTATGCATCTTATTGTATCTTTCATCATGCAGGATTGAAAAAGTCTTCTGAAGTCCAATTTGTCAGTATTTCTATTCATGACATCTGTATTTTAGGTATTACTTTAAAACCTATCCCCACATCTAGATTATTTCTCGTTTTAAAAGCTACATAATTATTGAGTAGTTCTCACTGCCCTTTGCCTGTATGTTTGTTCCATGGGAAGAATATGTAAGGATTTAAAAAAAAATTTTTTTTAACATTTATTTATTTTTGAGAGACAGAGACAGAGTGTGAGCAGGGGAGGAATAGAGACAGAGGGAGACGTAGAATCCAAAGCAGGCTCCAGGCTCCGAGCTGTCAGCACAGAGCCTGATGCAGGGCCCGAACGCACAAACTGTGAGATCATGACCTGAGCCGAAGTTGGGACACTCAACTGACTGAGCCACCCAGGAGCCCCAAGATTTAAAAAAATAATGTATTTAACTAGTAATGAACCCTCTTTATACATATAGGTGAAACGAATTCGGCTAAAAATTAGTCCTTTCTATGACTAACTCAGATAAATGTTTAAATCTTTTTTTATTACCAATTTTAAAAAGCTGGGCATTATTAAGCATGCTTTCATTTTCTAATATGGAATTACTTGAATTTTTCTTTTGTTTCTCAAATTGGGCTAGATTTCTACGATCTCTTAAGTTGCTAATTTGATTATAAATATCATTTTGCTTACATATGTGATTAAAGCTGTGCTTGCCTTCTTGGCTCTTTTTCTAAAACTAGGACAAACACTGGTTTTGAGAATAATGAAACATGAAAGTCACACTGAAACCTAAAAATACATATGCGTGGTAGAAAAATTTAAGTATTAAGTTATAACCCAACATGAACAAAATCCTGCTAATATTAAGCATAGTGCTATAGCATTTGAATTTATGTATAGAAGACATTACAGGCTCAGTCTCTGGGGCATGTGACTCTTGACCTTGGGATTGTAAGTTTGAGCCCCATGTTGGGTATAGACATTATTTAAGAATAAAATCTTAGAGGGAGAGGGAAAATGGGTGATGGGCATTGAGGAGGGCACTTGTTGGGATGTGCACTGGTATGTTGTATGTAAGCGATGAATCACGGGAATCTACCCCCAAAAGCAAGAGCACACTGTATACACTGTATGTGAGCCAACTTGACAATAAATTATATTAAAAAAAAAGAAATAAAATCTTTTTTAAAAAGGCAATTATAATTTGAATATAAAGATCAAAATTCTAAATCATAAACTTCTAGAACCAGTGGCAAGTTTTTAATCCTTATTTTATTTGATTAGGACTCAGCCCATTTATCATACTTGATCCTCTTCTCCTTTTTGAACCTTTCTTCTTTTGGTCCAGAGTCTCCTGGTTCTTTTTCCATTTCTCTGGCTCCTTCAGCTTTCTTCTGTGAAAAATTTATCATCAGCTGTCCCTTAAATGTTTATGTTCCTGAGATGCCTTCCTGGGACTTTTCTTCCTCAGCACCATCTCCTGACCTGCCTCATCCACTCCTATGACTTCCATCCCTATATGATTTAGATGCTGATGACTTCCTGCATCTCTGCCCCCTTCTCTCCCTTGGGCTCTAAACCATGTGTCCATCTATTTCCTGGACATCCCACTGAACTCAACATCAGCATTTCAAAAATGGGCACGTTAATTTCTTTTGCTTTTCCTCTCTACTAGCCAACCCTCCTTCTAACTTGTTCTTCCTGCTGGGTTGGAAGGCAGGACCCTTGGTGGTTTGAGTATTAACACTCAGAAGTCACTCAGGGAAGCGTGAGTCCCAGCATCCTAATTACCTCAGTGACCTTGGGCAGGATACTAACATCTCTGAGCCTTGGCATTCCTACCTATAAAGCGGAAATAATAATCCTACTAGAAAGAGTTGTGAGAATGCACTCAGATCATGGTACAATGCCTGCCCCAATCTGAACATATTATTTCCTGTGTGAGTGGTAGTTCACCCAGGTGGTATGACACAAAAACTTGAACACAGACTTTCAACTTTTCTTTTATTCTTACCTCTCAACATTATTCATATTCATGCAGTCTTCAAGACTTTTTAGTGCTGCTACTAAAAGTGTCTTGAATCTACTCACCTCTTTCCCTCCCTACTCAGCGCCACTATGCTAATCCCTATCACCATGTTTTCGGTTAACTCAGCCACTTCCTGGTTAATTTCCCTTCCTCCACTTTTAACCCACTACTGATACAGTCGCCTCTCAGCACCCACTTGCCTTTAGGAGGAAGGATAAATTTAATCTGCAAGACCCTCCTAAAACTGACCTTATTTCCATTCCTGCTTCAGATCTCATCACCGAAGTTTTGACTGCCATAACTATCTTGCAGCATCTTATAAAACTCATACGAATTCATTACTCAAAATTTGGGAAATTAAGAAACAGACAAAAAGAGACATACCCACACTTCCCCAATATTGTTACCATCTTAGTTTTGTTCTCTGACTTTTTACAAATTGAATATGTAGCTTTCCTTGTAGGGATTTTTTTTTTTTTTTTTTGCTTTTATTTTAAGAAGCATGCACAAATAAATGCTTGTTTAAAAAAATACAAAATAACAAGCAACTTTCATAATTTATATGCCCATCATTTCTTCCAAACTCCCTAAATTCATTTCCTTCTTTATGTCTGTGTTTGAGTGGAAATACATAGATATTTTATACATTTTTTCTAGTAACACTGTAAAGCATTTTTTCATAACATTAGCAATATTTTGCATACCTCATATTAATGGTGGCATATTAATGGTGATGCACTAGCTACCATGTGTTGAGTGAGTACTATGTACCTAGCATGCAGACTGTTAATCTTAGATAATCTCCATTTGACTGGTGAGGGAACTGTAATGACCAATATAAAATATCTGTCAGTTCTAACATTACTCTGCCTCTCCCATGGAAACTTCAATCTGTGTGGATTGTGACAATCATTACCTAGTTAGTCTTCCCCTGTTGTTGGACATTTATGGTTTCAAATTTTTCCCTATTATAAATACTACAATCACAGGGTGCTTGGGTGGCTCAGTTAAGCATCCAACTCTTGATTTTGGCTCATGTCTTGATCTCATGGTTCGTGGGTTCGAGCCCAATGCCAGGCTCCACACTCAGCACAGAGCCTGCCTGGGATATTCCCTCTCCCTCTCCCTCTCCCTCTCCCTCTCCCTCTCCCTCTCCCTCTCCCTCTCCCTCTCCCTCTCCCTCTCCCTCTCCCTCTCTTGCTCTGCCCCTCCCCTGTTTGTGCAGGCTCTCTCTCTCTCAAAAATAAATAAATTTTATTAAAAATCAAATAAATACTGTATTTACAATTACATGTGTGTGCATTTCAAATTCTTTCCTAATGAAGGTTATTAGAAGAGAATATTTTTGAAGTTTTTGACACTTACTGCTGATTGCCTTCCTGAAAGGTTATACCAATTTTCATGGAGTGATTAATTCTAATGGGAAGGAAAAGAGAAAAGGGGAGTGACATTTCACAGAGGTGGTGACATTTGAGCCAGCTCACGCAAGATGAGCAGGGCTTTGCCAGAAGTGAGGCAGAGTGGTCAGAGCATTCCCAACAGGAAGGAAGTGAGAGCAAGGGCACCAGGGCACAAGGGAGCCCTTGCCCCAAAGGAGTCAGTCTGTTCCTTCCGCTTATTTGCCACCAGAATCCTCATCATTTATTTTATAGTTGGCAGGAAGAAGAATCAGAATAGAGCCCTTCCATATATTTAGAAACCATCTCAAATGAAAGGTCTTTTGAAGTTCTGAGATATTAATGTTAGTCTGTTTCTTCTTTCCTTTTCCCAAAGGGAGAACAAATCCCCTGAGGATTCAGTATAACTGGGAAATACATGCCACCTCTCTCATCCCATCTGCTTCCCTGAATGTAAAGGGGCAAGGACAGTACATTTGGCGTTGGTTCTGATGTGTACAGGATCTGGAGCGCCTAGGTGGCTCAGTCAGTTAAGCCACTGACTTCGGCTCAGGTTATGATCTCACAGTTCACGGGTTCGAGCCCCGCATCAGGCTCTGTGCTGACAGCTCAGCGCCAGGAGCCTGCTTCAGATTCTGTGTCTCCCTCTCTCTCTGTCTCTCTCCTGCTCGCGCTCTGTCTCTCTCTCGAAAATAGACATTAAAAATAATGTGTATAGGATCCATCGCCAACTGTCCTTCTAGATCGATGCAATGAGGAGAATGTCATCAACTTCTTGCATTTGGTATTGATTTTGTATCAATCTGCTTAATAAGATGGATAAAAGTAACCTAAGTCTATTTATAAATTTGGGAGAGGTGCCAGACACTAGGGCGTCAAACTCAACAGTGACTAGAGCTGTAGCAGATTTCTACATTTGTCTGAGCATGGTGTGTCCACAATGCCTTCTTTCTGGGCTGGAGCAAGTGCTGAAAGCCCAAGGGGTGAAGGTGACAGGGTAAGCAAAGCCGGCTGTCCAAGCCCCCGAGTCCAGTTCCACATGCCACTTATCGCTGATTCTATCATCGCATCTGGAAATGCAATATGACCGGTAAGCCACATCCCATCATATTTTGAAGAAGGCCACTTAGGAGTTATAAATCAAGCAATAAAATATTTCTAAAGCTCGCAAAATACCTGCAGGACAAACAGGATTTTCTTTCTGCATCTGATGCTTCTACAGCTACTGTGAAGATTTAGTATAGCTGGCATTTATGAAGTTTGTGGAGTGTACATTTAGCCAACTTAAAACCTAACTATGAAATAGAAATTGATGGAATTAGAGAAACATGTGAATTACAGACAATTTAAAATGTGCCTTTCTGCTCTTAAGGAAGTGTAGTAATGGGAATAGATGAAGTGATCAAGTAGATGATTTACTGGACCAGAATTAATTGACAGCTAAGAAATCTTTATCAGTAGCATTTTTGTACAAATATGTTAGAATGGGGGGCGCCTGGGTGGCGCAGTCGGTTAAGCGTCCGACTTCAGCCAGGTCACGATCTCGCGGTCCGTGAGTTCGAGCCCCGCGTCAGGCTCTGGGCTGATGGCTCGGAGCCTGGAGCCTGTTTCCGATTCTGTGTCTCCCTCTCTCTCTCTGCCCCTCCCCCGTTCATGCTCTGTCTCTCTCTGTCCCAAAAATAAATAAAAAACGTTGAAAAAAAAAAAAAATGTTAGAATGGCTATAGACGTAGCCCAGCAAAATTGCTGTGGCCAGTTTACCAGTCGTGCCCTGTTCTGCACATGTCTCCTCTGAAGTGAGTTGTAAGTGGAAGTATTATTCCTCATTATTACTAGTAAAGCCTCAAAGAGACCAAAAGAGTACTTCTCTCGTAAGGTTCTCAACAAGCTATTAATTAGATAACATAAATGAAACTCTTAACACTATGCCAACACCTTCTAATGATAGAAGTGGGTGGGAGAGTCATTATCTGTGTTTTATTATTATTATTATTATTATTATTATTGTTGTTGTTGTTATTATGGTTATTATTTTTAAATTTATTCTTGCCTTGCTAGTCTTCTCCCCAGTCCTAACAAAGAAAGATGTAAGATTGGAAGATTATGTCTTAAATCTCATTTATCTGTTTATGAAAGGGAAGCTGAAATTTGATGATACATAGAAAATATGAAAAGGTATTACTGGGCACCAGAGCATGAACTGTGAAGCAGTTAGGGCATCATTCATAAGTGATGAACTTCAGCTGAAAGGGAACCTCCTGCCCATTCACAACAATAAGTGTTTCCTAAAAATTTCTGCATTAAGATGGTGAAAATGACTGACATCTTTACCAGAAGTTCTTACTAATTTAAAATTTCTGCATCAGATGCCATTGGAAGCCCATGAGAAGGAAAGCCCTCAGTCTACAACTTAACATTTTGCTTCAGCCACCCCATGTCCACCTCTTGACTTCTTTAGATAATATTTGCAGCCTAAAGTATATAGTCACATTGCTCATATTGCCATGATTTGACCTCTTCTTGAACAGCCATACATTTCAGAATCTAAACCATCTATTTTTATTCTTCTTTTCCTAGTGCTAACCCTTTCTCTAATAGACAGCATGCCCTTTCTTGCATATTTGGATGGGAGAGATATTTTCTATTTTTTTTTTTATTTTTTTTATTTTTATTTTTTTAATGTTTATTTTTGAGAGAGAGAGAGAGAGAGAGAGAGAGAGACGGAGTGTGAATGGGGGAGGGGCAGAGAGAAAGGGAGACAGAATCTGGAGCAGCCTCCAGGCTCTGAGCAAGCTGTCAGCACAGAGACTGACATGGGGCTTGAACTCACAAACTGTGAGATCATGACCCAAGCCAAAGTCGGACACTTAACCAACTGAGCCACCCGGGTGCCCCAAGAGATATTTTTTAAATAGCATATCAAGGGGTGCCTGGGTGGCTCAGTTGGTTAAGCGTCTGACTTCAGCTCAGGTCATCATCTCACAGTCTGTGAGTTCGAGCCCCTCATCAGGCTCTGTGCTGACAGCTCAGAGCCTGGAGACTGCTGCTTCAGATTCTGTGTCTCCCTCTCTCTCTGCCCCTCCCCTGCTCATGCTGTGTCTCTCTCTATCTTAAAAATAAATAAAAACATTTAAAAAAATTTAAATAGCATATCAAAAGTGTAGTTACGTTATCTACTTAAATTAAGAAGCTTGCATAATTTTTATATGAAGCTTTTTAAATACCCTAAGCAATTGATCATAAAAATAGCTGGCATTTAGGATTAGTTTGCATTGCTACTACCAGTGCCATGGTAAATGAATCTTTATTTCTACCATTGATGGTGAGATCTGTCCATTTATATTGACTGTAAAGTTCTGTCCTGGAAAAAAAAAATGAAATGTTCATATAATTGTGCTGTTCTTCTATAAAACTCCTTACTCCTCTCATTCCAGCTCTGTTCATCTTCATTATGCTCAAGACTTAAAAAAAAAATTTTTTTTTAATGTTTATTTATTTTTGAGAGAGAGAGTGAGACAGAGCGTGAGTGGGGGAGGGGACAGAGAAAGAGAAGGAGACACAGAATCCAAACAGGCTCCAGGTTCTGAGCTGTCAGCCCAGAGCCCGACATGAGCCTTGAACCCACAAACCGTGAGAACATGACCTGTATGCTCAAGACTTTTATAGCTTAACTCTTTGTGTCCACTTAACTGGCACTTACCCACCTATCACTTTACTTTCCCCTTCAATTTTTTCATAGGTTTCAGTCTTCTCACATGTAGTGTTAGCTCCTCCAAGAGAGGCAGGCACTGCCTTATAGCAGGTGTATATTGTATGCAGTGAGCCTCAGGTTGTGTCCCAGTTACTGTCTGATGGGGACTCTACCTGACATTAGTGAACTTCATCTGTTCATTCATATTACAACAAATGTCTTTAATGCTACATCAGAATAAATATCTGAAATACACATCTGCTTCTTCCCCAGGTTAATCAGCTTCGTGGCATCCCCAAGCTTCTGCAGCTCCTAAAAGTTCAGAATGAAGATGTTCAGCGAGCCGTGTGTGGGGCCCTGCGAAACTTGGTATTTGAAGACAATGACAACAAGTTGGAGGTCGCTGAACTCAACGGGGTACCTCGGCTGCTCCAGGTGCTGAAGCAAACTAGAGACTTGGAGACTAAAAAGCAAATAACAGGTACTGCTAACAGAATATTGAAGGATGTAGAACAGTGTACCCAGCTGGGTATGTTATGTCATCTGTTTTTCTTTTTTTTTTTTTTAATTTTCTTTTTTCTTTTTTAAAATTTACATCCAAATTAGTTAGCATATAGTGCAACACTGATTTCAGGAGTAGATTCCTTAGTGCCCCTTACCCATTTAGCCCACCCCCCCCCCCCCCACAATCCCTCCAGTAACCATCTGTTTGTTCTCCATAGTTATGAGTCTCTTATGCTTTGTTCCCCTCCCTGGTTTTATATTATTTTTGCTTCCCTTCCTTTATGTTCATCTGTTTTGTCTCTTAAAGTCCTCATATGAGTGAAGTCATAGGATTTTTGTCTTTCTCTGACCGACTCATTTCACTTAGCATAATACCCTCCAGTTCCATCCACGTAGTTGCAAATGGCAAGATTTCATTGTTTTTGATTGCTGAGTAATACTCCATTATATATATATATATATTTACCACATCTTCTTTATCCATTCATCCATCGATGGACATTTGGGCTCTTTCCATACTTTGGCTATTGTTGATAGTGTTGCTATAAACATGGGGGTGCATGTGTCCCTTCAAAACAGCACACCTGTATCCCATGGATAAATGCCTAGTGGTGCAATTGATGGGTCATAGGGTAGTTCTGTTTTTAGCTTTTTGAGGAACCTCCATACTGTTTTCCAGAGTGGCTGCACCAGCCTGCATTCCCAACAGCAATGCAAAAGAGATCCTCTTTCTCCGCATCCTTGCCAACATCTGCTGTTGCCTGAGTTGTTAATGTTAGCCATTCTGACAGGTGTAAGGTGGTATCTCATTGTGGTTTTGATTTGTATTTCCCTGATGATGAGTGATGTTGAGCATTTTTTCACATGTCGGTTGCCTATCCGGATGTCTTCTTTGGAGAAGTGTCTATTCATGTCTTTTGCCCTTTTCTTCACTGGACTATTTATTTTTTGAGTGTTGAGTTGGATAAGTTCTTTATAGATTTTGGATACTAACCCTTTATCTGATACATCGTTTGCAAATATCTTCTCCCATTCTGTCGGTTGCCTTATAGCTTTGCTGATTGTTTCCTTTGTTGTCAGAAGCTTTTTATTTTGATGAGGTCCCAGTAGTTCATTTTTGCTTTTGTTTTCCTTGCCTCCAGAGACGTGTTGAGTAAGAAGTTGCTGCGGCCAAGATCAAAGAGGTTTTTGCCTGCTTTCTCCTCGAGGATTTTGATGGCTTCCTGTCTTACATTTAGGTCTTTCATCCATTTTGAGTATATTTTTGGGTGTGGTGTAAGAAAGTAGTCCAGGTTCATTCTTCTGCATGTCTCTGTCCAGTTTTCCCAGCACCACTTGCTGAAGAGACTGTCTTTATTCCATTGGATATTCTTTCCTGCTTTGTCAAAGATTAGTTGGCCATACGTTTGTGGGTCCATTTCTGGGTTCTCTATTCTGTTCCACTGATCTGAGTGTCTGTTCTTGTGCCCGTACCATACTGTCTGATGGTTACAGCTTTGTAGCATAGCTTGAAGTCTGGGATTGTGATGCCTTCTGCTTTGGTTTTTGGGGTCTTTTCTGGTTCCATACAAATTTTAGGATTATTTGTTCTAGCTCTGTGAAGAATGCTGGTGTTATTTTGATAGGGTGTCATCTGTTTTTCTTAAGTTTCCCCAAACAAATGGCTAATGGGCTCATTATTATCTGAGAGGTGGCTTTCAAAGAACATTGTCACCCTCTGAGTTAAACCCCAGATTAAAGTCAAGTTAGAATTATTTTTTTTCCTGAAAGGGAAATTATTTTGAGGCTTTTGCTCAATATTTTAAATTAAAAACTCTGCAACTTTGCATGTTTTTACAACTTTACAGTACTCACCACAGGGAAATTCTGCATCAGTTTACTAACAGCCAACTTTGTGATTTGAGAACGTGTAAGATTTCAGTATTGCCTCAAGTGCACAAGGCATTCATTCTGAAGAGACTCAGTAAGAACCACACCCAATTATTTGTTTTATTTATTCAATAATCCACTCGCTGGATGTATACAAAGAAAGTGAATCAGGGAATCAAATAGTGTCCTTATGTAGAGGATTAGTTTAGTCAAATTAGTCAAAATACAAGAAATGTTATTTCCCAATCCTTCCATTACCTGGACCCCCCAAAATACCAGCTCCCTAGCCCACTCATCCCTGCACCCTAAAAAGAAGAAAAAAAGATGAGAGTGGCCAGATGCGTTTTTCTAGTTCTTTACTTCATATTTCAAAATCTTGATTTGAACAAATAAATATCTTCTTTCTGCCCAATAGATTAGAAGAATGAAATAATCTGATAGAATTAAAGCAACAGTTTTAGTAATCCTTGAAATGTGGAGAAGAGAGACCTAGTTTTATTTAAATGAATAGTGCATGTGGTAGAGGAGAAAAGGGTGCACTGATGTTCAAGCTTAGCCCTCTTGCTGTCACCGTCAGCTCCCTGCTGATGCTCCCTGCACACGTTCCCGAGTGCAAGAGCATTACTGAGTGCAACCGTTGGTGGTATTGCCTTGCAGAAACCTTCCTTAAGTATCTTCAGGGGCCTAGGTGATATACGTACATTTTTAATTTATCGCCAAAAGGTTTTAAGGTATTTTTAGGTATTATTAGGTGATGAAATCTTGGTTTTATAGATGAGAAAAGTAAGGCCCAAGCCCTTTTCAATATATCATATAAAAGTATTTTTAAATGATAATGCTGGACAGTGTTGTTTATTTTAGAAGGAAGTATTCCATACATTTTGTTATAAGTTGAATATATTCTACACTTCTGCAGAATATACAGCAATTTATTATACAACAGTTTTTTTTTCTGTTTTTAAAAATGTTGTCATTCTGTCTTCTCTGCCCATTTATATCTTAAAGTAATCACGTATTTTTCTATCTTGGTATATTTTAATTTTATAAAACTATATGAAGGGTTATACCTTGCTATCCTTCTGCCAGCACGCTGTCATGTCCCATGAGAAATTTCCTTCCATAACTATGACTTATATTAAAACACCTACAGAAATTAAGAGGGATCTCATTCATTCATTCAGCCAGCATTTACGGGGTGCCTGCAAGTACCAGGCAATGGGAATCATTTTAGAAAGGTTGTAGATGTTCTTTTCTTTCTACTAAAACATGAACAGTTACTTGATGGTTGGCACTTAAAAAGAAAACCAAACCTCACAATTGGAACCTAACATTTCCTTCATTAAACTGTAGTAATGACAACTGCAAGAGAGAATCAGATAATCTGTTTTACGGTAAAAAAAAAAAAAAAAAAAAAAAAACTTTCCAAAGGATATGTTTCATTGTAGACTTTAAAATAAGGATAGGATACATTTTGAACTGGTGTTTTGAAGGAGAATGAAAATTATTCCCAGCAAAGTGAACATCATTAGCAAAGCAAAAAGAAGCTGCTGGTCATTTTTAGAGGCAGTTAGATAATAGAGTATTGATGTTAAGGTATATTGTATCTAGAGAGCTTGGGAGGATGTGTGGGTGTGTGTTGAGGAAGTAATCCATTGAACCATGCTTCCCCTTCTTTTGTAGGCAATAGGAAACTATGGTCAGAGAACATTCTGTGGTATTAATGCCATAGAAACCATTCAGTTATCTTTACATAATGTGCAGAACTGATCAGTGGAGGTTTATTGTGCAATTCTCAGGATTTCTAGTACAAGCCAAGCATCCCTTCCCGAGGGGGCTCATTACATGCTAATTGAATTGAGTCGATACTTGAGTGTTTGATACAAATCCTTCTAAATAACTTCCTTTAGCTCTATTAATAGAACAGCTAAGTAAGTGCTTTCTGGGCCTCAGAAATAAATTGTTGACTTAATGTAGACCTGTTTATATCTTTGCTTAGAAACACAAAGCGAATAACCATACATATGAATCTTTTCTTGTCTATTTTGTGGATATCTTTTTATTGAGCCTGTTCTTTGTGCTAGTCACTAAGCTAGGACTTTCCATTTTTCATCTTTGTCCCTCCAGTCATCTCCATAAGGCATTATTGACAATTTACATATGATCAGTGTGACACTCGGTGGGGTTTAAGTAGATTGCCCAAGATTATGCAGCTAACAGAACAAAGCCCATATTTCAACCCAGCTCTATCTGGGTGTCTTGCTGTATGAAAGTGGCTCTCACCTCCCTCTTTGGAGGCAGAGAGTGATTCATTTTTACACTTCTTTGGGAAAAGACTTGTCTTTTAGGATCTCCGATCAGAGAGCTCTCCTTCACTCCTCTCTGACCCTTCCTCTGTCTCCACTTGCCACTGACTTGGTTAAGTCCTCTTCACCTCTCTGGTCTACTATTGCAGTAGCCTCTTACCTGCCCACTGATTCAGTTCTGCACATTCCCAGTCTGTCCACTACTCTGCTCCTAGTGATTTCTTGCTGATAGGAAAATATGGTCCCATTGTGCTCCCCATTACCTCTAAGATACAGTCTATACTGTGCAGTATGCCACACAAAGATTTTATGATCTGAGCCTGGTGGCCACTGGCAGCAATGTCTCCTCTCATACCCTCCCAGCCCAGGTTCTGAAATCCTAAAGGATTTGCTGGTCTGTCTGTGTCTCTTTTCTGTCTTGGTATCTTTGTCTCTGCTGTTGTCTTGGACTAAAATCCTTTTCCACACCTTGACCACCTGGTGAACCCTCCTCACCCTTCAATAGCTGTCTTTTCCTCTGAAGGATTTTCAGATGCCATCCTTCCATACTTCATCCCCCCCCAGTGGGGTTTTGAAAGAAGGGGCATCTCTGAACTACTTTTGCATCCTTTAATATTAGGATGCCACTTATTTCATGCCTGTGTGTTTACCGCAATAACAACTTTGCTACTCCTCTAAGTTGTTCAACATCTGTGGCTGATTGAATATAAAAAAAGAGATTCATGACCTGGGAATATCTCAATTAAGAGAAATAAAAGGATCAGGTTTGTTTTCAGATAAGACCCTGATTTTCCTGGCCAAGCTATAAAAAAAATTAACCATCCGATTTCTATATATGCATAAAAAAGGCATCAGCGCTTTGTTCTGCTGAGAGAGAACGTCAACTCACTGACCTTCCTGGCATTTTCAGTACCAGCCTAGGAGGGAAGCTCTTCCCTTTTCAGATGAAAAGACTTAAGGATCAAAGACGTTCCCTCTATGAGATTGTTCCCCCTCTCTTACCAAGTGAGCCTGTTAGTGTACTTTAATTGAAATGAGAACAGTACATACTGGTCTCAGAGGCTCATCTCCAAGGTCACTGAGTAATGAGCATTTGCAGGAGTGAGTAGGACTCTGACTTGGTAAGAATGAAGCAGGAGATTCTTGTGCCTCTTTTCATGTTGCATAAGGAAGAGTCAGGATGATTGGCAATAAAATTTGTTAAAAATGCATATTGACCTCTGCATGTTTTTTGGAAATATTTCATTGGCTTGCTATATTTTAATAAAGTAACAAAAACATTTTGCTATAAGATATTCATTATGCACCTTTTAAAAATAATTGTATATTATTTTATTCTGCACTTGTAACGTGCAACAAGTTATCTTGGGTTTGTATATAACTTAGACTAAATGGCCTTTGCAATAGTGTGATATTTCAGGGAAGGCTTACAAAACTTAGGTGAAAGAAGTATATCCATGCAAGGGAAATTATTTAAAAAAAAAAATTCCTCCTGGTCTGTGATCACTTTGAAAAATAAGATTAAAATGAACCAGTCTTCCTCCTCCTGCTCCTCTTCTCCTTCTGTACTGATAATAGGGATTCATTTAATCATAATATATGTAATTTTTGCTACCTCATTGTCATGCAGAGTTTGTTAAATAACTCTATTTCTATTCCTAGAAGGCAATATTAATAAAACACAGATTTTAATATCTTATAAGATCCTTCTACTAAAATTAGCTGTTTTTTGCAAAAACCACAGTTGGCAATACATTTCTGGAGAACGCAGTTATTCTTATCTCTTTTATAATTGCTAATTATTCAAAGTATATCCCTTACCAGAATCCATTTCTTTCTTTTTGGCTAGAATGAGAGCTTAGAGATAGAAAATTACAGGCTTATCACCTGCAACAAAGAACTTAATAATAGAAATTTAGGCACTATGAATAAATTGACTGGAAGTTAAAGGTGAGACCAATGAAAACCTAAACCCTAATGTTGTATCGGGTCATCTAGAATCTAGTCATTAAAATGAATATGTATTAAGGGTCCTTTAGTCCATTCATTACCCAATGCGAGAAATGGGAATCATTTTTTTTTCAAGCACTCTCTATGCTCAGTGTGGGGCTCGAGTGCACAACCCTGAGATCAGGAATTGCATGCTCTACCTAATGGGTCAGCCAAAGGCCCCAAGAATCATTTTTAAAATACAAATTACTAAAATCCATTCTGAGATTCTGGCTAATAAATTTGGAATGTGGCCCAAGAATATGTCATTCTGATATGCCGCTCGGTTTATTTGGAAACTGCTAGTCTAGTCTAACACTCTAGCTTTGGGATAAAAACCGCTTGTCATTATTTTGATAAAGGAGGAGCTCATTTTTAGCAGTCTTAGCGATAGAGCTGGATCTTACAGCAGATCTTTCTGTTTCCTTCAAAGCTCTCTTAGAAGTTTATATTTTCACTGAGCCAGAATCTCCTTCCCTAGAATTTCCACTCATTAGTTCTGGTTTTGCCTTCATATAGTCACAAAAAATGATACCTAGCTATTAAATTTACATTTGTTTAGTTACTAGAGAAAATGTATTCCTATGTGTATTAGATTCTAATATTCTTTAGCTTGGGTTAATTTTTCTACTAGCAATTGAATTTTTAATGATATTTAAGAACTCTATATATTAAGGATATTAACCCCTTGTCTCATATTGTCATTTGTATTTTCCCAATTTGTAATTGGTCATTTATTGATGTTGTATGTACATGTTGGGAGAATGTATAACTGTTTAATCCTGAATCTCTAGTGCAAAGTTCCTTCCTAGCTTTGTACCATACAAAAATTTGGCAGGCATGACATTTCTATATAATACCCTACATTAAAAATTTAAAAATTATACTAAAACTCCCAAACCAGATACTTTTATAGAAATAATACTGGATACCAAGTTATAAAGGACGTTGACTGTTGGAGGAAAATTCCACTCCCTTTGTTCAGATTAATCCTCTTCTGGTTTTTATTGTAAGTTATACTTTTCCTTTGAGTGCCCTGTGTGGTCCTTTTTTAAAAGAGGAAATGGCATCATGCTTCACATTTTTAAGCCTCTGGCAGGCAGGGACTATTAATTTGTTTGCTTATTTAAAGCAGGAAGCTTTTTTTTCTCTCTCTCTCTCTTTTCTTTTTAACTTTCTTTAGTAGCTTAGAAACCACAACTCCACCTTAGACCTGCCTCTAAATTGTTTTCAACAACCCTTGGAATTTTATTCTGTCACTCCCCCATCCAGAGCCCCTCAAGATGAAGTGGGAGGAATGAAGTCATTGTGTTGCAAAATCTGTGGCCCAGGGACACTGCTACTGCTCCTGACTAGTCCCCAATGCTAGTTTGACCAGGAAAGGACCTCCTCCTGAGCCAGAATGCTAGCCCTCGGAAAACACTAGATCCAGTGTCGCCCCATCTGACTGTAGCTCTGTGTAGGCTGCAGTGGAAGTTTGGTTTCAGAAATTGTTGTTTCAGAAACTGATTAAGTAAAACTGATTAAGGTCAAAAGGCTACATCTGGCCTAGAGTGTTCTAAATGGTGGTCCAAATAGAACTATGGTTGAATAATTATCAACCTTTACCTGTACAATTATTTCAGTCATTAAATCAGGGGAGGTGATATCACCACGTAATTCAGCCAAAAAAACCAAAAGCACCTTTCCTTGTTTCATAAGGTAGACTGTCCTGTATACCTGTGCTTCCTCTCTCTCATTTGCAGATGAAAGAGTACATTTTAAAAGTGAGAATTACTGACTGGGCAATGGCGGAGTGAGTAGGGAAGAAAATGAAGATTCCCATCTCTTTCTACCTCCTCTCTCTGCCTTCCTGGATGCCAGGGAGTTAGTCATTTGCTGAGGTATGAAAGAAGGCAATGCAACTTGACACCTGCTGGGAGTCACTGGAATAGCAAGCAGGAGGTGTGCCCTCCTTCCCCTGAATCAGAAGTATTTGAATGCCAAATTTGTAAGAAAAACCAATCCTAAATGGATGTGCCACTTTGTATCCTCTCTGACTACCCAGCCTCAGGCTCTGTCTCACAAATGCCCTGGAAAGTACAGTATTCTATTATCTTAATTTCTTTCTGAGTTGGCTTGTATGGCCTTTTTCTTTAATGGTGGGTTAAGGGAAGAAGTTTCAAGAAGAAAGGGAAAGTTAAATAAGTAAATGTGGTACCAGCCTTAGACCACTGTTTAGGCCATACATGTTGGTAGATAGGTTAAAAATACTCTTGTATCTCCTTCACTACCGAACTATAATATAAGAAATACATGAGGTAGCCAGTGTAAATTCCAGGAGGACATAAAGTCTGTCATTGGGTAGGATTTAATAAATATTAATTGGCGATGTTGATCAGCCTACTGGTGATAGGCATGGGTATAAGCAAAGGCTCTGTAGGCCATCCGTGCTGTTTGTTACTGGGAGGCAAATATCAGGTGGAAGTTTCAGGTAGTGGGGAGCAGGAGGCAGAGAGAGACATTCCCTTTATATGACCCTTTAAAAACATTGAGGTCTTGGGGCACCTGGGTGGCTCAGTCTATTAAGCATCCAACTCTTTATTTTGGCTCGGGTCCTGACCTCGTGGTTTGTGAGTTGGAGCCCCGCATCAGGCTCTGCGCTGACACGCAGAACATGCTTGGTATTCTCTCTCTCCCTCTCTTCCTGCCCCTCCCCTGCTCTCTTGCTCTGTCTCTCTCTCTCTCAAAATAAGTAAACATTAAAAACATTGACGTCTTGGGGCGCCTTGGTGGCTCATTTGGGTAAGCATCTGACTTTGGCTCAGGTCATGATCTTGCGGTTTGTGAGTTCAGGCCCCACATCAGGCTCTGGGATGACGGCTCAGAGCCTTGAGCCCATTTCAGATTCTGTGTCTCCCTCTCTCTCTGCCCCTCCCCTGCTCATGCTCTGTCTCTCCTGCAAAAATAAATAAACATTTAAAAACAACAACAACAAAAAACATTGAAATCTTGGGATACTCCTGTCTGGCTCTGTCGGTAGAGTATTCAATTCTTGATCTCATGGTTGTGCATTTCAAGCCCCACGTAGGTTGTAGGGATAACTTAAAAAAAAAATAAATTTTTTTTTACAAAATTAAATAAATAACAATAAAAACATTGAAGTCTTTATTGCAGTAGGGTCATTTCAGGCCTTCATGTTGGTGAGACCAGAATTTATTATGTATGTGAGGTCAGCTTAACGGTAGGATCATTTAAGAGAAATGGCAATAAATGTTTAAGGATTTCTAGCTTCCATTATCATTCCTGATTAATTTAAACCTGCATAATTTTATATCATAATTCCCCCCACCCCACCCCTGCTGATTATGGATCAGTTTCATTGCCATCTAAAGAACTCTAAACCAAGTCTTTTGGTTGGGAAAGGGGCTCTCTCACTCCCACCCCACCCCCCTCCAATACCTAGCCACAGCCCTAGGAGTGCTGGCTGTAACTCCTCTTTTCAGCAGTTATTTGACCCATCCCTGTTTTGATAGTACTCTTTGTTTTTCTAGGTTTGCTGTGGAATTTGTCATCTAATGACAAACTCAAGAATCTCATGATAACAGAAGCCTTGCTCATCCTGACTGAGAATATCATCATCCCCTTCTCTGGTTGGCCAGAAGGAGACTACCCCAAAGCAAACGGTTTGCTCGATTTTGATATATTTTACAACGTCACAGGATGCTTAAGGTAATGCCACTCTACAGGTCTTTCCTCTGTGTACCTTATATACTACATCCAGATTTTCTAAAACTCTACCCCACTACCTAGAGGTCCTATAAGAATTATAAAGATCACTCTAAATATAAGAAGCACAATGTAGAGACAATGAGAGAGGTAAAGTAAGAACAGAATGTTGTTTCTAGGCATGTTTGATTCCAGAAGCTACCCACATTAGTTCACAAGAGCGAGGATGTCAGTTCCAATAAAACAGAGATCTAACCTGAATACCCGGAAGTGCAGACTGGCCTTCCCTATCTCCCAGGGTTTAAGGCAGGCTCCATGCTATTTTTAATTCATTAAAATCTAACTTAATGATGTGGTTAAAAAAATAATTGTAAACCTAGTGTTTCTGTTATATTTTATTAAAGCATAATTGTATTTGTTTTAGATGTACAAAGTAATGATTAGATATTTGTATATTTTACAGACGGTCACCAGAATAAGTCTAATGTTCATCACCATACATAGTCACAAAATTCTTTTTCCTTGTGATGAGAACTTTTATGATTTTTTTCTCTTAGCAACTTTCAAATATGTAGTATTATTAACTATAGTTGCCATGCTGTATGTTACATCTCTAGGACTGACTGACCTATTTATATGTTTATTTATTTATGGCATATGAAAATTTATTTCCATTATGGTTTTCTTTAGACTTACTTATTTTATAACTGGAAGTTTGTAACTTTTCCACATATACCCACTTTGCACCCCTCCCCCCCCCCCCCCCCCCGCCTCTGGAAACCCCACCAATCTGTACTCTGTATCAGCTTATTTGTTTTGTTTTAAAAGTAATCTCTATGCCCAACATGGGGCTTGAACTTACAACCCCAAGATGTTCTGACTGAGCCAGCCCCTATGAGCTTCGTTTTTGTTTTTGTTTTGTTTCTTTTAGATTCCATTTATAAGTGAGATCATACAGTATTTATCTTTCTCTGACTTATTTCACTTAGCATAAGGCTCTCACAGTCCATCCATGATGTTGCCAGGGGAGATATTTCATTCTTTATTGTTGCTGAATAATATTCCACGTGTATATATACCAGATTTTCTTATCCATTCATTTGTCAGTAGATACTCAGATTGTTTCCATTTCTTGGCTATTATGAATAATGCTTCAGTGAACATGGGAGTGCATATGTCTTTTCAAGTTAGTGTTTTCATTTTCTTTGGATAAATACTCAGAAGTGAAATTGCTAGATCATATGGTAGCTCTGTGTTTAATTTTTTGAGGAACCTCCATAATGTTTTCCGTATTGGTTGTGCCAACTTACATTCCACAGGCACAGCACAAGGTTTGCCTCTTCTCCATATCCTCACCAACACTTGTTATTTCTTATCTTTTTGATGATAGCTATTCTAATAGGTGTGAGGTGATATGTCATTTTGATTTGCATTTCCTTGGTGATTAGTAACGAGCATTTTTTCATGTGCCTATTGGCCATCTCTGTCTTCTTTAGAAAAATGTCTCTTCAGTTCTTCTGAATCTATCTTTCCTTTTGTCTTTCCTTTCTCCTTTCACCACTTTCCCCAAGTATTCTTGACTTCTTTGTTGCAAATGAATTGACTGTATATGCTCAAGTTTATTTTTGGACTCTTTATTCTGTTCCAATGACTTATGTGTCTTTTTTTATGCCAGTACCACATGCTATTTTGATTAATACAGCTTTGTAACATAGTTTGAAATCAGGGAGTGCGATGCCTCCAGCTTTGTTCTTCCTTCTCAAGATTTCTTTGGCTGTTTGGGATCTTATGTGATTCCATACAATTTGTAGAATTGTTTGTTCTATTTCTGTGAAAAATGCCATTGAAAATTTGCTAGGAATTGCATTGAATTTGTAGATCGCCTTGGGTAGAATGGACATTTTAACAATGTTAATTCTACCAATTCCTGAGTATGGTATATCTTTTCATTTATTTGTGTCTTCAGTTTGTTTTTAATCAATGTCTTATCATTGTTAGTATACAGGTCTTTTACCTAGTTGGTCAAATTTATTCCTAGGTGTTTTTAAATAGCTGTAAGACAACAAAGCCTAAAGGAACAGAATGTTTTACCATAAGAACAGCCACTAAAGAAGTTAGTTTGAGCCGCATTTCTAAATAGTGGGATGAAAAAATGCTTGAGTTGTTTTCTCCTTTGGGCTGTCAGATGCCAGCTAAATCAAGAGAAAATAGAAACACATGCAGGAGAAAGAAAAATGCTAGTTTTAACTTCTTTAAAATCATGCATCTCAAGCTTTCTTGTATTTGAAAATAATCATTGTTCTTTATGTGCAAGGATTAAAAGAAATCAGAAGATGTAATCAAAATTAGACAGCCCATGAGAGGTCAGGACATATTCTGCCTTTTGTTATTTTCTCTAGTTACAGTTCATTTTTGAGGGAATCTAGATGGTAACTGAGAGAATTTATCATGGTAAAATGTTTAATCTCCAAAGTTAATCACACAGTAATGCATATCAAATACCAGTTTTGTGTAAGAATTATGTTAGCTACTGAGAATTTTACAAAGATGAATAAGAAAATCTTTTGGGGATTTTTAACGTAGTAGGGAATGCAGATGAGTAAAAGCACTAGAACACAGCTACAGTGAAATGTATTTATTAGAGCAGTGGGCCCCTGGAGCATTAGCATCTGCATCACCTGGGTCCCACCCAGACCTTATGAATTAGAAACTCTCAGGGTGGGGCCCAGCAATCTCGTTTTGACAAGCCCTCCTGGTGATTCTGATGCCATGGTATCAGAAGTACAAGTGAGGTGCTGCAGGAATGCAGAACAAAGGACAATTCATGCCAGCTGACTGGGATCTGAAAGACACTATAGAAGGGGTGCCAAATGAACTAGGCCTTGGTGGATTATTTCAATAGTCAGAAATTCTCTAAGGACTAAGGACTAAATTCTTGAACAGCAGAAGAGGTGCCTATATGATCTGTTTGAATCTGTCCTTCTGTACAGTTCACTAGAACTGCTTTTTTATTGCACTTTTGATCTAATAACACATTTTGTTCTACTTGAAAACATTTTGGGGGAAAAATAAATAAATAAAGTAAATAAAAATAAAAACATTTTGGAGACAGCTGGGTGGCCCAGTCGGCTAAGCATCCGAGTCTTGATTTTGGCTCAGGTTATGATCTCACAGTTTGTGGGCTCGAGCCCCACATCAGTGCAGCCCCTCTGCACTGACCATGAAGCCTGCTTGGGATTCATTATCTCTCTCTCTCTCTTTCTCTGCCCCTGCCTTGCTAACATTCTCTCCCCTCCTTCCCTCCCTCTCTCTCTCTCAAAATAAATAAAAATAAACACTCAAAAAATTAAAAACATTTTGCATCTCAAAATTTCTCTGTAGCTCCCCTTGCCTGGCTGTGTACATCAGAGTTCTTAAAGTGGCAGTTGTATCTGGACTTTTTCAACTCAAAATGACAGATACTCAACTCAAACTCACTCAAGCCAAATAAGGATTCATTGGCTCATGTGGGTGATATGTTGACAGTCACTTGTGAAAGTGAAGGAAGTACACGAGGAACCATGACCTCAAGGACTAGGACAGAAATTCAGCATCCCTGGGACTCACTCTGTTTTTTTTTTTTTTTTTTTTTTAAGTTTATTTATTTGGGGGGTGGGGGGGAGGGAGAATGAATGGGGGAGGGGCAGAGACAGGGAAATAATCCCAAGCAGGCTCCTCTGCCAGCACTCAGCCCAACGTGGGACTGGATCTTATGAACCAAGAGATCATGACCTGACCCGAGGTCAAGAGTTAGACACTAGGGGCGCCTGGATGGCGCAGTCGGTTAAGCGTCCGACTTGAGCCAGGTCACGATCTCGTGGTCCGTGAGTTCGAGCCCCGCGTCAGGCTCTGGGCTGATGGCTCGGAGCCTGGAGCCTGTTTCCGATTCTGTGTCTCCCTCTCTCTCTGCCCCTCCCCCGTTCATGCTCTGTCTCTCTCTGTCCCCCCAAAAAAAATAAATAAAAAACGTTGAAAAAAAAAAAATTAAAAAAAAAAAAAAAAGTTAGACACTTGATGGACTGGGCCCCCCACCCGGGTGCCCCTCACCCTTTTTTTAAATTTCTATCTTCTCTCTGCTTCCTCTTCTTTTGCAGGTTGAGCTCATTTCTCTACAAATGCAAACATGTCTACACATTCTGTTTATCTTTAATCCTTGACACCTAGCAAAGTTTCTGACATATAGTAAGCAAATATAAAGTATTTGAATTAAAAAAATAAATGAATGAGCAAATGAAAAAATGATGAACTGAGTGAATAATCAAGTCTGGCAACAGTATCAAATTTGTGATGGGAAGTGATCAAACAGAAGATGGAAACATAGGCTAAGGCCAGATTGTGGGGGCCTTGAAGGTCATCTTAAGGAGTTAATTTTTTTCTTCTGTAAGCAAGATTAGCTAGTATGGGAGGATAGAAATATGAGTTCTGTGTGAAGAAGAATTATAATATCAATGGGAAGGGTGTATTGAGAAGGTGAATAATACAAAGATAAAAACGTGAGTAACAAATTTCTTTGTGTAGTTTCCCCTTATCAATGAAGAATAAAAGATTTGCATGGTCAGAGTGTAGCAGTGCCCTGGTTCACACACATTTTCCAGAAGATGTGATAGCTGAATACACTCCCATCAGTATGAAACCATTTCAAACAGTGTTTGCAAAACCAATCCAAACCACTGATTTGAACTACTTTCAGAAGCAGAATATAGCAAAAAAATCTACAAAATTGAATGCCATATTATATGCTTAAGTATCTGTTCTTATTTCACCTGTATATCTAATTTACAATAATAATAACTGACATTTATTGTGTATTATGTTCTAGAAACTATTCTGAATGCTTTATGAGGATTTTCTCAGTGTATTCTTAAACTTACAAATCCTTGTAAAGTAAGCTTTCTCTATCTTGTAGATGAGGGGCTTAGATTAATGAATTTTCCCCAATGTCATGTAACTGGTAAGAGACAAAGCTGGAATTCAGATCCAGGAAGGCTGTCTCCAAAGCCAAATACATTTATAAATGAATACATTAATGTTTGTCACATTTCTACAGACTGTGCTCATGTGGATAAAACGTCTGCCCTTCACAGTCTTGTAACCTCACAGGGTAGGTAGGCCAATTTAAAGTCACATTCAAGTCTTAAAGTACTGTATCCGTGTCTCCTTGTTTTTGTTTTAGAAGTTCTGTGCAAGTGGAACTCTACACTGCGTTTCATATAAACAGAGAAGGTACAAAGGATGAAGCCTAAGAAATGAGAGAAATTTCCATGAGAGGAGATGGCATTGTAGGCAAATCAGGGTAGATGTTGTCACTGTGAGTATAAAAGCCTCTAGGACCTGTGCTAGGACAAATGCGCAGAATGTAAGAGAAGACCTCTAGGGAACCTGCAATCAAATAGCCTCAGTTTCCATGACAATAGAAGTGTCTGCTGAGCAGTTGCTTATTTTTGACCACAGCTTCTCTAAAAAAGATTTTAAGACAGGTGTTGACTGGTTCTAACAAGTGTGAATCTAAGCTGAATAAGAAGGTCATAAATGTTAGCAAATATCTTAATTGCTACAAGTTTATTTGAGGTATTCTGTCCCCCAGAGAGTATAAGAGCCAAAAATGAATTGGCCACATGAGCAGTATCCTTGGCATTATGGTTGACTCAGGTTAGCCTAGCTAAATTTTTTCAATCTACTTAGGAGAAAAACTGCATGCACCAGTGACTTTGTCCCTTTACTAACTTGACACTGAGATCAGTTTTGAGAAGGACTTCCCTTGGTCTGCATATAGCAATGGCATAGAATAAGTCACTTGCTTTGTTGATGAAATTGTGGCAGTGGCCCTGTCCACCTGGAGCTGCCTCAGCGAGATTGCATTCATACAGGAGCACCTGCAGAGTTTATCATTCAGAGAGACTGTCAGGTACAGCATACTTGTCAGGTGTCAGATCTCTTACGTACAGGATTAACGTCTGCTTGCAGCAGCATTTTCCATGGGACGTAGCACTTTCTTTAGGTTTCTTAAACAATATTATGCAAGCCTAAGAGTAGTAAAATCCAAGGTAGGAGAGGAAACATAAAATTGTACCCTCTACCTTGTGCTAGAGCCAGCAAAAGCGATCGTCAGCATCTCTTAACTCCATAGGCAGTGACCTCATGTTGGTAACTTGAAATCAGCCACTGGGAGTATTTATACCATAGAAACTGGCAAATGCTGCAAGTCAGAGGTCTCCCAACTCCCTTGCCCCTAGAAAGTTAGTTGTTAAATAAACATTTACCAGCACACCACCAGATCTGAATTTCTGTTAATTACCATCAAAATGTGGATAGTTAGGGTACAAGCATATTTTTTTTCTATACACATCCCTTTTCAAAGAAGAAACAATTCCTTTGTTTTCTTGGAAGGTATTCCAAAGCTTCAGCATTTCTTTCTTTTTTTTTTTTTTTTGAATGGAGAAAATTTTTTTCAAATTATTTTTATTTATTTAGAGTGAGAAGTGTAACAGTTAAAATATTTGATAATTCATTGCAATCAGTAGGATACACTCTGCCAGGAATTTCAGATTCCAAAAGACTTATGTGACAATCATAGAATTATAAATTTACCAAAAAGCATTAGCTGCCTTCTTTGATTTAACACCTCTCCTACAAGCACACTCATTGTGATGAGCCCCTGCTTTCCAATTAATATGGGTAACTTCTTAGCAATTGATGTGACATGGCTGTCAAATCTGTATGTTCCACCTCCCTAATTCACACACTTTTGGAAAACCTTTGGATGTGACAAATAAAACCAATGGTTATTATCAGGGGAGGTTTGAAATTTCTACCAAAGATTTACCACTGTTCTCTGTTCCTCCATATTATTCTCCTGGCTTCTATCTTCCCCTCCTTCCTTCCTTTCATTTCTTTCCCCCTCTTTCCTCGGTCTTTGTTCTCTTAAAGGAGAAGGGGTGGAAATAACTTAGAGGTCAGAAATTAGAATGCCTCCAGACTTCAGATTGGACTTCTTGTGGACAGGAGTAAGACCATGTGGAATGGCAGAAACTGTCAGACTAGAGAATGGCGGGAAAAATGCTTGTTCCAAGAGCAGTGAGATTCAAACTTCTGGAAGACACTTCGGGCCAAACACAAACATGTCTAGGCAGCCTCTGCTAGTAGTCTCCTTCTTCATTCTTGAAGAAATTAAGTGGACAGTGATTCTCCCACAAGTACAGAACCAGTTATCAGAAATTTGAGAAAGGAAACTAGTCCAGCTTTCTTGGTATTTTACCACTTAGTCTATCTTTCCTCTTACCCAACATTGTATTTATTCCTTGAATGCCTGCTATATTCAAAGCACTCTTTAAATTTCTGAAATTTCAAAGGGAGATGAGATCTATCTTTGCCCTGGAGGAACTCCAGGTTTAGTAGGAGAGACAGGCACCTGAAGAGAAAAGTCACAGTCCATTTGATAAGAAGTGTAAAAGGTATGAAAGACCAAGGCATTGAGTTGCCTGAAGGTTGGAAAAAGTTAACTGGAAAGTTACATTTAAGGAGCTTTTATTTATTTATTTATTTTTTTTTTTTAAACGTTTGTTTATTTTTGAGACAGAGAGAGACAGAGCATGAACGGGGGAGGGTCAGAGAGAGGGAGACACAGAATCTGAAACAGGCTCCAGGCTCTGAGCTGTCAGCACAGATCCCGACGCCGGGCTTGAACTCATGGACCGCGAGATCATGACCTGAGCTGAAGTCGGCGCCTTAACCGACTGAGCCACCCAGGTGCCCCTGAAGGAGCTTTTAAAGGATGAGTAGGTGTTTGAATGTCCCTCTCCATCTTCAGCTCCTCATTCTGTTACTGGTTCGTCTCTGTCATTTTTCAATATAGTCATATTAATCTTATCACCATAATTGAAGACCACCCTAGAATTTTGCCTTTTTGTTTAGGATGATTTTTCTTATTCTTGTATTTTGTGCCCATAGATGTCAGTTAGAGAAGCAAATGGTTACCACATTTCCCTTGCAAATTACTCAAACTTCATTTTCTCCACATCATAGTATAGCAAATGTGTTTTGATGAATGTATAATATAATTATATAAACTAAAATCTATAACTGTCTTAAAAGAAACTTCCATTGTCACTTATTACTGTAAATCTAACCGGGGTGGATTTGAGTGGTCAGAGAAAGCAAACTACCTTAAAAAGAAAAGCTGTACTTATCAGTCTTGTGTCCTAATTAGCCACAGGGTTGAGAGTAATGTCATGGGGTGGGAGGGGGTGCTGTACTGAATATCAGTACACCTACTCTCTGGAAAAAGAATGTCTCTGTAAAATTTTAATATATTCAAATATATCTATCTTGTTGAGTATTAAAAAATATGGTGTTACTGAATTTCATTTTACACATATCTAGATATCAATCTTCAGAACTTTTTTGAATCTGCATTTCCTTAATTATATATTTTCATTCTATTTATTTGTGCTCATTCATCCCTTATTCTGAATATTCATGACAGAAAAGGATTTATTTGGTCTAGCTGTGTGCATAATGCTAGATGATTATTTAAATAATTAAGATTACTTAAACTAGGGTCTAGTTTCCCTGATTATCAAATAAGTTTTTTTGTGTGTGAGAATATAGATCCAAAGCAAGTCAGAACTACTTTTTAAAATTGTAATTTAAATGTAGTTCTTTATTTCTGGAAAATAATTTAATATAAAGCTAGAAGATAGTGTAAACAATACCAAAACTTGATAGAAGTATTCACATAATTCAACCTACAGAGTGGTTTTTCCAGAAATATAAAGACAATTGAATCATCAACTTCAAACACATGTATTTGGTTAATTATTTAAATTCTTCACATTTGATATGTAAACATAAGCAACATTGAAGTCTGTTGATAGAGAGGAAAGTTTTTTCTGTGCCCTTCAAGATTCTTCTGGCTGGTCTAACAATCAAATTGACTTGAGACAGACTAGCGGGAGAAAGTCAAACAAAAGCTTAATAAAATGTATATCTCCTATATACATGGGAGAAACCCAAGAAAACTGAGTAACTCCCCAAAATGCCTAAAGCCATCACCTTAAATATCATCTTCAGTCAGAGACAAAGAAGACGTTGGGGGTGGGAGTCAGGGAAGTTACCAGGCAAACCACAGTAAACAAGAATAAGGCTGTTAGGCAGTTTTAAGTTCATGCTTTCTCCATTGATAATTTTTTAGAGATTTAGAGTCTTCCCCCACTTGCCAATATAGCTAGGAGACACCTTCACAAATGGAGATTTCCCTTACAAATGTAAATGTCTCTTACAAAAGTGTAACTTCCACTTGGTTTGCAGACCTTCTCCTGTGTTTGCTGCTTCTTAAAAATAACCAGCTTAAAATAATATGTCAAAGAGGCATTCCTTGGGGTGACAACATTTACTCCTGTACACCATATGTAATGGAATTGGCAATATTTACAGCAATGTTATACTATCAGTTATAATTGCATTTTATATGTGGTACATTTCAGATATTGTGGGGGTCAAGGATAGACCACCCTAAGAGGGCCCACCTTGACATGAAGATTATTTTGAGCTGAAGGCAATCAAGATCCTGTGGGCTCTAGAGAAAATTTTGCCCCTTTGTTAACTACATAGAATACCCTAAATTAGGGGTCTTTCCAAAATAAGCGTTATTAGCAGAGATAAATTTTATCTGACCCATCTGTATGGCAGGACAAACATCTAATTACCAAACATCTGCTCTTACTGCCCTGTAAATTATATTCCTCTGAAGTCCCAGACCCCTACCCACTTCTTCTTAGTTCAGAATGACTCATATACTTCATTTTGCCTCATATACTTCAGGCAAAATTCTTTGGAATTTCCATGACTGTGTAGATTCTCTGTAAATACGCTATTTGATTTTCTCCTCTAAATATGTGTCATGTCAATTTGATTTTTAGTCCAGCTGGAAGGATCAGAATTCTTGGGGGACAGGAATTCTTGGTCACCAATAACATAGAAACAAATGTGTAGTTTAACGGATTAAATTATTTTGTAAATATCTCTTCACATAAATTTAAAAGGTGTAAGTTGTATTTAAATGGATATATAAGAGCTTCCTGGGTAGCTCAGTCAATTGAGCATCTGACTCTTGATTTTGGCTCAGGTTGTGATCTCACAGTTCGTGGGTTCAAGCCCTGCATCAGGCTTTGTGCTGACAGCATGGAGCCTATTTGGAATTCTTTCTCCCTCTCCCTCTGCCCCGCCTCCACTCACACACTCTCTCTCTCAAAAGTAAACGTTTAAAAAATAAATGGGTATATAAAATCTGGATTTTAAAAAATGTTTTATAAGCTAAATCTTGGAGATTTCAGATCATCAGTTTGAAATCTCTCATCAGTGGGGCGCCTGGGTGGCTCAGTCAGTTAAGCGTCCGACTTCGGCTCAGGTCATGATCTCACAGTTCATAGGTTCGAGCCCTGCATCAGGCTCTGTGCTGACAGCTCAGAGCCTGGAGCCCGCTTCGGATTCTGTGTCTCCCTCTCTCTCTGTTCCTCCCCCACTCATGATCTGTCTCTCTCCTTCAAAAATAAATAAAAACATTTAAAAAAAAATTGAAATCTCTCATCAGTAAGATAGTAAAGCGAACAAATCAAACATCAAACCAAGCAAATACAGCCATGTTTTCATCCCTCTCTGATCTCCCTCAGCCCAGTGCTCTTAAGAGTATATGTCACATTAGAATTGTCAAACAGCACAATGACAATCCTTGAAAAGGTCTCAGTTCTTCAGACTCAATTTTCTCCTGTTCTATCCATGCCCTTAGCAGATAGGCCCAGATTAAAAATTGTACTTCTCAATAATTATATGACATTTCTCTTTGTCAGAGAAACTCTTATCATAGTCAGAATTACTATTAAAAATTTTGTGATTCATCATTATTTAAGAAAAAAATGAGCAGGTTGATGTATTTGGATAAAGCAGCTGATGACTTTGTTGCTATCCTGTGGTTAAAGTCTATGGCTGTCTTGGAGGTACAGACTATCTGAGCATCATATGATTTTCGCTAGGACTTAAGCAACTTTATCAATCTTAGTCTGGTACCCAGATGTCTCCCTTAGGTGTCAAGAGTGTCTACCCAAGTTCCAGTGGCTTCTGGGCATATTTTAAAAATGAGTTTGCTCTTGATAATTGATTTGAAATGTAATTTGGCATTTTATCTTGAACAGCCAGCTAAATCCAAAAGAAATGACTATTAACCTGCCAACCAGATTATTACTGGTTGCATTGACTATTCAGAATACTTTTGGAGGACCTGAAAAATACAGGAAAGCAAAACTAAAGGATTTTTGAGGACAGATTTTCTCCTCCTCTACCTTCTGGTTTCTTGATGTATAATAGATGCTGACATATCTTTGTTCGGTTAATGTTCCTTGTCCTGGAAGGAACAAGATATGTAGGTGGGAGAGCTTTGTTCTACTTCCCAATGATCCTTCTGTTTGCAGACCAAACAGTTGACTTTGGCTGATGTTTGCAGATACCTTCAGGAACTGATGTTGACTTCAGGGTAACAGACAAGCCCTTCTCTTGGCAAAGAGTTTTTGTCCCTCTGCCAGCTCAAATGAGGCTCCCCTTTTGTTCTGTGCAATAACAGACTGCCTCTGCTGCTTTCTCTGGGTTAATCACAGACAAGGCCCAACTGTTTGATATATATCAGCTGAGAGATAAACAAAAGCCCAGACCTAAATCTCAAATAACAAGAGGAAGAAGGACGCCTCCTTATCCACCAATCTCTTATCAAGTGCCTGTTGGGTCTTAGAATGGACTCTGACCAAGCACTTAGGGGACTGAGGCCTTACTGCACAATTTCTGATACATAACATTAGAAATCCCACAATTGTTGGTGAATGTGAAGATGTAGCCATAGTATTTTTTAAACCATTGAGGTGATCACTATTTCAGTATGCTTGGTTATACCTTGAAGACTGGTCCCATAGGCAGTAGGTCTTGCATGTGATACACATGTAAACTGTGTGTTAGTAGAAAACCACACCTATAATCAGTAGACATTGCCCCATTTAAAAAAAAATGGGGGGGGGGGGGCCTGGGTGACATAGTTAAGTGTCTGTCTTTGGCTCAGGTCATGATCTCACGGTCCGTGAGTTGGAGCCTGCTTCAGATTCTGTGTCTCCTTTCTCTGCCCTCTCCCTGCCCCAAAAGTAAGTAAATATTTTTAAAATATTTTTAAAAAATCTCTGCCTCTTAGAATTACTTGTTGGTGAAGTATCTTAAAAAGATTCACTTTGGGGCATCTGGGTGGCTCAGTCGTTAAGAGGCTGACTTGGGTTCAGGCCATGATCTCTTGGTTTGTGAGTTCAAGCCCCGCATCAGGTTCTGCACTGCAGAGACTGCTTGGGATTTTCTTTCTCTCCTTCTCTCTCTACCCCTCCCCTACTTGTGTGCACACATGTGCAGACACGCACTCACGCTCTCGCTCTCTCTAATAAATTAAAAAAAAAAAAAAAAAAGATTGACTTTAACCATATTATTATCTGTCGTTCTCCTATCTGGTAAACAATTATAGCCTTTCACTTTATTTTTTTTTTTAATTTTAATTTCAGTATAGTTAACATACCGTGTTCATTTCCCCTAGCTAGTTGGCCATGCACCACACAGTGAGCTTTGAACATTCTGTGTTGTAACAAACTTTCTTTCAGTGCTGGCAGACTGGTTGTAACAGCATGCCTGCCTACAAGCAGCCACACACAGATAATTGTTGATGGAAGGGCCAATAAAAATCCTACTAGAAGCAGATAATTCTGATTTTCAACAGGAGTCACAGGTCAGGATTCCAAATGAGATTTTAGCATGCTGTGATTTGGGGGAATTTTATGAAAATTACAGATCATAATATTTATATAATGCCTACTCTATCTGTCACACACACTAAATTGCAGTTATTTTTATCATTTGACTTTGTCCATTCTTTGGTTCACCGTATGAATTGAAGGTTTAGTCACCCTGTCATTAATCTTAACAAGGATATACCATTCTTCTTTTAATTCTAGCGAGGTCCAGGGTGTTTGGTTTTCTTTTCTTCTTTTCATTGTGACACTCAGGAATGTGGGAGATAAGTGGTCGCAGACAGAGTCACGAATCGCTGATTCGCTTTTGGATAAAACGCCCGAATCCTCCTAAATATGTGAGGTTTTGTTCAGAGATGTACAGAGGGTTCAGATTCTATTTTTTCCCCACCTATTACAGGTCACATTACCAGAAAAACTCTTTTTAATACCTTGCGTATTAAGGTATTACCTTTTTTTTTTTTTTAAACGTTTATTTATTTTTGAGACAGAGAGAGAGCATGAATGGGGGAGGGTCAGAGAAAGAGGAAGACACAGAATCCGAAGCAGGCTGCAGGCTCCAAGCTGTCAGCACAGAGCCCGACGCGGGGCTCGAACCCACAGACCGCGAGATCATGACCTGAGCCGAAGTCGGACGCTTAACCGACTGAGCCACCCAGACGCCCCAATACCTTCTTGTGTATAAAGATCACAAGCAACCGATGAAACTGGTGTCCTCCCAGTCTGACTCAGTGAAGGTGAAGAGCTCCAAAACAGCCCTGCCTTGGTCACTGTGTTTATATTCCCTGCCTTGGTGCAATGAGTTTATATTCCTTCTTCTGAGGCCCTGGCCACCTGCCTCCAACCCCCACTCCAAGGACCTGGTTTTTATTTTTTTTAATTTATTTTTCTTTTAAAATTTTTTAACATTTATTTGTCTTTGTGAGACAGAGACACAGCGTGAGTGGGGGAGGGGCAGAGAGAGAGGAGACACAGAATCCAAAGCAGGCTCCAGGCTCTGAGCTGACAGCACAGAGCCTGATGTGGGGCTGGAACTCACAAACCATGAGATCATGACCTGAGCCGAAGTCAGACGCTTAACCGACGGAGCCACTCAGGTGCCCCTAAGGACCTGGTTTTTAAATTTCAGTGTACCAACAGCATGAGGTTTCAGCTTCCTGGAAGTTGCCCACATACTTACTAAGACTTTGGCTAGATTATACCAGAGGAAGTAAATGCATCATTTAATTGAGTTAACACCATAGACACTAAATTAAGCATTTCTAATATATTCATTGGTAACTCTGATAATCAATTTTTAATGAGTCATGTGTTTGCTCATTCTCTTACTTTTCAGTAGGATTTTTGTTTTGACATACTGATGCTTGATATTGTTCCATTTATAACTTTGGGATTTTTTTCATATTAAACTTCCATTGGGCTACATGTAAGGAAATATTTCTTAGGATTCAGGAGATACATTTTAAAAGCTTCCATTCTGCCTAAGATCATCACGGTTTAATTCTCTGATTCCCACAAGCTTAAATACTAGCTATTGAAAGAACTATTTTAGTACTTTAAAATAGATATATCATTTTAGTAATTACTGCTTCTTTTCAGAGTGGTGCAATAGCAAATTCCTTTCTGACTAGTGACTTCTATTCATGGATATAGCGCTATAAAATAATCCACCCTTATCGTTCATATTTCTGGGTGGTTAAGTAAGGTAGGAACTATTTTTGATATGCAGGAGCAAATGACTGAAGCAGTGGGGTTCCATGCACTTTCTGTCAACAAAGGTATCAACTGCCAGAAAATCCTGATAAGTCCCATTTCAAGCAAGCAGAGTCTGGATAATACCAAACTGCAAGACAGCAGTTCATGCGTGTGAACTGGCAGTCCTGCCAATTTGAATTACCATTCTCACCCACAGTAAACACTTTGAAGTTGAACGAAGTTAAGCCACCCATCTGCAAGGTATATAGTGGGTTCAGCTAGTGAGAAATCTTTTGATTTGTCAAAGCAATTTTAGACTACTGCCATTTCTCCAAGCCAGAGGTTGCAAAGGTCAAAGGGAAGCTTTCAAACACGTGATAGCATTGTCTCAGAGTTGGGGGACATATGGTGTTTGCTAACCAAATGGCAGAGTGAATAAATGTTAGACGAGGCGTGCTCTATTCTGGAAAATAAAGAACAGCTCTCCTATCCTGACGTTACCACTACTGTGCTATCATCAAGAAAAGTAACTTAAACTCTGTGAACCTCAGTTTCTCCAGGTATAAGATGAGATGACTGGAAAAGATGCTTTTTCAGTTTCTGTCAAGCTTCTTCAAAGAGTGGATACAGGATCTTGGTTCAAATGATCATTTCTTGGGAAAAACCTACAGTAAAAATGGTTTGATTTACAGTTTATGAACCCATGAGTGTTCTTTTTTCAATGGTACAGTAAAAAGTAAATAAAGAGAATAAAGAGGTGAATCTGTAATTAGAATAATCAAATGAAAACCAGAGTCACAGAAGGGATTTTGTTAAAGTTAAAAATTCATTGTAGAATAGACACTTCTCTAAAGAAGACATCCAGCTGGCCAGCAGGCACATGAAAAGATGCTCAACATTGCTCCTCATCAGGGAAATACAAATCAAAACCACACTCAGATATCACCTCATGCCAGTCAGAGTGGCCAGAATGAACAAATCAGGAGACTATAGATGCTGGAGAGGATGTGGAGAAACGGGAACCCTCTTGCACTGTTGGTGGGAATGCAAATTGGTGCAGCCGCTCTGGAAAACAGTGTGAAGGTTCCTCAGAAAATTAAAAATAGACCTACCCTATGACCCAGCAATTGCACTGCTAGGAATTTACCCAAGGGATACAGGAGTACTGATGCATAGGGGCACTTGTACCCTAATGTTTATAGCAGCACTCTCAACAATAGCCAAATTATGGAAAGAGCCTAAATGTCCATCAACTGATGAATGGATAAAGAAATTGTGGTTTATATACACAATGGAGTACTACGTGGCAATGAGAAAGAATGAAATATGGCCCTTGGTAGCAACGTGGATGGAACTGGAGAGTGTGATGCTAAGTGAAATAAGCCATACAGAGAAAGATACCATATGTTTTCACTCTTATGTGGATCCTGAGAAACTTAACAGAAACCCATGGGGGACGGGAAGGGGAAAAAAAAAAAAAGAGGTTAGAGTGGGAGAGAGCCAAAGCATAAGAGACTCTTAAAAACTGAGAACAAACTGAGGGTTGATGGAGGGTGGGAGGGAGGGGAGGATTGGTGTTGGGCATTGAAGAGGGCATCTTTTGGGATGAGCACTGGGTGTTGTATGGAAACTGACAATAAATTCCATATAAAAAAAAATTCATTGTATTGATCCAGCAACCATTCTCTCCTCGACTGTTAGGTTGAATCATGAACTTGCATTTTTGTGGGTTAAAAGCAGTCTTGTATCATTGATTTCATCCTATAGATGTGGTCTTCGCGGGAGCAGGATACAATGCTGTGTGTGCTTTCTTGTTCCCACTAGTTCTTAACACAATGCTGGGCACATTTGTTCTTTGTATGTATTGAAAGCAGTATTTGGGGGCAGAAAGGCTTTTGAAATCACTTGGTGCAATATGTTATTGTATTTTTTAAGTTTATTATTTTTTTATTTAAAAAGAAATTTTTTTTTTTTTTTTACATTTTATTTATTTTTGAGAGAGACAGAGACAGAGCACAAGTCGGGGAGAGGCAGAGAGAGAGGGAAGCACAGAATCCGAAGCAGGCTCCAGGCTCTGAGCTGTCAGCACAGAGCCCGACATGGGGCTCGAACTCACAAACTGTTGGATCATGACCTGAGCCAAAGTCGGACACTTAACCGACTGAGCCACCCAGGCGCCCCTAAGTTTATTTATTTTGAGGGGAGGGGCAGAGAGAACGGGAGACAGAATCCCAAGTAGGCTTTGCACTGCCAGCACAGAGCCCGATGCAGGAATCAACAAAGCCATGAGATCATAACCTGAACCAAAACCAAGAGCCAGTTGCTCAACCAACTGAAAGCCATGCAGGCACCCCATAACCTATTATTTTAAAGATTAAGAATAACTCAAAAGTTCTCAGAATTGTAACTCTTTTGATGTTCAGAATGACAGCGACATTGTAAATAAAAACTTTTGAATATCCTTTGAATGTTCTACCTGCCAGTAAAAAGAACGAGTCTGATAAATTTTATAGGACTAGTTCTTAGCAATTAAAGTTAGCCAAAGGGTGATTCTCAAAATTCAAAGAATGTGAAGATGCTGCTCTTGTGCCATTTTTGTTGACAGAAGTGTTAACACTGTGGGGAATTCAACTTTTTTAATTGCTATGCTAAGAAGAAAACCTTAACCCAGAGGAACATAGTAATAATAATACTAGAGTATAAACGTGATCTGAATTTGAAATATGATCTCCAAATAAATTACTTTGCTGTATTTGATACGTTTCAGTTCTCTATAAGGAAGCAATCTCCACTTGTAGATGTAGTTACTGTTTATAGAAAGATGTCATGACCTAGCAAAATTAGAAATAGACTAAGTACAAAGATATTTATAGGTCATGCTCTTGACTTAGGTCTTAACTGTGGAACTTTACACTTTTGTCACATCTGTCTGCCATTTTAGCTATTAAATCATCACATTTTAGAACATCTGAGTTGATATTTGTCAGTAATTGTTTACACTGAAATCTACAAAACCCCAAAATAATATAGTCCAACATCATGTCTTTATAAATGTGGAAATTGAGGCCCAGAGAATTTAAGTAACTTTAAGTTACTTAGAGTTAAGACACGGAACCCGTTGGGACTTGGACATCTACTATACTGTGTCTGATGTACCATTTGTTCTTTTACTTGCAAAATGTTTGCCTCATATCTATCCTCTCAGAGATGGATTGCAGATTAAGTAAATGATGCTATGACCTTGGTGCTTAGAGTGAAGTAGACAGAAAGCTTTTATTGACGTGACAACATGTTATATGAATATAGTTAGAAGTTGTGTCCAGATTTAAAAACCATTGAGAAATTGATAATTAATTGACCCCAGGAAGTGTCTGCCACACTTCTACATATTTGTCAGTTTTCCAGACACGTGGAAGAAGCATCAATCAAATAAAGCTTTGAAATAAAGGCCTATTAGATACACAGCTTAAGTCTTATGGTTGGTTGTTTGTTTTTCCTGGTAGAAACATGAGCTCAGCAGGCCCTGATGGGAGGAAAGTGATGAGAAGGTGTGATGGACTGATCGACTCGCTGGTTCATTATGTTAGAGGAACCATTGCAGATTACCAGCCAGATGACAAGGTGATTCACGCATTAAATATCTTGCATTTGATTTACCTACTTTGTCTTACTAAGACTCTTCAGAGTATTCTGGAAGTAGCTATTTGGCATTAACTCATTTGCTAAGCTTAAGATATCCCATCCATGCTTAGAAATATTAAAATCTGCCTAACCCCATTTTTCCGTCTACTTTCCAGACCCAAATTTACAATTAGCCATTTAACAACTCTGTGTAGATATTTGAATGGAGGCCTGTGCTACATGTGCAGCAATGAACTTAAATTCATCTCTTCTCTTACTCCCAAACTTGCTCCTTCTCTGAATAATCCTTCTTAACAATTATCACCATCCACCAAATGAAAGCAGAAATCTGAGTAATCTCCGACTACCTTCCTTCCTCACATCCCGTATCCACCAGGCAGCAAACCATGTGCACTCCACCTCAGAAACGCCCTCCAGTTTGTCCATTCCTCCGTCATACTGCTGCTGTTGCCCTGGTTTGTGCATCTTTCATACTGATCACTGCAGTAGCCCCTAACCGGTCCTGTAAACAATAGCTTCAGTTTTCCAGCTCCATGTGACTACTAAATTATGTATCTTAAAATATAGAATCGTTCTGAACACACCCTTAAAAGTGAACTAGAAGGGCTCTCCGGGGTTGTAAGAAATTCAGCCTCTATGTCCTAATATTGTGCTCATGACCGTTCGTGATCTAGCCATACTCATTCCACTCCCCGCACCCAGGGAACCCCACAGTCCAAGCACACCCTACAGCATCCAGTAAACTGTGTAAGATCTAAAACCTAGTAAGTCCTGTGATAGGTGATAGCATACATGCAAAGGGGCATCTATGTCTATATGGTCAATATGCACATCCTCTTTTCTCAGGCCACGGAGAACTGTGTGTGCATTCTTCATAACCTCTCCTACCAGCTGGAGACAGAGCTCCCAGACAGATATTCCCAGAGTATCTATATTCAAAATCGGACTATCCAGGCCGACAACAACAAAAGTATTGGGTGTTTTGGCAGTCGAAGCAGGAAAATAAAAGAGGTATGTTGGGAAGACTTGGAAAGCCAAAGTGTGTATGTGTGTATTTCTGAGTACTTAGTGTATCTCAGGCACTATTTTAATTTGTTCTAATCCTTACATCCACCTTACGAGGTGTGCATTGTTGGTATCCTCATTTACTGATGAGGAAACAGAAGTACCGAAAGGTTAATGAATTTTCCCAGAAAAATTTAGGAAATTAGTAGAGGGGATAGAATTCAGTCCTGGGCAGTCTGGCTGCAGATTTGCATTGTTCACCGCAACGTCATACTGCTGTATGCTTTATAAGCTAGGAAATAAGCTTAATATAGTATAGTCAATGGTGTAGAAATTGCTTAATATTAATAGCGACCCTGATGCTTGGCTCTGGATATCCTAAAAGTACACCCATACGAAGAAATACTGTGCATTCTGGCATTTTGTGAAAACTGGAAGAATGTCACCCCTCCTATTCCTCAGACTATCGTGGTGTGTATTTGTGAACTTGGAGAGCAACTGGTAAGCTTAGAATCCTGATGTTATCCCAGACAACTTCACAAGACTTGGGGAAGAGGCCTGTTTTTCTTATCTCCAGGGTGGTTGTGACTAATTTAGCTTCTAGCTTAACAGCAGCCTGAAAACTATTCTAGAATAGCCTATGCTTAATTCTCTTAGATTCTCTTTCACTATGAAATGTGAAGTTGGGAGGTTTACAGGATGTTGTTAAGGAGAAACAGTTATTGTGAGCGCAAAGTTAACTGATTGGATATCATACCTATTTGCCTTTTCGTTTCCATACCAGGCGCTTGTTATTATGCAAAGTATTAGTCTCTCTAGACTAGATGGTATTTCTGCTCTCTTGGTTTGGGTGTGGAATTGTAGAAATGACTCGAAGGCATTAATTCTGGATTTCCTTGTGTATGTGGTTAGCAATATCAGGACATGCCAATGCCGGAAGAAAAGAGCAACCCCAAGGGTGTAGAATGGCTGTGGCATTCCATTGTGATAAGAATGTATCTGTCCTTGATCGCCAAGAGTGTCCGAAACTACACTCAGGAAGCGTCTTTGGGAGCTCTGCAGAATCTCACAGCAGGAAGTGGACCAGTGAGTATCGCTCCTGTTTTTCTGCTTTTTAAAAACAATGACATTGTTGGGGCGCCTGGGTGGCTCAGTTGGTTAAGCATCGGACTCTTGGTTTCGGCTCAGGTCATGATGTCACAGTTCGTGAGTTTGAGCCCTGTGTCGGGCTCTATGCTGACAGTGCGGAGCCTGCTTGGGATTCTCTCTCTCTCCTCTCTCTACCCCTCCACTGCTGTCTCTCAAAATAAATAAATAAACATTAAAAAAAATAATGACGCTGTAGGACATACCTACATCAGGTTCAGAGATGAGGTAGTAAAGTAAGAGCAAAAGTTTTTCTCTCTTCGGTTAAGACAGTTCTCTATAATTTCCAGCAAGAGTTCCAGCTTTCTAGGACTTTCAGCCTCCATTTCTACAGAGCCAAGTCAGGCTGTGAGTGAAAGACTCCTAGATATTTATATTAGAGCTCTTTCAGTTACAAGTCTCAGAATCCTACCTACTGGCCTGGGCAAAAAAGAGTAATTTCTTGGCTCATTTAACTGAAAAGTCCAAGGTGGTGGGTAAGGTGCTCCAACAATTGTAATTATAACTTTATCTCTGGGTTCTCTTTGCTCTTTTGGTTTTATTCTCAAAGGCTCTCCTCATATGGCAGCAAAGGTCACCAGTGATTTCAGACTTACCTTTTATGCAGGCCAGTGTCCCCACAGAAAAGAAACTACCATTTTCTCAATAACTCCATTTGGAACTCAAGACATACGTTTCACTTGCCCATTTCTGAAGAAGTACCTGTGGCTAGGAGCCTGTGATGTTCTGATTGTCCAGGACTCGGTAGTGTGCCCAGATGTGAATTTCAGGGGATGGGTTAGAGCAGGCAGGGGTCACTGCCACTTGTATCACGTGGACTGAAATGCTAAAGGAGTGGCTCATCACCAAAAGGAAAAATGAGTGCTGGGCAGGCAAAAACAACAGATGTCTACTGGGTATGGAGTTGGAAAGGACATCTGTGCTTTTGTGCCCCAAAAACTCAACTGCAGAATAAGGAGCTGCTTCTCTTCCTGATGTGCTTACTTTATACCAGCAAAGTCAAAAATATATAAAACAGTAAAAGCTCATTCCCTCCCCCATGTATTTTACACCTTACTTCATAGTTAGGGATTCTATAAATATGTAGTTATTTGAACTAAGCTTATATTCCTTGCCTTGGTCATGAAATCATTAGAATAACCCCCCTCTCCCCCATAATAGTTCATAATATGTCCAGTTTCCAATTATCCATCCCCATAGAGAAGAATACTCTTCTGGATAACAAAAATATTATTTATTCTTTACTTGAGAAACCATGTTCATTCTTTAATGTGTTTACAGAGAAGCTTGCTCTGTTTTGAACAAAATTGTGAAATAGTAAAACCAATATTTCTCTTAACACAAATAGGAGTGCCTGGGTGGCTCATTCAGTTAAGCATGACTCTTCATTTTGGCTCAGGTCATGATCTCGAGCCTTGTATCAGATTCTCTTCTGGGTGTGGAGCCTGCTTAAGGTTCTCTCTCTCCCTCTCTGCCTGCCCCTCCCCTGTGTGTGCCTGGCTGGCTAAGTCAGTAGAGCATGTGACTCTTGATCTCGGGGTTGCGAGTTTGAGACCCATATGGGTGTAGAGATTACTTAAAAATGTATATACGTGTGTGTATACACACACACACACGTATATATACATATGTATATATATCTATGTATATGACAAAACTTTAACCTCTCTGATTTTCTGCAAAATTTACTTGTGCATGAAGAGAAGGAAACAAGAAACTACCAGGAACGACACAGTCCTCTTACCTTCCCATTTTCCCATGCTAGGTTTCCCAAAACCATTTTTTTTTTCACTTTGCCAAACTACAGAAACCCTTCTATTAACTACCAGCCAACTTAAAAGAAAATGCCAGGAATTAACTTGGTGTACATGTATGTGTATGGATATCCGAGTCCACTGTGTTCTGAGTATGGTTCAATATGAGCTAACCCTTTAAGCTTGGCTTTTAGCCTCTTCCAGTCCAAGATCTCGCATGGAATCCAAACAGTCCAGAAATGTTTCCATGTTCCTGAGGATAGATACTACATACAGAAACACACTACTTAAGTTCTGAGTATGTAGTTTATTACCTAGAGCTTAAGTTCCTTCATTCATTTATTAAACAAACATTTTTTGAGTGCCTACCGTATAGCAGGCACTAGCCTAGAGCTAAGCACATAGCAGTAAATAAGATTAAATCCCTGTGTTTGGTAATAATCTAACTGGGATAAACAAAATAGGAATTTAAGGCACTAGGAGATTCTAAGTCCAAAAGGAATCAAAGCATTGGAGATAGCCTCATAACTGTCCTAATTGTGTCGAGGCATTTAAAATCATACCTAATGTTAGACCAGTTCCCTGAAAGGAGGCTTACACTGAACCGGTATTAATCCATACTCAGAATTGTTAGAGTTTCATTTGACTGGAGATTTATAGGAGAAAATCCTTGGCACCATGGGACAATGATATGTTCTTTTAAGTTAAAAGATGCTTTTTATGAAAATTTTAACTTACATATATATCTTTTCTAGTTATCACTGTTCCTAATTTTGTTATGCTTAAATTGTGTGATAAAAAAATACTTGGTTTTATAATTTCCAAAAAGAATCATTGAATAGGAAAACATGAAAAGCAGGGCATTTAAAATAATTTCAGGAAATATCCAGTCTATTAAACTTGTGTTCATAACTGAGATAGCACTGAGCAGTTGATGGTCATGTGCAAAGAGCCTAAACTAGAATGGATACAATGTGTGTCAGTTATGTATCAGTAGAAATAAGTTAATTAAACATCACATAGTCAAAGTTAAAAACCATTGAAATAAGCACTTTTCAAATTTCTAAAACACTTTAGAAGTTTTTAATTTCATATCTGTTAGGAAAAAACAAAACATATCCCCTACCCTCACACCTTACTAGAAAACAAGTTACAACAGCAATGAGATTTAAATGTTAAAGACAAAACTATAAAGCTTGTGAAAGGATATTTTCATGATAGGGGAAGATTATTTAAAAGTGGATGCAAGGGGCGCCTGGGTGGCTCAGTCGGTTAAGCAGCCGACTTTGGCTCAGGTCATGATCTCGCGGTCCGTGAGTTCGAGCCCGGTGTTGGGCTCTGTGCTGACCGCTCAGAGCCTGGAGCCTATTTCAGATTCTGTGTCTCCCTCTCTCTGACCCTCCCCCATTCATGCTCTGTCTCTCTCTGTCTCAAAAATAAATAAACGTTAAGAAAAATTTAAAAAAAAAAAAAAAAACCATCTTGTTTTAAAAAAAAAAAAGATAAAAGTGGATGCAAAAAGTACTACTATAAAGTATGTGTTTTATAAATTGACTACATTAAAATTAATAACTTATGGTGCTATGCTATCCAAAGACATTGTTAAGACAGTAAAGAGTCAAACCACAAAGTAGAAAAAGATTTTTTCAACATGTGTAAGTAACAAAGGTTGGTATGTAGAAAATATGACAACTCATTGTGGCGCCTGGGAGGCTCAGTCAGTTAAGCGTCTGACCTCGGCTGAGGTCATGATCTCACAGTTCATGAGTTCGAGCCCCGTGTTGGACTCTGTGCTGACAGCTTGAAGCCTGGAGCCTGCTTGAGATTCTGTCTCTCTGCCCCTCCCCTAGTCGCTCTCTGTCTGTCTGTCTCTCTCTCTCTCTCTTAAATATAAAAAATAAAACATAAAAAAATTTTTTTAAAAACTCATCAAATTAATAATCAAAAGGTAATCCAAAGAAAACTGGCAAGAGACTTGAACAGGTGCTTCACAAAATGGCCAATAAACATTTGAAAAGGTTCTTAAAACCTCCTTAGTAATCAGGACAATATGAACTAGAAGTGCTTTTTGCAAATAGTTGACTAATAGTCATTCTCACATATTCCCTAGAGCTGGAATACAAAAATCTCTTGGGTAAATCTGTCTGTTTACTTTCCTTTTTGAGCAAATTCTAAAGACCACCTCACGTCACTTTCTCATTTCCCTCCACGAATCAGAATTAATAAGACTAATATTTAGCTATTCTTTCCCCTGATTGATTAAACATCATTTGAGAATCCAAACTTCATCTAGACTTGCATGTTTCCAATTATCATTTTTATATACTAACATCAAAGCGCTTTATTATATATAAGAATATATCATTAGGTGGTATAGTATGATATACGTACAAAACAAGATTTTAATTTTAAAAGCACCTTATGTCTCAAGAGAAAATAAAAATTTTAAGAAATAAATATCTTGTGATGTTTTAATCTATCTTGATCTCCTGAGATGATAGTAAATCTTTAGGAAAACTTGATAACATATTATTCATATAGTTCAGTTCAATAAATATTTACATAGGACCTCTCATGTTCTAGGCACTGTACAAGGCACCGAAAGGAAAAAAAAAAGAGTTGGATAAGATCCATTTCTTCCTTTAAAGGAGCTTCTAGCAGGAGAGATAGCAGTTTAGTATAGTTGTAACCTAGAGAATTAGGGAGTAATGATAAGGAAAGAGGAAAATGGATACCAGGCCAGACGAAGACATCTGAAGACCATTCTGGAAACAATGGAGAGTCATTACAGAGTTTAAACCTGAGGCGGAACATAATCAGATTAAATTTTAGAAGAGTCATTCTGGTGTGAGGCTTTGAATCCCCAACTGGCATTTAAAAAACAGAAAGTTGACTGGCAACATTTGGTTCCTAGTGGAGATTGGAGACCATAACTTCGCAGAAGTACCAGTCCGCAAATGCACTATTTACTCTAGCAGTATTTGGTGGCCAAGTATAAAATCAGTTTTGCAATTATACTGGGTGGGTAGAAAATAAGCTAGAATGATAAGAGAGTTAAGGGTATTGAAAGATAGTTTGTGATGTGTTGGTTCATGTACAACTAGTCAAAATAAGAAAGAAAGTTAAAACGGAAGAGTATTGGCAACTTGAGGTGTGGGGAGTAAAGGTTGAGATAAGGGCACTGGAATTCTTGATGAGGCTGAAGAAGAAATATAGTAGGAGTGAGGGACAGAGAGCAAAGTGAACAGGAAATTGTGTTCAGAGTATAACATTTGAGTTTATGTTTTCAGAGTCAAGGTATTTTGGGATGAAATAGGTTCTGTATGACCACGGAAGTGAATGACTGATGTGTGGAAGAGATGACAGCCAGTGACATTTAGCAAGTCTAGGAACAAAGACATGATTAATGTGGTCATCTATAGTGAATGTGGAGTGGAGAAGGCTCTGAGCCTGGCTCCGAAGCCTCCAGTGGATGTTGGGAAAGGAATGGTAGGCCTTGAGATGACAAAGAAAATGCTATGGGAGTGATAGAGCTGGATGGCCATGACTCAGAAGACAGAGCTACTGCGTGTGAGGGAAGACATCTAGACGGGCCATTGGGAAGACAGAGGAATGCTAACCTACCTCTGTGCCCAAGTCACGGGAGTGGTACAGAATAAATAGCCTCTTCTGGATGGCTACAGAGGAAGGATTCTTCTCAGAGTGGAGCAAATAGTTTAATGGAGTGCTCTACAAGTTAGTGTGACAGACTTGTTTACAATAAAACATTCTAAAATAGTGGTTATTAAACTTCTTTTGAGTCTTGGACACTTTGACTATCTAATAAAAGTTATAAACCCTTTCCCTGAGAAATTTTATTATAAACACAAAAATAAGTTTTCTTTATTTTTTATTTTTTATTTTTTATTTTATTTTTTTTTTTAACGTTTATTCATTTTTGAGACAGAGAGAGACAGAGCATGAACAGGGGAGGGGCAGAGAGAGAGGGAGACACAGAATCTGAAACAGGCTCCAGGCTCTGAGCTGTCAGCACAGAGCCCGACGCGGGGCTCGAACTCACGGACCGCGAGATCGTGACCTGAGCCGAAGTCGGCCGCCTAACCGACTGAGCCACCCAGGCGCCCCTCTTTATTTTTTATTTTTAAGTAATCTCTATACCCAACATGGGGCTCAAACTCACAATCCCGAGATCAAGAGCCACATGCTCCACCAACTGAACCAGCCAGATGCCCGAATACAAAAATAGCTTTAAGGACTTGCTGTCCTCTCCCTAAAACCTTTCTGGGATCCAATCTTCAGAACCCTTGTTCTAAAAAGTATAGTAGAGAATATAAGAGCAAATCTGCAGGAGGGAGGAGAAAATAAGCAGTATTTAGATAAGATAAACAGAGAAGATAGACACCCTGAAGAATGGTGGGAATTTCTGGCAGGTGGCCTCAAGTTAGCTTCAGATAGAAATCTATAAAGTTGTAGACACAAGCCAAGATCCCTGTATTAGAGGTTTATTGATGCCAGGAAGGTTTTGGTCAGTACTCAAACTAATTTGCCAACCTAATTCCAAATAAGATTGGTCTCTAGTGGACTTGGACCTGGACCAGCAACTTGCATACACAGCCTCTGACTGAAAGCATCGAATTAGAAATAATCTAACGAGCCATACATTCTTTTCTCTAAAGGCCCAATATCTCTTTCAGAATAAACTGGCTTTTTAGAATTGAACAAGTTTATTAAGATATGTAAAATGCCAAAACTTAAGCAAAAAGAAACAGAAAAGGTGACTAAGCCAACAAATACATCGAATATTAATCAAAGGCATCTGCCTTTAAAATTTTTCTCAGCTCAGTTGTCTTCGTGGGTAAATTCCACCAGACCCACAAAGTTGAGATTATACTTACATTACACAAATAGTTCAAGAAAATAGAAAAATGGAAAACATTATGCAACTAATTTCATGACACTAGTGTCTGATTCTAAAACATCATCCTTGTATCCTTTTCACAATGCTGAGCTGAAGATATGAATAAAGAGGAAAGAAAGGAAAAGACAGGCCCATTTTATTTACGAACAGGCAAAAATATAGTAGGTAACCAAATCCAATATTCTATTTAAAAATACCTGATAAGCTGTTTTTCTCCAGTAATAAAATTGAAAACGTAATAAGAATTTAAAGGAAGTATCTTCAGGATGGTTTCATCACAGCTTTAGTTTTAACAGTCTCTAGTAATCTACAGAAATTTAAAATTAGTGTGAAGTCAAATGCAGTGATATTGATAAGATATATCTCACGCAACAGATGCCAACATCAGTAGCTCAGACAGTTGTCCAGAAGGAAAATGGCCTGCAGCACACCCGGAAGATGCTGCATGTTGGTGATCCAAGTGTGAAAAAGACAGCGGTCTCCCTGCTGAGGAATTTGTCTCGGAATCTCTCTCTGCAGAATGAAATTGGTGAGTCAGCAAACGTGTCTTGGTGTAGCGAATACATATCGAAAATATAAATTCAGGGGCACCTGGGTGGCTCAGTTGGTTAAGCATTCAACTATTGATTTCGGTCACGATCTCATGGTTTGCAAGATCAAGCTCCATGTCAGGTTCTGCACTGACGGCACAGAGCCTGCTTCAAATTCTCTCTCTCCCTCTCTATCTGCCCCTTCCCTCCCTCCCCTCTCTCTCAAAATGGGTAAATAAACTTAAAAAAAAAAGAAAGAAAAGAAAATATAGGGGCATCTGGGTGGCTCAGTCAGCTAAGCATCTGACTTCAGCTCAGGTCATGATCTCGTGGTCCATGAGTTCAAGCCCTGCATTGGGCTCTGTGCTGATAATTCAGAGCCTGGAGCCTGCTTTGGATTCTGTGTCCCCCTCTTTCTCTGCCACTCCACCACTTATGCTCTGTCTCTCTCTCTCTCTCAAAAATAAATAAACATTAAATTTGAAAAAAAATACAAATGCAATAAAACATTGTATCACTTTTTTTTTTTTTTTTTTTTTTTTTTGCAATGATGAACTGAAAATGTGACTAAGGAGCAAAATGTGATAAAATAGACCTGGCCTTTCCACCCAGGCATCAAGGGTCCGCTTTCTCCCAGGGTCTCAAATAGGATTTTTCTTAATATCCGGCGTTTTGTTTTGTTTTGGTTTTAATTACTATAGAAGGGAAACTTAGACCTAATTGTAATTAACAAGGTAAGTATATATTTGATGTTTTTCTGCCTTCAGTTGTATCATTGTGGATAGTCTTTTTAACCTATGCACCTGGCTTTCGGGATGCTCTCTGGGTGGCCTACTTAAGCGCTGCTCTTCTGAAACATTGAAAGTGTACACAGAGTGGTGTTCACTTTAGAAGCTTGGTCCTTGGGGCACCTGGGTGACTCAGTCAGTTGAGTGTCCTACTCTTAATTTCGGCTCAGGTCATGATCCCATAGTCGTGGGATTGAGCCCTGCATCGGGCTTCACTCTAAGCGTGGAGCCTGCTTGGGATTCTCTCTCTCTCTCTGCCCATTTCCCCTGTTCACTCTCTCTCTCTCAAAAAAAAAAAAAAAAAAAGAACAAGAAGAAGAGACTTGGTCCTTGTTGCACTAGAAAAAAAATGAATGAACAGATCACACACAAAAAAAGACAAAAAGGAGGAGTATACTGAATAGTGGATTCAGCATAGATAGTTTTTAAATGAATACAGTGAAACATTTGCTTTATTTTTGAGAGTCTTTATTATTGACAAAGGTGATAACTGTTCACACCATCAAATAATGTTTTCATTTGCTTTATACATAGAAATGCCTGATAAATACTTGTGAATCAAGTCAAAAACTATAAAATGAGATAATAGGAAAATAATGCCAAAAATCAGTCATGCTTCTAATGCTCCATAAATTAGTCATTTCTGACAACTTGAAAACTAGTTTTTCACAAAATTCCACTAAATTTATAAACAAATGCTCGTTTGTTTTGGTGGACACACACATACACACACACACACACAGCACCAGAGATACTGAAGTCTGATTATGTCTTAATAATGTCATTTCCAAAGCCAACCAGCAGCACAACATCGGAGAGGTAGTTTCATACAATGGTTTCGTGCCCATAATAAATATAGAGAGAGCCTGGAATTTTTCAGTGAATATGAAAGAAACCTTGCCTTAGGCACTCTGAAAATTATGAAAGTGTTCTCCTCATTGTCCTTTGTGGACTTTTGTGTTGCACTTTAATCAGGTATATTATCTTTGACTTTTTTTTTTTCTTTCCCTAAAGGAAATGTTGACTCCATCTTTAAAACAGTGCCGATGGAAATAACTGTGCTCCACACATTATGCATGTACCTTCAGGGCAGAAATGCTGTTGGTCTCAGGTTCAACCATCCTCTAACTGTTGGGAAGATACAAATACAGCCCCATACTTTATTTTTTTTATAAATAAGCATTGTATTTAATTCTTCAATGGAGAGGGAAATGGCCTTGGCAGAATCAAGGTTTTTTGTATTTCACTACACTTAATGTTTATCTATTTTGTTTCTTTACCTACTTTGAGTGACTTCTGGCCTTCATACATTGCATCTTAAATTTTGTTGACAAGCTTGGGTAATTACAATATTCATACTTTTTTTTACATTAACAATTAATGGCTTAGCAATGTGACTTCTCATTCCATAATTGTCACTTTTAACCAGAAGCTAGGTAAGTGGAAAATCATTGTTCTGGATGGTTTTATTAAATAATAACAACATCAATTAAAAAAAGATATGTGTTCATTTAAATAATTCAAGAAATTAAGAAAAGCATAATAAATGAAGCAAAAAATACTTCCTCTTACCACTTGGAAAATAACCATTGGTAACATTAGGTGAATATTATTCCTGAGATCTCTCTATACCTATCTACCTATGATAAAAGTTTAGACAAAGAGAGAACTAAATAAATCGTGCTATTAAAATTGGATCATACATCTAGTGGTTAACTAAAAATTATTAGAGTTAATTTTAACAAAATAAAAGCAAACCAAATGATACAGAATAACTTCAAATACATTTTTCATTACATTTCAGGCATGTTTTAGAGATTGTGATAATGTGTGCTCGAGTTTGTCTCAGTCCTGATCTCTAACTCTTGGCCAAATCTAGAAGAATGTCTTAATTGCATGTGTAGCAATCTTAGTCTCCTCAATCACCAATAGTTCATCTTGTTGTAACATTCATGTCATGTGTGTGCAACGTGTGTCAGTAGCCCGTAAAAAGATAAAACAGAAAGAAACAAAGGAAAGAAGAAAGGGGAGTCAAAGAAGAAGGCGAAGAGGGAGGAAAGTTTCTATTCCAATATCTATATTTATTCCAGTTTGTCATTTTAGTGGTCCTGTTAATTCAAGTGCCATGTAACCTGTAGGTGATGCCTACTGAGCATTATAGGGAGGACCAGTGTTTTGTTAAATAGGTCTGGCCTTCTCCTTCATTATGGAATAGATCCAAAGGATTATTATGTTACAGTCACATCAGAGTTTATGGTGACCTGCCTGATCCAAATCCTCTTACTAATGAAGTAGGTTGCACTAAAAGTTAGTTTTGGGGCGCCTGGGTGGCTTAGTCGGTTAAGTGTCCGACTTGAGCTCAGGTCATGATCTCACGGCTCGTGAGTTCGAGCCCTGCATCAGGCTCTATGCTGACAGCTCAGAACCTGGAGCCTGCTTCAGATTCTGTGTCTCCCTCTCTCTCTGCCCCTTTCCCACTCATACTCTTGTCTCTTTCTCTCAAAAATAAATAAACATTGAAAAAAAATTTTTTTAAGTTGTTCAATTTGTTTTATGCAGCCTGTAACTGTGATGAGGCTTTTATCTGTAAAATTCTGATGAGATTATCTGTTATTTTTTTGGCAATTTTTAAATGTTAATTCCAGTGTAGTTGCCATACAGTGTTCTATTAGTTTCAGGTGTACAATATAGTGATTCAACAATTCCATACCTTACTCAGTGCTCATCAAGATAAGTGTACTCTTAATATTCCTTTACCTATTTCACCCATCCCCTCACCCATCTCCCCTCTTGTGACCATCAGTTTCTTCTCTATAGTTAAGCATCTGTTTTTTTGTTTTATCTCTTTTTTTCCTTTATTTATTTGGTTTGTTTCTTAAATACTACATAGGAGTGAAATCATATGGTATTTGTCTTTCCTTGACTGAATTATTTTACTTATTAGCATTATAGTCTCTAGCTCCACCCCTTTTGTGACAAATGGCAATATTTCATTCCTTTTTATGGTGAATAATATTTCATATAATACACCCACACCCCGCATCTTCTTTATCCATTCATCTATCAGTGGACACTTGGGCTACTTCTATAATTTGGCTATTGTAAATAATGCTGCAATAAACATAGGAGTGCGTAAATCCCTTTGAATTAGTGTTTTTGTATTCTACGGGTAAATACCCAGTACTGCGATTACTGGATGGTAGGGTAGTTCTATTTTTAATTTTTTGAGGAACCTCCATAGTGTCTTCCACTGTAGCTGCACCAATGTGCATTCCCACCAATAGCACACGAGGGTTCCCCTTTCTTCACATCCTCATCAACACTTGTTGTTTCTTAAGTTTTTTATTTTAGCCATTCTGACAGGTAAGAGGTAGTTTTTCATTATAGTTTTGATTTGTATTTCCCTGATGATAAGCAGTGGTAAGCATCTTTTTATGTGTCTGTTAGCCATCTATATGTCTTCTTTGAAGAAATGTCAATTCATGTCTTATGCCCATTTTTTTAAATTGGATTATTTGTTTTTTGGAGGTGAGTTGTATAAGCTCTTTATATATTTTGCATACTAACCCTTTATCAGATATATCATTTGCAAATATCTCCTCCCATTCCAAAGTTGTCTTCAGTTTTGCTGGTTGTTTTCTTTGCAGTTCAGAAGCTTTTTCTTTTGACATAGTCCCAGTAGTTTATTTTTGCTTATGTTTCCCTTGCCTCAGGAGACAGATCTAGAAAAATGTTGCTATGGCCGATGTCAGAGAAATTACTGCCTGTGCTTTCTTCTAGGACTTTTATGGTTTCAGGTCTCACACTGAAGTCCTTAATCAATTTTGAATTTATTTTTGTGTATGGTGTAAGAAAGTGGTCTGGTTTCATTCTTTTGCATGTTGCTGGCCAGTTTTCCCAACACTATTTGTTGAAGAGACTGTTATTTTCCCATTGGGTATTCTTGCCTCCTTTGTCGAAGATTAATTGAATATAACTGTGGGTTTATTTCTTTGTAGCCTCATGCTTTCGTAAGATGATCCACTGATAAACCTCCCCTCATTTTAATTACACTTAAATTCACTTAATTCCATGATGTCCATCTAAATTCAGTGGAAAGAAAATTCACATTCTCAAGGCCTTTAATTCTGTGATTTAACATTAAAAGGAGGAAGCCTTCTGATAATAATTTGTTTCTATTGGGAGATTACTACTTGCAGGGTGCTGTGATCAATTAACACATTAACTCATTTAATCCTTCACAACAACCCTGTGAAGTAGATACTATTATTATTCCATTTTATAGATTAGGAAAATGCAGCATTGAGAGGTTAAGCAGCTTGCCCAAACCACACAGCCATTGCGTGGCAGAGGCAGGACTGAAACGGAAGAAATGTGGCTTCAGAGACTGAGCTCTGAGCTCTAAACACTGTGCTGTGATGCTTTAATAACCGTGGAAAACAGAGTTCAGGTCTTTGAGCAGAAGGTGTGTCTTTCCTGTCAATCAGGTCCACATATTATCAAAGGATGACAATTGTTCACTTCCTTTTTTGCACACCTCTCTGTTCTAGGCATAGTGATTCATGCTGGAAATACAGAGATGAATTTGGTAATTGTTCTCAGGAGCCCATAGCCCTACTTGGAATTCAGACAGGCACATAACTAATTACAATCCAGTATTCTAGAGAAGTGCGCAGTTCAGGGTGCCACATAAACTCAGATGAAAAACAACAAAATTGGGGCACCTGGGTGGCTCAGTTGATTAAGCGTCTGACTTCGGCTCAGGTCATCATCTCACAGTTGGTGAGTTTGAGCCCGTGTCGGGCTTTGTGCTGACAGCTCAGAGCCTGGAGCCTGCCTCAGATTCTGTGTCTCCCTCTCTCTCTGCCCCTCCCCTGCTCATACTCTGTCTCTCTCAAAAATAAACATTTAAAAAAAAATTTTTTAAAGAAAATTAAGCAGAAGTTTTCATTATACAACCATGATAAACACAACACTGTATTCAAGAGTTGTGAGGAGAAATAGAAGCAGGAGAAATAGATAGCCAGGAACTTACATACAGAGTGAAAAAATAAAATAGTTTTTTTCTCCTTTTTATTTTTTTTTAATTTTTTTTTTAAATGTTTATTTATTTTTGAGACAGAGAGAGACAGAGCATGAACGGGGGAGGGGCAGAGAGAGAGGGAGACACAGAATCGGAAGCAGGCTCCAGGCTCTGAGCCGTCAGCCCAGAGCCCGACGCGGGGCTCAAACTCACGGACCGTGAGATCGTGACCTGAGCCGAAGTCGGATGCTTAATTAACTGAGCCACCCAGGCGCCCCTCTCCTTTTTAAATATTAGTATTATTTGTACATTGATGAAACTAAGCAGTACAGATAATTTTTTAAAAAATTTTCGATCACCGTCAATATTGTTGTAGAAGAACAAGTCCTATTCATATGTTAGTGTATTTCTTCTCAGGTTTCTTTTGCATATTTTCTAATGTTTATATTATGGATTATTTAAGTATATTAATTTTTCATAAAGAATATTAACAAATATTTTCTTATGTTTCATAAATATTTGGGGGATGTATAATATTCTTTGCAGCTTGGTTTTTGATAGTATCCTATCACTGAGTTACTTGGGCATTTTATCATTTTTCACTTATAGATAATACTATAATAAAAATCTCTGCATAAAGCTTCTTCTATTTTTAAAGTGATATCTTTAGGATGAATTTCCAGAAGTGGAATTACTAAATTAAAGGATGTGAAAGTTTTTTAAATTCTTGATGTTTCTGTCAAATTGTCATTGTCATTTCTATCAAAAGATTTCCAGTGTACTGAGCACTGAGTATCCTCTTTTTAAGAATCTTTTTAAAAATTGAATAATAGAGAGATTACATCTTTCCATATATTTCTTAACCAGTTGTGTTTCTTTTTAAAATATTCTTTACCCAAAATATCTTGGGATGTTCGGATTAAGAGACAACCTTTTTAATCAAGTATTCTTCTTTCATTTTATAGCCAAAGAAACTCTACCTGATTTGGTTTCCATAATTCCTGACACAGTCCCGAGTACTGACCTTCTCATTGAGACTACAGCCTCTGCCTGCTACACATTGAACAATATAATCCAAAATAGTTACCAGAATGCACGGGACCTTCTAAACACTGGGGGCCTGCAGAAAATCATGACTATCAGCTCAGGCGATGTGTAAGTCCTGTAGTATCTGCCTGTTGGCTCTCTTCCCTTTCCTCACTACCACTCCCAACACCCATCTGTAAATCTAGCTGTGAATGTGCAATCATTGAGGACCATGGGTAACGTGGCCAAAGAGCAAGATTATAACGCTGGGCCAAATCATTTGGTTCAATCCTTAGTAATCAAGCAAGTGAAAGACTGAATTCTCCAAGCCCAATAATTGCCCATTCTCTTCTAAAGTATCCAGCTAGAGGCACCTGGGTGGTTCAGTTGGTTAAGTGTCCGACTTCTGCTTAGGTAATGGTCTCACAGTTAGTGAGTTTGAGCCCTGCATCAGGCTCTGTGCTGACAGCTCAGAGCCTGGAGCCTGTCTCCATTCTTTGTTTCCCTCTCTCTCTCTGCCCCCCCACCCCTGCTCATGCTCGCTCTCATACTCTCTCTCAATCTTTCTCTCAAAAATAAAATTAAAAATTAAAAAATTAGGGGCACCTGGGTGGCTCAGTCGGTTAAGCATCTGACTTTGGCTCATGATCTCCTGGTTCATGCATTTGAGCCATGTCAGGCCCTGTGCTGACAGCTCAGAGCCTGGAGCCTGCTCTGGATTCTGTGTGTCCTTCTCTCTCTGCCCCTCCCCAGCTCATGTGTTCTCTCTCTCTCTCTCTCTCTCTCTCTCTCTCTCTCTCTCTCTCTCTCTCTCCCCCTCTCCCCCCCCTTCTCTCTCTCTCTCTCTCTCTCTCTCTCTCTCAAAAATAAGTAAACATTAAAAAAAAAACCTTAAAAATAAAAATAATTAAAAAAATTTTTAAATGAAGTATCAAGCTAGTCAAATGCCATATCTTCTCTGGGTAGCACATTCCAGCCTTTTATTGACCTAATGAATTCACTTATTTCCCAGAGCCATAACTATGATTTAAGAATAGTGGAATATAGGCAACGTGGAAGTCCTATGGACAGGGATTGCCCTTTTCCTCACTTAAATCTGGAGCCAGTATCACCCCAGTGGCTTAAAAGAAGCAGTGATAACACAAGAAGTAGGAGGCAACATAATCAAATTCTTGCTTTCTTGGTTTTCTCTATCACATCTCTTCCACGTCTTATTCCCTTTTGAGAAGTTCTAATGCATATAAGTTATTCCACATCACTGTTTCTGTGTCTTTAAATTTTCCCCATTAAAAAAAAGTGAGGAAGAGAATGAAAAACCTTGTATAACAAAATCATTACTATTAGTTAATTTAGAGACATGGGATCCAAAGAGGACATGAAGATTATTATATTTTTCTCTTTATACAATTCTGAACTGTTTGACTTGTTAAATACAAGTTACTTTTATAAACAAGCAAGAGAAGAAATGTTACAGCCCAATTATAATGAGTTGCAAAGCAAACAGACTCTACCTATGGTAGACAAATGTGTGCCTGGCCACACAGGGGCAAGCCTAGGGGTCTCTGGTATCCTGTAGTACTTGTGCTCTGCAGCCCCACTCTGGCAAGCCTCATAGGGAAGGAAGACCATATTCAGAGTCATAGGATAAAACGGAGCACTGGTTAGAATGTGAGTTCCCCAAGTCAGAGTATCCACCTGTCCCCAGCGCCTGGCAGAGAGCAGTTACTTAATTTGTGGAAAGATTGAATGATTACTGTATAAAACAGAAATGACTATTCCAAGTAGTCATCCATGCTCCTAAGCAAATCTCAGTAAGACCTATGATTTTAATTATTTGAGTATTCAGACATAAGCACATGAGAACTTTTGCAAACTTCTTATAGCTTAGCAACAAATGGGGATGTCTGACTCTGTTACTTCCTTTTTGCCTTGAGTGTCCATCCATTTGTGAACCAGTCCTCATATGCCCTGTCTGGAAAAAAAAAAAAAAAAATCAACAAGGAGCTTCTACCAGATGTGCCTGCTTTTCCGTCCTTGTGAGAGTGTTGGGTAACTGACCTGTAATTTAAGGGCTAGACTGGAAATAAGTTGCCATATATAGCATTTTTTTTTTCAAATAAATAATTTCAAAGTGCCAAACAACCAATTGATAAACTATGAATATAAAACATTTGCAATTCAAGAACACTTTCCAATTTTAGATATCAGAGACCCATAGTTTTCATGGATTTATGGGTACTTCAGTATTAGCAAGTGAGTCCAAGAACTCCATGAAGTACTAAAAGAATCTGTGAGGTGCTGATTTGGCTTCCCCTTCATACAAGTCTGGTATGGAAGAGAAAGGCTCTTAGCCAAAGAATGACCCCAAGATGTGCTTCTCCATACAGTACTGCATTTTTAGTTCGTGGTTGCCTGTTTACAAACGCCCATGATATGAAAAATTAAATCTTTGTTTCTTTGGGGGCCCCTGGGTGACTCAGTTGGTTAAGCATCCAACGATTTCAGCTCAGGTCATGATCTCACGGTTTGTGAGTTCGAGTCCCACATTGGGCTCTGCCCTGACAGTGCAGTGTCTGCTTGAGACTCTCACTCTCCCTCTCTTCCTCTCCCTGCTCATGCACTCTATCTCAAAATAAATAAATAAACATTAGAAAAAAAGCTTTGTTTCTTTGTTAGAAGACAAAATTTGGCTGTATGCTATTTGAGGTGATGGAAAAGAGAGAGCTCTAAGAAAGCAGAGAACCTTAGCCAGAAATAGGAAGTTCAGTACAAATTTAAAAGTAAAACATCAAAAACTAATAAGTACAGTGTTCATTTCTGTGGTGACTTGGCTATATAAGAGGAGTGCATTTTCCATTTGCTCTATACAAGAACAAAGAAATTTTGAAACTATTTTAAATGTTTCAAGAATTTATTAACTTGAAAATATCACTCCTAATTCATAGAGTAGTGTAGGAGGTATATATGTTTTTCAGTCCTGCTTTTCTGCATTTGTATTCTATAAATATATATTATAAACATACTAATATATTTCTATTCTACAAATAGTATATGTATAATATTTAATATAAACATATTTAATTGTGTTTAATGTAATATAAAATAAATGGAAATAGTGTATACAAATATACAAATTTTATTTTGTAAGTTAATTCAAGGATTTATGGAACCTAAGGACATATTCCTTATAAATATCAGGAATATGCTCTACAAACTGATAGCCCTGTGCTAGTGGTTTTAAAAGATGAAAAAAAGTGGTTTTTTTAACCTAGTGTGGCCCCTGGCCTTCAAAGCTCACCATCCAATTCTCTTGTCATGGTGAGTGACCTGACTTAATGGATGGCCACCAAGCAACAGCAGTTAAAGATTTATGGAACGTCTGAGGCAGCATCCAGAAGCCTGACACACTCTCACTGATCTCAGAATGCTTTCTTCCTTTTTTCAGTTATGCCTCCAACAAGGCAAGTAAAGCTGCTTCTGTTCTCCTCTATTCTCTGTGGACGCACACGGAGCTCCATAATGCCTATAAGAAGGTAAGTACACTAGAAAGGTGAGTGTTGCAGTTAATAGGCAGATAATAGTGGTCCCCTGGTGAGAGATCACTAAAAACATTTAACGTTTTCTTGGGGCACCTGGGTGGCTCAGTGGGTTGAGCCAACTTTGGCTCAGGTCATGATCTCATGGTTCATGAGTTTGAGCCCCATATCAGGCTCTCTACTGTCAGTGCAGAGCCCTCTTCAGATCCTCTGTACTCCCCTCTCTCTGCCACTCCCCTGCTCATGTTCTCCCTCCCTCCCTCCCTCCCTCCCTCCCTCCCTCCCTCCCTCCCTCCATCTCTCTCTCTCTCTCTCAAAAAAAAATTTTTTTTTAAACTGCATTTTCTTGGATGACAGTGTTGTTACCTTTCACATATGTTTGCTTATTCCAAAGGCTCAGTTTAAGAAGACAGATTTTGTCAACAGCCGGACTGCCAAAGCCTACCACTCCCTTAAAGACTGAGAAAATGAAACAGAGCTCTCCGAAATCTCAACCATCCGCAGCCATAAAAAAGCCCCAGAGGAAAACACCTATTTTTCTACTTCCCAGCCCAAGAAACCTCAAAAAAGCATGCCCTGTTTCTTATCCTTTTCTATTTCCATGGTCCCCAGAATCCAGAACACAAATAATCAGAATAATAATTCTATTAGTTTTCCAGAAGACTTTTGCAAGTTTGCTACCAGTAGACACTGGTAACAGGCTTGATTTTATCCTCCACCAGTAGTGGTCTTTGTGATCAGGGCTTATGGCACAGGGCCTCCTGGAACCAAAACGTGGATTCATGTGGAATGGACATAACAGAATAAGGAACGAAGTCATTGTATGACTAGGATTTTAAAAGTTTGATTTACATTTATGTTCCTTTCCAGTCTCCATGTTTTGTCACTCAAATGCATGTTGTTTCACCTTTGAGCTATGAGTGTGTGGTTCTGCGGTGTTGAAACAGAATGGAAATGACGAAGAATACTGACAGAGTTATCCAGGAGAAATTTTAATGGCAAAATTATATGTTTGTTTACTCTATGCTTGTTTTTATCCTCTTGAATATTTTTTCTCTGATTTTAAATGAACTTAAAAGTTTTAGATCACAGCGTGCATGACTCTAAGAAAGTGAAATTGAAATGAAGTGATCATAGCAACTTTAAAAATCTTTTCAAAGGCAACTGTGCTTATGAAATTCAGTGTTCCCTCTAAACACCATGTAAATGCTTTTCTTGCTCAAGGAAAATATGAATAACAACACCATTAAATGCAAATCTCTTCTGAATAGTAGGATTCAGTGTGATCTATCTCCTGGACTTTTTCAGTTACTGCCATGGGCTGATAGAAAAATGGACTCTATACTCTTCAACTCCAAGAGGAACCAAAACCTCTCAAACAGCTGGGTGAGCCCAGGGCACTGAAAACACAGTTCATTTTAATGAATTGCATTCATTATCAACCAGCCCAACTTTGCCCAACATTTAAAAAAATAGCGCAGAGCCTCTAAATCTCATGTGATCTTCCTCAAGCCATTATTTTAAATGAAGGAAACTCTAGAGCAAAAAATGAAGACGTTATATTGAGGGAAAATATTTCAAGGCCACCCAGAAATGATATGAGAAACACTAATGTTGAAAAGTTGACAACCTCATTTGTCGAAGCAAACACTCTGTCAAGTGTTCTTTTAACTGAGCTCTGATTAATACCATTTCCATAGAATTAGTCTTCTCAATTACAATTCTGTTATATTTTGCTTTTTTTAAAAAAATCCAACAATGTTTGCTGTAAGAAAGTAGGAAGGAAAAATGTCTTTCAGCTCCTTTTGGCCAGAAAAGTGTAATAGAAAATAAATTCCCATTTTCAATTTGAATGTGTGCTTAAGTCTTTATTACATTTAGGCATTAAAATTATTTTAATTTTAAAAGCTCAATGGAGAAGACTTAGGTTTCTAACCTAGTTCAAAATGAAATTAAATACCAATTTCTTTTTTAAATTTTTAAATGTTTATTTTTGAGAGAGAGAGAGAGAGAGAGAGAGAGAGAACGGGCGGGGGATGGGCAGAGAGAGAGGGAGACACAGAATCCGAAGGAGGCTCCAGGTTCTGAGCTTTCAGCACAGAGCCTGATATGGGTCTCAAACCCACAAACCGTGAGGTCATGACCTGAGCTAAAGTCGGACGCTTAACCAACTGAGTCACCCAGGCGCCCCCAGATGTCAATTTTTAAATACCAAAGAGAGAAATCATCTGTTTTTTCAGAGTTTTGATGAGTACAGCATTTGGAGCATATTTATTCCTCCAGATAACTGAAGTATGTTCAAGAAGTTTCTATGGTTTTTAAAGCACTAGTAAAGCCTTCAATGACTTTAAACACGAAAGGAGGCAAAATAATGTTGCCTGCATTGGTATCTGTGTATGTCTGATTATTGTGTATTGTGGTATATGTGGTATGATTGACATGACATTTGAGGACTTGACCTTATAAACTTCAGTTGCTAAGGATTTAATACTTTGTAATTATTTCTATTCCTTCCCTAATTAATGCCTAAATTCTTTACTAACAAATACTTCCTATAAGAAAATGGGACTGGCTAATGACTAAAGCTTGTAAAAAAGGAGAGACCTACGAATGTGTTAGATTTTAGTAAATTTGAGTGGGTCTGTGACCCTGAAAGGATAGACTCTGTCTGATCCTCATGTCCTGCTTTGTTCACCCTGATTACCAAAACCTCACTACTTTACTCTGTAGACACCTCTGAGATCCTTGTGTGGTTGAATATCCATTTGGATCACAGTTCCACACAAAAAGTTCTTTTTTTTTTAATGCATATCCTGACCTTGCCCGTGTCATCAAGGGAACTGACAGGCTGAGCAGAGTCTTTTCGTGTATTTGTGCTGAGAGTTCCAAAGGGCTGCTGCCTTGTCAAGAATTCTTAATGGCATTCTGGAATATAGAAGGTTGCTGCCCTGGATTTCCATCGCTGGAAGCATTTGTTTATATCTGATGGAAGTCACCAAAGGGTTATCTGGCAAGATAGGGGATTAACATGTCAAACAGGAAAAGAAGCAGCATTAGAAGATAGATAAACCTCTTTAAAACAAATGCAATCACCCTCCGAAGAAGCAATTTCTTAGAATAAAAAAAGGAAATAGGAAATACATATATTTAAGTATATCCTTATATACATATACATATAACTTATTTGTACTGTAGTTATAAATGAAATTTCCTCTAAAATGTGTAAAGAACTTATGCTTTGAGATGGGGATGACTTCAGCATGTTTGTACTTGGAACAAAATTGCAGAAGCCTCAAATCGGGATCTGAGGATTAAGACAGAATTTAGAGGGCATCTGGTCAGTTCCTCCTTAAAGTGACAGAGAAGAAAAATATGCAGTCACTCATTCAGTTCAGCATCACCCTGTAACTCACCCCAGTAACCGTTGCATTAAAGTATTTGTTGTGGAAGAGAAAATAAATTTTAAAAAAGGAAACAGAATTTTCCAAATAAAATTCTCCTTTAGATGTAACGTTTTAGTTTACAGTGGTCCTGACAGTTTTCATCTCTCATGAAATAAACTTCAACCTTTTAAGGACTATAAGAAAAAGGAAAACTCTTCATATGACATATTCAGGAAAGAGAGATCAAAATGCCGTACGTTAGTAAAAGAGCTGTTTAAGAGCTGAAGGGAAAGCATTCTGAAGCCATAGTCAGGAGACACAGTTAAAGAATCCAGCAATAGTTTGCCTGGAAGAAAGGTGCCATGTTACCTGTCTTTAAATACCTGAAGGACCATTGTATAAAAGTTGGCAGTCTTACTCTAACCAAGTAGAGGACACACCAGGGCCGGTAAGTAGAGACCTGGGAGAGTAGGTCTGAGTAGACAGTAGTGACATGTATGGAGCACCCCTCACAGACTCACAGACTCCTTGTGAAGTATATACTCCTTTCTTTTTCTTTTTCTTTTTTTTTTTTTTTTTTTTTTTACATTTTATACATGAAAATGATGTGAAGCAGAGAGGTTACATTCCAAAGAAACACAGCCCAAAAGTGCTGGCAGGCCATATAAAGCCAGGTGGGTTAGCTCCTCACCAGGGGTTCCTTGGAGACCAAAAATGGAAAATGTGTCTCCATGCTGGGGAATGTGGGGATCTCTTTGAAGAGTTAAGCGGACAGTCTGACATAATGGTGAAGAGGACTGATTGTAGAACCAGACAGTCTGAGCACAAAGTGTGACTTCCCCATTTGATAGCTGGGGTAAATTTCTTACTCACTCTGAGTCTCAGCCTTCTTTATCTGATAGATGAGAATGATAGTAGAATTACTTCACTGGGTTCTTTTGAGGGTTAAATGTGTTCATAGTTGTAAAGTATTTAAAACAGTGTCTGACAGGGGTGCCTAGGTGGCTCAGCTGGTTGAGCATCCGACTTCAGCTCAGGTCATGATCCTGCGTCAGGTCAGAACCTGGAGCCTGCTTGGGATTCTGTCTCCCTCTGTCTCTCTACCAGTCCCCTGCTCACACTCTGTCTCTCTCGCTCTCTCAAAACGAAATATTTTTAAAAAATTTTAAAAAGCGTCTGACAGTATGCAGCCAATAAATGCTAACTTACATTACTTGGAATTCTCTGGTTTGGAGGTTCTTTTCTTTTTAATCCATCTCTTTTGAGTTTGTCTTTTCAGATATGGTTGGTTCATTAAAAGCCCCAACCTCCTCCACCCCCAGAACACACACACACACACACACACACACACACACACACACACACACACACACACACACACCTTAGAAGACCAGGTAAAAATGAGGAAAACAAACAGTCCAGACAAATGATTCTGAATGTCTGTTCCTCAGGACACAAGTCTTTGGGGAGGTATTTACAGGTGTTCTATGAAAAGGAATATCCCATAATCAAATACGTTTGGGAAGGGCTGAGTTATACAAAGATTGATTGTAAGACTTCTCAGAAGCTTCTTCAACATGTTGTTTCATTCCCACCTGGAGTGTGGCGGGAATCTGCAGACAGGAAAGTAACTCAGAAGGCAGTTATTAGCCCAGAGGAGCAGGCTGAGGCAGCAACAGACATTCCTACATCCAGCTGATCAAACCTTGTCATAAATCTCACACCAAGAAGCAGTTAAATCTCTCAGAAGCCTGAATTTTGCCTCTAAGCTACTAAGATACAATGCATCTGGCAAGGAATAAAAAACAGGTCCAAACTTGCAGATTTTCCTACAACTATAATAGGATGTTCTTCCCAGTAACAACTAATCCTTTGGGTGTTTTACTTTAGGGAAAAAAAAAAGGAAGAGTTCCACTTTTAATTATCTTTCAACATACATGTATTGAACATTTATTCCTAGAGCTAAGGACCAGTGAGATGCACTTTTATAAGGAAGTGCTCACAGATCAAAACGAAACTGACTTCCCTGTGATGGACACTTGCACAGTTAAAAGTATCCTTTGCGTTATCTGGGAAAAGAAAATTCATTTCCTGGAGAATGAACTTCATCATGCTATAGGGTGACAGCTGGGCAGCTCTAGACTCCTACAGATCTTCTGGAATAGGGCTTTCTCATAAAACAATAATGGTTAGCCTGAGAGGCAGAGGATTATTAAGAAGATACCTTCATTTTTAGCCAGAGGGAGTTGTCACAATTGATATCCTTTAATAAGAGTGTGTAAAAATTTTAATATTTAGAAAACTGACAAAAACATTTTTCCTCGTGAATTTGTTTTACCTCTTGCTCTAATTGGAGATTTTTGCAGGTCCTAATTTAAAATATAGAAGTAATCTATTTTTGTGGTATTGCCTGAACAGCTTTCTATAAGAATTACGTGTGACATTAAGTAGCACATTCCCACCTCTTTTGGTGACTCACACCTACTGTGACCCAGTTCCTCATCTCCTGTCCTGTTTCTCCTACTTTATCACTTACAATGCTTCATTTGCATTTAGGTACAAAAAAGTTCAACTCAAGTGACTTAAACAATTAATGTTTTTATGTCATGTAACAATAAGACCATGTTCAGGCTTGGGCTTGCTTATTTCAGCAGCTCATTGAAGTCATCAAGAATCTAGGGGCGCCTGGGTGGCGCAGTCGGTTGAGCGTCCGACTTCAGCCAGGTCACGATCTCGCGGTCCGTGAGTTCGAGCCCCGCGTCGGGCTCTGGGCTGAGTTCGAGCCCCGCGTCAGGCTCTGGGCTGATGGCTCGGAGCCTGGAGCCTGTTTCCGATTCTGTGTCTCCCTCTCTCTCTGCCCCTCCCCCGTTCATGCTCTGTCTCTCTCTGTCCCAAAAATAAATAAAAAACGTTGAAAAAAAAATTTAAAAAAAAAAAAAAGAATCTAGATTTCTGGGGCTCCTGGGTAGGTTGGTCAGCGTTGACTCTTGGTTTCGGCTCAGGTCATGATCTCACAGTTTCTGAGTTCGAGTTCCGCGTTGGGCTCTGCCCTGGCAGTGTGGAGACTGCTTAGGGTCCTCTCTCCCTTTCTCTCTGCCCCTATCCTGCTCATGCTCGCTCGCTTGCTCGCTCTCTCTCTCTCTCTCTCTCAAAATAAATAAACTTAAAGAAATAAAAAGAATCTAGATTCCTTTAGTCTTTCTGCTCTGCTTTCGTCAGCATTCGCCCCTGGTTGATGTCTCCATGTTGACAAAATGGTTGTAGCAGTTCCAAACATCCCATCATTTCAGGGCCATGTCCTAAGGCCAGAAGAGCAAGCATTCCTTTCTTGCCTCCTTTTTTCAATAAGTGAAGAAAACTTTCCCAGAAGCCTCCATCAGATATCCCTCATTTCATATCACCCAGAATTATATCACCTGTCAATTCCTAACTCAACTCCTAGTTAGGAAAATGAAGCTACTGTTCCTTTCTCAAACCAGGCACATTTCGCCCAAGTCTGGGCCTGCCTCCCCCAAAATTCAGGGATGGGGAATACTTGAACAAAGTCAGGGTTTAATTGGGCAAGGACAAAAAGGGCTGCAGAATAGTCAACCACCATTGCCTGCCATCTGTAGGGACACTCAAAGAAGAAAAAATACATTTGTTAGCAAACTGACTTCATTTGGCTTCTAAGAGAAGTGTGCGCTTAAACACTGCTGGTAAAAGTGCGAGTTTGGCTGCCGTGGCTGTTGCATTTAGGACAAAGTCTGTGAGGGTTTGTGGACAAAGAGGATAGAAGAGCTAGGAACTGCAGTTAAAGCAGTAGTCGTGATTTCAAAGAGAATGTGATGAAAGAAGATCGTAAAGCAGGTGCTCAGCCAAACAGTAGGTGTGGAGTAAAATCACTTCGGAGGTACGGTGCCTCTCTTTTTCATTCTCCCTTTCTTGACCCCTGTCCTTCCTCACCTTTAACTAGTAATTATGGAACCCAAGTTATACCTTCATTGAGCAAGCCATCTTGGAAGAAAGTTGGCCTGAGCCTGAGGTGTTTGGATAATCTCATTTTCTCAGTGAGACATCAGTTTAGCCAGTAGACACAACATGGATTTGAATTCTGACTTTACCTCTCACCGGATGTGTGACTCTGGGGAGTTACTTTAACTTTCTGGGTGTTTCACCTCCTTGGTGAAGTGGAGTTGACAATGACTGCTTCACAGGATTGTTGAGGGAATAAAATAAGGTGATGTTTTCATCATTCTTGGTGCCTCAGCACTCAATACTTACAGGAGCCTTTACTACTTCCTATAGAAGCACCCAGCACTTCAACTTCCTCCTCCTGTCTCCATTCTCCTTCTCACAGTGGCCCAGGAATCCTGTTAGAGCAGAAAACAAATTTCATCGTGATGAAACAGGAAGTGATAAGAGAGAGGGAAAATCACCTGCTGAATCTCCTCTCCCCCTCCAGCCCCTCCTCATGCCTCCTGGTTTCTCTCACTTTCTTTGGTAAATTTATTTATTTATTTTGAGAGAGCACAAGCAAGCAGGGGAGGGGTGGAGAGAGAGGGAGGGAGGAAATCCCAAGTAGGCTCCGTGCTGTCAGCACGGAGCCCAAAGCAGGGCTTGATCCCACAAACAAATCCCATGAACTGTGAGATCATGACCTGAGCCAAAACCAAGAGTCAGTTGCTCAACCAACTGAGCCACCCAGGTGGCCCCGCTCACTTTTCTTCTGATCCGTCATGCACAACCCCAGTCTCTTGACCTGTTTCTACACCAAACTCTGTCCTCTAGAACAGCTCAGATCAGGGAAACCTGCTAGGGGCACAAAGTGAAAAGACTCCCCTTACTGTGAGAGTTGCAGCAGGAGACAATATGTTCATGCTAACCCAGCTGGAAATACTGAGTAAGCTTTTCTGTTAAAGGCATTTGTGCCACTTATGGTAAATAACACTTCAGGTCAAACAGTAAAACTTAATGTCCTTTCCTGAAAAAAAAATGATCTTTTTTTAAAAGTATTCTGACACTCTTCAAAAGTAAATGTTTAGGGGCACCTTGGTGGTTCAGTAGGTTGAGCGTCTGACTTCAGCTCAGGTCATGATCTCATGACTCGTGAGTCTGAGCCCCGCGTCGGGCTCTGTGCTGACAGCTCAGAGCCTGGAGCCTGCTTCCAATTCTGTGTATGTCTCTCTCTCTGCCTCTACCCTGCTCACATTCTGTCTCCCTATATCTTAGAAATAAACTTTAAAAAATGTTTTATGTTTGTATTAAAGTTTGATGTGGCATAGACTGCTCATTGCCCCACTACACCCTCTCTCAGCTTTTCCCAACACAATAGAGTATTGACAGGTCACATGGTACCCAGAGTAAAAACTGCATTTCCCTGCTCCCGCTGGCAGTCAAGTTGAAAGCATATGACTAAATGCTAGCCAGTGGCATGGAAGTGTAATCCTACAGTCTCTCAAAACCTTCCTGAAGACCGTGGGCACATGCCCTTTACCCTCATTTTTCCCCATTAGCCATTCTGCCTGGAATGCTGATACTCCCTGCCAGGACCACAAGGATGAAGGCCACACTCTGGTGTGGCAGCACAGTGATCTCGGTGAAATTCGGTCATACGAGCTCTGGGCCACTCACCTTCAGACACTGCACACATGAGAGAGAAATACACTTTATTGGGTATAAGCTATTATTATTTTAGGTTTTATATCTCACAATCAAACTTAATTCTAACTATTACTTCTCGGCACTATTATACAGAGCAAAATCAAATTAAGAAAATTTCCAAACCAGAAGATACAGTGCTTCTGTCCTAGATCAAAAAGCCACCTAGAAGATTAAACTGCTAGCCAATATACAGAAGAAGAGAAGTAACTTTGGTGAATTAATTTTAAACTTGGATTCATTTATTCTGTTGATAAGGCACTTTACAAAGCAGTCTTCAGCCACATTGTGAATTAATTCTGCTCAGTAGAAAGATACATTTTCAAGAGGGAACTGGAAGGTACAGGTTTGGCCAAATGGTGTCATCTTTCCTCTGGGAAGCACACCCTGGGTCATATTGCCTAGAGGGGAAAAAGTACGTGAAATACAATCCTTGTAAAACTATGTGATTAGAGAAGCCTGTTTTCTACAATGTATTTGCTGACAAATGTCAAGAGGAAACAGTTTCTGCAAAATGAAGAGCCATTAGGTGGCCTAATTTAGGTCACAAACATTTCTATTTTTTTTATTTTTTAATGTTTTTAAAGTTTATTTATTTTGAGAGAGAGAAAGAGAGGGAGAGAGAGAATCCCAAGCAAGCTCTGTGCTGTCAGTGCAGAGCCCGATGTGGGGCTTGAACTCACCAACCGTGAAATCATGACTTGAACAGAAACCAAGAATCAGACGCTCAAATGACTGAGCCTCAAGCACCCCAGGTCACAGACATTTTTAAAACCTCTACTGGAAAACCATCTACAGCTGCCCAATACCCTGTGTCCCATAGGAACTCTGATAAAAGGCATCCAATTTCTGACCTGCTTATTGTAGTGTTAGAAAATAATACTGGGCACCTGAGTGGCTGAGTCAGTTAAGCATCTGACTTAGGCTCGGATCATGATCTCACGGTTCATGAGTTCCAGCCCTCCATCGGGCTCTGTGCTGACAGCTTGGAGCCTGGAGCCTCCTTTGGATTCTGTGTCTCCCTCTCTCTCTGCCCCTCACCTGCTTGTGCTCTGCTCTCTCTCAAATATAAATAAATGTTAAAAATTAAAAAAAAAAGAAAATAATACCAAGTCATAATAAATAGGCCTATATTGATTTGTGGAATTTGCTTAATGGATCTTGTCTTTGGGCACCCAGCACCCCATCCCACCTCTTGTAAATTCCCTCCTGTGTCACAGGGGCTAGAATGCAAGGAACTACATTTACACTCTCCTGCTGCTAGAGTTTTGGGTGCAGCTGGGGTTCTGCCAACATGATGCAGGTGGGTAGGAAGACAGAGGCCATGTTCTAGCTATTGTTGTGTTTGGCAAGCAAGTCCCAACAGATGTTAAGTGTACCAATGTCCAGTCACCAGCCTCACGAGTGTTGGCAGTCATGACGATGACAGATGTGATGGTAGGAACCGTAGCAGCTGGCCTCCTGACTTCTGTTCTTCCCACTCTTCCATGAGTGTGTGAACATCCAAAGTCCTTTAGACTCATATACTTAGAGTGAATTCTGTTTTCTGCACTGAACCTGGTATAGTATTCCAGTCACTTATATTTGCTAGGAATTGGGGAAATCTGTTTCCCAAAAGAGCCTAGTTGTTAACTGTGTTCTTTAACATTAAAAAGGGATCTTTAGTATATCATAAAGATTTGTATTTGTTTTTTTTAATGTTTATTTATTTTTGACGAGACAGAGACAGAGCGTGAGTGGGGGAGGGGCAGAGAGAGAAGGAGACAGAGAATCCAAAGCAGGCTCCAGGCTCCCAGCTGTCAGCACAGAGCCCGATGCTGGTCTTGAACTGACAAACTGCGAGATCATGACCTGAGCCGAAGTCGGACACTTAACCAACTGAGTCACCCAGGCACCACGAGATTTGTATTTCTTAAATATTGAGCTCACCTTAAATATCTGGTTGTTTTACATACAAATATAAGTTTTCTATAAAATTTTTACTTGATCTTTGGTTGGTATTCTAATAAGTTTAACAGAGTAATTTACTCCAAATAATGAACACCTTAATTAATTACATTCAGTTAAGCATGTTAAACAATAATCACAAAATTTCAATGTATCTCAAGGCCTTCATACATGTTACATCATACAGATATTTAGCTAAACTTTTCCAAGCAGTTAAATGGTGCTAAAAAAACCTGAGGATAAAGACTTGAAATATCCAATTCCTTTAGATAGTCAAACACTATTTATGAACTAAAGCAAATACCTTCGTCATAAAAATCACAAGACTAACATTAATTAATTATTTCATATCACAGCTACAGGGGTACCTGGCCGGCTCAGTCAGAAGAGCATGGGACTCTTGATCCCGGGGTCATGAGTTCAAACCCCACATTGGGTGTAGAGATTACTAAAAGATAAATAAATAAAGTTTAATAAATAAATAAAATCACAAGCACAAAATGCCAGATACCCTTAATTATGCTGAATGTGTGAAATAACAAACAGAGACAGATTATAATGATGATTTTAAAACTTGTCTCTAGGTGTACATAGAAGTATTAAAATTATTATTTTGACTTACTTATGTCATCTTTCCTATGATAGCTACAGTCTTTTCAGGGCCACAAAGTCACTTATATAACTAAAGAAAACAGTATACCTGAAACTAATATAATATATTTAATTCTACCGGAATTAAAAAAAATAATAAAATTTAAAGTAAGTTATATAAAGAAGTAAAAATAGGAAAAGCAGACTTACCATCTTAGGATGGCTAAGTTCGTTTGGTGTGAAATCCAGGACCAAAATGCTATCACAGGTGTGATCATAGTCCTAGAGATTCCAGGGGGGTCTACGTGCTGGTTCCTTTTGATTCTACAGGAACCACCCAAACCACAGATGACCTCTCTCTGTCCTTTCTCACAGATTATCCTTAGAGTAATAGGACTTTGGAAGCACATGTTTTTTCTGCTACCTAGTCCCCTTCCTCAACCTCTAACGACATTTCGTTATCTTTAGTGGGGTGAACTACTTACTCATATGTATACACACACAATCACACATACCAAGTGAGATTGCAACAAATCTCTGCTGCCTGATTAGAGTTAACTGAATCTTGCAAGTAAGCACACACACACACAGAAATTAATGTGTTAACTTTATTACTTATAAAGCCAAACATCGTATGGACATTGCTGACTTTTGGCCCTGATACAAAAAGTCTACAATAATTAAAAATTAGAGACAGCATTCCTTTGGGGTAAAAAAACACACATTCTTCCTTTTTCCCTCCTGGGGAAAAACCCATTGTCCCTGAGAACGTAATAGATTTGAACTCATGGGAAATGAAAGGCACTTCCAGGTCTTGAATTTATATCCTACTTCAAAGAAATTTTTCTGAATCAGGAAAACTTAGCAGTTTTAGATGTTTTTAAATCACTTTTGAACAGACCCCTACTGGGGGTTTTGCTTTCAAGAGTTTTAGTTAAATTTTGGCTAGTAGATAATTAAAGCCATTGATTTGTTCTGTGTTTAGCTACTTGAAATTATACTCAGGGCCAAAGTGTCTTGTAGGAATTTCTTCTTCGTTAGATAAACCATTACAGAAAGGTCATTTCTAACAATGCTATACTTGGCAAATTAATCTTTTTTAAAAAACTCTTCACAACATTAGTGTACTATAAAAACCCAAGCGATTAGCCAAACTCCTCATTGTTAGAGTTGTAGACTAAAGTTCAACATTTCTTGACTCACTGCCCGTGATTCATTATTTTGAATAGGTGTGTTCTGGGCTGAGGCCCCATGTTTGAAAATCACAGCAATAAAACCCAGATAATCAGAGTTATTCATGACATGCTTATACACAAAATTTGTTTCTGTATACCACGGTTATTATTAGATTTGCGTATCCTTTTAACCCCATAATTTTTTAAAAAATTTTAACGTTTTTATTTATTTTTGAGAGAGCAAGAGAGTGGAGTGGGATAAGTGCAGAGAGAGGGAGACACAGAATCCAAAGCAGGCTTTCCAGGCTCTGAGCTGTCAGCCCAGAGACTGACGTGGGGCTCGAGTTTGAACTCACAAGCCGTGAGATCATGACCTGAGCTGAAGTCAGATGCTCAACCGACTGAGCCACCCAAGCACCCCTCCCAATATTTTTAAAGACAGTATTTCCTCATATAGTCTTTCTACTGTAGAATCACAGTTTATTAAACAATAATAAAGCATTTTATTTTTGAAAAATTTTTGTAATATTAATTATGCTCTGACAAAAGCCATCCAGTCATTGTAGGCCAACAGAGTCTGATTAGGTGGAAGACATTTCTATCAAAACAAAAAGTTCCTAACTGAGGAGGATATTTATATCTGGTCTGTGCCATTGCCTAGAAGTCAACAATTAGAGATTAAGGCTCTGGTTAGCATGTTAGGCAAAAAAACACTGAAGTAGGATGACTCCATTTATATAAATTTCAAAAACTAAGCTCAAAAAATATTGATTAGGAATAGATATTTCTGTGTCTTTAAAAATCATTAAAAGAATGCATGTCAAGAAATATTTAAGAACACACGTAAAGAAGATATTTGCTCCTTGCTTGCTGCGTTGAGCACAGTGCTATATCAGTAAATGGACACGACAACCTTTCTGTAATGCACGCAGAGCTGTGTTTAAGAACGCTTGAAATAAAGATGTTTATGAGAAAAAAAATCATATTGTAGGTTGAATTGTGTCCCCTAACCCAATCTGACTGGTGTCCTTATTTTAAAAAAAAATTTTTAATTAAAAAAAAAAGCTATAAAGAGTAGCTAGTAAATGATTAACACCAGACTTAGGTCAGCAGTTACCTCTGGAGAGAAGGATACAAGTAAGGAGATTTATGTAGGCGATTCCAAGGTATTGGAAATGGGGTATTTGGTATACATATATTGTGAGTTCTTTAGTATGATATATGTCATGATTTAAAAGTTTAAAACTAATTTAAAAATTAAAGATAAGCTTCCACGATTAAAAAATGAAAGCCTCTGTGCTGACAGCTGCTTCAGATTCTGCAGCTCCGTCTCTCTGCCCCTCCCCCACTCACGCTCGCTTCTTCTCTCTCTCTCTCAAAAATCATTAAAAAAAAAAAATTAAAAAAATTTTTAAAAACGTACCAGAACTCTGAGCAGAGTCACACACATTTGTCCCATCCCCATCTCTCCTTAGAGGCTGTTGTGTCCCACCAGGATCCCTGACCCCAGGTTTTGAGCACACACCCCCAGCTTTTGGGAGTGTTAGCAAACGCTGTCTCTGAGCTGAGTCCCTCTCTGGGACTTGCTTTTGGCTAAAGATAGCCATAAACCCAAGATAACACCCCCTTCCCGGAAAAAGCCCATATCCACAGACTGGTTAAATTGAGATTACTGGCATACCTCCTTTTATTGCACTTGGCTTTATCGCGCTTTCCAGATAGTGTGTTTTTTTACATATTGAAGGTTTTGGCAACCCTGCATCAAGCACGTCGATCAATGCCATTTTGTTCACCTCATGCCTGTGTGCCATATTTTGATAATTCTCACAATATTTCAAAATTTTTGTCACCTGTGATCAGTGATCTTTGTTATGGTCACCTGTGATCAGTGATCTTTGATGTTACTATTGTAATTGTTTTAGGGCATTGTGAATCATACCCACATAAGACAGCAAACTTAATTGATAAATGTGTGTGTTCTGACTGCTCCACCAACCGGCCATTCCCCCATGTCTCTCCTCCAGGCCTCTCTATTCCCTGAGACACAGATTGAAACTAGGCCAATTAATAACCCTACCGTGGCCTCTAAGTGTTCAAGTGAAGGGAAGAGTTGCACATCTCTCACTTTCAATCCAAAGCTATAAATGATTAAGCTCGGTGAGGAAGGCATGTTGAAAGCCAAGAGATGCCAAAAGCCAGGCCTCTTGCACCAAACAATTAGCCAAGTTGTGAATGCAAAGGAAAAGTTCTTGATAAAAAAGCAAAACAGACTTATTGCTGATACGGAGAAAGTTTCAGTGGTTTGGATAGAAGATCAAACTGCCACAACATTCAACATTCCCTTAAGCCAAAGCCTAATCCAGAGCCAGGCCCTGACTCTCTTCAAGTCTACAGAATCTAAGAAAGGTGAGGAGAAGAAAAGTTGGAAGCTAGCAGAGGCTGGTTCATGAGATTTAAGGAAAGAAGCCATCTCCATAACATGAAAGTGCAAGGTGAAGCAGCAGGTGCTTATGGAGAAGCTGCAGCGAATTATCCAGAAAATCTGGCTAAGATCATTAATGAAGGTAGTTAGACTAAACAACAGATTTCCAATGTAGATGAAGCAGCTTTATATTAGAACAAGATGTCATCCAGGACTTTCATAGCTACAGAGGAGAAGCCAATGCCTAGCTTCAAAAAACTCTTTTGTTAGGGACTAATGCAGCTGGTGACTTACGTTGAAGCTAATTCTCATTGACCATTTCCAATATCCTAGGACCCTTAAGAATTATACTAAATCTGGGCACCTGGGTGGGTCAGTCGGTTGAACACCTGACTCTTGGTTCAGCCTCAGGTCATGATCTGATGGTTTGTGAGTGCCAGCCCCATGTCAGACTCTGCATTGACGGTGCAAAGCCTGCTTGGGACTCTCTGTCTCTCTCTGTCCCTCCCCAACTCACGCATGCTCGCGTGCTCTCTCTCTCTCTCTCTCTCTCTCTCTCTCTCTCTCTCTCTCTCTCTTCTCTCTAAAAATAAGCACTAAGAAAAAGAATTATACTATACCTACTTTGCCTGTGCTTTATCAATGGAAAACAAAGCCTGGATGACAGCACATTTGTTTGCAACACAGTTCACTGAATTTTTTAAGCTCACTGTTGAGATATGCTCAGATAAAAAGATTCCTTTCAAAATATTACTGCTCACTGATAATGCACCCGATCACCCAGCAGATCTGATGGAGACATACAAGATTAATGTTGTTTTCATGCCTGCTAATACAACATTCATTCTGCAGCCCATCGTTCAAGGGCTGATTTTGACTTTCAAGTCTTATTATTTAAAAATTACATTGCATAAGTCTATAGCTGCTACAGATAGTGATTCCTGTGAGGGATCTGGGCAAAGTAAACTGAAAACCTTCTGGAAAGGATTCACCATTCTAGATGCCATTAAGAACATTTTTGATCTATGAGACGAGGTCAAAATAACATGAACAAGAGTTTGGAAGAAGTTAATTCCAACCCTTATAGATGACTTTGATGGGTTCAGGACTTCAGTAGCTGCAATAACCGAGGATGAACTGAGAATAGCCAGAGAACTAGAATTAGAAGTGGAGCCTGTGGATGGCACTGAATTGCTGCAATCTCCTGATAAAAGTTTAATGGAAGAGGATTGCTTCTTATGGATGGGCAAAGAAAGTGGTTTCTTGATGGCATCTACTCCTGGTGAAGACGCAATGAAGATTGTGGAAATGACAACAAAGGATTTAGAATATTCCATCAATTTAGCTGATAAGCAGCGGCAGGATTTGAGAGGATTGACTCCAATTCTGAAAGACATTCTACTGTGGGTAAAATACTATCAAACAGCATCACATGCTACAGAGAAATAATATGTGAAAGAAATTTGTTAATTGATGGGGAAAACTTCATTGTCTCCTTTTAAGAAATTGCTAAAGTCACCCAGCCTTTAGTAACCACCACCTTGATCAGTCAGCAACCATGAACATCCAGGCAAGACCCTATACCAGCAAAAAGACTACTACTCTCTGAAAGCTCAGATGATCGTTATCATTTTTTAACAATTAAGTATTTTTAAATTAAGGTGTGTACATTGTTCGTTTTAGACATAATGCTATTGCACACTTAATACACTACCGTATAGTGCAAATCTAACTTGTGTGTGCACTGGGAAACAAAAAAATTCATTTGACTTGCTCTGTTGCAATAGTCACTTTACTGTGGTCGTCTGGAAGCGAACCTGCAATATCTCTGAGGTGTGCTTGTATAAAGGTCTAGTCCCTTTGCCCTTCAGAGGATTTAGATATGATGACATGGACATGTTTTAAATAATTATGAAAAATATTAGAAATAATTTAGGTTAATTGAGAAAAAATGCCAGTCAGATTGTTGCATCCACACGACTCCTGAAACAGAACGCTTCGGGCACCAGTGACAGTCACAACAAAGTTTACTGCAATGAGAGGTAAGGCAAACCGATGGATCGGGACCGACACTCTTGACCACAGTGCGGTCTTGAACAGCCAGGGTACAGAGTATTTATAGCCAACCACGTCTTATTATCACCTGGGAACAGAACAAAGGAATAGTTCCCAGGTGGAAACAGTTCAAACAGGCCCTTGCTCCAATCCAATCAAACACTAATCCATCCCTTGATTGATAGGATAAGGCTGTTATCTCTTAACCTATAGTGTTAAAACAAAGCTGTTATTTCTTAAGGCTACAGGTTAGCCCTACACTACAATTTAAGCCTTACAAGATATCATTGAAAACAGATATCACTCACTCTATAAAATGGCATGTTATCAAAATTGCATGCCGTCCAGAACCTCTTCAACTTGTGAGATGTGTTTTTTTTTCTTTTTGAGGTGGTTTTTGTTTGTTTTATTTTTGTTTTTGTTTTCATCAGAGACCTCTTAAAGGAACAAAGGTACTGTAACATTTTGAATGTGAAACTCCAAAATGGAATTTCCAGTTTTGTTTATGTGAATGTGAGGCATTCTTTCTTAAATGTAATGAAAACAAAATATATAAAAGCCTAAATCTTGCCTTCTAAAGAATGAATACCAATGCCAATGATCCCACGTCAGTTATCACTAGGCTGCTGTTTAAGGGCTGATATTTAGAGGCAAGAAAGTAAAAGTCAAAGGGACAGAACATCTTGTGCATGATACCCGCATTCGTCTCTCGGTGCTGTTTGAGAATCAGCTGGTAACTTCCAAGCTCTGCCTTAAATAGAAAATATCAGTCTTCTGTCAGTTCTGCTTAACAACAAGGGAAGCTCTTGGGCCCTCCTAGATTATGCAATAATGGGAAAGTTTGAGAGAGGCAGAAGGAATCTATTTTGGCTGAAAATGGAAAAGAGTACAGGAATCATCTGAAGGCTCCTGGGTTTCATGTTATAGGAGGAGTATAAAACTGCACAATCATTTGGGTTCTTCCAAACTTTTTGTATAACAATGTCCATTCAGATGTGAACTCTTATCAACCTACCCATCTGGAATTCCTAAGAACTTAATCTGCTTAAGGATGCCTCCAGTGAATGTTTCTCTCCGAAAATGGCCCTAAGGAATATTTAGTGGGAAAGTATGACAGTTGTTACCTCAGTGTCAACATAAAGAAGCCAGTGTATCCCTAAAATACTTATCAGCTTGCCCTTGGATCATGTTAAGGCTCTGCTATCTTTGCGCATGCCTTTCAATACTATTCCTTTCTTTCTTCATTCATTTCACAGATACTTGCTTGTTGCCTGCTATGTGTCAGACACAGTGCTCAGCGCTAGGGATATGATGAACAACAAAGATGACCCTGACCTTGTGGAACATAGGTTTTGTAGGATTTGTGGCTTCATGGAGAATTGGCAGTCTCTGTACTATCATTCACCCACTGTATAAAGCGGATTTTTTTTCTTTATTCCAAAACTATTTCAGTGAAAAAACTCTCTCTTATACCTTTAAAACGAACCAGCACTGGTTTTAGTTTCTACCTGAAGAACTGGACACCATAGCTAAAATCGCAGAATGTACCTATATGGGCTGGCCTGAGAAAGCTACAAAGCCATTTATTTTCCCCATGACCTAGAGTGCTACAAAATTATAGTAGGGAAAGCCTACTCCAAGAAGTCCTAGGAAAGAAGAATTTGGACTGACAGGGATGGTTCCAGGTGGCTCGAACATCACCCACAGAAGTAAAGTACAAGCAAATATCTGTAGAGGCCTTAGATCAAAACATTGATCCACACTGAACACTGATTTTCAACAGATGTGTTCTTCCCAAGTTTATTCACAGTTGCTCACCTATCCATAGATATACCACCACTCACAACTCTCCACGTAGATGGTTCATAGAACATACCTTATTTCAAAGGACTCACCTCTAGAGTTGTTTTGAAGAAGGCAGCAACTTTTTTTAATGTTTATTTTTTGAGAGACACAGAGAGTGTATAAGCTTGCCAGGGGGAGAGAGAAGGAAGGGGGGAGGGGCAGAAAAAGAGGGGGATGGGGACAGAGGATCCAAAGCAGTCTTTGTGCAGACAGCAGAGAGCCCCATGCGGGGCCTGAACTCACAAACCATGAGTCATGACCTGAGCTGAAGTCAACACTTAGCTCACTGAGCCATCCAGGCAACCCCTGAGAAGGCAGGAACTTTAATTACGTGTCCAAGCAAGACCCCTGAGATCACAGCAATGGGAATGCTCAAGTTGGAGGTTCACACTGGGTGCCAGGCACTGTGCTAGGCCTTTCACTGCAGCATCTCTGCAAGTCCCCACTCTGTGTCTCCATTTTCCACAGGAGGTAGTTGCTTTTGGAGCTAATAAATGGTGGAGCCAGATTTCAAACCTCAGGCTTTGAGACTCCAAAAGCCATATTCTTTTCTCTTAGACATGTTCTTTGAAAGGAAATCCAAGGGGATTGCACAGATTCTTCTGTTTATTCATTCTGGTTGTTTTATGTGGTTTCGCCCAGTCTCCCAGGTTTCATCTGGGCTTCAAGAAAGCACTTACCACTGCCATCTCAGGCTGAACCAGTCCACTTGGCCATATCTCTTTGTTTTTCAAGACTTTCTTAAACTCTGGAAATGATAAGCTTGGGTTGTATTGTCCATCTTTCTGATATGAAGTTGTTTTTTATCTTATCTTTAATCATCTCTATCATATACAGAAACTTTCTTAGACCCAGCCTTGCCTAACCTGCATTCCAGTCTAGTATTAGCATAGATGGAACTAACTTGTTAAAATAACCATTGACACTTTCATTATAACTAGCTAACATAATACAGCTGAACATGAATTTGAACTGTGTAGGTCCACTCTCAGTGTGGACTTTTCCTGATATGTACAGTACAGTACTATAAGTGTATTTTCTCTTCCTATTGATTTTCCTAACATCTTCTTGTGCCTAGCTTTATTGTAAGAACACAATATATAACACATACAACATGAAAAATATGTGTTAATCAACTGTTTATGTTATCGGTAAGGCTTCTGGTCAATGGTAGGCTATTAGTAGTTAAGTTTTTAAGAGTCAAAAGTTAGATGCAGATTTTCAGCTGCAGAGGGGACACTACTCTCTCCTAACCACCACCACCACCACCTGACCACCCCTAACCCCCTTCAGCCCCCAACCCCTGCATTGTTCGAGGTCAACTGTAATAGCCACCACCCAGTGAAAGCCAAGTTAACTTTGCATAGTTCTCCAGACTCTCCGTGCATGTGCTTTCGTAACTCCATATCTTTACTCATGCAGTACGATTCACCTGAAATATCTTCTCCCCTATTTCTTCATCTGGCAAACTTCCCCACGTTCTTCAAAAGGATCCTGCAACTCAAAAGGAATTTTTATGGTGATATCGCAGATACCCCAAGCTGAGTTGCTTGCTCAAATTGTTGTATTAAAGTTTTATGGTCCTATCGCCTGCCCATTATATTGCAAACATCTGCTTAATTGTCTGTCTCCCCTGCTGGGCAGTACATTGATTGACGTCAGGAGTGGTGCCTTACTCAGCCATAGATATGTAGCATCTCATGCAAGGCTTGGCACAGAATAGGTGCTCAGTAAACATTAATTATTGGATGGGTGAAGTGGTGAAGATTTAACACTTACATTTTTAAGTATAAGGGTTTTTTTGTAAATAAGTTTTACTTGTAAACAAGTAATGGGTTTTTTTTGTGTGTGTAAGATCCTCAGCTTGGCCTTTCTGTGTTCTTCCCTGACCCCTGGCCCCTTTTCCTCCGCCAGTTTTATCTCTTGGGATACACTGGAGGTTGTAAATCTTCTAGAGGGGAAAAGTACAAATGTTAGTCCAAGTCTCTTAAACATAAGAGAATGTCTCTTTCTCACACTAAAACCACATAACTCCTTTAGGGACTGTAAGCAAAACACAATGGGGCAAATGCAGTCACTCATGTACAAACACCACTGAATCAATACAAGAAAACATCTCATAGATGTATGTGTGTGAGGTAGCACAGAGGTAAAACTTAGGCCCCAAAGTCCACGAAACTTAGGTCCAAATTCCAGCTCTACGCTTACTGAGTTACCTCAATTTCATCATCCATAAAATTTGTATTAAAATTAAACTTGTGTCAAAGAGTTGTTGTACCTGCCAATTTCTAGCATCATGGTCTTAGATCATCACCTGTTGAGTAAAGCGTTTAAACCAGAAGATCACCAAGTTTCTTCCAGGTCTAAATTGACCTGTGATTTTGTTGTTTCATATGGTTCTGTATATCTTTTCTTGGTTCCCTTCTTAGAATTATAAGAGAAAAGGATCTAACTATCCTTGTTTATTGCCAGCCTTTTAGGTTTGCCATTGATTGACATTTCCCTCTTTACCCAAACTCCAAATCCCGGCAGGCACGTGCATAAGAACTATTTATAGCCTTCCAACAACTCTCAAAGCAGCTGGACTGCTTTTGGATAGGGGGATTCCTGAATCTAAGTTGAAAAGGAAGATTATTTTTAGTTTATTAGAAACATGGTTTTCTAGTCTTCCAGGTGATGAAGCATTGGACAACTTCAACTATAATCAGCAACGGTTTAAACCTCACTGGAAAACTGTGATCACTAGGTTATCCTGCTTAAAAATAAGGAGATTTTTAAGAAGAATTCCAAGTAGAATCAAGCAATTGAAAAACAGACTATCTAAAAGCTTTTTTAAAAAATTTGAATCATTTAACTTGGTAAGAAGTACCAGAAGACAAACTTAGTAATGGTCTTCAGACTTGAAAGGTTTTTGCAAAGAATAGTAACTAACAATTTTGAATGTTTCTTGGGCACAGAGCAAGAAAACTCCCCTTTAGAGTGCTTGGTGTCAACAATTGCACCTGTTAGTTTTCCTTATGAACTTTTGCACAAAAGAGTCTCACTTCCTTATCTGTAGTTTTATTGGTCTGTACATTAACATTTATGGGCCTTCTCAACGTGAGGATATTCACCATGAAAGAGTAATTTCTAATGTGGTTTTCTCTTACACTATTATTAAATCCAAAGATAATTATAAGGATTATATAAGGGTTGTGGTTATGTGAGCTCTATGCTGAAAGCCTGAATTTTCACAGCCAGCACGACTCCCATTAAAGGCCATTTCTAGGACTAAAAGAAGAGATCAGGCTGGGACCTCCCACAGGAGACCCTCCCTCTCAACTTAGGAGAAGGTTAGCTGGGCCATAGTGCAACAGCAAGCCTAAGAACACTTCTGTCTTTTACTCAGGATCGTGAAGAGGAAGAATCCACATACTTATCATATTGGAAGAGAAGAAAAAGGAATGTTTCCCCCTCATCTCTTTAATATACAAGTCATCAAGACTGCCACAGTCCTCATGGATTGGAGGGAGAAAGACTCTGGTTAAAGGTGCCTTCAGGATAGAACAAAATGCATAGAATGTGTCAGCCATACCAAAAATATTATGCACATTATTCTTCCACTCTTGTCAATAAAACCTCAGGATGTTGACACTATGGTCAATAAAACCTCATGACGTTGACACTATGGTCATATTACAGATGAGAAAGCTGAAACAAAATGGCTGAAGGACTTAAAGTGACAGAACCAAGTGGTGATTCAAGACTATTCATCTTACTCCAAAGCCTGTATTTTTACTGCACTCTGTGGCTCCCGTCACTCAGAGGGACTCTAATCAGGACCCCAGAAGGCCAGTAAAGTTGCTGGAGAAGGAAAAGGCTATGGGGGTCAGCACACACCAGCTCTCAGAGAAAGGAAGCACATAGTTACCATAATTTGTAACAGCAAAACAGAGATTAAGGTACAACTCTTGAGCTGCTCCGCGCCCGAGGCCCCCTGCAAAAGTCAAACCCTGGTCAAAGTGAAGAATTAAGGCACTTAGGACTAAGATCATGGATAACAGGTCAATGTGCAGTGGCCTTAGCTAAGTATTGTGGTCTAGGCTGATTCGAGGCTTAAGCCATCTGTGAAAAAACGAGAGTAGAACTGAGTTTAGGCCTGTTTAGAATGGGTCAGCATCACAGAATCACAGAGTGGCAACGCTGGGCCAGACTGAGTCATTATCTCAGAACAGCCTGTCTGCCCTCTGCTCTCCCTTTACGTTGAATTTATATATCAGCAAATACAGCCACGTCAGTGTTCAGCTCACAGAGCATGGCAAGGTTCTGTGTGTGTCCTTTAGAGCAGAAGACTTGGTCTTCTGCAGAACTTTTGCAGTTCTTTTTAAATTTCTTTAATGTCTATTTATTTCTGAGAAAGAGAGACAGAGCATGAGTAGGGGAGGGGTAGAGAGAGAGAGACAGAATCCAAGGCAGCCTCCAGGCTCTGAACTATCAGCACAAAGCCCAACATGGGGCTAGAACTCACAAACCATGAGATCATGACCTGAGCCAAAGCTGGCCGCTTAACCAGCTGAGCCACCCAGGTGTCCCAGAGCTTTTGCAGTTCTAATAGCTGATGTGTAACCATAAAGGCAGTGGCACTTATTATAATCTGCACCATTTGAGGTAAAGATAGAGATAGTGCAAATTGGCATGTAAATCTGAAAACCCAAGTGCCAGAGCATCAACCTTCCTGCCCAACAGTAACATCTGCCGTTGACTCCTTAGTCTTTGTCTGTGTTCACTTCAGAGTTATGGGCATCTTGACACTATCTTTCCTGCCAATAGGATTTCATGTATATCCTGAATGCTTTCAACTGGAGACGATGCTCAACAGCATCCTCTGCTCAGCAAGTTGACTTCAACTGGGGCATTGATGGGAATATCTTTTCATCCAAAGAAACACACGTGGAAGAACAAAGCAAGCTTTGTTCCTCATGTAAACAGTCCTATGAAAATGATTTATTCTTGCTTTTTGGTTTATAAGTATGACATTATCCTTCTTTCTTAAGGTGAAAGTTTTTTTAAGTCAGAGCCATCCATGGCAGCTAAATGATGCAAGTTTATAGGCTTAGGGTAGAGTTTAGATGGAAAACTTACCTCTGAATTATCACTCTGTTCCCAGCCTAGGACAAGGAAGCAATAAACTCGAAACTCATTTGTCTAACGTGAGTTGATTTTGAATTCATCATTGAGAATAATCATAATGTTTGAATCTTAAAGGTAATGTATTTCCAATTTCTGTCATGTATGCTGCTTTGATTTTACAATTAATTGGATCACCAAATTAACATGTGAGTGCTTAGTAATTATAAAGCACTATAGTTAGCATTGTAAAGAACACTTTACTCACTCTCATTTATTGCTGGCAATAATTGCCAATGACTATAAAAGTTAAAAATCACATACTCTTTGACAAGCAATTGAATTTCTAGGAATTCATACTACAGATACATTAGTATATATGTAAAATGGCATATGTAAGATTATTCATGCAGCAGTATTTGTAATAACTAAAGATAAGTGCTATTGATCATCAATACTAGTTAAATAAATAATTGACTAAATAAATTAAGTTACAGTTTTTCATGAAACTATAAAAAAGAATGAGAGTCCTCTTCCTGTATTGACTAGAAACTTTGCCAAGATAGGGGCACCTGGGTGGCTCAGTTGGTTAAGCGCTCAACTTCAGCTCAGGTCATTATCTCAGGGTTTGCAGGTTCGAGCCTTGCATCAGGCTCTGTGCTGACAGCTCAGAGCCTGGAGACTGCTTTGGATTCTGTGTCTCCTTCTCTCTCTACCCTCCCCCACTCTCTCTCTCTCTCTCTCTCTCTCTTTCTCTAAATAAGAAATAAACATTAAAATTTTTTTTAAAAATTTTTGCCAAGATATAATTTTAAATCAAAACAAGAAAGATATAGGACAGTCTATACAGTATATTATTATTAGTGTTAATTTGATATATTTGAAAATATGCAAAAGAACTAGTAACAATGGTTGTCTTCTGAAAGAAAACTGAATGTATCTTTAAATGCCTCAAATATGACCCATAAGCTTTTTTTTTTAACAATATACCGCTTTTTACTGGCTGACCTATGGACTTTTGACATTGATCCAGGATATGATGGTCAAATGGCTGAAATCATAACTCTTATTATGTATTAGATGAATAGTTATTTTCTAGTGAAAAGTAGTACAGGTTTTATTTCTAGTCATGTTCTCTTTTTACATATTTTTACTTGTGGGGAATCCCAATTTACTTTATAATTTTTCATTCAACTGGCAATTTATCTAGTCTCTGAATGGCTTCCAGGTCCTTTCCATCCTGGGCAGAATCTCAGCGGAATCTAAAGGAAATCATTCCCTCCCTCCTTGTTTGCATGTATATCCTGTCAACTAGAAACAATATTTTGTAAAGTCAATATAAAGGCATGTGGTTTCAATGTTAAAATATGATAGGAAATAGATTGCTTGAGAGAAAGCCAAACTGCAAATACAGAGAGTGAACAAAGGAAAAGAAGTATAACAAGTCAGAAAGGAACAAGAAAAATCAAGGATTAAGTTAGTTCTGGCTTGACATAAGAAGGACTACTCGTGCACATTAAGAAACTAAAAAGCCAGGGGCGCCTGGGTGGCGCAGTCGGTTAAGTGTCCGACTTCAGCCAGGTCACGATCTCGCGGTCCGTGAGTTCGAGCCCCTCGTCAGGCTCTGGGCTGATGGCTCGGAGCCTAGAGCCTGTTTCCGATTCTGTGTCTCCCTCTCTCTCTCTGCCCCTCCCCCGTTCATGCTCTGTCTCTCTCTGTCCCAAAAATAAATAAAAAATGTTGAAAAAAAATTAAAAAAAAAAAAAAAGAAACTAAAAAGCCATTAAAAACTAGTTCTAAAATATTCCTATGGGAGGAGCCGGCATAGATTTATCACTGCAGGAGGTTGGCTCCTTTGAACTTTGCTCTGAACTTCAAGGCATTCATCTTAAAATGTAGTATGTGTACCCCAGTGGAGGATGCAAATTCATACAATGGGATACAAGATGAAAAACAGTCTTTTTATTTTCATGTTTCGGTTCAATTTGTGGATGTTTTACGATGTACATAATATATTATTTCCATAGTCATGTTACACACACACACACTGAGATATTGGATGCTCAAACTTTCTTTGGGGTGCATGGCCAAAATAATTTGGAAACCACTGATCCGGTGCTCAAGGCTAAGAATGAGAGAAACTAGATGGGAAGAATCTTGTTTCATTGGTGTCCAGAATTGCTGACTGACGGTGGAAGATTATATTAGAATAAGACACTAGATATTTAGGAAGCCAAGAACAAATTCTAAATCAAGCAGAATTTGATGGTTTGGTTGTAATTGAGTAAACTACACATATATGTATGTCCTAAAACCCCACATAAAACAATTTACGTGTTTTCACCCTAAGCAACTTAGTACCATCCTGGCTATGATTTGGGATCCAGGAACTGTAGGGACAAGGTCAAAGGGACAAAAGCTATAATCTTGAAATTTTAGCTCCAAAGGACCATCTTAATACATGAAGGACCATAAAAGAAATCTAGCAGCAAAACAGAGATCATGTTCTAACTCATGGTTCCCCTCACATTTTATAATCCCTTCAATCAAAAATGTTTGTTGAGGCACTTCTACTTCCATCAGGATGGAGTAACTGGTACCAGAATTGTCTTTTCACTGTAAGCAAATGGAAAAGTAAACAAAAATATGTGAAACAACTGTTTTAAGCCTCAGGCAAGAGACCTTCCAGGTGGTTTGATCACCGATTGAGGAAAAAACAATGAGGTGAGCTCTAAGACCACCTCAGCTTCTTTCTACCTAAAGGAAGTTTCAGACCACAGCCTCAGAGAGGAGTCCAGGCACAGAACTGCAGCCACAAGAGAAAGAGTAGCCTATAGGGAGGGTGAGGAAACATCATCATCATCTGAGCACTGGGAAATGGCAATGGATAAATTATATGAATCATTTGCTTTTTTTTTCTTTCTTGAGAGGCAGAGAGAGAGAGGGAGAGAGCATGCGAGAAAGGGAGGGACAGAGAGAGAGAGAGAGAGAGAGGAGAGAGAGAGAGAGAATCCCAAGCAGGCTCTGAATTCTCAGCATGGAGCAGGACACTGGGCTCAAACTCACGAATGGTGAGATCATGACCTGAGCCAAAATCAGGAGTTGGATACTTAACCAACTGAGCTACCTGCGGGCTCCTCATTTACTTTTATTTAACAAATTATAGCACAAATTACAAAGCACATAAATATATACAACTGTATAGCCATAATAATGTCATTCTCTTGAATTCTAATATGCTTTCTGGAATAAGAGATAAAAACATGCATTATATCCTCACTTTATGTGTTTGTCATACATGTGAATGTGGCCCATTATGAATGTTGTGAAAATTTGTTATAAAAGATGATTTTTAATGACTTAAAAAGATATCATCTTACAGATATGTAGTAACAGTGATGTCTAAGAACAGAGCTTTGATTAGGTCATGAGAATTTGCCCTTCACTTGAGCGTCCAAAGAAAATCTGTGAAAGTCGGACACACAGCAGTAATAACAACAAGAATAACAAGAATAATACCACTGCCATTTATCAACTTTTACTGTGTTCAAGGCACTTGTTATACAAGATGGTATTTAATCTCCATGATAATCCTGTGAGGTACATTAGCATAACTGTTCATATTTTATAGTAAGGACATAGAGACTCTTAAAGGTTAGTGCGCATCATCATAGAGTATTTAATTCCAAATCTGATTCCAGAGTTTATACTCTGAGCCATTATACAAAACAGCATCTCAAGCCACAATAGGATGGCTGCTTGGGGAGCATGGAATCAGAACCAGGAAAGTGAAATGAATTAAATGTGATGAAATGCAAATTGGAATATCAATGACGATTTAGTGCAGGGAACAAACAATTCCAGGTATTGAAGAAGCAAAGGATTGAATCAGGAATCATGACCACTGGAAGAGGCAAAGACAAAGGAGTCAAGAGGCTGCTACTGGGATGATTGTGTTCGTAATAAGGAGGATCAGCTGCTTCTCCTACCTCCATAACTGCCTCTCAAAACCCGTGAAGATGGACACAAGACATGAAACAGTGACTCTGGTCCCTTATATATATCTTTTCGCCTCTTGGTACCTTTCCATGACTTGCTTGCCAGGAGAAACAGCATCAGAGGGATGGCTTTCAAGGAACATACAGTGAGGAAAGGAGAGTCTCTTCAATAAAGGGTGTTGGGAAAACTGGACAGCCACATGTAAGAGTGCAAAACTGGATCACGATCTCACACCATACACAAAAACCAACTCAAGATGGATTAAAGACTTCAATGTGAGACCTGAAACCATACAACTCCAAGAAGAAAATAGGGAGTAAGGTCCTTGATATCAATCCTGGCAATGCTTTCTGGATTCGAATCAAAAGCAAAGGTAACAAAAGCAAAAAATTAACAGTTGCTACCACGTCAAACTAAAAAGCTGACAGCAAAGCAAACCATCAACAGAATGAAAAGACAACCTATGGAAAAGAAGAAAGTATTTGGAAGGCACATATCTGGTAAGGGATTAATATCTAAATTACTCAAGGAACTCATACAACTCAATAGCAAAAACACAATAATGCAATTTTAAAAATGGGCAAAGGACTTAAATGGACCTTTTTCCAAAAAAGACCTACCTAGAAATGTCCAACAGATACATGAAAAGGTGCTCAACATCACTAATCATCAGGATAATGCAAATGATGTAAAAACTACAGTGAGATATCACCTCACACCTACTAAACTTGCTATCATCAAAAAGACAAATGAACAAGTGTTAATGAGGAAGTGAAGCAAAGGGAAACTTTGTGCATTATCAGTGGGAATATAAACTCATACAGTCACTATGGAAAACATTATGGAGTTTATTTCAAGAAATTAAAAATAAAACTACCATATGATCCAGCAATCTCACTTCTGGGTATATATCCAAAGAGAAATCATTGTCTCAAAGACATACCTGTAGTCACATGTTCATAGCATTATTCACAATAGCCAAGGTATGGAAACAGATGAAGGGATAAAGAAGATGTGACTATATATATACATATATGTGTGTATATATATATATATATATATATATACACACACCTACAGAAACACACAAAAGGAATGTTACTCAGCCTTAAAAGGAGAATGAAATCCTGTCACATTCCACAACATGGATGAACCTGGAGGGCATTAGGCTAAATGCAATAAGCCAGACGGAGAAACACAAATACCAAATGGTATCACTTATATATGGAATCACCCCCCAAAATTCAAACTCATAGAAACAGAGTAGAAAGTGGTTGCCAGGGCTCAGAAGTGGGGAAAATAAGGAGAGTTTGGTAAAAGAGTACACACTTTCAGTTAAAAGACGAATAAGTTCTAAGGAACTAATGTATAACATGGTGATAGATAACACTGTATTGTATAGTTGAAATTTGCTAAAAGAGTAGAACTTAAATATTCTCACTGAAAGAAAGAAAGAAAAGAAAGAAAGGAAAGAAAAAGAAAGGAAAGGAAAGGAAAGGAAGAGAAAGAAAGAAAGAAAGAAAGAAAGAAAGAGAGGGATGAAGGCAGGGAGGATGCAGGAAGGAAGGAAGACTGATGGTCTCCATCTGATGTTTGCCTCCATATCTCTCATGAGTATGTCTAATTAGAGGAACCCAACTTTCCTTTAGAACCCTAGCTGCAAGAGATTCTGGGAGATACAGCTTTTAGCTTTCCAGCCCCTGCTGCACAGAAAGACATATAGAAGGAGTTAGGAATAAATGTCAATCCAATATAATTAGCACAAATGGCATCAGGCTAAGAGAGCTAACGTGTTCATCTCACAGCAAGCCTGAGCTTGTCAGCAGCATCGTCAGACCATAAGGTACTGCTAAACTATAAGCTCTGTAAGGACAATAGACCAGTCTTCCTATCAGTTAAATTTTCAGAACCTAATATAAGTCCAGTAAATATCTCTTGAATGAAAAGCTACTTAAAAGTCTGTAAGAACAGCTACAAAGATGTTCATTGTTGTCAGAAAGATCTGGATTCAGGTACTGATGTTTCCTCATCTGTGAACTAGACAAAAATAGTAAATTTTCTCTTAAGAGTTTTTGGAAAGAATTAAATAATTCATGTAAAGCACTTACCAAAATGCACAGAGCATTTAATAATGTTTGTTGATATTATTGGTATTACTATTATTATTTTTAATTATTATTATTATTATTCCTGCCCCTTGTCTCTAACTCTGCATTAGGGATCAACTTGCCGGTTATCACCACAGATGTTTTCCAAGTCAGAAGGTTACAACTCCCTCTCTTCCTTGGACAATAGCTTGGCGAGTATCACCAAGTTTCTCCTTATGGATCTTTTCTGTGTTTCCAAGCCTGCCCAACCCCTCGTTTGAGTAGTATCATTGACCCATTCGTATAGATATATGCATTAGATCTTTTAATATCTTTAGTTTTATAAGATCAATTCCTGCTGCATTATAAGCCAGTCACTTCAAACACCAAATCATTTTCTATGAGGAAAACATGGCTTTAAACTATAGTTCTTTATTTACTCATGAGCCTGAGCATTTTCTAAAATGTCTTATTGGCCATTGGGCTTTGTATATACGTGTGTGTGTGTGTGCTAATGTGATTTGTCTATTCATTTACCTATTGGAATATCAGACTTCTTCTCATTAATTATTAAGCACTCTGTATATATTTGAGGTATTTTTTTAAGTTTATTTATTTATTTTGAGAGAGACAGAGAGAGTATGAGTGGGGTAGGAGCAGAGAGAGAAAAGGAGAATCCCAAGCAGGCTCTGCAATGTCAGTGCAGAGGCCAATGATGCCAGCTCCAACTCACCGAACCATGAGATGGTGACCTGAGCCCAAACCAAGAGTCAGATGCTTAATCAAATGAGCCACCCAGGTGCCACTGAGGTATGTTTAAGTTATTTGTTTCTTGTATATCTTATAAATATTTTCATTTTTAGCATTTTTTTTTTACAAACAGAAATTCTTAATCTCTTCATGTATACTCCCACTTGTTTTTTTTTTTAGAGAAGTCTATTCCACCTCAATATGAAATATGTTTCTGATTTTACTAAATGTTTCGTAGCCACAATTTTAATGGCTACAATATACACTAGTACAGGTTGTACCAAAATATATTTAATCAGTTCTCTATCTTTGGATATTTAATTTTCCCATAATAACTTGGCATGCATCCTTGTGCCTGTCTTTCCCACATTTCATATGATCAGGACCAAAATATATAAACATTTCATTGTTTTTATACATGTTGCTATTTTAGTATTGTCTTACTAATTTCAGTGTCCCAGGTCTCTTTGCCCATTCAACCTACCACTTTGACTATTTAAAAACTCATATTACTAAGGAGAACCAATTCATAGCTAAGAACCCTCCACAAAACATATTAAAAACTCTTAACTCAGGGAGCACCTGGGTGGCTCAGTTGGTTAAGCATCCAACTTTGGCTCAGGTCATAATTTCACAGTTCATGAGTTTGAGCCCCACATTAAGCTCTGCACTGGTGATCTGCTTGGGATTCCCTCTCTCTCCCTCTCTGCCCCTTCCTTATGCATACTCTCTCTCTCTCTCTCTCTCAAAAATAAATACACTTAAAAAAAAAAACCCTCTTAATTCAGAAAAAGGTTTTGATATACTGGTTTTCCACTGTAGAAATTTTAGATAGAATGACTATATAATTTGTTGTCAAAACTGGACCCTTTTGAGAGTAAAAAGGTCATATTAAGAATTAATATTAATTAATATTGCTAAATAATATATAATATAATTAATATAATATAATATAATCATATGTGATTATGTTATATAAATTTATATATTATATATTAATATAATTATATAATTACATATAATATCATTAATATAATTAATATTAACCTAGCATGGCAGCTTATCGATTTCAGCTCAGATGATGATCTCACAGTTTGTGGGTTTGAGGCCTTCATGGGGCTACACTGACAGCATGGAGCTTGCTTGGGATTCTCTCTCCTCTCTGTCTCTGCACCTCCCCTGCTTGTGTGCTCTCTCTCTCTCTCTCTCAAAATAAATAAATGAATAAACTTAAAAAAAAAAAAGAATTAGGCTGAATTTGCAACAATGTGGATGGAACTGAAAGGTATTAAGCTAAGTGAAATAAGTCAGAGAAAGACATATACGATTTCATTCATATGTGGAATTTGAGAAACTCAACAGATGAACATAGGGGAAGGGAAGAAAAAATAAGATAAAAACAGAGAGGGAGGCAAACCATAAGAGACTCTTAAATACGGAGAACAAACTGAGGGTTGCTGGGCGAGGCGGTGGGTTAAATGGGTAACGGACATTAAGGAGGGCACTTTTCGGGATGAGCACTGGGTGTCATATGTAAGAGTTGAATCACTGAGTTCTACTCCTGAAAGCCAAGACTACACTGCATGTTAACTAACTTGAAAATAAATTAAAAAAAAAAAGAATTAGGCTGAGGGGTGCCTGGGTGGCTAAGTCAGTTAAGCATCAGACTCTTGATTTCGGCTCTGGTCACGATCTCATGGTTCATGGGATCAAGCTCCGCATTGGGCTGTGCACTGACAGCTCAGAGCCTGATAGTGATTCTCTCTCTTTTCCTCTCTCTCTGCCCCTCCCTGCTATGCTTCTTTTTTCTCTCTCTCCCTAAATAAATAAATAAATATTTAAAAAAATAATTAGGCTGAGACAAAACACAGCTAAACCAGGGCTTATGGTCACCTACAAACAGGGGCCATTCTCAAGTGTGTAGTGTGAATAATATTGGCAGTCCAAAGGGAAAGTGTCTCAATTGATGATACGTGCTATGTATTTGGTCACAGTCTGACATCAACAAAAGTGTTCTTGATTCCTGCTCCCGTAAATCTTCCTTGAACTCCATGCTTGAAGAAGAGGTATGTTAGATGCATAATGGAAAGAGAGGCACAGGTGTGTAAGATTTTCTCTGCTTTCAAGGAAAATAGCTATAAGCATATAGAGGAATTGTTCTCATTTGCTTTCTCTGTTGCTGAGACTTCCAGTTTGGTCTCTACCTATGGGCAACTATTAATAAGATCAGTAAGGACCAAAACTGCTCGAATTTGAACATAGCTGCTTGGGTCCCGATTGAATATTTCTGGAAACAGGATCTATGTTTCATTCGTTAACTGTCACTTTCCAAATCTTCATTTTTTTAAAGTGAACTCTATCCCCAACATGGGGCTCTAACTCACAACCCCAGGATCAAGAGTCACAAGCACTACTGACTAAGCCAGCCAGGTGAACTAGCAAATCTTCATTTTTTAAACCTTGTCAGCCATGTAGGTGTTACTTAAAACAGTTTCTACTACTTAAGCAAACCAAATAGAGGAGGAGATAGATGAACATCCTTTTAAACCTCCTTTCTAGTGTGGCAGCATAAATAATAAAGATAGACAGCCATTTCAGAATTTTAGAGCTGGATGGGATTTTAGAGATAGCCTAATATAGCCCATTTGTCTGTAAAATGAGGACTGAGGCTGAGAGTGTTAGGTGTGTTATCTAAGGAGTACAGGTAGTGGGGAAAAACTAATAGTTTGAGAAAACTAATAAGACCTATTAGTCTTATGACTCCTACTCCAGTGCTCCTGTACCACAGCTCATACCCACATTTTGTTGCTATTGTGAGGATGAAGGAGTAATATTCGACTTTTCTGTGTGGGGCAAGTAAATGAAAGGTATTTTTTCCCCATAATAATGTGATAGAAGAGTAAGAATATTAGAGTTAGAGGATATTTGTGGATTTGCTTCTCATTAGATAATTGACCATATATTCAACGCTTAAAACAGGAGCACATAAAGCCTTTATTGGAGACACTGAAAAAAAAAAAAGACAAAAGTAAATTGAATCACAGTGAGAATGCTCTCCAAAATGTAGACTGATTGCTTATTGTTTTACTTCTTCTCCAATGGAGACACGAATTCAGTTAGCCTTGATGGCAAGAGAATGATAAGTTGATTGGTTCACTTGTGCACTATGTCAGAAAGACCAGGAAAACACTAAGGTGACTTGAGAAGTAGGCAAATTCTGAAATTATCTTGTCTGAAGACATTATCCTTTTGAACTAAGCTTTGCAAAATACAATCACAACTGGTGTCTCCAAGATTCTTTTGTTTCTAGGAGACAAGTCTGCTGTTTTCATCACAGTAACAAAGACAAGCAGCTCCTGAAGTGTGATCCTGGCAGAGAGCCTGTGCAACAAAATACTGGTGTGGACTGCACCAGCTATCACAAAACTCGGAGCAGAAAGGGAGAGTGTTGGGGAAAGAGTTACTTGAGGGAAAAAATTCAGTGCAACAATTGTGAAGGAAGACAAAATTGCAGATCGAAAGGGGAAGAGCTGTGTAAATTCTATGGCCCAGGACCCCTTTCTTTATCTGTATGCCACTCACAGCAGTCTTCCTCCAGAGGTGGACTTCCCTTGTCATATATTCCATAGTGTTTCTCCCCACCAGCCCCATCCCAACCTGCGTGCTCCTGGACAATCACCTTGAAGTCATTCCCTGTCTCTGCCCCAAGGCTGGGGGTGGCATAGGGCCCTGGGTCAGAAGGAGAAAGTGAGTGAAGAACAGGCCTAGTCAGAGAAATAGAACTTCAGAAAATAGTTTTATCTCCATAAGGGCAAGGATCTTCCTTTAGTTCATGAATGTGTCTAAGCCATCAGAACAGTGCCTGACTCATTGAGTGCTTTTAGTAAAATTTGTTAAATAAATTTTTAAATGAATGAACAAACTTCTGAGTCCTTAACCCACTATAATGGTGGCAAACTACTTCTCCATCATTATTGGGCTCCTTCCCTCTTCCAGGATTTCTAAAATATGATCATCTTACATGATGCCCAGGAAATAATAATCTCCAGTCTGTTCTGGTCACTCTAGCCATCCTTGTTGACCAAGCCCACAGTGGTTCTCTGAGGCATTCAGATACTGCACTGCCTCAAATGAAGCAGGGGAACCTTGGAGGAAGCCAGGAACCCCAGGCCTGTAGTGCATCAGGAGAGCAGCTCTTTGAGGCCAGGGAGCAATGCCCAGCTCCTCTCGAAAGTAGGGCCGACAGCCTGGGCTCTCTTGCCTGGGTTGGGGCCCTCATTAACAAGGAGAATCCTAGCTCTTTCTCTTCTTGTTCTCTGAGCTTATTTTCTCAAACTTTATCCTGTCTCTAGGTTTTCAACTTTTGGAAACAAAACCCAAAAAGTGTTCCAGACTGACTCTGCATTCCTCCCTGACTTCCCCCAGGCACAGAGCTTACTACCAGCTTAAATGGTAGAATGGAAAGGGGAAAATGATGGGAAACAAAACAAAACAAAACAAAACAACAACCCATAAATATCTCAAAATAGTATCCAGCCATATGGGTATGAGACCAGGTGCATATAGTTACGGCAACTATGAGTCCTACAGGTTATACCACTGACCAAAAAAGCAGTTTAAAAGAAAGAACAGTTGTGTGTATCCTTCTCTGAGGTCCAGGGTAGAGAGGAAAGTCACACTTAGTAACAGGTTTCTTTTTTTGTTTGTTTGGTTTTGTTTTATTTTTTGGTCTAATATCGTCCTGTAACCAACAGCTTTGAAGAAACTAATTTCTTCTAAAAATTGTTTGAATGTTAAGATGACCACCAGCTCAAAAAGCATCAGCGACACTTCAATAAAAGGACATAGACTAGGTCTCAAGGCACTTGGCTCACATAAATTTATACTTTCAATCAAATTTAATGGGCTTTCTTTTCTTGTGAGGAGGATGAGCATTAGTTTCACATATTAATATATTTTAGGGATATGATGAACTCGGGTAGTAAAAGCATCTTTTTCCTATCCCATCTAATGCAGAAGAAACTTCCTGGAAGGAATTCATTTGGAATGAAAGGGGAGTGATTTTCTTGCAGATAAGGATGGGCAGCATGGGAGGATTCTTGATTTATGGTGTGGGTTTCACGAATATTGGCAACTATGAAGTCAGGAGAGAGGGTGAAATTATGAAGCAGATTGATTTATTGGTTACTATACAAAGACAACAAAGGCTTGAAACTAGCTTTGAGAAGTGATTCTTTATCTTTTCTCAAGTAGTAGGAAATAGGAACATAATGGAAATACTTCATCTGGAAGTATTTGGAAGGCCATCGCTAAATCCCTGAAGGGACATACAATTGTCAGCTCTTGCTCCCATCCACTCCGTTTGCATCCTGTGCCACGACGAATGTTCCAGAAGAAACCTATGCCACCTGTCTTCAAGAGAGAAAAGAAAATATAAGTAGGAATAATATTTTTTAGCGATTATAGTGATCAGAATTCCTCAGGCTCCTTTCTGCTGTGATTTTTCTATGATCTTTAAAGAGCTTATATTTTAACCCCAGCCAGATCTCTGCTGTAATTTGAATATGTTCCATGCTATAGATAGAGAAATGCTTCAGACTTAAGCAGAACTGCCTAACTTTAAACTGCTGGGCATAACCTGTGAGAAAACATTTAAAACAGTATTAATCTTAGGGGTGCCTGAGTGGCTCAGTCAGTTGAGCATCCGATTCTTGATTTTGGTTTAGGTCATGATCTCATAGTTGTGAGACTGAGCCCCATATGGGGCTTTGCACTGAGGATGGAGCCTGCTTGGGATTCTCTCTCTCCCTCTCTCTCTCTCTCTCTGCTCCTCTCCCACTCGCAAGTGTTCTCTTTCTCTCAAAATAAATAAACTTAAAAAAAAACAGTATTAATCTTTACTCTTTTTGTGCCTTTTAAAAATTTTTTTAAATGTTTATTTTTGAGAGAAAGACAGAACATGAGCAGAGGAGGGGCAGAGAGAGAGGGAGACACAGAATCCAAAGCAGGCTCCAGGCTCTGAGCTGTCAGCAGAGCCCAACAAGGGGCTGGAACTCAAGGACCACGAGATTATGACTTGAACTGAAGTCACACGCTTAACCAACTGAGCCACCCAGGCACCCCTTTTTGTGCCTGTTGAATGCTATTACAATTTTTTTTTTACATTTTGAAACCAAATCACATAAAACAGGGGTGCTCTCAAAAGTGAACATTTATGTGGCATTTTGTTGCAGGAAAGGGTAATTGTGAGATTGATATGATGCTAATTCAAGGTCAGCTAACTGCAAATTATCACAGTTGAGTCATGCTTTCTAAAATACTTTTTAACACTATTTATTTCCTTTTTAAGCCAATAAAAACAGCATGAATCAACTTATGCACCTTTTCTCACCCCAACCTCAGGTCATAGGTCCAGGCCCAGAAAATTTTAGCCATGTATATAATTCCAAAGGTTTAAATGTCCCACCTTTTTCTATCACTCCCGTTGGTCAGAGCCCCACTTTTCCTATTACACCAAGACATATTACAAAGGAAAATAATTTTTGTGGTCGCTGAGCTACTGTAAGTCTCACGTAGCATCTGTACCAGACTCCACTACCTGTTCATGAAATAGAACTAAACCTAAAAAGAAGAGATCAAGCAGAACCCATATCTGTTTTGTTATGTGTTTTTTTAAGGATTTTTAAAGTAATCGTTACACCCAATGTGGGGCTCAAGCTTACAACCCCAAGATCAAGAGCTGCATGCTCTAATGACTGAACCAGCCAATCCCAGAACCCAAATCTATTTTTAAAAGACCTTACAATAAATTCTAATCTCAAATAGAAATTTTCTGTTTTTCATTATCCACAAACGTGCTTCTCAAAAGTTCTTCAGTAATACCGAAACAGGTACATGTATAAGGAGAAGTACAATTTCTTGACATGACTAAGTAATTAAACGACAATATGAAGTCATACTTTCTGGTATAAGATTACTAACATACCTGTAAAAACCACAGATAGTTACTTATCATATTAACCAGAAACTTCAAGAATGAAAGATACCTTTTAAAAATGTTCAAATCTTCCTGTGTGTTAGGTACTAAACAGAAAACACTATCTGCTGTGTGCTCAGGAAAATTTCCTGCTACACATACTTATATATATCTCTGATCAAAATGTCACAAAATAAGATTGCAGGTGAACGGGTTATTATTACAAATTTTAAGATATTTTGATTAGCAACATGAGAGAACACACCTGCTTATTTTCTTCAGCATTTGGGATTGAGTTGCATAACCTGTTGAATAAGTATCTCAAATCCTATCACAGTTAACATTTGACAATGAGAATCTCACTTCACTGATAATTATACATGCAAAGAAACTAATTTTTTAAATAGCATTTCATTTTGTTAAATGATTTCTTAATGTTAAGAAATGGAAGTGGCTCAGTCGGTTAAATGTCCGACTCTTGATTTCGGCTCAGGTCATGGTCTCACACTTCATGAGTTCAAGCCCCACATCCGACTTCACACTCACAGTGCAGAGCTTGCTTGGGATTGTCTGTCTCCCTATCTCTCTGCCCCTTCCCTGCTCAATTGCTCTCTCTCACACAATAAATAAATAAACATTTTAAAAAACAGAAAGAAAGAGATGGAAATGTCTTGTAGGAGTGGTCTGGCACATGGCCCAGACACCTGTTTCAGGATCAAGACACTCAGTCCCCTAGCTGCTGGGCATATAGGTTGGTGATGGCTCACAGCTGAGCCTATTTTTGCATCTTGCCCTCTGCCAAAGCCTTGATCAAGATTTTGCCTACTCTCCAAGTGCATCCCACGTTTAACGGCTGGTCAATAACAAAGTACAAAGGCCTGCCCCTTGTTTCAATTTAGAATGAATCTGAAAGGAAATCCCAGCCTCAGAGCACCCTATAGGATTATTTGAGGCTGCTATTGCAAACTGTTCATATTAAAACTTCACCCTCTACCTCCACCGCTGCATTACAGATGTTGTTCCAAGAATACACAATCCTTCTGCACACAAATCTCTAACTCGACCTTACACAGTTCGTATTGAAAGTAGTCCTAGAAATAAGACCCTAAAATGGATTTTGGGGGGCCTGGGAGGCTCAGTTGGTTAGGCATCAGACTCTCGGATCTCAGCTCAGGTCTTGATCTCCGGATGTGAGTTCAGGCACCACAGTTGGGCTCCGCGCTGAAGGTAAAGCCCACATAATAATAATAATAATAATAATAATCATTACAACAACAACAACAACAATAAATAGGGTTTTGGAGCTGGATTCTATACCAGCCAACTGGCAATGAGAACCCCATCCATGGTGAGGAGTACTGATAGCAATCGCCATGCTGTGAAAATGTGATCACCTATTTGATTCCAGTTATACTAAACCTGGTTACCTGTAACTGTTACATAATAAAACAGGGCTTTCTGCATTTATTGTATTGAATTTTCTCTCCCTATAGCTTGGACAAGACTGCCACCTCCTGGAGAAGCTGGTGCTCTCATCTACTTGGGGAATCACTCTGAAAATTGTTTGCGTCCCAACGCCCTGTCTCTCTCTCTCTCTCCTTTAAGTTAAAAAATTTCTAACCCATCACAACTGTGAACAAGTTTTTGCAATGAGCCAAGAATTCAAACCAATTTGCGCATCACAATTTCATGTTAAAATTTAAACAAACTCTGATGTTTGTAGAGCGCTTCGTAGGTGCAAAGGGCTTTAATTCTTAGTCCTCACAACAGCCCTTTGAAGTAGGAACTATTATCACAGGCACACCTGCGGTACGAATGAGGAAATTAAGTATTTGCGAAGTTAGACTGCAAGCTAAGGAGAACCCCCATTTACGTCAGAACTCCAATGACTGCTGAGAACTCAAGCCCCGTAGCTAAGTGACCGTCTCGCCCCACCCGGGCATGCGCAGAAAAACACGGAAGCAATTTCCGTAGTAATTATGGGAGTCTGACACTGGGGGTGTGTCAAGGGCTCCAAAATCCCAGCATTCGCATCGTGCCGGTGTCAAGATGGCGGCCCCCATGTTCCGGTGCTTTTCCCGGGGCAGGTGGTTTGGGAGCCCAGGCACGTCAGGAGTCTTGTTCCTGGGACTGCGTGAGGCCCATTCGGGCGCTCAGGGGCTGCTGGCGGTGCAAAAGGCTCGAGGTCTGTTCAAGGAGTTCTTCCCCGAGAGGGGTACGAAGATAGAGCTCCCAGAGCTTTTCGACCGTGGAACGGGCAACTTTCCCCAGACCATCTACTGCGGTTTCGACCCCACGGCCGACTCGCTTCATGTGGGGCACCTGCTAGCTCTTCTGGGCCTGTTTCACTTCCAGCGAGCAGGCCACAACGTGATTGCGCTGGTGGGAGGTGCCACCGCGCGCCTGGGAGATCCGAGCGGCCGCACCAAGGAGCGCGAGGCCCTGGGCGCAGAACGCGTGCGAAGCAATGCGCGCGCCCTGCGCCAAGGCCTCGAGGCTATGGGTGCCAATCACCAGCAGCTCTTCGCGGATGGGCGGCCTTGGGGAAGCTTCACGGTACTGGATAATTCAGCCTGGTACCAGAAGCAGCACCTGGTGGACTTCCTATCCGCCGTAGGCGGCCACTTCCGCATGGGGACGCTCCTGAGCCGGTTGAGCGTCCAGACCCGACTCAAGAGTCCCGAGGGCATGAGCTTGGCCGAGTTTTTTTACCAGGTGCTCCAGGCTTATGATTTCTACTATCTGTTCCAACATTATGGATGCCGGGTCCAGCTGGGTGGATCTGATCAATTGGGCAATATCATGTCCGGATACGAGTTTATCCACAAGTAAGCGCCTTTAGACCCAGGAGAAATCGTGTGACCAAATAATTTACACCCGAATATCCTACGATTCACTATTGGGATTGGGTAGTGACGCCCTTGTCAAGTCCTTTTTGGTTTTCTCCCCGTTAAGAGTGTGAAATGGTGTCGATGTGACAGGCTGATAATGAGAACTAACGGGCTGGATTAATGGTATTAGGTATGGAACATATTCTAGAACTCTGCAGGAAATACACCACCAGCCAGGATTCTGTGTTACTGAATTGAGAAACTGCTTTCCTTTGTTTATACTTGAATGGGATTGTGCCTCGGTGAGTAGTTTCTGCTTTAGCTGCACCTTCCATGAAGCTAGTATTAGTTTTTGGTTGGCATCGCAAAAAAATTGTTTTTCAGCTCCAAATGTTTGGCGAATAATGTAGATTTTAATGACATTTTCTTAAGGGAGATGAACTCTGTAGTTCTAGCCTAGCCCATGTGCTACTCATTTTTAAAATCCCTTAAAGCATCCTTAGTGTCTCTACCTGACTCCTTACCCAGTTTTCTTTCCTTGTTTTCTTGGGCCTTTAAAGTTTTGAGGCCCTAGTTATACAGAAACTCCCCCAGAGTCACTGGTTCCATTGTAGTTGAGAATGACAAATGCCAAAACAGTGAGTGCTCTGAAAACGAGGGACGAACATTCAGATTTAGAAGGTAAAGGAAGTTTTCTCAGAGCAAGAGACCAGAATGAAATCTGAAGAACGATTAGCAAAACCTACCAACACTTGTGACTGAAGCGCATAATGAAGTTTTCCTTTATGCTTAGGTTGACTGGAGAAGACGTATTTGGAATCACTGTTCCTCTAATTACAAGTACAACAGGAGCAAAATTGGGAAAGTCTGCTGGTAATGCTGTGTGGCTAAACAGAGATAAGACCTCTCCATTTGAATTGTATCAATTCTTTGTCAGGCAGCAGGATGATTTGGTAGAAAGGTGAGTTCTTAATAGTGTGCTGAGAACAATTAAGTATATTAAGCTCATGGTATAATTTTAGCCATTGAATCTTTGTGTGCCTTTTATAGTTTTTTGTGTTTTGTTTTCACTTAGATTCTACTTAAGACACAGAACATTGCAATTTTAACTGTTCTAAACAAGTTTTTTGTTAGTTAAAGCAGAGAACTACCGTGACTCCTGAAAAACTTAGAGTCAAGTTTTGATATACCTCTAGTAAGTACTTAGGATGTTATCAGTTGCATAGTCTGGTTTTTTCACTCCTTTTATGGTCAACTTGACTAAACCTTATTTTACTCTTATCTCTCAAGTTTCTTTTCTTTACCATAACGTAGTACACACTTTGAAGATCCTTTTTTAAAAATGATTTTCTCTAACGAGAAAATCACATTATCTTATTATTCATTCACATTATCTTAAACCCTTCAAAGAATGTAATTGATGATAAAAATGTACCTGCAACAAAGAAAAGGTGAATTTTACCAAAAATCATTTTTCCAGACTGAGAAATGTTTTATAATGAACTACAATAATTAAGATTTTTTTTCCTTCAGGTTTGTTTTCAATATATTTGATGATACAGTTTAGAGTTTTGATGTATCAAGAACTGACATCTTTTTGAATATTTCATCTTCTACTTGCCTGTGATGTATAAAAATAGAATTAATTTCTGTGTATTAACTGTGTGCCCAGCAACTCTGCTAAACTCTTATTAATTCTAATAATAATGTTTGGATTTTAAAGCACAAGCTTAAATGTAAGGGTAAGTGACAGACAAATGGGAAAGATTAGAGAATCCAGATAAACTCCAGCATCTATGGTCACTTAATGTCTGTGGAGCTGCAGAACAGTGGGATAAGACCATCTTTTCTTTCTTTCTTTCTTTTTTTTTTTTTTTTAAAATTTTTTTAATGTTTATTTATTTTTGAGAGAGAGACAGACAGCTGTGAGCGGGGAAGGGGCAGAAGGAAAGGGAGACACAGAATCAGAGGCAGGCTCTAGGCTCTGAGCTGTCAGTACAGAACCCAACGCCGGGCTCGAACTCATCAACGATGAGATCATGACCTGAGCCAAAAGTCAGACGCTTGACTGACTGAGCCACTCAGGTGCCCCAAGACTACATTTTCAATATATATCACTTGGATAATTAGATGCCTTATTTGAGGAAAATGATGAAATTTAACCTCACACTGTATGCAAAAATCAATGCCAGGTAGGTTGTCAACATAATCTGTAACGAAAGCTAAATCATGTGTTCAGAGCATAAATAGGAAAATCTCTTCATACCTGGGATAAAGATTCTTATGTGAGATACAAAGAAAAAGATTGGTAAATTAGACAATTAGAATTGAGATCTACAGTTCTCCAAAAGCCACCATTAAGAGTAGAATACCAGTTCCATGTGCTAAAAGTACTAGCTATCCCTCATTGTGGTCTTGATTTCCATTTCCCTTAGGATTAGTGATGTTGAGCATCTTGTTATATTGGACCATCAGTTTGTCTTTGGAAAAATGTCAGGTCCTCTGCTAATTTTTAAATTGGATTATTATTGGAGTTGACTTGTATGAGTTCTTTTTGGATCTTGTTGATCTATCGTTTGCAAGTGTCTTCTTCCAGTCAGTAAGTCATTTTGTTGATGGTTTCCTTCTCTGTGTGAAAGCTTTCTATTTTGGTGTAGTATCAATAGTTTATTTTCACTTTGTTTCCCTTGTCTGAGGAGACATATCTAGCAAAATGTCTAATTTCTAGAAAATGTCTAGAAAAAAAAAATGCTAAGGCCCATGTCAGATTACAGCCTATGTTTTCTTCTAGGAGTTTCATAGTCATTTAGGTCTTTAATCCATTTTGAGTTTATTTTTATGTATGTTGTAAGAAAGTGGTCCAGTTTCATACTTTTGCATGTAGCTGTCCAGCTTTCCTAGCACCATTTGTTGAAGAGACTTTCTTTTCTCCATTGTATTGTCTTGCCTCCTAGTGTCATAGATTCACTGACCATATAAGTGTGGGTTTATTTCTGGGCTTTCTATTCTCTTCTCTTGATCTATGTGTCTATTTTTCTGCCAGTATTTCATTCTGTTTGATTACTCTGGCTTTGTAATGTATTTTGAAATCTGAAAGTGTGATACCTCCAGCTTTGTTATTCTTTCTCCTGATTATTTTGGTGATTCTGGGTCTTTTGTGGTTCCATACAAATTTGAGGATTATTTGCTCTAGTTCTGTGAAAAATGCTGTTGGTATTTTGAGAAGGATAGCATTGAATCTATAGTTTGCTTTGCGTAGGATGGACATTTTAATAATATGAATTCTTTACATGAGCATAGACTATCTTTCCATTGTTTGTGTGATACTCAGTTTCTTTCATCAGTGTTTTATAGTTTTCACAGTACAAGACTTTAACCTCCTTGGTTGAGCATGGTAGTCTTTTAAGTAATCTCTACACCCAGCGTGGGGCTTGAACCCACAACCCTAAGATGAAGAGTTGCATGCTTTAGGGCCACCTGGGTGGCTCAGTTGGTTAAGCATCCGACTTCAGCTCAGGTCATGATCTCGTGGTTCATAAGTTCAAGACCCACATTGGGCTCTGTGCTGACAGCTCAGAGCCTAAAGCCTGCTTCAGATTGTGTGTCTCCCTCTCTGTCCCTCCCACACTCATTCATTCATTCATTCATTCATTCTCTCTCTCTCTCTCTCTCTCTCTCTCTCTCTCTCTCTCTCAAAAATAAAAACATTTAAAGAGAGAGAGAGAGAGAGATGCATGGTCTACTGACTGAGCCAGCCAGCACCCCTAAGCTTGGTAGTCTCTTATAATCCTTTGTATTTCTGTGGTGTCATTCGTATCTTTTCTCATTGCTGATTTTATGTATTTGAGTCCTCTTTTTTACTTGATGAATTTGGCAAAAGGTTTATCAGTTTTGTTTATCTTTTCAAAGAACCAGGTTTTGGTTTCACTTATCTTTTCATTTTTTTTTAAGTCGCTTTTCATTTATTTGCTCTGATCTTTATTATTTCTTTGCTTCTGCTAACTTTTGACTTTGTTCTTTTTCTAACTCCTTTGGTTGTAAGCTTAGATTGATATTTTTCTGGTTCCTTGAGAGAGGTCTGTATTGCTCTTAGAACTGTTTTTGCTATGTCCCAGAGATTTTGGAACATCATGCTTCCATTATATTTGTTTCCAGGTATTTTTAAATTTCCTCTCTGATTTCTTTGTTGACACATTGGTTATTTAGTAACATGTTATTCAGCCTCCACGTGTTTGTGTTTTTTCACAATTTTTTTTTGTAATTGATTTCTAGTTTCACACCTAAAAGAGGTTTGATATGATTTCAGTTTTCATAAATTTATTGAGACTTGTTTTGTGGCTTAACATATGACCTATCGTAGACCATGTTCCATGTGCACTTGAAAAGAATGTGTATTCTTTTTTTTTTTTTAATGTTTATTTATTTTTGAGAAGAGTGAGACAGAGCATGAGCGGGGGAGGAGAGAGAAAGAGGGAGACACAGAATCTGAAACAGGCTCCAGGCTCTGAGCTGTCAGCACAGAGCCTGACGCGGGGCTCACAGACCGTGAAATCATCACCTGAGCCGAAGCCAGACGTTTGACTGAGCCACCCAGGCGCCCCAAGAATGTGTATTCTTTTGTTGGGATGGGATATTCTGTGTATCTGTTAAGTCCATCTGGTCTATTATGTTGTTCAGAAGCACTGGTTCCTTGATTTTTCTGCCTGGATGACCTATCCTTGGATGTAAGTGGGGTGTTAAAGTCCCATTCTATTATCGTATTATTGATTTCTCCCTTTTATGTCCATTAATATTTGCTTTACATACTTAGGTGCTACCATTTTTGGCACATAGAAATTTATAATTGTTCTATCTTTGTTGGATTGATCCTTTATCATTATGTTAATGCTCTTTTCTCTTGTTATAGTCCTTGTTTTAAAGTCTATTTTGTCTGATATAAGTACTAATGCCGTGACTTTTTGTTTGTTTCCATTTTGATGGAATACTTTTCTTCATCTCTTCGTTTTAATTTTGTGTCTTTAGGTCAGAATGAGTGTCTCGTAGACAGCACATAGATGTGTCTTGGGGTTTTTATCCATTCAGTCAGCCTGTGTTTTTTGATTGGAGCATATAGACCCTTAACATTAAAGTAATTATTGATAGTTATATACTTAATTGCCATTTTGTTGTTTGATTGTTTTTGTAGTTCTTCTGTCCCTTTCTTGCTCTCTTCCCTTGTGATTTCATAACTTTCTTTAGTGTTATGCTTGAATTCTTTTTATTTTTTTCCATATGTATTCTCTTTTCAAAGGTTTGTAGTTACCATGAGGTTCATATTTAACACCCTACATATATAGCAGTCTGTTTTAAGTTGATAGTCACTTAAGTTTGAACGCACTTACTATTATTTTTAATGTTTTAATTTTTTGAGAGAGACAGAGCACAAGTAGGGGAGGAGCAGAGAGAGGGAGACACAGAATCCAAAGCAGGCTCCAGGTTCTGAGCTGTCAGCACAGAGCCCAATGTGGATCTCAAACCCACAAACACAAGATCATGACCTGAGCTGAACTTGGATGCTTCACTGAGCCAACCAGGTGCTCCTGAACATGTTTAGAAAGCATTACATTTTTATTCACCTCCTCCACATTTTATGTATTTGTATGTTTTTATTTTTTGTACTGCTTAACCAATTATTGTAGATACAATTGATTTTACTGCTCTTGTCTTTGAACCTTCGCAATAGCTTTGTGATTGATGTGGTACCTTTACTATATATTTGCTTTCACCATTGAAATTGTCATAATTATTCTAAGTTTTAGTTATGGCCTCTTCTTTCCCACTTACAAAAGTCCCTTGAACATTCTTGTAATGCTGGTTTAGTGGTGACGAATACCTTTAACTTTTGTTTATATGGGGAATTCTTTACCCCTCCTTCAGTTCTGAATGATAACCTTGCTGGGTAGAGTATTCTTAGTTGTAGTTTATTTCCTTTCATCATTTTGAATATACTGTGTGCTCCCTCTAGAGCCTGCAGTTTCTGCTGAAAAATCAGTTGATAGCCTTTTGGGAGTTGCCTTGTACATCACTGTTTGCTTTTCTCTTCCCACTGTTAAGATTCTGTCCTTTTAGTTTTTGACATTTTAATTATCAATGTGTCTTGATATGGACTTCTTTGGGTTCATCTTATTTGGGGCTCTCTGTGTTTCCTGGATTCAGATGTCTGTTTCCTACCCCAGGTTAGGGAAATTTTCGGCTATTATGTCTTCAAATAAGTTTTCTCCCTTTCTCTCTGTTTTTTTTTTTTTTTTTTGAACCCATATAATGTGAATGTTAGTATGCTTGTTGTGTCAGAGGTATGTGTTCTCAATTAATTCTGTATTACTAGGAATTATAGCTTAATTGGGGAAATCTGAGCATTAAGGTTTTGAAGGTAAATGGTGAGATACCATTCATTATAGGCTGACTTACATACCAACCAAATGTGACTATTGAATGAGGAGACTCCATCTCAGTATCTTTAATAACAGGTTATAAGCTTTTAATGACCTGTTTAAATTGGTATTAGGGGGTGTTTACCATCTTGCCCACAGGAGGAAGAGTCACTGGCATCCACGTGGTAAATTCCACCAGGAATGCCAAGAACTTGGGCCTGTTCGATGTTGCATGGCATTGTGTCAATGCATCCATGCCTATAGTAGGGAGGGAAAGGACCAAGGAGGCCACCACCAGAAGGAGCCATTTGAAGTAAATGGCCCCTGTAGTTAGTTACATCTGAATGGATTTGTACACCTTTGATTGTTTTACTGGCAGTTCTCTTTTAAGAATTTAGAGAGATTGGAATAACAGTGACTTGGGCCTTGATGTCTAATCAGACATTTTTTTTTTAATTCTACCAAATATTTATTTATTGTATATAATTTATTGTCAAATTGGTTTCCATACAACACCCAGTGCTCATCCCACCAGGTGCCCTCCTCAATGCCCATCACCCACTTCCCCCCCCCTCACCCCGCATCAACCCTCAGTTTGTTCTCAGTATTTAAGAGCCTCTTATGATGTGCCTCCTTCCCTCTATATAACTTTTTTCCCCCTTCTCCCGTCTTCTGTTATGTTTCTCAAGATCCACTTATGAGTGAAAACATATGGTGTCTTTCTCTGCCTGACTTATTTCACTTAGCATAACACTCTCCAGTTCCATCCACGTTGCTACAAATGGCCAGATTTCATTCTTTCTCATTGCCAAGTAGTATTCCATTGTGTATATAAACCACATCTTTTTTATCCATATGTCAGTTGGTGGACATTTAGGCTCTTTCCATAATTTAGCTATTGTTGAAAGTGGTGCTATAAACATTGGGGTACATGTGCCCCTATGAATCAGCAGTCCTGTATCCATTGGGTAAATTCCTAGCAGTGCTATTGCTGGGATTGGGCAGTTCTATTTTTAATTTTTTGAGGAATCTCCACACTGTTTTTCAGAGCAGCTGCACCAGTTTGCATTCCCACCAACGTGCAAGAGGGTTCCCGTTTCTCCACATCCTCTCCAGCATCTATAGTCTCCTGATTTGTCTATTTTAGCCACTCTGACCAGCGTGAGGTGGAATCTCAGTGTAGTTTTGATTTGTATTTCCCTGATGAGCAGTGACATTGAACATCTTTTCATGTGCCTGTTGGCCATCTGGATGTCTTCTTTAGAGAAGTGTCTATTTATATCTTCTGCCCGTTTCTTCACTGGATTATTTGTTTTTCGGGTGTGGAGTTTGGTGAGTCTTTATAGATTTTGGATACTAGCCCTTTGTCTGATATGTCATTTGCAAATATCTTTTCCCATTCTGTCAGTTGCCTTTTAGTTCTGTTGATTGTTTCCTTTGCAGTGCAGAAGCTTTTTATCTTGATGAGGTCCCAATAGTTCATTTTTGCTTTTAATTCCCTTGCCTTTGGAGATATACCAAGTAAGAAATTGTTCCAGCAGAGGTCAGAGAGGTTTTTTCCTGTTTCTCCTCTAGGGTTTTGATGCTTTCCTGTCTCACATTCAGTTCCTTCATCCATTTTGAATTTATTTTTGTGAATGGTGTCAGAAGGTGGTCTAGTTTCATTCTTCTGCATATTGCTGTCCAGTTCTCCCAGCACCATTTGTTAAAGAGACTCTCTTTTTTTCCATTGGATATTCTTTCCTGCTTTGTCAAAGATAGTTGGCTGCACATTTGTGGGTCCAAATCTGGAGTCTCTATTCTATTGGTCTATGTGTCTGTTTTTGTGCCAATACCATACTGTTGATGATTACAGCTTTGTAGTAGAGGCTAAGTCTGGGATTGTGATGCTTCCCGCTTTGGTTTTCTTCTTCAAAATTACTTTGGCTATCAGGGTCTTTTGTGGTTCCATACAGACTTTAGGATTGCTTGTTCTAGCTTCAAGAAGAATGCTGGTGCAATTTTGATTGGGATTGCATTGAATGTGTAGGTTGCTTTGGGTAGTATTGACATTTTGACAATATTTATTCTTGAAACCCATGAGCACGGAATGTTTTTCCATTTCTTTGTGTCTTCTTCAATTTCCTTCATAAGTTTTCTATAGTTTTCAGTATACAGATCTTTTACGTCTTTGGTTAGGTTTATTCCGAGGTATTTTATGCTTCTTGGTGCAATTGTGAATGGGATCAGTTTCTTTATTTGTCTTTCTGTTGCTTCATTATTGGTGTATAAAAATGCAACTGATTTCTGTACATTAATGTTTTATCGTGCAATTTTGCTGAATTCATGTATCAGTTCTAGCAGACTTTTGGTGGAGTCTATCGGGTTTTCCATGTAGAATGTCATGTGATCTGCAAAAAGTGAAAGCTTGACTTCATCTTTGCCAATTTTGATGCCTTTGATTTCCTTTTGTTGTCTGATTGCTGATGCTAGAACTTCCAACACTATGTTAAACAACAGCGGTGAGAGTGGGCATCCCTGTTGTGTTCCTGATCTCAGGTGGAAAGCTCTCAGTTTTTCCCCATTGTGGGCTTTTCATAAACGGCTTTTATGGTGTTAAATATGTTCCTTCTATCCCGACTTTCTCGAGGGTTTTTATTAAGAAAGGATGCTGAATTTTGTTAAAGGCTTTTTCTGCATCGATGGACAGGATCTTATCGTTCTTTTCTTTTATTAATGTGATGTATCACATTGATTGATTTGCAAATATTGAACCAGCCCTGCGGCCCAGGAATGAATCCCATCTGATCATGGTGAATGATTCTTTTTATATGCTGTTGAATTGATTTGCTAGTATCTTGTTGAGAATTTTTGCATCCATATTCATCAGGGATATTGGCCTGTAGTTCTCTTTTTTTGCTGGGTCTCTGTCTGGTTTAGGAATCAAAGTGATGCTGGCTTCATAGAATGAGTCTGGAAGTTTTCCTTCCCTTTCTATTTTTTGGAACAGCTTGAGAAGGATAGGTATTAACTCTGCTTTAAATGTCTGGTAGAATTCTCCAGGGAAGCCATCTGGTCCTGGACTTGTATTTGTTGGGAGATTTTTGATAACTGATTCAATTTCTTCACTGGTTATGGGTCTGTTCAGATTTTCTGTTTCTTCCTGTTTGAGTTTTGGAAGTCTGTAGGTGCTTAGGGTCTTTGTCCATTTCTTCCAGGTTGTCCAGTTTGTTGGCATATAATTTTTCATAGTATTCCCTGATAATTGCTTGTATTTCTGAGGGACTGGTTGTAATAATTCCATTTTCATTTGTGATTTTATCTATTTGGGTACTCTCCCTTTTCTTTTTGAGAAGCCTGGCTAGAGGTTTATCAATTTTATTTATTTTCTCAAAAAACCAACTCTTGGTTTCATTGATCTGCTCTACTGTTTCTTTAGATTCTAAATTGTTTATTTCTGCTCTGATCTTTATTATTTCTCTTCTTCTGCTGGGTTTGGGGTGTCTTTGCTGTTTTGCTTCTAGTTCCTTTAGGTGTGCTGTTAGATTCTGTATTTGAGATTTTTCTTGTTTCTTGAGGTAGGCCTGGATTGCAATGTATTTTCCTCTCACTACTGCCTTTGCTGCATCCAAAAGGGTTTGGATTGTTGTATTTTCATTTTCATTTGTTTCCATTTATCTTTTAATTTCTTTAATTGCCTGGTTGACCCATTCATTCTTTAGTAGGATGGTCTTTAGCCTCCATGTTTTTGGAGGTTTTCCAGACTTTTTCCTGTGATTGATTTCAAGTTTCATAGCATTGTGATCTGAAAGTGTGCATGGTATGATCTCAATTCTTTTATACTTATTAAGGGCTGTTTTGTGACTCAGTATGTGATCTTTCTTGGAGAATGTTCCATGTGCACTAGAGAAAAAAATATATTCTGTTGCTTTGGGATGCAGAGTTCTAAATATATCTGTCAAGTCCATCTGATCCAATGTATCATTCAGGGCCCTTGTTTCTCTATTGATTCTCTGTCTAGATGATCTATCCATTGTGGTAAGTGGAGTATTAAAGTCTCCTGCAATTACCACATTCTTATCAATAAGGTTGCTTATGTTTGTGATTGTTTTATATATTTGGGGACTCCCGTATTCAGTGCATAGACATTTATAATTGTTAGCTCTTCCTGATGGATAGACCCTGTAATTATTATATAATGCCCTCTTCATCTCTTGTTACAGCCTTTAATTTAAAGTCTAGTTTGTCTGATATAAGTATGGCTACTCCAGCTTTCTTTTGACTTCCAGTAGCATGATAGATAGTTCTCCATCCCCTCACTTTCAATCTGAAGGTGTCCTCAGGTCTAAAATGAGTCTCTTGTAGACAGCAAATACATGGGTCTTGTTTTTTTTTTTATCCATTCTGATACCCTATGTCTTTTTGTTGGAGCATTTAGTCCATTTATATTCAGTGTTATTATTGAAAGATACAGGTTTAGAGTCATTGTGATGTCTGTAGGTTTCATGCTTGTAGTGATGTCTTTGGTACTTTGTGGTTCTTGCAACGTTTCACTCACAGAGTCCCCCTTAGGGACATTTTCATTGACCCAGGGGACTACCAGAGTGGTATAGGGGCCACTGTCTCTGGGAGGTGGGATGAGTCCTGGGGAGCCACCAACTCCCTGCGGTAGAGGCTTAGGTGGCTGCCAGCCCTGGGTTTTAGAGAAGAGGTCAGAGGCAGTTGTAGAGACTGGGTTCAAGTCAGGATGGATGGCAGCTGAGTGGCAAGAGGGTGGATGGCCGAAGGGGGCTATAGATGAGGGAATGCTAGTGTTAGGATCTAGAGTTTAGAGACTGGCTATCTAGATACTAAGTGGCCAGGAACACTGAGATTTTGTAACTCCCAGAAGAAGTTAACCTGTGTGTTTTCATAAAGGGCAAAATTAAGTTGAGGATTTATTGGAGTTGGGAGCCCTTTTTGTTGAGGGAAATTTGTTCAAGGGGGCAGCGGGGGTAGAAGGGCATAGATCTGAAGTGTCTGGGTACCTGGATAGTAACCTCCTCCATGTCTAGCAACCATGCCCGTGCCCCCCAGTGCCTTTCAAATGGTTTCAGCAGTCCCATTAAAATTAGTAGCACTGCCCTGTAGTTAGGGGGAGCGCCTTATAGAGTAATACTCTGGACTCGGGGTCACTTGAGGCCTTGTCAGGTTTAGAAATGAAGAGGGTGTCATTCGGGTCACTATGGTCATTGAAATGATAAACATAAGGGACCACGCCAACTTTGCTGCAGGAGACAGGCCTAGTCTAATGTTTCCCATTCACTATGAGCCTTAGCTCTAGTGATTTCTGTGAGGAAAGGATGAGCACAGCACCAGGCAGTAAATATCCAGGGTGGGGGGGTAGGTACAGATATCAGTGGCTCTGGGAGCTCCATCTTCCTTTACCCGTCCTCATCCTCATCAGTGGCCTCAACAACCAGGTCAGCTTTTCCTTTGGTACCAGGGCACCCCCTGAGACATGTTGCTTTGTTCTATCCCATTTGGGGAGGAAAGCCTAGGGGCTCAGGATGTGGTATCTCAAAGGAAACAGACATGTAGCTGGACTGTTCTCTGAGAAGATTATAGATTTTAGGGTCTTCAGAGAGACTGGCCCGTTGTGCAGTTCAGCCATGAGTAACAGTTTTCAATCACAGGCCACAAACCTGTAATAGCCAGTTAGCTCCCTTCTATCCTTCCTGCTGCAGAAAGTCTTTAAGGTTAGAATTTCAGTTAAGGCATAATTTCTGATGCCTTAATTGTTACTTTCTGATTTTCTTCATTACGTTGATCTTAGGTGTTGTTACCAGAAAAAGTTTCTGGAAAATGTCCCTGTGAGCCCACTTCATAAGTGGCTGCATTCCTTTCCAGGGTGTCCCAGTTGCCCTCCCCAGGATTGGCATCTGCCTCCACTAGCGCAGTGTACACGGTACCTTTGGGAAAGCCCTGGCTTTCCTGTTGGTGCAAATAGCAGAGCCTTGGCATGTTGGTACCTGGTGGCACTAAGCAATGCCCAGGAAGCTTTCATCTCTGTTAAATAAATTTTGCATTTATTTGGAGCTGATGTACCTCCTCTGGGGTCTTAAGAGGCACTGGCATAAGATGTTCAGGACATTTGTGTTTGTCTATTAATTGTTTAGCAACATCATACCGGAGACTGGACTTATGATATCCCATGGGGTTAGGGAGACAAAGTGATGGTGAGTGTAGCGGCCATGTGGGGACAGCAAGCCTCAGTGAATGTCTCCTTTCATGGTGCCACTGGTTTCCTATTACAAGGCTGTTCCGTGTATCTGGGTTAGGGCACATAGTCCCACTGTGACCCACCACTCAGTGGTCACTAGGGGAGTTCTCACTCCTCCTTATCTACTGGAGTACCCTTTCCTCGGTACCATTAACCCAAAGCCTCATCTTGGGCAGCAATCACAGCCTTGGGGTTCACTCTGCCTTCACTAGCTGTCCTTGGCGCAAGGCAGGGAGGACCCTCATGTACATTAGTAGTCAGTAAAGGCCTTTATAATTAGTGGTCTTATCATCTCATTAGTCCATATAGCCTAAATCACATTGCACTGAAGAGTGAATTATTATGGTAGCAGTGACAGGAAACACACAGCAGAGGCAATATGCAGAAGCACGGAAGAGTGCAGTAGACCTCCAGCAAGTGGTGCTGCCTTCCCAAATGGTGTCACCATCTGGGTTAGCCAGTCACAGTTAGTAAGGTGGTTGAAGCTGGGGGTGGTGCATGGGGGGCTCAGTCTGTTGGGCTCCAACTCTTGATTTCGGCTCAGGTCAGGATCTCATGGTTTGTGAGTTCAAGCCCTCATTAAGGTCTACGCTGATGACGCAGAGACTCCTTGGGATTCTGCCTCCGTATCTCTCTGCCCCTCCCCTGCTTGCTCGTTCTCTCTCTCTTTCTCAAAACAAATAAAAATAAACTTTGAAGACAAAAAAAAGATAGTTGAAGCTAAACGCGTTCCCATAAGTTAACTACAAGTGCTATCATCACACAGTCCCCTTGACTGTACCATCTACCAACTGTTTGGCTCTCAGACTATTGATAGTGGTGCCAGCGGTTAGAAATGCCTGGGGACACTCACCTGGGCTGACTACTTGTGGCTGCGCTTAGAGATGGTTCCCTGACCCGAGTGCCTCTTGTGAGTTCGTCTTGTGGCTAGACTTGCCTTAAGGGTTCTTACAATTGCAGGACGCACCTCAGCCACAACCATCAGAGAACTTCGAAAAACAAGATTTATGACTCAGAAGTTCTGGAGGGTCCGTGGCATTCTGGGGTCTCAGGGAGAGAGAGAGGAAGAGAGTGTGGTCCAGGGGCTCTGCATTATTGGGATGAAGGGTGAAGTGCCTAAGGACTTTGTGAGTTCTTTATTGACAAATTTAAAACAGCAGAAATTAGGAAGTGGGAAGGGAGAAACAGCGTCACTCAAGCGGCCAGTTATCTAGGTTACCCAGAGCTTTCTAAAAGAGGAGCTTCATGCGTGTCAGTAGTCTGGTGCTTTGTCTAGTTGACTTGCTGCTAGCTGTGCCATGCAGCTGGCAGTATGTTTATTTGAGGTGGAGGGCTTTGAAATGCATGCCTTGGCTGTCAGAGGGTTAATGTCAGGTACCGATGCTACACTTACAGAACTACTTAGGAAAAATACGTGTCTCTGCTTATTAAACCTGTATTTGTACATAACCTGTGACCCAGCAGTTCCTCTCCTGGCTATGTCCCCAAAAGAAATCAGTGCACACAGGCACCAAGAGAAATATATGGGAATATTCATAGCAGCGTTATCAGTAATTGTCTAAGAGTAGAAACAACACAGAATAAATAAATATATCGTGGAAACAGTCACAGCACAGAATGCTGTACGTGACAGCTGTTCGCACAACCACATGGATGAGCCTCTTACTGAACATAATCATCTGCCAGAAAAGCCAAACACAAAAATGTATTCTGTATGATTCCGTTTATATAAAGCCTGAAAACAGGCAAAACAAAGTGAAGCTGTTTACGGAGGGGTACTGAAATGGTAAAAGTATAAAGAAAAATAAGTGATCATTTTGAAAGGCGAAGGAGTGGTTCATTTGGAGAGGAAGGGGATGTGATAAATTTGGGCTTCGGTGGGTGGAGGCAATGATGTATTTCTAGGCAGGTGATGGTAGATGTTTGCTTTCTGATTCATTAAACTATGTGATTTGCATACTTTTCTATGTCTTTCTATGTGTTTTATTTTAAAAAGAGGATACACAAAATAGTATGTCAGGAAGTTACAATTTTTTTATTTATGGGCACATATACATAAAAGTACTAAAACATCCCTAGGAAGGATGGGCACAAATTTAGATTAGCTTCTCTCTGTGGGCGAGGAGGGGAATATGGTAGTGCTGGGATCTAGAGCTGTACTTTTCTTTTTCAAAAAGAAAGGTCTGGAACAAAGATGGCAAAATAGTAACATCCTCATTGTGGGTGGTATGTGCACGGGTGTCTTTTTTGGGTACTTTTCTTCATGTTTATTTTTCATAATTAAAAATAAATTTAAAGGGGCACCTGGGTGGTTCAGTTGGTTAAGCATCTGTCTCCTCACTTCGGCTCAGGTCACGATCTCAGGGTCATGGGATCGAGCCCCGCGTTGGGTTCTGTGCTGACAGCGCGAAGCCTGTTGGGATTCTCTCTCCCTCCCTCTACCACCTGCTTCTCTCTCTCGCTTGATCTTAGCCAAAAGGCCGAGAAGCGATGCTTCTCTCTCTCAATGAATGAATGAATGAATTTAAAAGTAGGCAGGATGATTTTTAAAGGGTAAGGGAGTTAGAGATAAAAATTAGATATGTTATTTATATATACCTAACACTGTATTTTTTGCCCCAAAGGTACCTGAAGCTCTTCACTTTTCTGCCCCTTCCAGAGATTGACCACATAATGCAGCTGCATGAGAAAGAGCCAGAAAAGCGGGGTCCTCAGAAACGACTTGCTGCAGAAGTTACAAAGCTTGTTCATGGACAAGAAGGACTGGCTTCTGCTAAAAGGTGGCCTTTTAGAATAACTGAAAGTGGATAAAGTTAATGTAATTAATAGACTTGAGAAAATTCATTAGGGTTGTTATTTACCACTAACAAGAATTGTCAGTGGTTGACCTAAGTACTGTAGAATAGCTTCTGTTGGAAAGAAAGATCACCTTGAATTAAGTGTAAATTATGTAAGATAAACATTGCTGTTTCAAAACCTTTCAGTGTGGAACATAATGGGCACTCCATAATTGGTTACTGGGTACTAGCCCGTGTGTCTGGATAAGCGCTCACGTGATGTGGTTCTCAATGTGTTTTTCAGGTGCACTCAAGCCCTTTACCATAGTAGCATAGACGCACTGGAGGTCATGTCTGATCAAGAGCTAAAAGAGCTGTTTAAAGAAGCTTCGTTTTCTGAACTAGTTCTCGACCCAGGAACAAGTGTCCTTGATACATGTCGCAAAGCAAATGCCATTCCAGATGGTCCCCGAGGGTAAGATTATTTAACTTTTAGATTCACAGTTAATTCGGCAATAAATGTTACAGTTCACAGCATGTGTTTCCAGAAGGTGTTTTCCTGATAATGCTTCAATGGGGTCTCATTTCTGGCAGAAGTTAATCCCAGAATAAAGTGAAAACTGAGTATTGTCAAAAATCCTTTAAATTTTCTATAAAATCTGGTACTACTATACCGTCTCTCCTTAAGTCTAACTCAGTTTCTCCTCAGCATTGGAAAGGACTGTTTAAGGGACCACAGGGGTTACTGAACTTTTCTAGCGGTTTATTTACTGATACTGGAAATGGTACCACTAAAGATGACACCGTATCTGATTCTGACAGAGTTCTTAAGTAACACTGACATTTGTTTACATTGTATAAGCTGAGTAAGATTGGCTTGTACATTTAAACAAAATGTAGAAATTGATCTGTAAACTGTAGCAAATAGCCCAAAATAACACTTCCTACGAGAAAGAAATTTGTCCTTAAACAGAAGATGGTTTACTGTAATTTTATAAAACCATGGGTTGTAGCAGTTTATTTCATTTGGTAACATGTTAAGAGAAAACGAACATTTGCCTTTCACAAGGACTTCCAAGGCCTTTCATACTCTAGACCTCTTTTCTTCTCAAGAGTTCACTGCTTTCTAGCTACTCCCCATGTTTCCTCGCCGTTTGTGAAATTTACTGCTACTCTCCAGTTTACATGTCTCTTCTTTAAGGAAAATTTCCAACCCCCACCCACCCAGTGTGCTCCTAGAGCAACCTTTCCTGGGGCTTTATAGCATTTAATCACTGAAATTATTTATTTGTCTGGATTACCCCACTAGTTTTCAGTAGTAAAGGCTCTATGAATGTTTATTGAATGAATTGGGCCATAAATAATGTGAGTAAAACCTATTTACATATGCCATCAAAAAATTGTTGCTAAACTGGAATTAGATAAGCTACTGATTTTCCATTTCTGAAATCAGCCCATTTCACTTTTCTAAAAAAGTTCTGCTTTTTAACATTTTCACAAAATGTGCTATTATTTGCATAGTCTCAGAATAGAATTTCCAAGGTTCTTCCAGTTTCATAAGCAAGTTTTCTAAAGGTTTTTGTAATAGCATATATAGTTGTGACTTGTAGCTCATGGAAGCTCATTAAAAGCAGCATTGCCCTTTTTCTGTCGGGAGGCTTCTTTTCTGTAAGCCCCTACTCAAAGTGTGGGGAGGGGGGGAATTGGCTTGAGAAAGTGATTTTGTTACTCATTTTTAAATCACTACCAACTGAATAGTTCTATATAGAGCTGTGGGATATCCCAGCTTTTTCTCTACTAAATAAGAAACTGTGCCTTAAATCTCCTTTAGAAGAGCATTTAAGGGGGGCAGAAATCTAGAGTGAACATAAAGGTAACAATTCAGTGCTAAGTGGTTTTAGTTGGACAGCCTCTGAAATATAAATGAAATATCATTGGGAGAGGTGAGTGGTGATGGATTTATCTAATTAACGAAAACACTGTTATTTTTAGGTATCGGATGATAACAGAAGGTGGAGTCAGTATAAATCACAGACAAGTAACAAATCCTGAGAGTGTTTTAGTCGTTGGACAACATATTCTTAAGAATGGACTTTCATTACTTAAAATAGGAAAAAGGAATTTCTACATTATAAAATGGCTTCAGCTATGATGAAAAATCCTTCTGGTGGTTCAGACATATCCATCTCATTCTCAAGATGTACCAAAGGTTGGCTCCAGAACTTATACTTTCGTTCACACAAGCCAAACAACAGAGAATGGAGTATACTCTAGGCCTCAGAGTGTGAGTAATTTCATTATTTATATAGGTTGATTAATGTGTAATGATGGGGTATTTTGTTTCCTGATCTGCAGGTATTAAGGACTACCATAGAAAACCATGATTGCCAAGGATAATCTTTTAAAAATCCTGTTTCATGAAATAACTATTGTATCCTTCTTGCGCTCTTTTTAGAGATGAGGAAGAACAGTGAAAAAGAGGGCAGAATAAGGACTCTTGGATACTTTTATATCCAAGTGTCTATCTTCCTGACCTTACTAACACCAGCAGCATCCGCAGTGGTCACATTAGAGATGTGAAATACGGTATTGGAAACTGTAGATTTCTGAATTTTTTGCCATTTAGGAAGCAAATACAGTTCTCCTTAAGAAAAAAGTATTACACAAAGCCCTAGTTGGGAGTAGAAATTACAGTAGAAAGTTTCTTTTCAAAGAACAAAAACCAGTACTTTTGAGAAAGTTTCCAATTCAGTTGTCCAGTCTCTTACCTGTGTTTCAGTATAAATTTACTCACAGCCTTGTTTTGCCAGATTACTAAGGTAGCAATATTTTATAAATTTGGAAACTTAAGTTTCAGCTTCTGTCCCCAAGCAGATTACAACTTGAGATAAACTGAAAAGTAACTAGAGAGAAAATAGCGGCAAATGTAGTATCAAATACCCCATCATATGAGAATATCAAAGTAATTCTTCTGGTAAGGGAAGTCTTCAGGTCACACTTAAAGGATTTAGAATCAAGACCTAGTTAAGCTGTACATACATTAGGCAAGTCAATTCTCAGAACTGTTTCTACATGTGAAAAATCAAGGTAGTTATCATCCCTATTTCCCTGAGGACCAAGTGAAACATAAATACAAATGGTTCACAATCCGGTTCCTTCTTGAAAACCTTACAGGCAGCAAAGCATGGCTTTAGTGTTCAAATTCTAGCCATTTACTACCTGGGATACTTGAAACAAATCACTAGCCTAATATGTAAAAATGGAGATGTAATCATAGCTTTGTGAATTGTGAGATTGCATAGGAAAAAAGTTGTAAAACTTGTCATATAGCATAAGCTGTCTTATGTTCCAATTAGATTTATATGTTAAAAAGCTAGTAGATCTAAATTTTTCCCTGGGAGCAAAGTTAGGAAGAATTGACTTATTGACAAAACTTGAATGTCATTTCGTACCAGCAATTTTATTTACATAGCAAGAACATACAGGCGTCCGTGGTAAATGTCAGAGATCATCGCCACATTTCAGAGCTTCACTCAGTTTGAGCCAATAAATGAAGGGTTTCTGAAACTTTACATACCTTTCTTGCCTCTGCTTTTCTTGTATAAGGTGTGTAGTGCCAGCAAGTACATTACCATCACCTCAGTTTTAAAGGTAACGTTTTCAATTTGAAATTATGTTTGATATGCTGGGGAATGGTACACTGTAAGTTTCTCCCCCCTTACAAACTCAAAAGACTGGGATGGTAGTCATCTGATGTATCTGAAGTGAGTAAATCAGGGATGGCTGTACTGATATTGAATAATGGCAGAGTGATTTTAAAGTGTGTGCTAATGAACATTTAGGTAGTATGTATTCTATCAAGAAGGTACTATGAACAGATTCAAAGTAGTACCATTAAGATTGAATCTGGTTTTTATGTTTGAGATCAGTTGCTGAGCCCGTTGTTTGCTAGTACGTGGGTACCATAAGCTCACGTTACCAACACATTGTTCCTGCCAGTAGTCCTTCATGACTGTTGTAACAGAAATGTTAACATGTTCAGTAAATTCTGTATTGCTGATATCTTTTAGAGATGGAGCTAGATGCCTTAAGGATTTTGACCCGTATCTTAAAATTTTTATGTAATTCATACCAAGAATCACCTGGGGAATTTTAATAAAATGTGAGTATGTTCTAAACCTCACCCCAAAACTCTGAATGTATTTTAGTAGTAAAAAGCCTTTAGGTGTGTCTGTCCGGATGTTTTTCTTTAAATAATAAGGCTCCATCAGTATTTTCCTATCTGTTGTAATCTAATGTATCGTTGGTGTGAAGCAAAAGTAACTGTTACCAACTAATAGAGATGTATACTTCGATGACCAGCACAGTATCTGGTTTTGAGTCTCACCTCCAAGTGACTCTTAGAGCATGTTATGAGCGACCTAATTTAAAGATGTATTGAAATTACTATTATATTTGAAAATCAAGTCTAGATGGTTGTTTTTAATGCAGGAAAGTAGAATTCATGCTTGCAGGTTTAAGAAAGAATCAAAGATAATTTAGATGTTTAATGCACTAGGGCAGCGTGGACCCGGAAGTGGAAGGGCTGCAATAGCTACACCTCATGCACATCACCGTCAGTGTTACAGATCTTCTTGTGCCTTCCTTCAGCTTTCTTACTAACACATCAGAGGTTGCAGAGAAGCTCAATAAAAGTAGGTATCGAAGGATAGGTGGACTACAGTGACTGTGAGTAACTTGTCAACTCACACCTTTCAAAGCCAGACCAGTTTATAGTGTGCATGCATTATAGTTGTATGAAATGTCTTCGTGCGTTCTTCTCCAAGGACTATGGCAGCAGCTTTAAGACTGCTCACAGATTACACAGGTCATCTTATCCACAGGCAAACTGCTTGTACGACTAGAACATGAACAGTTCTTTTTAAGTTCAAATGAAACTGTCACAAGAAAGACTTGATGTATTTTATGTGTATTTTATATGTACGGGGCAACTTTAGAAACAGCCATTTATTATTTGGATTAAATGTACGATTTGTTCTGTGTTCAGTTTATAGCCAGTCTCTTCACATGAGCAGATTCATACCATTGCAATACACAGGAGTTCATAAATAAAATTCTACTCAAGTAGGCAGTAACTAGCAAATTTCGAGTCAACAAAGTCTCAGTATTATATAGTTCTCTTCACCAAAGATGAGTCTCTCGGATTTCAGCAATTATTTGACTGGCTCCTTGTAATGCCTACATTAAAAAAGATAAAAAAATTATAGATGCTTATTGAGTTATGATATCAAAAAATCTTGAACTATGTGGAAGTAATCTCTCCCCTTTATATGTGGCAGATCTATACAACTAGTACCTTCAGTCTAAAAATCGAATCAAGTACTATGCAAAAAAACAGACTAGCCATCCTGTGATGACTGTGTATCTCCAGGGATCAGAATGTAGTGTTTATACCTACAACCCAGCCCCGGGTGTGAAGATTCAGAAGCATTTGCGATACCTTTAGCATGTCCGCAGCTTCCTTCCGGCGCTGTGCCATGTCCTCGGATTCAGTCAGAAGATCATCCAGTAAGGATGATTTATACAGCTGTCCTACTAACTCACTCTGAAGAGTATCTTTCACATGATTCACCAAAAAGTGCATTACTGCCTTTGGCACACTGTAAAATAAAGCCATCAGATGATCCGCTAACTTAGAATCAAAGCCTAAAAATGTTTTAAATACATGTATTTTCAAAACTGATTATGGAGTTATCCAGCAGTATACATATGCTCTGATTTATAGTACTAACCTGTCTTGAATATTCTTTCTGACAATAAGAAAATACGATTTGATGAGTCGCTCAATGACCTCACAGTCTCGCTGTTCACGCGCAGATAGTTTTCGTGCAACAGGAACTGGCTAAATGGGGTGAAGGGAAGAAAGAAACTTTATTTTTGTGCCATTTTCAAATAAAAGTTCAGTAAGTTTGGGGCGCCTGGGTGACTCAGTTAAGCGTCCAACTTCGGCTCAGGTGATGATCTAACGTAACAGTTTGTGAGTTTGAGCCCCACGTTGGGCTCTGTTTTGACAGCTCAGAGCCTGGAGCCTGCTTTGGATTCTGTCTCCTCCTCTCTCTGCTCCTCCCCTACTTGAGCGCATGCTCTCAAAAATAAATGTTTAAGTTCAGTAAGTTTTTCTGACTTTTAGTTTCTTTTGTCTTTTAAAGTGTTCTCCGAATAACAGGGTTATCTCACTAGTGCTGAACCTATTTGCGTGGCTTACCACATCCAGCAGATTGACAGCATGGCCTTTTTGGGGACTGGCTGGCATAATTGGAATTGGCTTTGATTTTTCCTCAGCTAATAACTCTTCAGCTTTTGAAGTTTTCAGCATTCCTCTCCAGTTGCCTGTTGTTGGTTCCTGAACACCATCTCCGACCCCGCCACCTCCAGATGCAACCTGAAAAAAACGTTCCAAGATCTGTTCCAATCGTACCCTATCGGACCTTAACTAAACAAAGTTCATTTTCCTTGACAGCAGTCAAGAACACACATCCTGTACCCATCTGGAATCTCATCTATTCAGACAGATAACTGGGTCAGAAAGAGATGGCGGGTGGCATGTATAACTGGAACCCTGAGCTAAGAGGTTCTGTTGTAATTTCCAGGCCTCAGCCAGTAGATTGAGTTTTTATCGTTTGCTAACTTTAACAAAACAGCTGCCATTCGGCTTTTTTTCAAAGGAACCTTACACACTGTTGAACTGTGATCTCTCCAAAAGTACTGTGAACTCCTGTCTCCAAAACTTCAGAGTTTATGTTTTTAACAGTCAACAAAATACCATAGGATAGACCTACAAACTCTGTAACACACTCACGATTCTTAGGCTGATGTGACTTTAAACTGCCTAAAACATAGGATGTGACATAAACACAATGTAAGTTTCCTCCATGTCTCTACTCTTGAGAAAAGATCTGCTGAAAGGAATCTAGCACTACCATTAACCACAAGTGCTCTTGCACTTTCTTTTCTAGGATATGTTAGAAAAGATGTTTAGGATAATGGGAAAAACAGTAACTCATCAACACTTAAGCAATGTTTTTAGACGCTCTTTAAAAAGATCTTCTAATCTAAAATGGAGTTAAGATGACCTTCAAACTTCTAACAGAAATGCGTTATGGCAACTGTTTAAAAATGTCTTTTTTTTTTTTTTTTTTAAAGCTCATAGATAACAGATCTGAAGATCAATTGTAGGGTGACAACTGGTTAAGTAGACTTTTGGGGGCAATCACATTACAAGTGTATACAGGTGTCAAATTATAATTTGTAGACCTGAAACATATTTTTAAAAAGTCATTGCGAATGGGGTATCTTTCTGAATTAAAACACTGGCCCAAATTTGTCTCTAATATGTCTATTAAGATAGGCCATATCTAAATACAGGCAATATATTTATACGCTGATTTTAAAATGAGTAATTATACTTTAAATACCTATTAACTACACATGAATGATAGAAATTATAAGGAAACTAAGCAAATTCAGGGTGATGCCATGAGTGAAGTAAAACCCAAAGCAATGATTTAGATGGTCTCTATAAAACCTGAGCACAGGGGGCTGAGAGAGGTAAAACATTTATAAAGTTTTGAGGTTCAGCACCTTAAATCTGGACAGTGAGGAAAGGAGCTAAATGCAGAAAACTATGGATGGGTCTGAATAGTTTACTGATTAATAATTTTCTCCAAAAAAAGTTCTCAAGAATTGACAGTCTCAAACTCTCCCAGTCCCCTTTGTTTTGAATTTGCTTAAGCTGTTGAGGCACATTTTAAGCTACACATTGAGGTGACAATGCAAACTGAATGGAAGCATAAGGAAGCTGCAGGAGGGGATTATCCATTAGTACTGGACCAATGTCAGAACTTTTAAAGAGGAAATGTCCAAACATGTAACTTCCACCTCTGGAATCTTAATTTCCTACCACAATATTAAAATCAAAACTAGTAGGAAAGCCTATTGTTGTTATTTAAAGAAATGTTAAAACTAGAACGAATGCCATCTTAAAAGGATTAGAAAAGAAAAACAATAAAAAATGGAACACAGACAAGAGATAGATGCTACTGCACAAACAGATTCTTCAGTGATTTTGAAGACAGTGTTTCAGTGAGAACCAAAGGTACATTTCCATTCTGAAGCAAGAGACTCACATTTTTAGTTTCTCTTCTGCTGTCCTGAATTAACTGTTAAAAGATATGTTAAAACATGCAGTTTAACAAGCAAAATTTAAATACCAATGGTGTGAATTTCAAAACTGCAGGATAATTTCCTCTTTAAATTATTTTTCTGTGTGTTTCTGCTATCTGGCAAGCAAAGGCATGTCAACAACAATTTATGAAGTATACAGTTACATAATTCAGAATTCTTGTTAGACTAAATCTAACCTTAGCACAATATCCCAAATTAATATTCTATTCAGTGTACAGTGTGTTGTTTCCAGATGATTATGTTGCACCAAACAACCAGGCATGCAGGCTTAGATTAAGAATCAGAACAGACCTTGCCATCAGCCTCAGCAGAAGCAGCAGGGGAGGGCTCCTGGGAGGCAGGTGCCAAAGCACTTGGAACTTTATACGACTAAAGGTAAAAAATGCAGGGAAAGAAAATCAAGGATGCCAAAAATGCATTCAGAAAACATTCTATAAATGTAAATTTTTCTTCTCTGCATCAAATTAGTAAGTAACATGAGAAACAAAAGGAACCATGGGACATAAAATTATTTTTTATTCTTCCTTATTTCTTATATTGTTACCACTTTGTTAAAAACCTTCTGCAATGAGTACCTAAGGACAATCCAAATCGTTTTTATTTTTGGAATCTGGTAAGATCTCTTCTGGTAAAGGATTTAAGATAACAGATTTGTATACACACATTTTAATGTATGCAACTTATTACAGGTAACCAGAACCTATTATATGCATATTATTTTTCCCTCTCTAAAATACCTTCTTGTTTTATAGTAAAGTCATCCATTGGTCATTTCAACTAATTGTACAGAGTTGATAAAGTCACCTTAAACTTTTAAAAGCTTGATATTTAAAATCCAACTTTAAGCATTTTTTCTAATGTATTCAAGATACCATTAACTTTAAATTACTCAAAACCTATTTTTAAGGGGGCCTGGTGGCTCGGGTCAGTTAAACATCCGGCTCTTGGTTTTTGGCTCAGGTCATGATCTCACAGTTTGTGAGTTTGAGTCCCATGTCAGTCTTGGCATGGACAGTGTGGAGCCAGCTTGAGATTTTCTCTCTCCCTTTCTGCCCCTCCCCTGCTTGTGCGTGCATATACACACATGCGCTCTCGCTCACTCATAATATAAATAAGCTTTAAAAAAAAAAACCTATTTTTCAATTTGAAATACCTTCACTCAAACAATGAAATAATTCCAATGGAATAGTGAAGAGAGAAAAAAAAATTACTCTAGAACTGAGGCTTACCAATCCATCTTTGCATGTTGGGAATATGCTTTAAAAATACTGTTTTTTACCTTGTCTCGTGATACGGCTGAAGGTAATTCTCTCGCTAGCCTGTTTCTCCTTTGTTCCTAGAAAACACAACCAAACAAAACCAAAGTAATTATCAGAGCATTGAGATACAAGCCTACTAAAAAATGTTCAGCTGAATTGAAAAGTGTGGAATGACTTACAGTATATCCTCTCACTGTTGGGACTCATGCCATAATTTTATTTTAAAACAAACAAGAAATCATTTAACCCAATGCTTCTCAATCTTTTTTTCTGCCCAACACACCTGAAGGATACAATACAACGTCAGTGACAGTGGCTCCCTAAACCAGGGATTCTCAAATGAGGGGCAATGGACTGACATCTTGGCTTTCCCCACTAAAAATCACAGATTGAAACTGTCCCACATAAATGTGTACGTCAGCCTTCAGCATACCATGTAGAATCTTAAGTGCACAGATGACAGAATACTTAAGCCTTTAAACCTCACTCTAACCTGCACACATCTATGTGAAATTCCCACAACCCCCACACACAAAACCGTAGGAGGTATCTGTGGTGGAGGCTATCCTTTAAGGATGTTCTGTTTACTTCATTCTACTATCTCCCAGAAATAAATGGAGCAGTGAAAACAGTCCTTTCTGTAACCTAATTTAACAGACTGATGGACCACTCACTCTTCTACTTTGCTGTTATCAGGTAACTCTGGTACAAAGCTTAAGAAACTGACATTCAAATCAACAGGTGGTGAACACCTACTGTATGTCAGAGCACCAGGACAGGTTCAAGAGTGAGATGTATGTGTTAACGGCTCTCTCAGCAGCAACAGATACACAGAAAAGCATTTAGGTTAAATAAAGTCAAAACTGCTCCTAAGTAGAAACCATTTCATGAACACTCTCAAGCCTGCAAAAAAAGATGTTAACAAAGCTTCCATATTGATCTTTTATGGGTAAGACTTTCTTTTGACAGATTCTTGACCAATTTTCATTTTTTTTTTCATGAGGTAGTCCAGTGATAAAAAATACATGATAAAAATGTGTGGATTTTAACAATTTTCAGAATAAAAAGTTTTCCATATTAAAATGTACGTTTTGAAGGGGGACACAAAGCAAAAAAAGGGGGGGGGCAGCAGAATCTGGAACCCAGAAATTCTCATCCTAGTCTGTTACCAACTTGTTACGACCTTAGCGGTCCTGGAAAGCATCCTGGCTTATTTGCTTTGTTGACCAGAGAGGTTACCAACTCTTCCTAAGCCCTCAGTTTTGTCATTTGTTAACATTATCTACCCTCAAAGGGTTGTAAAGATTCAAGTAGAATATTCAAATAAAGTTCTTTGTCATGGAATCGTTAAAAACAGAGACCTACTCATTTGTTTAAAACAAAACAAAACTTAGCTGAAATCCCATCATAAATGACCTTGTCGGGACGCCTGGGTGGCTCAGTCAGTTAAGTGTCCGACTTTGGTTCAGGTCATGATCTCATGGCTGGTGAGTTCGAGCCCCGTGTCGGGCTCTGTGCTGACAGCTCAGAGCCTGGAGCCTGCTTCAGATTCTGTGTCTCCCTCTCTCTGCTCCTCCCCCACTCATGCTCGCTCTCTCTCTCTCTCTCTCTCTCTCTCTCAAAAATAAACAAACATTAAAAAAAAAAATTATAAATTACCTTGTCAGTATTACAAAAACTGTTCCATACATAAGTTTTCCATGAAGGTCGTTTCAGTGTTACAAGGACTAAATCCTAGTCCTAAAACAAGATCGACATGCATTTTTCATGTAACAGTTATCTGGTGCACTTTCCAAGTGCTTTAAAATGCTTACTTACGTGCATTTTTTGAATTTTTTTCTGACACTAACTTACCCCAGCTATGTAGCTAAAAATAGTTCCCTATACCTGTTAAAGATGCTTGTTTCTTTTTAACAGCACCCAGGAAAATAAGCACTAAGATAACACTTAATCATCTGTGGGCCTGAGATTCTTCATCTATTTAACCAAAGGACTGAAGTTGATGATGACTTGGGTCCTCTCCAGTTCCCAAATTCCATGTTTACAATTTTCTCTCCATCCATTTGCATGAAAGGAAATTTTATATAGAAGGGAACTCTGAGGTCTTACTGGATTAAGGAATAGCAGAAAAATTTACTATTCTTGGATAAAAGTAGCATTGCTTTATCCACCAGCCTTGGCTCCATGTGAGATCTTCTGCAACTTGCAACATTAACCTCAAATGGAAAAAAAGAGCCATGAAATGCAGCCACCCCAGTACTAGTGAAAATTTACCATTAATTTAGGTAGTTCTTAGAATGTTTCCTTCCCAGCTTTTAGAGCCAAATAAAAGCAATTTTAAACATTCACTTTTTTTACTCTTCAACCTGAATAAACTACAACAGTTACTGAGAGAGAGCCAGCCAGGCAGTCCTTCAACAGTAAATCAGTGAATCCCAGATCCCCTCTGAGTTACAGCTTCGGAAAGAGAAAATGAGAATAATGCCTCCGGGTGGTTTTGAGAATTCAATTTAACATAACAATGTTATGCCCTTAGCATACTTCCTGGGATGTAACAGACAACAATAGGTATCTGTATGTTTTATACTTATGCCATGCTTGGTAAATTTGATACAACTGATTTACAGTGGATTTTCTCTCTCAAAAGAGACAATTCAAATTGTATTTACCTCTATATTATTGTTCATCAGCCCACAAGCATCAGCAAAGTCTGGATGTTTTGTGTTGATGTAAGCCAGTTCAATTGCCACTAAGTTATGGACCTAGAAAAAAAATTAAATTAGGCTATATACTAAAACATGTCAACCTAATTCTAATTTAGGAAACAAAACTTACTAAATAGTTCTAAAAAAGGCAGTATGGGAAACTGATGCCTTAATAAATACTCAATATTTATACTCCAACTAATACATGTTATGCCATATTAGAATCTGCCCTATCTTTTATTTATATTTCATCATCTAAGACTGCACTTCTAAGGGGGTGAGATAGTGACCTTAAGGTAGTTAGAAGTATTTTGTTAGAAAAAAAAAAATTTACCCAATGCAAATCTAAGTTCGAAGGCTTTATGTAACCTTGCTATTAAAACCTCAGATCATCTGCTATTCCACATCAACGTTTCAGTTCAGTTTCAACAAGAAAATATTTCATAATCAGATAAAGTCAAAGATGTTAACTTTGAGTAAAGGATACATTTAAAGACCTGAGCCTTAATTATGACAAACCTAGTTTAAATATTATACGTGGTTTGAAATCCTAACGGGACAATAGTCAAAAAGGAAAGCTAAGAGGCGCGCGCCTGGGTGGTTCAGTCGGTTAAGCAGCAGACTCTTGATTTTACCTCAGGTCATGATCTCACGGTTCATGAGTTTGGGCCATGCAGAGCCTGCCTGGAATTCTCTCTCTCTCCTTGCTCCCCCTCCCTCACTAGCTCTCTCGCTCTCAAAATAAACTTAAAAAAAAGGAAAGCTGAAATTAATTCCTCCAGTATTGCAGAGATTTAACTAACCCCTTCATCTGCACCATTCCAACAAATCTCAGGTATTAGAACAGCATGAAAACGTCAAAACCAGGTGAAAAGGATCTATTCAAATGAAATTCCAATGATTCTGTCATCTCACTAGGTGGACCCTGAGAGCAGGGGAACTACATATCCTTACTCCTCTCAGTCTGGGGGCTGCGCTCGCAAGGGAAACAACCGAGTGGCAGGGATTACATTCTCCACTTCCAAGGATGGTCTTGTACTCTTACTAAACCTCCACTGGGGCTCACCACCATCCCAAATGCACTTTTAGTGACCAGGAAGGTAAACAAAACAACCAACAAATAGAGACATAAAGGCAATTTCAAATGCTTATCCCACATTTTTGCCAATTTCAGCATTTTTAAGGATAGCAGCAACCCACAGAATAGTAGCAAGCAACCATGACATTACAGTACTGGGCCATCAAAAGCAAACTAGAAGTGGCCAAATTATTGTCATGTGCCAGAGTTAAAATAAGAGCTTGCTCTAAAGGCTCAGTTTACTGGGGCTGAAGACAAAGCTAATTTTCCATTAGATCAGTGGTGCTACGTAACAGAGCAAAACTATTCACAATCCTCAAGAGGAACTCCATTCTCATGAAAACCTGTGGCTGCAGGCTAACGATGATGAAAACATGAAGAAAAATGTACTTTATACCAGAATTACTGAAGTTTCCTTTGAAATAATAATGGAAGTTCACTAATCGTTTTCTTGCCACTATACTGGAAAACATGCCTGAACTCTAAACTACTCATACTGCTGTACAAAAAGCTTCAACAGTGATTACAATGATGACTTGTGAAAATAACAGCTCACCATTTCATTTGTAACAGGTAACCGTTTACGAAGAAGACAAGTCACTACTTCAACTATGGCATCATGAAGTTTAGGAAACCGCAACAACTCCTAAATATGATGGAAGAAAGAAACACAGAAATCTACTTTGTTTAATGGAAAATTAAATAATTAATGAAATAATTAGATTTTAAGCTACATGTAAGCTGACTACTTCAAAGCACTTTTAGAAAAGGAAGCTACAGATGTGAACTTCCTGTTAACCCATCTCACAGATTTCCTCCCATCCCATGAAACCACCACTTCCGTATTTTACTACTTAATCGGACACCCATTACATTTGTCTGTTACCTGTGTACTGTAATTGCTACAGTGCTGAATGATCCTTTGCATTTCCTCATGAACTAGTTCCACACAACGCAGGCTGGGTTCTTCCAGACGTTTGATTTGCCGCTTGACCAGTAACTCAAATGAAACTTCAGGCACAAACAAAGCAGGACGAGGACCCTAAAAAAAAAAAAAAAAAAAAAAAAGTTGAGCTCTTATTATAGCTATATACAATTTTAGCTCTTCCCTAGGTTAAAATAAATCACATTGTTTGGTATTTTTCATGAAAAGTGCTTCCTAATACCAAGTATGAGGGCAAAGAGGCTGTACAGTTCATTTAAAAAGATATAGCTAATGGGTTAAAAATTATAATAAACCTTTAACCTCTTTTTTAAAAAAATTCTAAGCCGAGCATACTCACAGTAGCATTTCTAATGGCAGTCAAAATGTCAATAGTGTTAAGGCCACCTAGTGGGTCAACAGATTCTAAAGTTCGCCCAAAAGTCTCATGGAAAATATAACATATCCGAGCACCACCGCATCTGAAAGGCAATCAAGTATATGATTCCTGTTATTACTAAAAGGGAAAGAAGGTGCAAGTTAGAAGTCTTTAAGGTCTTATTTTCTGAGAACGTCTCAGATAAACGATTACATTTAGATCATTTTCATGTGCTCTTAACTCCATCATGAACCAGTTTCTCTATTTTTTTCTTTTAATGGAGAAGAAGGGCATTCACATGTGTATGTGTGTGTGCACACAGAGCTGTTCTGTCAAAACACAGTCAACTAAGAACTACTGAACATCTTTTCTCTGCCCTAGTTTTCTTCAACTATAAGCTTTTGAAAAGAGCAGGAATGGTATCTTATTTGTTTCTGTCTATTCACAATTTAGAGGGGAGATAAGTAAACTTTTCCTGTAAAGGGCCAGATAGTTTAGACTTTTCAGGCCATACAGTCTGTCACAACCACTCTGTTCTACCACTGAGCACAAAAGCAGCCGCAGACAAAATATAAGTATAGCTGTATTCCAGTAAAACTCAGGCACACAGAAATGTGGATTCTATATAATTTTCATGTCATGAAGTAGTCTTTGAATTTTTTTTCAACTATTTAAAAATATAAAAATCATTCTTAGCCAATGGGCTACAGTTTGCCTACTCCTGCTTTAAACAAATCTCTACTGGGGCGCCTGGGTGGCTCAAGTCGGTTGAGCAACCGACTTCAGCTCAGGTCATGATCTCACAGTTGGGGAGTTCAAGCCCCGCGTCGGGCTCTGTGCTGACAGCTCAGAGCCAGGAGCCTGCTTCAGATTCTGTGTCTCCCTCTCTCTTTCTTCCTCCCCCGCTCATGCTCTGTCTCTGTCTCTGTCTCAGAAATAAATAAACACTAAAAAAAAAAAAAAAAAATTTAAAGAAATCTCTACTATTCACTACTTTCTTACAGTTGTCTAGGCAGAAGGTGAACTAGCCTAACATTATGCTAGGTGAAATAAGGCAAACACAAAAGGACAAATACTGTATGATTCCCCTTATATGAAGTACCTAGAATTGGCAGATTCATAGAGACAAAGCAAATTAGAGGTTCCTAGAGACGAGGAGGAGGGAACAAAGAGATACTGCTTAATGGATACAGAGTTTCGGTTGAGGTGATAAAATATTTTACAAATAAGACACCATTTGATGGTTAGACAATATTGTGACTGTATTAATGCCATTAAATTATACTTAAAATTACCAGTTAAAATTACCAGTCTGCCTTCAACCTTTCCCTTCTCCAAATAATTTTTCAAAATCACCATAATTATACTTCTAAAATGGGTGCTCCTCTGACCAGAAGTGTTCTGTCTGTTATAGCAAGAAGTCTTCCAAATTCTGAAGATCTCTGGCTTTCCACAGTCTTGTTTTTAGATGCCTTTGCTGCCTTACCTCCTGTTGTGTCTTGTCATTGTACATACCATTCTGCAAATACACCCTGCATTATTCTTCGCTGTTCAAAGCCTAAAATAGTCTTCTACTTACTGCATCCCGAAGTTCTATTCAGAGCCCAACCCAAATACATTCTAACTACGGCATTCTCCCAGTCCCTGAGAGAAATGTAAATGGTGTCTTTTCAGTGTCCTAAAGGCTTGAATAGGTGGTTACACAGGTATTTACTTTATTAACTATTTATAAAACCCCCCGTATATATTATATGCATGTTTCTGATATGTATTTAATAAGTATTTAAATAAAAATACTTGATTATACTCCTGTTTGCCACACAATTGTGCCTCAGGTTACCTGGATCTACCTTACCCACTAAGCTCTTTTTTATTTTTATTTATTATTTTTTTAATGTTTATTTATTTTTGAGAGAGAGAGAGAGAGAGAGTGCAAGCAGGGGAGGGAAAGAGAGAGAGGGAGACACAGAATCCGAAGTAGGCTCCTAGCTCTGAGTTGTCAGCACAGAGCCTGATGCAGGGCTTGAACTCACAAACCATGAGATCATGACCTGAGCTGAAGTCAGACACCTAACCAATTGAGCCACCCAGGCACGCCCCCACTGAGCTCTTTAAAGATTCATCTTAGTAATCTTTATTTCCCTCAATATGCTATAAATATAATAACCAACCATCCAACAATTTATGGGGTTAACTCACTTATATAAGGCCACCTGGGTCACACAAAAGTACACAGAACGCACAAAAGTGCAAATATAATTTCATGAGTGGTGAAATCTGAATAAGCTCTGTGGGTTGTACCAATGTCCATTTTCTCATTTTGTTACTGTGCTATATACAAGATATCAACACTGGGTAAGATGGGGTGAAGGATTAACAGGACCTACTTGTACATTTATTTGCAACTTCCTGGAAGTCTATAATTATTTCAAAATGAAAAGATTTTTTTAAGTGAGAATTTAGAGAAATGAACATTCTTATGTATTGCTAATACAATCTATTAACAGAATGGCAACAATAAGAGGCTTTTAGGATGTTATAACCTTTGACATAGTAATTCCATTCTAGGAATTTATCCTAAGGGTTTACTTGGATACATGCCCTGGAAACAGTCCATCACAACATTTTTTATATTTGTGTATAAATGAAAACAACGTATCAGTAGTAAGGTACTGGTTTAAGAAATGAGAGTGTACCTAAAAAATAAAATACTATGTAAATTTTAAGATTGATAATAGAAATGTTTAAGTAATATTAGTTGTTTGTGATATGTTGATTTACAAAATGATTCCAAAATAGCGTGTATAGCATCTGATTTTTGAAGATGTGTAATACAGGCATTTATAATGCATAGAAAAATGTCTAGATTCATGCCAAAATTAGCAGGGAGTATTTCTAGTTAGTGGAATTAAGTAATTTTGTCATATATTATTTTTATCTTCATTTTCTTCCTTTTTTTCATGAATAACTACAGTGTGTATATTAAAGAAATGAACATTTAAGGAGTTACCAAATATTTTAAAGATTTATCAAAGTTTTATTGAAAAAAAAAAACCTGAAATTTTTACTGTGCTTTATACTTAGTTTACAGAGCATTTTTACACATACATCAGACATCATCCTATGCAAAATACTACTTTACAGGTAGTATAAATCACAATCAGATCATCTCAGACTTAAAGTCACTATTATAAAAGTTAAAGTAACCTAGCAATTCAGGTAACCAAATCCATACAGAAATTTTTTTTACTTACAGCTCTGAAGTTTCAATATATTTTGCGGTTCCTTCAATAGTGTTACAATATTCTGTGGCAAATTTGGTAATAAGCTGGAGTAAAGTAGCACTTTTATCATCCACAGGTTCACCATAGCTATTTAGGAGAGACTGATACTGAGCAGCTAGAACATTTATTCTTGTTTTCAACTCTGGTAAGCAGTCTCTGATGTGATGCATCAGTAACCTAACAAAGGTTAGAAAAAATGATTTAAAGTAAAACTGTGTATTTTGAAGCCCCAAACAGCTCAAATTTTTAAAATGCCAATAATGGTGAAAGCTGTCAAATGATTTGTCTTGGCAGGAAATAATGCAATTTTAGGCTAGAAATAAATACTTAGTCTGAACAAAGACAACTTGATTGACACTTTAAATTTCCTTTCAACCCATAAAATTATAGCAGTTGCTAAGAGAATCAAATAGAAACTGAAACATATTATTTCTATATTCATTACAATTACCTCAAAGAAAGTAAACTACTCAATATAATTCTACCTAGATGATTTTTGTTTCTGACTTATCTTAGCAGAGTGAAAATCAATCTTATTAAGATCCAAGTCTATCAGCCTTTATTTAGAGAGTAAGACAAAAGAAAAAACAGCTTTCATTTTAGTCATTTATAAATTATCTAAAAAGGTCTTCCAGTCCCTCTACCATCAGTGGGTATTAAGAAATTCAAGGTACATACCTTAAATTCTTTTTATGAATAATAGAAGGCATCCAAAAATAAGACTAGATTATGTGAAAAATTATAAATTTTAATTAAGTTCCTGAAATCCCAAGTGGAAACTAAGTCATTTGTTATCTAGTTCTAGCACCAAAAATAAATGACTGTCAAGAACTTCATAATTAAGATGTCTTAAAATTCCCTTGCGCATTTCTAAACTCCATAATTTAATGCCAACCACCCCAATAAAAAAAGATATCTATATTACAAGAACCTACATACAAGAAACAAGACCTGAAACGATATACATAAGAACATTATGAAAATATAAAGAACTAAAAATGAGAGCTCTCAGACACCTACTGGCAAGCAAACAAACAAACCAACAAAATCTCATTTTTCAAGAGGTAAAAATGTTACCTGTTCAGAGTCCTAGCAAGATACTTTGTTCCATTTCTATTAGCCAGGGATGGGTATTTCTTTTGAAGAAAAGCATATTCATCACGGATTGAATCAGTTACACTCTTCTTATTGTTAATGTCTAGCTGGCTCCTAAGGTTGAAAAATAACAAAACCTTTCAACTAAAGTCAACTGAGGTCTTCTACATACCTTGGATGATGATGATGATGATGATGATGATGATAGCACCAAGCATTGTTTGTAATGCCTGATACGGATTGTTTTATTTAATTCTTGCAGTAATACTATGCAATAGGTATTATTCCATTTTATGCCAAAGGAACTGAGGCTCAGGGACATTAACCTACCCAAGGTCACATGTTAAGTACTTCAGCCTATATTCAATCTGTGACTTGTAAGTAAATAATGCCTGAATAGTTTAGGACTACCATTCACTATAGTCAAAAGCAGTACTCTTAAGTAACAGGGATAGACATGTGAAAAAAGTATAAGCATGATAGCCAGCTGTATATTTTATCCATGGACAGGCAATGGATTTCTACCAAAAATAATTAACTTTGAAGAGCAGTCAACTACAAATGCAACAGTTTTATACCACCAGCTCGCATGAAAAGAGAGTGGGAATTAAACACACACACACACACACACACACACACACACACACACACACACACAAAAGAAAGAAAACAAAAAGAGAAGTCAAAGTATAGGAGAGTTAGGACATACGAATAAAGCAGACAACTGAAAGAGATCTTGGATATCACTTAGTAAAAACATTTTCATTTTATTTATTTGTTTAAATTTTTTTTTTTTTTTTTTTTTTTTTGAGAGAGAGAGAGAGAGGGAGGGAGTGCAAGTGGAGAAGGGGCAGAGAGAGAGGGTGACAGAGACTCTTAAGCAGGCTCCACACCTAGCATGGAGCCCAACCTCAGGCCTCGATCTCACTTGAGCTGAAATCAAGAGTTGGACACTTAACAAAATGAGCCACCCAGGCATCCCTTTATTTATCTATTCATTTACTTTTTGAGGGAGAGAAAAGCAGTATCATTTTAAAAGGCCTGAAACCCAAACATGTTAGGTGTCATTTAAGCCCACATTATATATCTAGTTTAGAGACAAACTAGGACTAGAACCTGGATCTCCTGTTAATTTCAGTGCTGCCTACTTTATAAAGGCTTTGGACTAAGAGAGTGCTTCATTTGAAATCTGCTTTCACCATGTGACTTTGGGAGATATAAAACTTGAGCCTTCTAATTATAAAATAGACACCAACACCTACCTCACAGTGATGCTGTAAGGGTTCAAAGAGATACCATTTGCAAACTGCTCACAGTAAAGTCTCTAAAACATAATTAGACGCTCAGTAGTAGTTTCCTTTCCACAATTTTTAATACCAGCTATTCATTATTAGAATACCTTTAATAAAATTTCTCCAAGTCACATCCTGGCAAATACAAAGGATCAATCACTAACGCCAGAGGTGTTAAACCAATTTATTAACATCCTACCATCTTAACAAACTCTTTCTTGATTGCATGCAAATTTAAATAATACTCTTTTTGCTTATCCAGTGCACTCCTCATACATAACACAATAGGCAGGAATTTTTCAAGCCTCGCTATTAAATTTTCTTCCACTTTATAGCACTGCTTACTTTAAAAATCCTTTCCATTACAAACACCCACAGGAGGCTTTAGTGGATCTTTTCTCCCTTTAGAGCACTGAATTCCTAACAATACCACAGTTACAGTAAAAGGGAAAAAGAGGGATCATATCACATTTTAGATTACTTTTTAAAATTCAGATTTGCTCTGAAATGGGAATGCTGCAATTATTATCCCATTCTTGATTGCTAACCTGTTAACTACTCCAATTATTCCAAGTTTGACTGGTATAACCCTTCCCATCAATACATCCATGGCATCAGTACCCGCATCCATGAGGTCAAGTTTAGTGATTACAGCTAAGGTTCTGCGACCTGGTAAATGCAAAAAAGAAAAGATATTGATCCATTAAATAAAGCTATTCAGTATTAATAAAGAAAAATCCTCATCTATAATCCCTCCTTAACGTTACTTCTGTCATCATTTTGACAGTATTTTTCCAGCCTTTGCTTATAGATACTTTTAAAAGTTTATTTATTTTGAGACAGAGACAGAGAGAGGGCAAGCTGGGCAAGTGCAGAGAGAGAGAGGGTAAGAGAATCCCAAGCAGGCTCTGTGGGGTCAGTGCCAAGCCAGAATCGGGGCTCCATCTCACAAACCACGAGTTCATGACCTGAGCTGAAATCAAGAGTTGGATGCTTAACCCACAAATACTTTTTAAAAACTTACTTTAGGGGCAGCACCTGGGTGGCTCAGTTAGTTAAGCATCTGACTCTTGATTTCAGTTCAGGTCACGATCTCGTGGTTCATGAGTCTGAACTCTGCACTGGGCTCGAGCCTGCTTGGGATTCTCTTTCTCTGTCTCCACCCCTCCCCTCCCCTCCCCTGTTTTCTCTTTCTCTCTCTCTCTCTCTCTCTCTTTCAAAAATAAATAAACTTTTAAAAAAATAGAAAATTATAAAAAATAACTTATTTTAATCATCATGTAAAATTAAAAAAATTTTTCACATATAGTGTTTTTTATTAGCTCTTAGGGCTCATTTTTTATAAGTATTTTAAAAATCTATTTAAAATTTACTCACTCCTGTTGTATAGTTCCAGGAGTTTTGATAAATGCAAAAGAGTTATGTCACTTCCACCTCAAGACAAAACAGTTGTATCACTTCCCCCCAAAGTTATTTGTACTACCACCCAATCAAACCCCTTTTCTTTAAAAAAATTTTTTTTCAATGTTTATTTGAGACAGAGGGAGAGAGAGAGGCGCAGAGAGAGAGGGAGACACAGAACCCAAAGCAGGCTCCAGACTTTGAGCCGTCAGCACAGAACACGACACGGGGCTCAAACCCACGAACCGCCAGATCATGACCTGAGCCGAAGTCGGAGGCCCAACCGACTGAGCCACCCAGGTGCCCCTCAAACCCCTTTTCTATTCCTAGATTTGCTTTTCCAGAATATGACATAAATAGAATCATATACATATATATAGCCTTTTGACTCTGGCTTCTTTCACTTGACATAATGCACTTGAGAGTCATCCGTGTTGTTGCATATATCAATAATTCATTCTTTTTCATTGCAAAGCAGTGTTCCATGGTACGGATATACTATAGTTTGGTACTTTGAGAAACATTTGGGTTGTTTCCAGTTTTAGGAGATACAAATAATAGGTTTTCATTTAACATGGGTAAATGTCTAGGAGTGGTACTGACTGAACTTTTTAAGAAACTGACAAACCGCTTCAAAGTGGCCGGTACCATTCCCACCAGTAATGTGTAAGAACCGCAGCTGCTCTGCACAGTGTCTAATTTTACATACGGCATTTTCAACATTGCTTCACATCTACAAAATCATCCTTTTTAATGATTCCCGACCCATCACTACCTTAATAATCTATTATTATCTTAATCTATTATAATCTTAATCAGTCCTACTATGGGCCATATATTAAGTTGAATTTAATTTTTTGACACTATAAATAATACTCGATGGGACTATTTCTTTACAATATATGACCGGATTCAGATTCCTAGATCAAGGGTTGCCTGGGTGGCTCAGTCGACTCTTGACTGTGGTTCAGGTCGTGATCTTGCAGTTCGTGAGATCGAGCCCCGCAATGGGCTCTGTGCTGACAGTGTAGAGCCTCCTTGGGATTCACTCTCTCCCTCTCTCTTCCCCTATCCCACTTTCTCTCTTCCAAAACAAATAAACTTAAAAAAAAAAAAAATTACTAGATCAAAAGTATGATCCTATTTATCGCTCAAAGGTCAGTTTAAAATAGAAGGCATATAAAATGCTTAACAGTTTAAATGATAAATGTAAAATTTAAATAAACCTTTTGATAGAGCTTAATTAATTTATTTCTTACTATTATTTTTTAAGTAAACTCTACCCACAATGTGGGGCTCAAACTCATGACCTTGAGATCAAGAGTCGTATGCTCCACCGTCTGAGCCAGCCAGGAGCCCCTAGAGCTTATCCTCCAATCTAACATGAACATGTGGTAAACACTTCTTAAAAGCTTTAAATTAAATAAAAATACTTTTAAAAATTACTGTTTATGGGAATTTTAATTAGTAGCCTTAGCATTAACTTTTCCTACCAAATTTTTATTTCAAATTCTTCTTCAAAGCAAGAAAAAAGAAAACAGGACACAGCCCACAGAACCCCCAAATACTCCAGTAAAAAAATTAGATCCTATGTGGAGCAAAGCTACATTTATTAGCAGCAATAATAATTACTCTCTTATAAGCTGCCATTGTATATATACTATGAGATGTATATCACAGCATTAGTCAACTATCATACAATGATCCACAGTATGAACTAATCCTTGGGGTTATGAATACTTCATAAAAGGATTTTACCTTTATTTCTAAGAATTTCCTCTGCCTTATGTCTGTCTAAATGTTTTCTACCTCTGCGGAATGTAGATAACCACAATTAGCTACTGTATCATAATCGACAATGATCAATTATGAGTTAATTATTCTTAGAAGTCAGCTAGTCAAAAATCTAAATCATTTTATTTCTACAAAACAAACCGTCCTTGAAAAGCCATCTTATTATTTAAAAAAAATTGTTTTTAATGTTTATTTATTTTTGAAGGGTAGAAAGACACAGCATGAGCAGGGCCGGGGCAGAAGAGAGGGAGACACAGAATCCAAAGTAGGCTCCAGGCTCTGAGCTTCAGCACAGAGCCCAATGCAGGGCTCGAACCCACGAGCTCTGAGATCATGACCTGAGCTGAAGTCAGATACTTAACTGACTGAGCCACCCAGGTTGCCCTCATATTTTTATTTTAAAGTCATCAGGTAACCATTACAAATATGGACATGATGTTAAGTATTTTTGCCTTGACTATACAGCAACTAACCCATTAAAACTTTATTTTCCATCCGAATCTCTATTTGTAATTATAAGCAGAATAGGAGCACATTGTTTTTTAAATCTGTATTAACAGTTTGATATTCCTTTTAAAAATATTCCTTTCTTGAGGGTAGATTTACCACTGTTAACCAACCATATCTCATTAAATATAAACATTTGTCCTTACCGTCTGGATCTACCTCTCTTGAAATCTTAAGGGCCTCTGATGTGGCCATATCGGTATTAGCAGCAGTGACAGCAAGGATGATGGAATTTGGATTACTGATGAAGCGAAGAATGAGCTCTCGGATTTGAAGCTCAATATCCTTAGGTTGATCACCCACAGGCACCTGAACCGAAGAGAAATGAAGAAGGAACTAGTAATAAAAATCAACTCGGCCTCCCCTCACTTAATCTACAGAACGTGGGCATTACTCCATTTACAGTTAAAATGAAGAAAGTATATACATACTACTAGTAGTGGTATGTATGCATTTGGTAATATGTGAAAGCCTCAAAATGTACCTCTTGCAGATATCAGAAGTTTACTGTGTGAAGAATTGGTCGGTGTTAATTCCTAGAGACAAATTCATTCATTCATTCATTTATTCATTCATTCATTCAATTACCAAATATTTACTGGCAGCCTAATATATTTCAGGCACTGTTCTACATATGTCTACACATATGTCATGGCAGTCATTAAGTAAAAAGAGACTGATAATTATTTGAAATCAGATTATGCTTTTAAATAATGAGGGAAGAACTCACTCAGATAATGACATTTGAGAGAATGGCCAGAAACTGAAGGAGATAAGGGAGAGTTACATGCAGATATCTAGTGGAAGAATATTCCAGCAAGATGAATGATAAGGTCAGAACACTGGAACAGAAAGAGAAGAGTAACAGGATACTTTAAATCTCTTTTTAGAACTTAAGCTTTTACTGTGAATGAAATGAAAAGCCAATGGAGAGATTTTGAGCCAAGGAATGACACAATCTAATTTTTACCTTAATAGCATCATTCTGGCTGATTACTTAACAGATTATGAGGAAGACCTGTTAGGAGGCTGTTGCAGTAATGCAGGTGAGATGACAGTGGCTAGATTAGGATGGTAGCTACAAATCTGTATATACAACAGAGTTCTAGATATACTTTAAATGTAAGGAGAGCCAAAAAGATCTGCTCACAGAGTGGTGTGGAATACAAAAGTATCAAGGCTGACTACAAACTTTTTGGCTAAGCGACTGACAGAAGAGGGTTGCCATTTATTTAGTTGGGGGAGATTATAGCAGGATCAAGTCAGCTTGAGGGATAGGTCAGAAATTTAGCACGTGACATAACAAGTTTGAAACGTCTACTAGACACTTGTGTGGACATGCCAAATAGACAGTTATAAAAGTCTGGAGATGTTTAAATGCTGTCAACATACAGACATTCACGTATTTAAACCCATACGTTTAGACGAAATCATCAAGGGGGGGTAAGTGTACCCACTTGACCAGAGGTCTAAAAACTGAGCTCTAGGCACTCACTGTTAACACTGGGAAGATAAGAAACCAGCAAAAGAGACAGAGAAGGAGTGGACAGGGATGCTGGAGAGAAACCTGCAGAGTATGGTGTCGTGGAAGCCAAGTAAAGAAAGTGTTTCAAGGAGAAGGGAGGGCTCAACTATATCAATGCTGCTAGATCAAGTTGACTGGAAAAAAAAAAAAAAAGGCTGATTATTCTCATATAAGGTCAAGTAAAAACCACATTTGTTCGAGTGAAAACAAACATGACCAAATCCACGATGAGTAACAACTAATCTTTACCTTGGTCATTCCTGGCAAATCCACAAGTGTCAGATTGACAACATTGGGTGAAAAAATCTTAAGATGAATTGGCTCAGGGCTTACTCCCTAAAAATAAGTTTTAAAATACATTAAAATCACATTAAAATTTCATTGAAATATAAAAATGCCAAGTACATCTCATTTCAAGTAGACAGACTCTAGATGCTTTCAGATACAAATTAAACCATGATCCCTAAAACATTTCAGCAATCAAAACCTGATGAAACCCATGGGAAGTAAGGCAGCCAGCCAGCCATATAGCAGGTTATAAGGTTACTCAATCCTGTAACATTAATATACAAAATTTATTTCCCCTTTATTATTCCACATTCTTTTCTCTGGGTTCTAGACAGATACAATTTCTTAAGTACGTTTAATAGACTTAGTGCTGAACAAAAGAACACTGTGTCACTATCCAAATTTATGAGGTTCTTGAGTAGACAGTGAGGCATAGGTAACAAGTTATCCACATCAACTTGGTTCCTAATCTTTGAATATCAGGTAGCAAAAGCATATATTCTAAGAGACTCCTCAGAAAATTTATCTGCATCTTCAGATTCCTGAATTCAAATAGTAGAATTTGGATAGTGAGAGATACCTTTATTTCCCTAGACTGAGATCATTATACACACTGCCTTCTCTTCACCACTGGCCCTCTACAAGTTTTAGAGCTGAGTCAGCTACATGTAAAAAGGCACATAGAAAATGTGCATTCGTCTTTGCATATGCCCTTCTTTATCCTTTAAAATGTCCTCTCATCTACCTACCTTTTATCTTCCTTCATACACACCCACTGAAAATTTTAATTTCACAGAGAGCTTTTTTGAAACATCCTTTACTCTGAGTTATATTAGATAACTCCAAACTACTTTTCTATTTCAAACACATCAGTGTTCCAAAGTCATGTGCTGATATTCAGCATACCTACCCAGCTTGTGTACTTCTCAGGCATTCCCTTCTCATGTCCAATACAAAGCTTTGCTCAAATGCCTTTACAACTCCAATCTCATAAATATTTTAAATCCCTCAGGGCTTTATGTTAGGCATATGAAATCATTTAGATATTTATACATATGAAATTACTTACATAAGATCAAAGTATCATTTACTTCATTACAAACATGATTTAGGAAAGAAGAGATTTTTCACAGATTTGGGGGTAGGGGACTTCTCATCTTTTGGACACTGTGGGTGAGAAAACCTGCTAGGTAAGTATATCACATCCCCACCGTAAATTAAACATCTTGTCGGTATACAGACTCCATCTTTCATGGCATTCAGTCTAGTTTAAAATTTTCCTTTCTGAAACACTAGTCACATCCATTATAAATTCTAGCCCTATGTAAAATTACCACCAATTCCTAAGTTCAGTAAATCCATGGGAACACAGGAAAGACTTCAGACTGGTACTATCATTAATAAAATTATCCCTGATATAATTACAGGACAGACAACAAGCTAATCTAGTTTGCTGCCACTTTTTCTACCTCTCCTATACAACACAATCATTAGAAATTCAGGAAGTATGGTAGCAGCAGCAGCAGCAACTCAAAGGTTACCAGCCCAGAGTTCAATAATGAACAAAGCTTAGTCAGAGAGACAAATATCCTGACTAGACATGAAGAACTGACGTGGCTCAAAAATGTCTTTGTGTCAGGACAACCTCTTCAGCACAACATCTGGCAGATCAAAGGGCTCAGTGAATACTTGTCGAATATTAGTACTAGGCCAGGGCCCATTTGCTGGATTAAATAGCCTTTGGATAATACAAGAATGGAGGTTTAAAAAAAAAAAAAAAGAAAAGAAAAAAGGAAGGAAACAGAAAGATAGTTAAGGATAAAGAAAGGAGAGAAAACAGAAGCATTTATGAGAAGCAGTGACAGTGCCTGGTGTCAACATTAATGGCATCTTAGACACATTTTTTTTTTTAATTTTCACAATGTTAGGAAACAGGAATTAAGTTGTTAACATTAGTTTTCATTTTCATCAAAGAAAACTTCTCTCTTTACTTTCGTAAGTAAATCTAGCCTTACTCAGGTAAGAGAGCTCTTCAAAATCTCCTAAGTTACATAATGCTTCTTGAGTTAGAGTACAATCAATCCATCAGAAAAAAATAACTTACTATAGCAATATTAAATACAAAAATTATATAAGTGATATATAAATCACAAGATAAACAATCATCTAAATGAAATATTTGATAGTATATGAAAGCTCTAAGAAACAAAAGAGATTTTAAGTAAGGTTTTTATATATTTGTGAAAATACTCCATTAGTTTCAAAGACCAGGACTATGAATTTACAATGCCCATAACACATTATACACGGAATACTCTCAATGATATATGTACTGAGGTTTATACATTGTAACTCTAAAAAGATGCCTACCTTATTATTTCCCGAAATCCTTTCTGTTTCGTTTTCAATTTCTTGTCGAATTTCATCAAAATCCGTGTAAAGCTAAAAATTATTGAAACAAAAAGGACAACATTCATGATAAGATCAACAGTTCTTAAGTGAGGGGTTGATAAATTTCAAGGATGTCTACAGATCTGCTTCAGAGAACTAGTAAATTCTAATATATACATGTATTTTCTAAGCCAAGGAGTCTTAGTTTACATGAGCTTTTCAAAGCTGCCTGATCCCACAACAGTTAATTTCCACATTACAATAAGGCTCAACATAAAGTGTCTTCCAAATAAACTGCTATGGTTAGAAATGTTACTAATAAGATAAGATTTATTTTACAAGGAGCAGTTGCTTCAAGATAACATAACACACTGCCAATCGTAAGAAACTAAATTATCAACTACTTGTACAAAAAAAATGTATCAACATATTATCTCTTCATAATATTCTTGTGTGATCGATTACCTTATTTTTGGTGTGAAGAAATTTACCCCATTCTTCTGCTTCAACCCCTAGAAAAAGAAAAACTCCATTTATTGGAAACTATAGCAATTACCTTTTTATCTTAGGAATTCAAAAAGGCAACACAATATTATTTGTTCCTATTTTGCCACTGACAAGCAGTATTTTAAGATCTCCTAAATTATACTTTCATATTTTAAAAACTATCATATATTTCAAAAAATGACTTGAGAGTTACTCACAGATCTTCCTTTTGAAATCTAGATTTGAAATCTAGAGTCTGCAAATAAAATTGTTCATTTCTCTTCATATTTTGTATGTAATTATATTATGGTAAAAGTATATGCTTTGTTTTTAAATATCTTACACATAAAAGCAGTTTATACAATGAAAGTAACTGAAGCAAATGGCTAACAGAAGAAAAACTAAGAATCCTACTGAGTAATGCAAAAAGCACATGTAATAGATTTACACAAATAACTCAAGGTAAAAATTTGCAATACGTAAATGAAACTTTTTTCTCTTAAATTTGGTTTCCTGCTGGTTACCTATAAAGTCACAATTTGCTGTTCCTTTAAAGAGTTCTCTCAGTAGTGCAAAATTATCCTGTAACTTATATGTACTTTCAAGGTGATTTTCCCACCAGGGCCAAGACTATGTTTTCCCTTGGAAATGAAGGTTAGAAAGAAATGAAATGAGTGTTTGTGGGTGGGAGGAGACAGACAGACCCTAGCATATGTACTGTATGGAGTCGCTACTCTCCATGAGTTTCCAGTAATAGGTCTGTTCTTCCTGCACTTCCTGAAAAAAAAGGAAAATATAATTCACTGTGGGCACTGTTTCAAGTGGTCTAAATCTTGGCGAGCAAGTTTTGTTCTATTTTTCTCAGAAAAACTAGAAATGTTTAATTGTAGAAAAGTAACCAAACTGCCTCCCCTAAGCACAGCTATTCTGCTTTTGCCAAATTCAGAGTTCTAAGTATCCTAATGACTGAGTTCATGAATAACTCATATCGGTCACCTGAAATCAAAATAAAAATGACTAAAAGTTAAATAAATATTGAAGAAAAAGTGATTCAATTCTTTGGTGGAAATAAGTAAATAAAACTGGATCCTTTTTGCTAATAAAATGCTCACCTACTTGAAGCTTAGTACCTTCTTCCAAGAAGTCTCATTGGAGGACTGGAGTAATCTAGGTGAACAGAACTCACAGAGACAGCTACTACATACCAAAGGGGGGGGGGGGTTAATTTACCTTATCGTTTAAAAGAGGTCTGGCTTAACAAGCATGTTTTTAAAAATAAAAATAAAATAAATTACATTCACCACCAAAAAAAAACCCTGCATTCTGATGCAATGCCAAAAGGTAACAAGAACCACCTACAATCAATGTGGATAGGCAAATAAAAATGGAAGAAAAATAATGCACACAGCCTGTAAGAGTACGTAAGCACACATGCAGGCATACTAGAAAAAAAAGGGCCAAAAACAATGGATAAAGGAAACCTTTAGAAAGGTGTCTTGAGTTTTTCCATGTAGCAGGGTCTGCAGTTAAAGAGAAACAGCACAGAATGATAAGTTTAATGCTTAACCCTAGTATTTTAAACCTTTTTAAAAAGTCAAATCTGCAGAAACCTGAACACATTTCAAATGCACGGAGCATCCAATTTTTCAAAATTTACAACTGTAATTCCCATTACAATTAATAGTAAATACCTAAAGGGATATATATGTTTTAAGTGATATAAATGAAGCATACCATGTGCCATAATTTGCTGGTATTTTCCATCACAGCTAATTGTATTTCCTCTGGTTTCTAGTTCTAACACAACCGGATTAAAATTGATTCACTCTCCAAAAATCTGCCATAAATATTTGATATGTAGGAAAAGATAAATTGCCTGGCACAGAAAAATCTACAAAGCATACCAAACACATTTTCCAAAACCTCAAAAGTAAATATATATGAGTATTTACCCTATTCATGAAGAATGAGCTTTTTATAAGGGATTATTTTCTTTAAAAAACATACTGAATTTAAAAAGAACACCATAAAAACAATTTTGGTCTTTAATCAACATGCTATTTTTGGATTTTGTCTAAAAGGAAATCTGAACAAAGACTGATTCTTAAAAATATATGAAAGATAAATGTGAAGTTCAAAGTTCAAACTAAATCAGTGTGAATAAAATTTTAGTAAGATTTTATCAGAAAATTCTTTCACATTGGCAAAAGGGGGAGCAAGCTGAGAAATACTATATAAATATATTGATACCTCAATTATCCTACCTGGCTGACAGAATGAAGGATTCCACATTACATAAAATTTCCTGATAATTACACATATTAAACATTAAGATATTTTATTTTAATCAGTTTTGATGGACCTGTATCTAAAATGGATTATTCTGGGGCGCCTGAATGGCTGAGTCGGTTAAGTGTCCAACTTTGGCTCAGGTCATGATTTCACGGTTCATGGCTTTGAGCCCTGTGTTGGGCTCTGTGCTGAGAGCTTGGAGCCTGGAGCCTGCTTTGGATTCTGTCTCCCTCTCTCTCTGCCCCTTCCGCTCATGCTATGTCTCTGTCTCTCAGAAATGAATGTTAAAAAAAAATTTTTTAATAAAAAATGAAAAAATAAAATGGATTATTCTGCTCCATGTCATCCTAAAATATACTGCTCTAAATCAGCCTATTATTGCAAACGTCGGCCTTTGTTACATAACAAAGCCCTCTGAGGCTATAAATCCCTATCCAAAATGGTTAGAAACTGATTTTTTCTTTCTTTTAAGTTTTCCTGTCTGATTATGTTTTCCTTACTTTCTCCTCTCTGGTTTGTCAGACTGTCAGGTAGTTCATACTCTTCTGGCTAACTAAATGTTTATCTGTTTCTTTGTTTCTAATTTTCTCTGGGTTACAATGATTCATGGCAAGGTAGATTGGTTACCCTGAGTATAAAGAGGATCTGATGAGAAAACTAAGGAACTATGCTAATTATTACTAATACACATGAAATTTAATACTCAAAATTTATGAAATCTAGTTTGTGTTCTGGGTAGCTGAGTTGTCATTTTAAGTGAGGATTAAGTGTGTCTTAAGTAATACAAAATATTGTGCGGTTTTTTTTTTACATAAAATGTAAACACTAAGCTTTGAAAAAAAAAAAAATATATATATAGGTAAGATGTGCAGATTTGCTGACCAACCACTAAGATGAGAGATATCAACAAAACATGGTGAACATATGAGCAGAGATACTGAGGAACTGACACTTCTGTGGCTGAAATGTACACCTTTTTCTACAAACACTACCCACATCTACAGTTTCTAAGAGACAGGATATCTATCATTTGCCCTTTTCATGATGACTGAAGAAAATAAAGGGTTAAAAGAAAGAGACCTAATTAATGCCATATAGTTTCTTAAAGTCTGATTTTAAGTTTTCTGGTATACTTCATGATGTAAGTTAGTAGGAATGAAATTTTAAGTATTATTCTATATATTTGAAGCTGAATCGTAGGTTAGTTCAACATGATTAAATTCGAGGCTTAGAATTTCAATACCAAACAAATATTATAGAAATACAAAGTGATGAATAATATACCAAGAAGCTACCTGATACACTTAATTAATAGGTTCCTACATATCTTCTGGCAGTCTATCCAAAAATTGTACTTGTTAACATCTAAACTTCATTAACTTGCTTCAGTGATTAACTTTCTATAGTCATTGCAGATGCTCATGATAGGTTGTTTTTTCTTTTTTTACTCCTTAAAAAAAAAAAAGCTATCACTATCAATACTCCTATAATAATAGAAAAAATAATTAAAGTAACTTCAATTTCATCAATACTATCATCCCTTCTTAGATGAGAATCTAACTAGAATGAAACTGCATTGAAAACAGATCTCTGCAGATGAGTAACAAACATAGTACTCTGCTACCAATGTAATTAGTTATTTTACAGACTTATAAATAAGAAAGTCTGAGCCAAACACTGAACTAAAAAGGAAGATTAAATATATTATTTTCGTCAAACATTCCAACCTCACTAATATAAGTAAGTATAAATAGGACACGCACTTAATAAGCAATTTAATATCCACTGACAGACACAACATTTCTCAAAATATTTTCAATTTAACCAAAGAACTGCTATAAAGGACAGTACATGTTTTTCTCATTTTAATATTCCACATTTGCTATTGGAGGAGTGGGTGGATCTTAAAAATCAGAATAGTATGTGCTATGTAGGTAAGCATGGCAAGAGAAGGACAGTAAAAAAGATAAAAATAAAAAACCAAAACTCTTTCTAAAAATAATATTCATCTTAGCTTGAAGGGGAAAAGATTCAAAATTAGCAAGTACATGGTGACACCAGAAAAGGGAAGGTGAGATAACCCTGCTATAATAAAAAACAAAGTCATTTTAAGTGTATTTAAAATTTTTAAACTAGAATCTAAATGATTTAAATTTCTAAATCAAAGTAAAAAAGTAAAAACATTTTTTAAACACTAGGGGAAAAAAAGCTTAAAACACTCCAAAAGACACAAAAATTTTTCTTTAAAATAACTGATTTCTATTTACTGAGCATCTCACTAAATTCTCCATAAACATTAACGACAGTTTACTAATAAGCTGAACTACCAAAAAGGTAATATTCCAAACAAGTCTACTTATGGTCCTCAAAACTTACTTTTTTTTTTTTCTTTACATGAGAAATGATGCATTCCACTTCTCTTCACAGGAATTCTGCTTTTGTTATAACCACTAATTTCTGGTCTTATCTGGTCTAATGTGTTTTTAAGATTCAAGCAAAAATGAAGAATTTTTAAATAATTCTTATTCCAATTCTAAAATTTACCATTTTCTTCTCCTGTTGTTTTTCGCTTATCTTCGGGTGAAACATGGACTAGCTGCAGAATGAGAGGTCTCCGGGTGACAATACCAGTGCCTCTGGGAAGCAGGTCCCTCCCCACTAGGCTTTCTAGCACTGAGCTCTTTCCACTGCTCTGAAAACAGAATACACAAGAGCAAAATGAGTTTCTACATAGATTTTTTAAATAACTTAATAAGACTACACTGACAAAGCACCATACAAAGAAATTAAAGAAAAAATTACTGCAAAGACTTTTAAACTGAAAGTTTAGTTTTATTTTCTATTATATGATCTTTATTTCTTTAAAATAAAAACTCCAAAAAGAGAGATTAAAGTCCTACTCTCCCCCCGCCCCCCCCCCCCAAATAAAGTCCCACTCTCCTGTAATTTTCCTACTTTTTTTGATACTCTCCCAACCAGGTTTTCAAAACCTGTAATACTGGCACGTAATGTTATGTCTATGAGAATATATGACTTTAAATGGGGTAGCACTACATGTATTTTTTCTCTAACCGGCTTTTATTTTTGATGTAGCAATCACGGATAATATTCCATATCAATATACTAACATCTGTGTTTAATGGTCAAATAGTATTCTACAGTGTATAAAGCCAAACTTGACTTGGACATTTAAATGGTTTTTGCTACCATTAACAATGCTACAGTGCACATGGTTTATACATATAACCTTACTCACTTATCCTATTACTTCACTGGATTTAGTTCATTAAATGAAGTTGCTAAAGAGCTAAAGATTAAAGAACAGAGATTTGAAGCATTCACAGATGCTGTCAGACTGCACACAAGAAGGCAGGAACCAAGCTACACTTCCCATTCAATCTGCTGCAGCCCCATTAGCAGTGGGCATTATCACTTTTTTGAATCCTTGCTACTTTGATAGATGAACACTGACAGCTCGTTTAAAATTACATGACTTTATTATTGAAGTCAAGGATCATTTTGTTTAAAGGTTTTTTGTATTTTTTCAGTGATTGTTCAAATGCTGGCATTTTACATTTCTTATTAGCTTATAAAGCTTCTTTATCCATAAGTACTTCACTTTTGTTCTGAATATTTCCCAACGTTTTATTTTGAAAATTTCAAAGCCACAAGAGCTTTGAGAATATTAACAGTGAATGCTCATATCTTAAGAAAGATACACTGAATATTAACATTGGACACATATGCTTTATGTCTCTTTCTACACACACGCATGTGCGCGCGCGCGCGCGCACACACACACACACTTTTTCTTTTGTTGTCCTATCTGAGTTAGTTACATACACCATGACACTTCATCTCTAAAAAATATAGCATATCTGTCTCTAAGGGCATGCACAAGGGCATTCTTCCATACAACCATATTCAACGATCACCCTCAGGAAATTTAACACAGATATAAGACTAGTAAATAGATAATCAAGGGGTGCCTGGGTGGCTCAGTCGGTTAAGTGTCTGACTTTGGCTCAGGTCATGGTCTCGCGGTCTGTGAGTTCAAGCCCCGCGTCGGGCTCTTTGCTGACAGCTCAGAGCCTGAAGCCTGTTTCAGTTTCTGTGTCTCCCTCTCTCTCTGCCCCTCCCCCGCTCGTGCTCCGTCTTTCTGTCTCAAAAATAAATAAACGTTAAAAAAAAATTATAAATAATCAAATAGTATATAAAAACCTTAATTTCTATTTATACATCTTAAATGCTTATAAATTTTGTATTAACTTTATAATTAGTATTTTCTGTATAGATTGTTTTTCCTGTACTACACTTTTTCTTAGTCACAACTAGTACAACTTTTACTTTCATATTTTCCACAAAGGCAAAAATCCTAAATAATGTGGGGGGGGGGGTCTCCTATTATACACATGTTGGATCTTCTTTGCCTGTTTTCAATATGTCAATGTCTGTCAAATTATTTTTTTTAATGTTTATTTTTGAGAGACAGAGCGTGAGCAGAGGAGGAACAGAGAGAGGGGGAGACACAGAATCTGAGCAGGCTCCAGGCTCCGAGCTGTCAGCACAGAGCTCAACGTAGGGCTCGAACCTACGTACTGCGAGACCATGACCTGAGTCGAAGTTGGACACTTAACCAACTGAGTCACCCAGAAGCCACACCCCAATTTTTTTTTCTAGTATTTAGAAAGAGCGAGTATGTGAGCAAGTGGGGGAGGGGCAGAAAGAGAGAGAGGGTGAGAGAGAATCCCAAGCAGGCTTCATGCTGTGCAGAGCCAGCCGCTGTGCATGCTGTGCAGTGCAGAGCCAGCCGCCCAGGGCTCAATCTTATGAACTGTGTGTGAGATCAAGACCTAAGCCAAAATCAAGAGTCAGATGCTTAATCGACTGAGCCCCTCTGTCAAATTCTTTTTACACCTCTTCCCTACCCTTTTTATTTTTAATGTTTCTTCCTTTCCAACATCTTTCTCTCTCAAGGTACTATATGTTATGTTTATTTGTTCTTGTTTTACTTCTAAGCTGTCCTCATTTCTAAAATAAATTTCCTTTCATTTCTAATACTTTAGTAAGTTCTACCACCTAGTTCTTATTTGTTCCTATACACACTTGTTATTTAATGCCTTATCTTGCCTTTTGTCTTAATATCTAGTTGTTTTCATCTGTTTTGCAAACATGTCTTTCTGGTATACTTTCTTGTCAACAAGAATGTTATTCTGAGTCTCATTTTTCTTTAAAAAACTTTGTATGAGATTTGACAACAGTCATTTTCTAAACTTTAGGAAAAAACTTGGCCTAGAATAACAATTCTAACTTTACACTCTAAAACTCCCTTTTGTCTCCACATAGTGTTCAAAAATATAGTTCTTTGTTTTCTGGTAACTTGTCTCTGTTCCTCTCTACCACTTTTATCTGGATCTTCTCTTTCCTTTGTCTGTATTCTTCAGGGGTGGTCAGTTGTATTCTCAGTTGCTTCTCACTGCGAGAACTGGTCTTAGAAAGGAGCTTTGTTTGGTTAGTTTTCAAAGTTTCATGAAGGTTCTCCAGTCCCTTAAGACTTTACCACAGATCTCTCTCATTCACCTATTATCTGTGTGTGCAAAACCCTGCCCAATTTTTCAGTCAAAGAAATAAAGTGTTGATACATGCTACAATATGGATAAACCTCAAAAACATTATGCTAAGTGAAAGAAGTCAGTCAAAAAACCACATATTATCTGATCCTGATTATATGAAATGTCCAGAACAGACACGAAAGTGGATTAAGTGGATGCCACGCACTAGGGGCAGAGGGAAATGGAAATGACTGCTAATGGATACAAGGTCTCTTTTTAAGATAATGAAATACCTAAAAGTAAATTATGGTGATAGTTGCAAAACTCTATAGACGTGCTAAAAACGAATGATTATACATTTCAAGTGGGTAAACTTCACATTATAAAAACAACACCTCAATAAAACCATGGAAAAATAAGATAAAGGAGAAAAATTCAAGATGAATTACAAATTTTAAAAATTCTAACTTTACAAATTAGAGAATATTAAAGTATACTTTCCTGACTTTGAGATAGAGAATGACTCCTTACTACATAAAATGTACAAACTAAAGAAAAAAAAAGTGACAGTCCAACTACAGTAAAATTAAAATTTATTTTACTCATACAAAAAAATTAGAGGAAAATATTTGTGATCCCTCTAACTCACAAAGAACTAGTAAGCAAAATGTATAAATAACTTCCACAAATCAGTGAGAAAAAGATGAATAATCTATTAGAAAATAATGTGCAGAGACAGGAACAGAAACTCACAAAAACAGCACCACAAAGGGTAAGAAAAAATTTAGAATGATCATATTCATTAGTAATCAGGGAGATATAATAAAAAACACAATTAGATACCACAAATTTAAAATGTGACGATAAGTAAGGGTCCTGTCCAAGATGGCAACTTAAGAAGATGCTGAACTTTCCTCCTCAACAGACACACCAAATCTACACTTACTTATACAGCAATTCCTCCAAAGAACTGAGGGCTGACTGAGTAGCTGTTACACAACAAAACACAGAACACATAGAAAACGTCAAGAGAGACAGAGAAACCAGACACTGTAAGGAAGGGAACCCCTACCTCCAATGCTGTGAACTGAAGTGGGGAGGGATAGTATGAAGGGACTATACAAGAGCAGATTGTTCTGCCCTGGGGCACAGGAAAAAGCTGTGGTTTAAAAAAGCAATTAGTATATAAAAGATCCAGCATACAACTCCACCAAATGATGGGGGAGCTACCGGAACTCTCTCCAATTGGGAGAGGCTGGCAAGTGCCCCAGTTTACATCCATCCTCCACCTTGATAGTGCAAAAGGGAGTAGGGTTCCAGGTGCCACAGCCAGCCTACTGCCTCAGAGAGCACTGGGTCCCTAACCCACACCAACCATCGCCATCCCATCAAGGCGGCGCCAGTGTGTCACAACTGCAAGGAACCCTTGCTGGGCACTCACTACAGCTCCAGCTGTCATGTCAACATAACATAGGCACAAAGCACTGCAGAACACTACAGGCCCACACCACTTTGGCTCCAGACAGCTTGCAAGGGCAACCTTGGCAGAGAGCACTACAGGACACCATGGACCACACAAGCCGTGGCTCCAACTGCCCTGCCAAGGCACCTCGGCACTAAGTACCCCCAGACATACCAGCTTGTTCCCATTTTAGCTTCAGCAATCCTGCCAGGGCACCATCTGTGTGGAGAACCCAGGGACCAGCCCACATCCACTTCAGCTTTAGTTGTCTCACCAGAGCACCCTCTGCCAAGAGAGATCTGGGACCCTCTAGCTTGCACTCCCCTCAACTTCAGCTGTCCTGCCAGGACACCCTCTGAGTGGAAAGCCCCAGGACCACCCTATCCCATGCCCACTTCCATGCTGGCCATCCTTCCAGGGCAGCCCCAGCACAGAGTGCCCCAGGAAGCCCAGCCCACTCCAGATACAGCTCCAGCCAGCCAAAGTCACCTGGCACACACAGTGTACACAGGGTACGATTATACTCAAGACCACTCCTTCAAGTTTAGGAAAAGTAGCTGTCACACCTACAAGCTACAAAAGTAGCTTGACACCTACAAAGTCAAGCAAAATGAGAGACTGAGGAATATGCTCTGAATTAAAGAAAAAAGCAAAACCTCAGAAAAACTAAATGAAACAGATATAAACAACATGCCTAATAAAGAGTTTAAAGTAATGATCATAAAGATGTCCACCAGACTACAGAGAAGGGTGGAAGAACAACCTTCAACAAAGAAATAGTAAATACAAAAAAGATCCAATCAAATCTGAAAAAAACAGTAACTAAAATGGAAAATACACTAGAAAACATCAACTGCACATTAGAGTACATAAAGAAGACCAGATCAGCATCTGGAAAACAGGGTACTGGAAAACACCCAAGCTGGACAGCAAAGAGAAAAAAGAATTTTAAAAAATGGTAAAGGCTAAGGGATCTCTTGGACAATATCAAGCAAATAAACATTCACATTATGGGGGTCCCAAAAGGAGAAGAGAAAGAAAAGAAAAGAAAAGAAAAGAAAAGAAAAGAAAAGAAGGAAGGAAGGAAAGGGCAGAAAATGATGTGAAGAAACAGTAAGTGAAAACTTCCCTAGCCTAGGGAAGGAAACAGACATCCAGGTTCAGGAAGCCCAAAGAGTTCCAAATAAGATGAACTCAAGGAGGCCACACCAAGACAATATAACAATTTAAATGGCAAAAATTAAAGAGACTTTTAAGAACAGCAGGAAAGAAGAAAAAAGTTATGTAGAAGGGAAATTGCATAGGGCTATCAGCAGATTTTTCAGCAGAAACTTTACAGGCCAGAAGGGAATGGCATGATATATTCGAAGTGCTAAAAGGAAAAAAACCACAACCAAAAATACTCAACCTGCCAAGGTCAATTCAGAATTGAAGGAGAGATAAAGAGTTTCTCAGACAAATGTTAAAGAAGTTCATCACCACTAAACCAGCCTTATAAAAAGTGATAAAGTGACTTCTATAAATGGGGGTGGGGGGGAGTGGGAGAGGACATTATTAGAAATAAGAAAATTATGCATAAAATATGACAACATATACACAAAACATAGAGGAAGAAATAAAAAAGCTTTACTTTTTAAGGATGTGTTCGAACTGGGGCACCAAGGTGGTTCAGCCAGTTCAGTGTCTGACTTCAGCTCAGATCATGATCTCGCAGTTTGAGTTCGAACCCTACATCTGGCTCACTGCTGTCAGTGCAGAGCCTGCTTCAGATCTTCTGTCCCCCTCTCTCTCTCTCTGCCCCCTCCTCCCCTCTCAAAAATAAACAAACATTAAGAAAAAAAGAAAGAAGGTATTCGAACTTAAATGACCACCAACTTAATATAGACTGATACATACTTAGTATCCTATATATGAATCTCAAGGTAACTACAAACCCAAAACCTATAACAAATACACAAAAAAATAAAGAGAAAGAAAATCAAGCATAACACTACAGAAAGTCATCAATGACAAGGAAAGAGAGCAAATGAAAAGGAACAGAGATGAACTACAAAAACGACCAGGAACAACGGCAATAAGTACACACCTATGAATAATCATTTTAAATGTAAATAGACTAAATGCTTTGATCAAAAGACATAGGGTGGTGAAATGGATATAAAAAAAAAGGGACTCATTTATATACTGCCTACAAGAGACTCACTCCAAACCTAACACATGTAAAAACGAAAATCAAAGTACAGAAAAAAATATACCATGCAAATAGAAATGAAGAAAACCTGGAGTAGCAATACTTACATGAGACAAAACAGACTTTAAAACAAAGACTGTAACAAGAGACAAAGAAGGGCATTATACAATGATAAAGGAGTCAATCCCACAAGAGGGATTATATAAGTATCTACCCACCCAAAATTGGAGCACCTAAACACAAAGGGCAAATATTAAAACATAAAAGGAAAAACTAATAGTAATACAACAGTAGTAGAGGACTTTAACATCCCACATACATCAATGGACAGATAATCTAGGCAGAAATTCAATAAAGAAACAGTGTCTGAATGACAGGTTAGACCAGATGGATTTAACAAATATATACAGAACATTCCATTCAAAAACAGAATACACATCCTTTTGTTGGAACATCCACCAAGATAGATCACATGTAAGGCTATAAAAACAAGTATCAATAAAGCTAAGAAAACTGAAATCGTATCATGGTTCTTTTCTGACTGTAACAATATGAAACTAAAAATGAATTACAAGGAAAAAAAGGAAAAAAAACACACAAACATGTGGATGCTAAACAACATGCTAATAAACACCCAATGGGTCAATAAAGAAATCAAAGAGGAAATCAAGGGGCGCCTGGGTGGCTCAGTCCGTTAAGCGTCCGACTTCAGCTCAGGTCACGATCTCAGGGTCCATGAGTTCGAGCCCCGCGTCAGGCCCTGGGCTGATGGCTCAGAGCCTGGAGCCTGCTTCGGATTCTGTGTCTCCCTCTCTCTCTGCCCCTCCCCCGTTCATGCTCTGTCTCTCTCTGTCTCAAAAATAAATAAACGTTAAAAAAAAATTAAAAAAAAAAAAAAAAAAGAGGAAATCAAAATATACATGGAGACAAATGACAATATAAACACAATGGTCTAAATCTTTAAACACAGCAAAAGCTATTCTAAAAGGGAAATTTACAGTGATACAGGTCTCGTGAAGAAATAAGAAAAATCTCAAATAATCTAACCTTACACCTAAAGGAACTATAACAAGAACAAAGCCCAAGGTGAATAGACGAAAAGAAACAATAAAGGTTAGAGCAGAAACAAATGAAACAGAGACTGATAAAACACACAAAAAAATCAATGAAACCAAGAGCTGGTTCTCTGAAAATATAAACAAAAATTGATAAGCCTTTAGCCAGACTCATCAAGAATGAAAGAAAGGACACAAATAAAATCAGAAATGAAAGAGAAACAACACCACAGAAATACAAGGGTCATGAGAGATTACTACAAAAAAAAATTGTACGCCAGCAAATTGACAACCTAGAAGAAATGGATAAATTCCTAGAAATGTATAATCTTCCAAAACTGAACCAGGAAGAAAGAAAAAATCTGAACAAACCAATTACTAGTAACAAAATTGAATTGGTAATAAAAACTCCCAACAAACAAAAGTCCAAGACCAGACAGCTTCAAGGGTGAATTCTACCAAACGTTTAAAGAAGTGTTAATACCTATTCTTCTCAAACTATTCCAAAAAATAGAAGAGTAAGAAAAGCTTCCAAATTCATTCTATGAGGCCAGCATTACCCTGATACCAAAACCAGATAAAGACACTACAAAAAAAGAAAACTATAGGCCAATATCTTTGATGAACATAGATGTAAAAAACCTCAACAAAATATTAGCAAACTGAATCCAACAATACATTAAAAAAGTCATTCACCACGATCAAGTGGGATTTATTTCTGGGATGCAAAGGTGGTTCAATATCCACAGATCAATCAATCGCATCAACAAAACAAACAATAAGAATAATATGATCATTTCAATAGAGAAAGAAAAATCATTTGACAAAGTACAACATCCATTTATGATAAAAAAAAAAAAACCCTCAACAAAGTAGGTTTAGAGGAAACATACCTCAACATAATAAAGGCCATGTATGAAAAATCCAAAGCTAACAACATCCTCAATGAGGAAAAGCTCACTAAGATCAGAAACAAGATAAGGATGTCCAATCTCCCCACTTTTATTCAACATAGTACTGGAAGTCCTACCCACAGCAATTAGACAAGAAAAAGAAGTAAAAGCCATTCAAATTGGTAAGAAAAAAGTAAAATTTTCATTATTGGCAAATGACATGATTCTATACATAGAAAACCCTAAAGTCTCCACCAAAAATCTACCAGAACTAATAAATGAATTCAGGAAAGCTGCCGAATATAAAATCAATATACAGAAATATGTTGCATTTCTATACACTAATAACGAGGCAACAGAAAGAAGGTAAGAAAACAATCCTATTTACAATTGTACCAAAAATAATAAAACACCTAGGAATAAACAACCAAAGAGGTAAAAGACCTGCTTTCTGAAAACTGTAAAACACTGATGAAAGAAACTGAAGATGACACAAACAATTGGAAAGACATTCTGTGGTCATGGATTGGAAGAACAAATATTGTTAAAATGTCCATATACCCAAAGCAATCTACGGATTTAATGCAATCCCTATCAAAATACCATCACTTTTCACAAAACTAGAACAAATAATCCTAAAATTTGTATGGAACCACAAAATACCCTGAATAGCCAAAGTAATCTGGGGAAAACAAAAACAAAACTGGAAATATCACAATCCCAGATTTCAATATACACTACAAAACTGCACTAATCAAAACTGTATGGTACTGGCACAAAAACAGATACAAAGATCAACAGAATAGAGAGCCCAGAAATAAATCCATGATGGTCAACTGATCTATAACAAAGAAGGGAAGAATACGCAGCTGGAAAAAGGTAGTCTCTTCTCAACAAATGGTGTAGGGAAAACTGAACAGCTACGTGCAAAAGAATCAAACTGGACCACTATTTTACACCATACACACAAATAAACTCAAAATGGATTAAAGACCTAACTGTGAGACTTGAAACCATAAAAATCCTAGAAGAGAGCACAGGCAGTAATTTCTCTTGACATCTGTCATAGCAATATTTTTCTAGACATGTCTCCTAAGGCAAGGGAAATAAAAGTAAAAATAAACTATTGGGACTACATCAAAATAAAAAGTTCTGCACAGCAAAGGAAAACAGTTGACAAAACTAAAACACAATCTACTGAATGGGAGAAGATATTTGCAAAGGACATATCCGATAAAGGTTTAGTACCCAAAAACTATAAAGAATTTCTACAACACCAAAAAAAAAAAAAAAAAAAAAAAAAGCAAATAATCCAATTTAAGAATGGGCAAGGGACGCCTGGGTGGCTCAATAGGTTAAGTGTCTAATTCGGCTTAGGTCACGATTGTGAGTTTGAGCCCCACGTCAGGCTCTCTGCTGTCAGTGCAGAGCCCCCTTCAGATCCTCTGTCCCCCCACTCTGTTCTTCCCCTGCTCATATGCGCACTGTCTCTCTCATAAATAAGTAAACATCAAAAAACACTTTTTAAAATAAAAAAAAATAGAACTGCTATATGATCCGATAATTCCACTGCTGGGTATTTACCCAAAGAATACAAAAACACTAATTTGAAAAGACATATGCACCCTTTCATTTTCTGCCGTGTTACTTACAAAAGCAAAATTATGGAAGCAGCCCAAGTGACCATCTGTAGAGGAATGGATAAAGACAGAGACAGGACAGACAGACAGAGAGAGGTGTACACACACACACACACACACACACACACACACACACCACGGAAAGAGTATGCTAAATGAAATAAGTCAGAGAAAGACAAATACCATATGATTTCACACATATGTGGAATTAAGAAACGAAGCAAAGAAAAAAAGAGACAAACAAAGAAACATACTCTTAAATACAAAGAACCCATGGTGTGAGGTGGGTGGCAGGGGGGAATGGGCAAAATAGGTAAAGGGGTTTAAGAGTACACTTGTCATGATGAGCACTAATGTATAGAATTGTGGAATCAGTGTATTATACACCTGAAACGACATTATAACACTGTAAGTTAAGTGTCTTAGACTTAAAATTTAAGGAAAAAACCACATTAGACCAGATGGACTTAAGAGATACACACAGGGGCGCCTGGGTGGCTTGGTCGGTTAAGCGTCTGACTTCGGCTCAGGTCATGATCTCACGGTCCGTGAGTTCGAGCCCCGTGTCGGGCTCTGTGCTGACAGCTCAGAGCCTGGAGCCTGTTTCAGATTCTGTGTCTCCCTCTCTGTCTGCTCCTCCCCTGTTCATGCTCTGTCTCTCTCTGTCTCAAAAATAAATAAACGTTAAAAAAAAAAATTAAAAAAAAAAAAAAGAGATACACACAGAACATTCCATCCAAAAGCAACAGAATACCCATCCTTCTCAAGCATACATGGAACACTCTCCAGGATAGATCATGTATTAGGCCACAAAAATAGTGGCCTAATTAAATTCTTAGTAAATTTAAGAATGCTGAAATTATATCACACGCCTTTTCCAACTACAATACTATGACCAGGAATCAATTACAAGACTGAAAAATTCACAAGTATGTGGAGATTAAAAAGCATGCTATTAACCAATGGATGAAAAAATAAAATTAAAAAATAGCTTGAAACAAATGAAAATGGAAATATAACATACCAAAACTGCACAAGCAGTTCTAACAGAGAATTTCATAGTGATAAATGCCTGTATTAATAAACAAAAAAGATAGCAAATAAACAATCTAACTTTACATCTCAAGGAACTAGAAAAGGAAGAGTAAATCCAAAATTAGTAAAGGAAATATCAAAGATCAAAGTGGATATAAATGAAACAGAGACTAAAAAGACAACAGGAAGAAAAAAAATCAGTGAAACTAAGAGCTGCTTTTTTGAAAAGAAAAAAATAGACAAACCTTTAACTAGACCTGCCACAAAAAAAGAGAACTCAAATTAGAAATAAAAGAGATATTACAACTGTTACCACAGAAATACAAAAGATCTTAAAAGACTACTCTAATATATACACATCTGCACAATGGAATATTATTCAGCCATAAAAAAGGAAAGAAGTCTTGATATTTGCAACAAAATGGAAGGACTCTGACAGCATTATACCAAGTGAAATAAACCAAAGACAAATATCATATGATCTTACTTACATGTGGAATCTAAAAAAAGGCAAAAAGAAAGTCATACATACTGGGAACAGCTTAGCAGCTCTCAGAAGCAAGGGGTGGGTGAAATGGGTGAAGGTGGTCAAAGGTACAAACTTCCAATGAAGTAAGTCCTGGGGATATAATGTACGGTATGGTGACTACAGATAATAATATTGTACTATATATTTGACAGTTGCTAAGAGAGTAAATCTTACATTTTCATAAGAAAAAATACAACTATGTGTGGTGATGAGTATTAACTAGACTTATTGTGATCATTTCACTATATATATATATATATATATATATATACACACATATATATATATACATATATATATAATCATTATGTTGTACCCATGAAACTAATATAATGCTGTATGCCAATTATATTTCAATTACAAAAATTACGTCAACAGACTCGCAAACCAAACATGTTTACAGGTTCTCATTTTTTATCTATTATAAATAATATTGGCTTCCTCTACAACTGGCTAGATCAGTGCATGTTTTCCCCTGGTGATTTAAACAACCAATGTCTGCGCTCATTCTAGGAAGGTGAGTGGCTACAGAACTTCCCGTATGGCAAGTCACAGGTGGCTTACTCTGAAAATATGACCCACTTGGCACCCCTATGCCTTCTGCTTTTTTCATCCTCACATAGTCCTCAAATTGATGCAATATCTATATATTCAAGGGTTAGAGATTTTTTTTTTAATTTTTTTTTTTTAACGTTTATTTATTTTTGAGACAGAGAGAGACAGCATGAACGGGGGGAGGGTCAGAGAGAGGGAGACACAGAATCTGAAACAGGCTCCAGGCTCTGAGCTGTCAGCACAGAGCCCGACGCGGGGGGCTTGAACTCACTGACTGAGAGATCATGACCTGAGCCGAAGTCGGCCGCTTAACCGACTGAGCCACCCAGGCGCCCCTCAAGGGTTAGAGATTTGTGTGCCTGGTCTCAGTGTCATCTTTTAGTTTCTTCCGAATTGTACTGTACTGAAATCTACAGTACTTTGGATTTATACTGTGAGATTGAGCCTTTCACTGAAAAGGCTTTGTCATATTTTTAGCATTTTCTCTCTGATAACCACCATCAGTTGGGAGTAGCAAACATTCATTCATGACACATTACCCAAAAGTGATTCAATTTTTACTAAGTTTTCACTTTTCATTTTATAAAAGATGCTTCTTAATTCTTTGATATTAATACAACAGATAAATGTGATTTTTCTTTATTTTTCTTAATAGTTTTTTTGAGAGAGAGAAAGCATGCAAGCAAGCAGGCGAGGGGGAAAGGGAGAGAGAGAATCTTAAGGATGCTCCACACCTAGTGCAGAGCCCAACATGGAGCTCAATCTCACAACAGTGAGATCATGACCTGAGCTGAAATCAAGTGTCAGATGCTTAGCCAATTGAGCCACACAGGTGCACCTATTTTTCTTATCTTTTTAACATTTTTTATCTGTAGTGAAAGAAGTCAGACATAAATGGTAACATATTTTATGATTCCATTTCTATGAAATAGCCAGAATAGGTAAATCCACAGAGACAGAAAGAAGATTGGTGGTTTACAGGGCCTGGAGGAACGGAGGAACAGGAAGTAACTGCTTAATGGGCATGGAATTTTCTTTTGGGTGGTAAAAATGTTTTGGAACTAGAAGGAGGTGCTGATTGCACAACATTATGTATATACTGAATGCCACTGAACTGTACTCTCTAAAATGGCAAGTTTTATGTTACAGAAATTTCACCTCATTTTTAAGTTAAAAAAAAAAGGGAAGCAGCACATGAACTATACAAAGAAACTAGAAAAAAAAAGAGAAAATATATAAGTTTACCTAAGAACATGCACAAGAAAACAATACAGGAATGAAATCTATGATCAATATTTAGCACCAAATTACTAAACTTAATGAAATCATCACCTTTAAGAACACAGGACAAATGAAGGCACATCAAGCAGGAAAGCAAGATTTCAGGAACTAAAATGTAGATAGCAGTGCTGGGGGCAGGGCATGCTTTTTTTAAAGTAAAAGAATTCTAGGATGATTTAGCAGTTTTTTAAAAAAGATGATAACAGGGCAGCTGGGTGGCTCAGTTGGTTAAGCATCTGACTTCAGCTCAGGTCATGATCTCCCGGTCCATGCGTTCAAGCCCCACGTCGGGCTCTGTGCTGACAGCAAGGAGCCTGGAGCCTATTTCAGATTCTGTGTCTCCCTCTCTCTCTACAGTCCCTCCTTCACTCACAGTCTGTCACTTTCTCTCTCTCAAAAATAAACATTAAAAAAATAAATAAAAATAAAAAGATAATAACAAGAGTTGGTGAGGATGTGCAGAAACTGAAACCCTCAAACACTGATGGAAGGAATGTAAAATAGTACAGCCGCACTGGAAAACAATGTGGCAGTTTCTCAAAGTTAAACAAGAGTTACCAAATGACACAGCAATTCTACTCCTAAGTAAAACCTTGGTTTGAGAGCATAATTCTTTCTGGAAACATGCTTGTAATCCAAAGCACTCATATATCAAAGCGAATTTCAAAAACCGCTGGCTCAGTTGCGATCATGCGATTTTCATCATCACATACTATTCATATTGCAAGACACTGCTCATTTTTCAAGTTAAAATTTATTAGAAATGTTTGCTCGTCTTATGGAACACTCGTAGAACAAGTGACTCGCAATCCAAGGTTTTACTGTATATCCAAGAGAACTGAAAACATGTCCAGACAAAAGCTTGCAAACAATGTTCATAGCATTCTCCATCATAACCAAAAAATGGAAACAACCCAATATTCATCAACTAGAATGGATAAGCAAAATGTGGCATATGTATACAATGGAATATTATTTAGCCATAAAAAGTAATGAAGTACTGGGACACCTGAGCAGCTCAGTTCGTTAAGTATCTGACCCTTAATTTTGGCTCAGGTCATGATCTCATGGTCGTGAGATGGAGCCCCGTGTAGGCTCTTGCTGGGTGTGGAGCCTCCTTAAGATTCTCTCTATCCTTCTCCCTCTGTTCCTCCCCCCATGCACACAAGCTCCCTTTCTCTTTCAAAAAAAAAAGTAATGAAGTATTAATACATGGATGAACTTAAAAACATCATGCTGAGCAAAGGAAGCCAGACACAAAGAGCCACATATTGTATGATTCTATTTATATGAAATGTCCAGAATAGGCAAATCCATAGAGACAGAAAGTAGATTAGTGGTTGCCAGGGGATGGGACAGGGGAAGGATGAAATGAGGAATGACTGCTAATGAGTACAGAGTTTCTTTCTTGCATAATAAAAATGTTCTGGAAAAAAAAATGTTCTGGAATTAGATGCTGATGGTTGCACAACTTGTGAATATACTAAAAACCAATGAGCTGTACATTCTATAATGGTGATTTTATGTTACATAAATTATATTTTAAAATGTTAGAAAAAAAATGTTGGTTTGCAAACTGGTCATTTAAAACCCAAGATTCCTTTCTGAATTCCTAAAGGTAGAATGCTGAAATCACTGAAATGAAAGGTAAAGTGAAAAGTTCATTACTAGCAACTCTGAGTCTCAGGTTAATGTCATGTCACTAGGATTCCTATACTGGGTGCTGGTGTTTTGTTTTTGTTTTTGTTTTATTTTTTTTTAATTTTTTTTACATTTATTTATTTTTGAGACAGAGACAGAGCATGAACGGGGGAGGGTCAGAGAGAGAGGGAGACACAGAATCTGAAACACGCTCCAGGCTCTGAGCAGGGCTCGAACTCACGGACAGTGAGATGGTGACCTGAGCTGAAGTCGGACGTTTAACCGACAGAGCCACCCAGGCACCCCTGGGTGCTGGTTTAGATTACATACCTGGGAGGGCACCCCCTTATTCTCAACTTAAAAAAATAGTGATTAAATTTCCCAAGTTAAGTCACAAAAGTTGTTTAAGTCTTATCTCCTCTCCACCTGCAAAGTACACCATGGTCTAAAAGTATCAACCTTTTCTCTCCCCTCTTCTGTTCTTTCCACACAGATGATCTCAGTTAAAGAAAAAAAAAAAAACAAAAACAAAAAACTATTTAGCTAAAACCATTAAAGTTGTGAATGATCTACAGCTATAAACATGATTCCTTCTCCTCAACTCTTCCAACTCTATAGGCTTGAAAGAAGGATTACTTGGGCAATTTAACAAATCAAAATTTAAAACATTAGCAAGAATGCCACAGATATCAACATGCTACTCAATGGTGGTATGCCCTTAGGCTCAGCTTCCCTATCTTTTCTAGTTACATGCATTTTAAAATCAAAGACTCACTAATACACTTTTCAATTGGGATCTATGAATCATCTGCATCAGAATCACCTGTAGTGCCTGGCCCAACCTAGATTTGAAAATCAAAATCTCTGGGGATGGAATCTAGGAACTTATTTTCAAAGTGATTCTTACATATACTAAGTTTGCAAATCACTTCTAAAAAAAGTTCAACAAAATGGGACCTACAGCCACTTAAGGTGTAGTTAATGTGTAAGAGAGAGGCTCTACCCGTATTATGAAGACATCATCACTGCCACTGAGAAGTTTACCGGTCAGAACATTTATTATTATGTTGGGATAATATCGTACACTACTCCATTAAATATGAATGTAATGCATGTGCTGTATATTACAAAACATTAAATGGCACAGAGGACAAAGTAGTGGTATACTAGTATTCAAGTCAAACAGAAGTGATTTTTTTCAATATAATGAAAATATGGGGGGGGGTGGGGGTGGGGAGACATTGTTTCTAACCTTATTTATTAATTCTGTACCTGAATAATAAAGGACTGAAGTACAGCTAATAAAGACGTAAATGGAGATAACCTTCATTAAGTCTTTAAAAACTAATTTCCCTGGGTACTTTACTGGCTCAGTCAGTACAGCATGTGCCTCTTTATCTCAGGGTTATAAGTTCAAACTCCATGTTGGGCAGAGAGCCTACTTAAAACACACACACAAACTTAATTTTCCTACTGAGCAATTTCAAACATCAACACATAAATATGGCATGTATCACTACTAGGATGGTTTCTGCTAGCACAACGTTAATGATTTTCCTACCAGTGAGATCTTTACTCCTCTACTCCAAAGAGTAATTCTGCCAACAGGTTTACTCACGGAAATAAACTCAATTTTGGGGCATCTCAGTGGCTTAGTCAGTTAGGTGCCTAAATCTTGACTTTGGCTCAGGTCATGATCTTAGTTTCATGGGCTCAAGCCACACAGCCAGCTCTGCACATTGATCCCACAGAGCCTACTTGGGATACTCCCTCTCCCTCTTTGTCTGCCTCTCTCTCTCTCTCTCTCTCTCTCTAAATAAACTTTGGGGAAAAAAAAAAAGGGAAACTCAATTTTGTGTAAGAAAAATCCTTCTTGATTTTAAACTATTTATGCTGACACACAATAGCCCTGATTCTTTTACTTCTCCAAGCTTAGAAAGCATGAAGAATCTCTTAAAAGTATATGGAAAGTTTCTGGTCCACAGATAGGAAACACTTCCAAATTACTACCAAAGAAGATTTAGTTCATCTCCTTTCATTGTATTTTCAAAAACAGATCCATTTGATGATAGAAGTACCAGTGTTTTAAAATATTATCTGGTTACAGTGAACAATATCCATTCATTCAAAGTATTTATGGAGCACTCACTACACGCCCCGGGACTGTTACAGAGCTAGGAATAGGAACGCAGCAGTGAACAAAATATGTGAAATAAAAATACAGCTCCTAATATTATATTGATGATTCAGTGTCCAATCATTACAAATAAGTTACAAATACTACAATATATGTAGGCAAGAGTGAGCAGAATCTATACCAATCCTACAGCAGAACAAGGATATGTGTTTCTGAAATAATTTCTACCACTTTATTTAAAAGCAAGAAAAAGTACAGGATGTCTATGGTTTCCAAGGTTTGAATATACTCCATGGTACTCTGAACGTTAAGTTCCCTGTCATAATATTTATACTCTACACTAAAATACTGTAGCAAGATGTAGCGACAGAAAATGAGGAAACCGTCCCCTTCTCAACAGAAAAGATCATTGAGAAATGAAAACACTTAAAATCAATATACTAAGCTCTAAAATGCGTTTCTCTGAACTCTAATAAGAGTCCTACGATTCTTTTAAAACCAAGAAAATCAGCAGGCAGAGAAAATGAAACTTGTACTTCTCCTGTCACTCTAAAAATAATTTTTCAACATTTTCTGCATATAAAAAATTATGTTATCTATGACACCCAATATGAAAAGACCAGAGAACCTGATGCCCAATTTGGATGGAAGACAAAAACCACAGCCAACGCAGAAAAACTGGTTATTCCTTCCTAACACCCAGATACAGGTGGTTTGGGGCGGGGGAGACGAGGGGGTTGCTTTTTATTAACTGCTTCGGCGTCCTCAAAACATGAAGGGATTGCACTGCAGCAAAACATTCAGGTACCACACAGTAGCGGCCTTCTCAACCCCTACCCCGCGGTTCCAAAACTGACTCCGGCGCCCCTGAGCAAGGCAAGAAGGGGAATAAAAACCCTGCCGCCCTAAAACCAACGGAAGAAGGGCTAGCTGGCCCGCCATGAGCCCAGTGTGGCCCCACGTGCCCAGCGCGTCCCCCAGGTGCCCTTCCAAGCAGCGGCCCGCAGGGCAAGCCGCGCCCGGTCTCCGCGGGCTCCAGTTCCGCTCGCCGGTCCGTCCCCCGGCTAGCCCGCCCCCGGGACCCGCCGCGCCGGCTCCGCCCCTCGCCTCCCGACCCGGCCCGGATTCCCAGGCCCGAAGTAACCTGCCCCGGGCGGAAAGGCGCGGCACAGCCCGAAGAGCCCGGGTGCCCCCAGCAGCGCCCTCCTCCCACAGGCCGCAAAGGCCGGCTCGGAGCCGGCGCTGCCGCAGCCCCCACCAGGCCCGCGCCCCGGGCTCTGGCCTGGGCGGACGCCGCCCTCGTCTCCTACCTGCGTTCCCACCACGACGATCTGAGGCAACTGGATGATGTCGGCGCCCACCGTGTTGAAGACATCCTGAAGCTTGTTGATAACTGGAATTAGCGCCTCCATGGCTCCGAAAACACAGGACCCCCGCCCGGCCGGCCGCGGCAATGAATGGGGCCGGGGCCCAGAGTCCGCCTCCTTCCTCCTCTCCTCCGCCTTCTCCTCGGGAGCCGGCACCCATTGGACCCCGCCCGCGCTACCTGCCCCCTCCCGGCAGGCCATGCGCTAAGAGGAAGGTGGAGAGAAACAGAGCCTGCCGGGAGTTGTAGTTCTGGGGCAGAGGAAAGAGAGGCCTACGGATTCCAGAAAGCTGCGCCGCGCTGGGCGGGTGGAGAGCCCGGGGAGAAGGTGCTTGGGGCGGGCGTGGTTTTCAGGCTGTCGTCAAAAGCCCTCGGAGCGAAGCCCTAGGAGTAGGAGGGAAAATACACTTACGCCTGTATTCAGAGCGTAACGGGTGTGAAAATGCCAGATATGGATGTGTGTTTAGCAGAGCGTAGTATCTTGATTATCCAAGATGTTATTTCCTTATGAAGCTGCCTGCTCAATAAGGACGGGTTGAAGAGACTTAAAGAATAACTCAGAGCCTCAGACACCCCAACCAGGTGCAAAGGGTCTATAGGCTGATACTAGAAGGCGTGGGGTGCTATTTTGCAAAAATACAACACCCAGCCCCGGTTGGAACATGCGGGTTCTCCCAAGATTTTTGTACAAACGTGTTGTGGAAGAAGCTTAAGTCAAGACTTTTGGAGGGGAAAGGCTGAGCCCTTGTTCTCTATATTCTGTATAACACTTTATTTGTTGTGGCCTGATTCCTGACAAAGTGAAGATCTGATAACTATCTTACTTGCTTTTTGCTAAGTGTGCCTGTTACATTCCTAAATGTTGTTTTTCTTTTTTAGGCAAGATCATATTTCTCCTCTACTCCAAACCTCCAAATCTTTCCTATCTCAAAGTTTAAAAAGGTGGCATTTGAGCAAAAACCTAAAGTAGGTGAAAAGAAAGCCCCCTTGCTTTATTTTTCTCCATACTATTTATTTCCATCTTGCATGCTACATATTGAACTTATTTACTCTCTGCTCTTGCTAGATTATTGGCTTCTAGAAGCCAGGGATTTTTGACTGTTTAATTTACCGATGCATCCCTAGCCCCTAGAAAGTGACAAACAAGATACAGTGAAACCTTGGTTTGTGAGCAAAACCTTGGTTTGCGAGCATAATTCGTTCTGGAAACATACTTGTAATCCAAAGCACTTGTATATCAAAGTGAATTTCAGGAACCATTGTCTCAGTTGTGATCATGTGACATTCAGCATCAAGTACAACTCATGTTACAAGACACTGCTCATGTACTACTGGTATTTCAAGACATTGCTTGTTTATCAAGTTAACATTTATTAGAAATGTTTACTCGTCTTGAGGAACATTCGCGGAACAAGTTACTTGCAATCCAAGGTTTTGCTGTAGATGCAATCTCAGTCCCATCTGAGTTTACAATCTAACAGGATGACACCATTCATTATAAATGGGTAAAGTGCTATGACTGACTGTATTTTAGAACACATAATAGGAGCACCTTTTCTACTTTGAGGGGGAAGAGTGAAAATTCCAGCAAGACTTTCTAGAAGTCACCAGATTTAGTCTCCAGGAGGGTAAAAACACCTGCAATAGTGGAAGTTGTGCACTACACAACAGCACTAGGTACTATTCACCTGCACAGCCCTACACAGTAGCCCTGAGGAACATGCTTGATTTGTTCAGTAGGACCCATGGTAAGTAGTCAATAAATATTTGGGGGCAAATGAATAAAATATCATGTAAGCTAAGACCTGAAGGTCCATGAGTAGTGTTCTAACATCTTACCAAGTTTTATGAACATTGCTTTTTTTTTTTTTCCTAATGTTTATTTATTTTTTAGAGAGGAGGAGAGGAAGAGGATCCAAAGTAGGCTCTCTGTTGTCAGATGCAGGCTCAAACTCATGAACCATGAAATCATGACCTGAGCCGAAGTCTGACATTTAGCCAACTGAGCCACCCAGGCACCCCTATCTTCTCTTTCTTAAACACAAAAACTTCAGAACTGCAAAAAAATGAAGAGCAGACAAGATATTTATTCTAAATCCTCTTATTTTTTACCAAGATGATATAGTAGTCAGAGTTTACCCACTTTGCTTCTCAGCCCTCTACTGATAGAGATTTCCATCTCTTCTTTTTCTGTGAGCAGTCCGTATTCCTCCCAAGAAGAAGACGACAGAGGGGGTAGGCTCATGGTAAAGCTCCATGGGCATAATCAGTAACCGCTTCATAGGGGCAAGGTGCCCTGGGGCCAAAATGATGCAACTACACCTGTTGTTCCCTAATTTGTGGCACCAATAGACATAGTCTTTTCCTATCTGCAAAACTAAAATAACAAGCATACAATATTCCAGAAAGACAAATGTCATGAATTTGTGTGGCGTTATATATTTCCATTTAAATTATAAAATATCTCTTGGGAGGTAACATCTAGATCCTTTTAATGTGCTTCAGGAATAATACTGTCTCCTTTTTAATTCTATCTTTTTTCTAGGAGAAATAACCACATGGCCAGTGCACAAAAAGTCCTCCTATCACCACCGCCACCAGTTAGGTTTAAGCAGCTTTGTCCGGTACTTCTCTAGACTCTAGAGCATTGAGTTTATCGGATGCAGAGGAAAAGAAAACCGTTTGAGGCTGCAGAAACAGGAAGTGGAGAGGCCTTGAAACAATGTGGCTCTATTTTGATAACTTTAAAAAAAAAAAGAAAAAACACAAGGCAGGATACTCTATGTGCAATGTGTTTCACTGGAGACAAACAAAGCAAACCAATATGGGTTTTCATGTTTTAAATTCAGAATATTCTTGCTTGTGGGAAAGCCACTTAGCTAAGAAGTATGACTTTCCTCATCTAAAGTGGGATAACATGTTTCTCAGTGGGTTGCTATGGAATCGTATTAAGCCATTATCAGGTACTGTCTCCAAAGGCTTTAAAGACCAAACGAAACAAAACAACACTCTTCTCCTTCGGTCATCTTTCTTACCATAGATTTATGATTTAGACAGGATCATTTAGTTGCAAGTCACAGACATTTAATTCAAACCAACTAGCTCAAAAAGAGGGATTGATTAGCTTGTATAACCAAAAGGCAAGCATGACGTTGGCCTCAAAATTAACTGGAACTGGCGGCTCAGGTAGCATCAGAATTCTCTCTACTTCTTGTCTCTGCTTCCCTCTACATAATCTACTTTATCCTCTCAGATCAATCTATTCCTATGGATGAGGTGAGCAGGCAGAGGTGGAAGCTACAGGTACCTCATTGAGCAAGCTGCCTCAGAGCCGATGATGTTGAGTGAATATGTGGGACGAAATGAAAGTAGGTTTCCACCCCGTTTCCCTGGTATATGAGTTTCCTATTACTGTCTAAACAAGTCATTTTGTGCTTAAAACAACTAAAAATGTATTATCTTACAGCTCTGTAGGTCAGAGGTCCAATGTGGGTCTCACCTGGTTAAAATCAAGGTATCATCAGGACTGCATTCCTTTCTGGAGCCTCTACAGAAAAGTCCATCTCCTTGCCATTTGCAGATTAGAGAATGCTCACATTCCTAGCTCTTGTTCCCCGTCCAACATCTTCGAGGCTAGCAATGTCCCATCACTTTAACCCTTCTTCTGTCATCATATCTCTCACTACAGCCAAGAAAGTTTCTCTTTTAAGAACCCTTGATTAAATTGGCCCACCTGGACCACCCAGGACAACCTCCCATCCCAAAGTCTGTACCACATCAGGTTAAGATGAACCTGACCCAAGCAGGGCCATTTAGAAGCCTTCCCTCAGAATTTTTTAACTTGACCTAACCAGAGAATGTTCTCTTTCTGGTTATGGAACTATAAGCATGTGAGTCACTGTCTCGAGGGTTCAAGTTTCCTACCACATGAATAAATTGGTTTTGGAAACCAATCTCTTATTCACCATTAAAAATTTTCCCAAATCCAACATTGTCCTGTACTTTTAAATGTACATATATAGACATAATCTAGGAATTCTAATCCCCATATTTAATCACTCCTTTTCCTTCTTGCCCTTTTCACATTATAACATTAAACATTTATTGAGTGCTTTCTGGATGTGAAGCAGTGTGCTAAGCATTTTGCAGTTACTTTGCAGGATAGGTGTACAGATGTGGAAACAGGCTCCAGGGATTTAAGTAAAGTATTTATTTATATAGCTAATACGTAGCAGAGCTGTGATCAAAACAGGCTATTTGGCAGACTCCTAACCTTTGCATATACCGCCTCGTTTCTTCATTCATTCCCTCATTTATTCAACACACATTTATCAAGTACCTATTAGGCACATGGGTCTTAGCCAGGCACTATATTTGCTAAAGGGAGGGGGTACTACGGCCAATAGCATGTCCTTTCCCCTTAGTCAACATTGAGTCCACGGAGGGCAGAAGTGGCATCTTATGTAGCTAGTTATCTCCACTACCTAGCATGATGCTTGGTTACATAGTACCACTCTAGTAAACTTCCGTTTTCCTTTTATTGGAGAGTCGGAATTCGAAAGGATTTAAGCAGGTCTAAACTGGTACAACTGTAACTAGGATTTGCAGTTAAACCCAGCCAAAACATATGAGGCTACCCTGACACAGAAGTCTTCATCAGAATAGCTGCCAAGTTATTTTGGTAGGGAGTGAGTTGGCTTTGTTCTAACTTAATATCCCGAAAGAAAGAAAGTTTATTTTGAATTAAATTAATAACTAGAAATTATTTTAATAGCTCTCGCAGAAGATCATCCAGACTTTCTTTATAGCATCAGTGTCTGGTATCATTTTCTGCCAGTGTTTTGATCACTAATCATAACCAACCTGCCACTATCCATGCCTTCAAATCATAGTGGAACGTGCAGATCTAATGTTAACATGAAATACACAATTCTGGGGGCGCCTGGTGACTCAGTTGGTTAAGCATCCAACTCTTGGTTTCGGCTCAGGTTTCTTGGTTTGGCTCATGGTTGGTGAGTTTGAGCCCCACATAGGTCTCTGTGCTGACAGTGCGGAGCCTACTTGGGATTCTCTCTCTCTCCCTCTCTCTTTGCCCTTCCTCCACTCACGCTGTCTCAGTCCCTCTCAAAACAAAACAAAACAAAAAACAAAACACACACATACACACACACACACACACCTCTGATGGGGAAGCCTCTGTTATATTTTGGAAACTGCCTGTATTTTGCAAAGACGGTAAAGTAAACAGCTTTAATCAATTTGCACTACTCCCCAGGCCTCAAGTTTAACACATACTTTGTCAGCAGGTGCAGGAAATTGTCTACAGATGATGGGGCCGGTCAGCTGGTTCGACAGCCAGCAATTAAATCTAGGGGGATTCTGACAACCCAGTAGAGGGCAGTGTAACAACACAATTAAGAGTAATAGCATTGACTCTTCTCCCTCGCCAATTTTCTTTTCTTTGCTCCATACCATTCACCAATGGAACTTGCTTATTTTTTTAATCCTCTCACCCTCAAAACACGTGTATATCACTAACTGTTTGAGATATAGAGTGACTTTCCATCGTGGTAATGCCAACAACTGAAAATTACGTGTTAGACATCCCTGTTCTTAAACTACCTTTCTTAACTTGTCTCTGGGAATTTTTCATTGGCCTTTTTTTTTTTTTTTTTTTTACAACTGCATTACAGGTTCCCAAGATGTTGTTTGCCTTTCTTAGATGCTCTGCAAATCTTTTTCCTCTGTTTCTCAGACTTCCTTTGTGTCTTCCCTATACCAACTCAATTAGTTCACACTTTTTGGTGAAGAGGAATTTAGCTTTTCAGCCCTTGGTTAAGCTACCTTTGCATATCCAAAGACTCACCAGTACACTGTGGTAAACAGAAGGACATCCACTCTGGATTTCTTCCTTTGGTAGTCAGGCCTAGTATAGACTTTGAACATCTTTCCTTTCTAATTGCCCAAACGGTCCATGGTCCATCTAACCAGCAGTCAGTAGCATGAGTCAGTTTAAGTTATAAGAACCAATTTTCTAAAAATGCCACACAATTGTGATGATAAAACTTATACTTTAGTGACACAATTAGTAAAATTAGTCAATAAGACAGTATATCAAAAAGTATTTATAATATATATAAAGGTTTATCCAACAGCTGACTTTCTGTTTCTTTCTGATGGATTTTATTCTGTCTCCTTCAGTTATGGAATTTTGACTAAATAGATCAATAGATAGATGGACAGATGAATGAATGATTGAATAAATGTTTTGCATATTAAATACACTTCATATAGGCTAGTCAGAGACTAACAAGTTACTTTGGAACTAGAAAAGTGTGAGGAAAAAGTTCTGAATTAATCAACCTCTTTGAGAAGTCTTACTTACTCCCAACCCCTAATCTATGAAATAGGAATAATAATATAACTATTAAGGATGTGACCTACTACCCAAACAGAAGTAAATTTTTAAATAGAATGAGCAGCACTAGTAAATTAATGGAAAGATAGAAGATGGTGTACCCCGGGGCACCTGGGTGGCTCAGTCGGTTAAGCAGCCCACTTCAGCTCAGGTCATGATCTCATAGGCTTTGTGTTCGAGCCCCGAATCAGGCTCTGTGCCGACAGCTCACAGTCTGGAGCCTGTTTTAAATTCCCTGTCTCCCTCTCTCTCTGCTCCTCCCCTGCTCACACTCTGTGTCTCTCAAAAATAAGTAAACATTAAAATATTTTTTAAAAAAAGAAAAAGAAAATGGTGTGCCACAAAATCCAGACAGCAGTTTCAAATGTGTGCCACTATTCACACCAGTAGCAAATACAAAAGTAAACAAAATAAAAATGAAAACAGAAAAAGAACTATTAAATACTATGTCAGGTACTAAAGGTACAAAAGTGAACAAAACACATCCATTGGCATCCTCAAAATTCCTTTCTTCTCTTTCTCTTTTTGGCAAGTGGGCAGAATTCATACACATCAGCACATAGGAGACAGACCTAGCCTGGGCTTCCTGGATTTAAGGATGAATAGGAGTTGACCAAAGAGGAAGAGAAAGGACTTCTAAACCAAGCAGAAAGAGCAGCTTGTGCAAAAGTGAAGAGGAAAGAAAGCACATGATGAATTCTAGATGCTTTAAAGAGTTCAGTGTGGCTAAATGTAGGCATAAAGGTCTGTGAGGGAGTGGTGAATGGCCGGGCTAATAGCTGGTCAGTCAGAGGTGAACTCATGAGAGTGAGGAGCTAGAGATGAATCTTAGAGGCAAGGGAGAAGATCAGAAGAGTAGGCAAAGAGACATATGATCTTACGAGTTGTATAAACATGAGCCACATCCCACTGGATTGAGACAAGGTAACAGAAAATGTGAAATCAGACAGGGAGTGCTATAGTAATCCAAGTCAGAGATGATGGTAATGTATACAAGGGTGGTAATAATGAAGGTGGAGACATCTGGACAAATTTGGAATAGATGAACTTGTGCAGGTAATATAAAGAAAAAAAAAAATGGCCAAGGGCAGAATGGGCAATTAGAACATCTAAAAGGAGACAGGAGAAGGATATTAGAACAAGGAACCATAAAATAGTAACCAAAAAACATAAAAGGAAAAATAAAAAAGAATGGCTCGTTCAAAGTGTATTTTAGATTTTTTTTAAATTTATTTTTGAGAGAATGCACACACACAAGTGGGGGAGGGGCAAAGAGAGTTGGGGACAGAGGACCTGAAGCAGGCTCTGCACCTACAGCAGTAAGCCTGATGTGGAGCTTGAACTCATGAGCCCTGAGATCGTGACCTGAACTAAGTCGGGCACTCAACCGACTGAGCCACCTAGGCACCCCCAAAATGTATTTTAACCTCCTTCTTGTGGGCTTCTCTTGCTTCAGAAGCTAAAAACTATATGTCTCAGGGGCGCCTGGGTGGCTCAGTTGGTTAAGTGTCCGACTTCAGCTCAGGTCACGATCTCACAGTTCATGGGTTCGAGCCCTGTGTTGGGCTCTGTGCTGACAGCTCAGAGCCTGGAGCCTGTGTCGGATTCTGTGTCTCCCCGCCTCTTCTCTCGCCCTCCCCCATTCATGTTCTGTCTCTCTCTTTCAAAAATAAACATTAAAAATTTTTTAAAAACTAAAAAAACTATATTTCTCAATATCTTTTCAACTAAGTGTTCCATATATAATTTTATTTCCATAAAACAGGTACATTTACTCAAGGCTTAAATTCTGTTCTAAATTATGAAAAGATGTAAGTGTTACACAAGGCATCCATTTTGCTTGTGCAGATATAGGAGGCATGACATGGTTCAGGAGTTAATGGTTTTGGTAATACTTTCTGATTTTCAGATAGTGGCTGAGGTAAGCAGACCCTGAGAGCCAGCTCCTGCTTGTGATAAATGTGTTAGTAACTCTTGGTGCCCCAATTTTTCTGGGAGTAATTCCTGGATGTCTAGCCTAGAGCCCATTTCCCAGTCATTCTAACAGATATATAAGCATCTAATTCCATGTATCAAATCTCTTTCTGCATAAACTTGTTAGAGGAGTGTATTCATTTTCTAGGGATGCTATAGCAAAGTACCACCAACTCATTGGTTTAGAAAAATAGAAATTTGGGGCGCCTGGCTAGCTCAGTTGGTAGAGCTTATGACTCTTAATCTTGGGATCATGAGTTTGAGGCCCATGTTAGGTGTAGAGATGACTTAGAAAAATCGTTTCAAAAAAAAAAAAAAAAAAAAGAAAAATAGAAATTTGTTGTCTCACAATTCTAGAAGCTAGAAATCCAAAATCTAGTTGTCAGCAGGATGGGTTCCCTTTGAGGGCCGTGAGGGAGAATCTGTTCCATGCGTCTTTTCTAGGTTTTGGTGACCCCAAGTGTTTCTTGCTTGTGGCAACATTACTCTGACCTCTGCCTCAACCTTCACATAGCAATCTGCTCCCTGCATATGTTCACAACATCCTCCTTCTGTGCATGTCTGTCTCTGTGTCCAAACGTCCTCCTATTTTGAAAACACCAGTCATGCTGGATTAGGGCTCACTCTAATGACCTCATATTAAGAGAAGACACAGTAAGGATTTTAACTCAAAGGAATTTTAATTTGATTACCTCTAAAAAGACCCTATTTCCAAATAAGATCAGATTCTGAGGTACTGGGGGTTAAGACTTGAACTTATTTTTGGGGGGGAATACAATTCAATCCATAACAAGGAATATGACAGGAACATTTAGTATTCCTTAAATATTCACATGGTTCTGATTTCCCAGCCTCCTTTGCAGTATGGTTGAGGTCACGTGACTACTTCTCTAAATAGCTGTGAGCAGAGGTGGTGTGGATTTCTTCTTAGCTGAGTCAGTGAGAAGCCTTGCTCAACCTCCTAGCTCCGTTTTCCTGATTTGACAAACATTGAAGACACATGTTGAAAGAATGATGAAACAAAAAGGTCAACCCTTGGTCAGCCTGTCAGCCTGGGTCCCTGAGTGTCTATATAGAATAGCGTCCCCTGCCAAAACATATTAGACATGTAACATAAGCAAGAAATAAAACTTTGTGGTTTAGAGACACTAAGATTCAGAGATCTGTTTGCAGCAATTGGTGTTAGTTATCTTCATTAATACAGCAGCCTAACCTTGACAGGCAGATTATTGGAAAAGTTCCCATCCTGGAGTTCAGTTTATGTCCTGAAATGGACTTTTTAAAGCATCTGCCAGGGTGCCTGGGTGGCTCAGTACATTAAGCATCTGACTTCGGCTCAGGTCATGATCTCACAGGTCATGAGTTCGAGCACCACATCAGGCTCTATGCAGACAGCTCAGAGCCTAGAGCCTGCTTCAGTTTCTGTGTCTCTCTCTCTGCTCCTCCCCTGCTCATACTCTGTCTCTCTCTCTCTCTCTCTCTCTCTCTCAAAAATAAATAAACATTAAAAAAAATTTAAAGCATCTGCCAAAAAGCGGGGGGGAGGGAGGGTGGTACACCTCTCCCAACAAAGAATATTCAAGGAGAAGAATACAAAAATCCCTACATATCTGTATTAGTCTGCTCAAGCTGATAAAACAAGTTACTACAGATTGGGTGGCTTAACCAACATTTATTTTCTCACACTTTTGGAGGTTAGAAGTTCAAGATCAAGGTGCCAGCAAGATTGGTTTCTGGTGAGACCTCTGTTCCTAGCTTAGAGATGGCTGCCTTATTGTGTTCATGCATAGCTTTTCCTCTAGGCACAAGTAGAAAGAGAAAGTCATCTGGTTTCCCTTCCCCTTCTTATAAGGGTACCAATCCTATAGGATTAGGGCCCCACCCTTATGACCATTTAACTGTGCTATTTCTTTTACAGGCCCTATCTCCAAACATAGTTACATTGGGGGTTAGGGCTGTAACATATGACTTTGGGGCAGGAGGGGACACAATTCAGTCCATGACAGTATCACTGAATGAATAATATAAAATATGGAGAGCTCTTCTGATCATACTCTCTAGATGGGAGAGTTAGTAGCTTCTTTCTGTTCTTCATATTTTTTACTGTTCATGTTTTTACTGTTCATAATATAAATTAGATCACACTATACCTATAGCTATTTTTTCACTTATAGTGAAAAAACTATTATAATTTTTCTTCACTTATTGCTATATTATAGACATCATCCATATCAGCACATACAAATCCCAACATATTTTTTCTTTTTTTTAATGTTTATTTATTTATTTTGGAGACAGAGAGAGAGACTGAGCAGGGGAAGGGCAAAGAGCGAGGGAGACAGAGAATCCCAAGCAGGCTCCGTGCTGTTGGCACACAGCCCGATGCAGGGCTCGAACTCACAAGTCATGAGATCATGACTTGAGCCAAAATTAAGTTGGACGCTTAACCCAAGAGTCAGACACTTAATCAACTGAACACCCAGGTGCCTCTTAAAATATTCTTTCAAATAGCTGCATAGTCTTCTGTTGTAAAGAGTGTGACAATTTACTTAAGTTTACTTAAGTTTTTCTCTTGACAGATGATAGATCAGTTCAAATTTCTTATTCTGGACAATGTTGCAGAAAATTTGTGACAATTTGAAAAAACTCACAGGTAAACCATGTAGCCTAAAAATACTGAAGAAATTAAGAAAGATTTAGGTATTATTGTAAGAATACATTATGTAATACATATAACAATAAAATATGTGTTAATTATTTATTTATTGGTGAGGCTTCTGGTCAACAGTGGCTATTAGTAGTTAAGTTTTGGGGGAGTCAAAAATTATATGTGGAATTTTCAGCTGTGCAGGGGTTGGTGCTCCAAACCCTGCATTATTCAAGAGTCAATTATATTCATATTTATATTATTATTTCAGTAGGGTAGATTCCTAGACATGCAATTGCTAAGTCAAAGGGTATGCATCATTAAAATTTAAATAGTTACTGTATGCCAGTTTATAATTGTAGTAAGAGTATATGGGAGTATCCATTTCCTCATACCCACCCTAGGGTAGTGTCCATATTTTTAGTTTTGCCAATTTAATAGGTAAAAAAGCAATCATTTTGTTTGCATTTAATTATTAGTAAAATTTTGCATATATTGGTCCTTTATTTCTTTTTCTAAACATTTAAAATAAAATAAAATAAGCACACTTAAAAAAATGGTCCTTACAAATGCCTTCTTGGTGCCCAAGTGCAGCACTTACAGTGTCTTATTTGACAAGCAGCCCAGCCTATCTGCCTGCATAAAACTTGGAATCTTGAAGTGGAGATTTCTATGTGCTTATCAACACTAATGCTGAGCCCACCGGCTACCTTATTTGTGCTCACAGGATTCACTATGCCCAGGGGCTTTGACTGAGAAATTAGACTTCTAGATGAACAGGAATAGAGAGAAGCCAAGAATGGAGAGAAGCACTATAGAACATTTAAAAAATTGAAGTGACTATGCATAGTTATACATACAATAAATTATACTTGTATATGATACCAAATACAGGCTTTCAAAAAAGCAAGGAGAATCAGGGGGACGATGAATAACAAAAAACATAATAAGAATCTTACAGAGAATGAAATCTTGTCATTTGCAACAACATGGATGGGTCCAGAGGGCATAATGTTAAGTGAAGTCAGTCAGAGAAAGACAAATACCATATGATTTCACTCATATGTTGAATTTAAGAAACAAAACAAATGAACAAGTTAAAAAAGAGACAAACCAGAAAACAGACTTCTAACTACAGAGAACTGATGGTTACCAAGGGGAGATGGGAGAGGTGGGGGATGGGTGAAACAGGTGACGGGGATTAAGAGTACATTTATCATGATGAGCACTGAGTACTGTATAGAATTGTTGAATCACTATATTGTACACCGGAAGCTAACATAACACTGTACATTAATTATGCTGGAATTTCATTAATTAAAAACTGACTTTGGAAAAAAAACTTATAGTACTAGAATCTAAAGGAACATTAACAATTTCATCATTTTAAATTTTAGTCCAACTTTAGTGATTTACAAATAAGAAAACAAAGGCTTAAAGCGGTAAAATGATCTGTCCAGGTTCATAGCTCCAGTTACTAGCAGAGACGGGATTTGAACTCCACTCTCTTGACCTTCAATTTGACAAAACCTCCTTGATCTAGGAGTCCTGTATCTCCAGATTTAAAAAACAAAAAAACAACCAAACAAACAAAAAATAAAAACCCTCATACATTTTAAAATGTGACTTTTGGGGGCGCCTGGATGGCTCACTGGGTTAAGCGTCCGACTCTTGATTTCAGTATAGGTCATGATCTCACGGTTGGTGAATTTGAGTTCCCTGTTGGGCTCCACACCGGCGGTGTGAATCCTGCTTGGGATTCTTTCTCTATTCCTTTTTCTCTGCCTCTCTCCAGCTTCTGATCTCTCTCTTCCTCTCAAAAAAAATTTTTTTTTTAAATTTTTTAATTTATTATTATTTTTAATGTTTATTTATTATTTAGAGAGAGAGAGACAGAGACAGAGGGACAGAGTGCAAGCAGGGGAGGGGCAGAGAGAGAGACACACACACACACACAGAATATGAAGCAGGCTCCAGGCTCTGAGCTGTCAGAGTCCTTTTTAAAAAATGAGACTTTTTGCAGAATTAAAATTTGACAGTTACTTACCCAGCTTTCACAATTATTTTATGTCCCTGCCTAAGACCCAGCTGCACTGTCTGGTAGAAGGTGAACCCAAACCCTGAAGCCAACTGAAAGCCCCAAGAAGTAGCATCCCTGAGTTTTGCCCACAGACATTAAATTCACAAAGATGACCAACTCCCAGGATCAGTCACCCAGAAGCAACTGTGGCCTGGAACCTAATCTATAACTTCTCTAAAAGCCACTTTCCTACCCTCCCCCCACCCACTTTGCCAACTGTGTGTCAGAGATTGTACATCTCATTCTCCAGATCCCGTTATAAAACACTAGCATGTTAGCAAACCTTAGATTAATTTTATCACACCCAGACTGGGGTATGTTCTCAAGCTAGGAGATTCTCTAAAGGTTGTTTTATATTTTTTTTTTTTCACTTCAGAGAAAGGGTGGAAATAATTTTAACAATAATAATGAAGGTTATAAAAGGGAAGATAAAAGTCACCTGAACTCTGTTGGCACCTCATCAAATCCCTCGCCCTACAGGGAACTATTAGCAAAGTTTTCTGGTGTGTGCTTTCAGAAATTTTCCACACATGGGTTGGTTAAGCATCTGACTCTCAATTTCGGCTCAGGTCATGATCTCACAGTTTGTGAGTTCAAGCCCCACGTTGGGCTCCATACTTCAGCACATAACCTGCTTGGGATTCTCTCTCGCCCTTTCTCTCTGCCACTCTCCCACTCCTGCATGCGTTTTCTCTCTAAATAAATAGAACACTTAAAAAATTAAAAAAAAATTTTCCCACACATGTCTAAGTTGGAGTAGAGTCATGTTGTTTTATAATTTAAGTTTTCACTATCTTGTAGGCATCTTTCCAAATCAATGTATGTAGCGTCACCTCATTCTTTTTAATACCTTTAAATGTATGTATGTATGTAGAACACAATTTGTTTATGATTTGATTTTTTATTTTTATTATTATTTTTTTAAGTTTTTTTTTAAGTTTATTGTTGAGGGAGAGAGACAGAGAGAGAGAGAGACAGAGCATGAGTTGGGGAGAGGCAGAGAGAGGGGGACACAGAATCTGAAACAGGCTCCAGGCTCTGAGCTGTCAGCACAGAGCCTGACATGGGGCTCGAACTCACGGACTGCTAGATCATGACCTCAACCAACTGAGCCACCAGGCACCCCCTTGATTTTTTTTTTTTATTAAAAAAATTTTTCTTTTTTTAACATTTATTTGTTTTTGAGACAGAGAGCATGAACAGGGGAGGGTCAGAGAAAGAGGGAGACACAGAATCTGAAGCAGGCTCCAGGCTCTGAGCTGTCAGCCCAGAGCCCGACGCGGGGCTCGAACCCACGGACCGCGAGATCATGAGCTGAGCCGAAGTCGGACACTTAACCGACTGAGCCACCCAGGCGCCCCTGATTTGTTTTTTTAAATTGCACTGGTCTTTAAAGGCACCCACACTGAGAGAACTTGAAAATTATTGGTGGAATGAGTACTAATGAATGTTCCTTGCCTAATATAATCCATGTACAGGGAAAGATGTGTGGCCTTAGATAGGTTACCTATGCTTCTGAGCTTCATTGTTCCCATTCTGCAAAAAGGGACCAAGATTTCTTGCCCAGAGGGTGATGGTGGCATTTGATGAGATAATGCGTAAGGGACTACCTGGTGAGGTGGAAATGATGTTTTGGAGAGGCAATATACTGTACTCTTTAAAGCATGGGTTTTATAGGCAGACACAGCACGCTTGAATTCAAGTTCTGTTTATGGGTTCTAACCTGGAACGAGTGATGCACACTCTCTGAGTCCATTTGCTCCGCTACAAAATACATTAAAAAATAGCTGTGTGATTCAAGACAAAATAAGGCATATAAAGGGCTTACTTAACAGAGTGTCTTTTTCATGAAAGGTGCTCAATAATAACAGCCATTGTTGTCAAGTGTGACCACTGAAGCTAGATAAATCTGGGTTTATAATCTGCCTCTGACACTCCTTAGATACATGTCCTGAGGGGTTCTCTTAAAGTTTCTGAGCCTTAGTTTTCTCATCCTACCTTATGGGGTTGTGAGGATGAAGTAAGATGCTTAGATCATTCCCAAAACATGGTACATATAAGCACTCAGCACTGCATTCAGGTCTTTGGGAATACACTTCAACTCCTTCCCTTTTTCCTTCCCAGTTCTTCATGCACAGATCAAGGGTATTTTATTTATTTATGTATGTGTGTATGTATGTATGTTAGTAATGTTTTTATTTTTTAAAGCACATTTTACTTATTTATTTATTTTAATATAATTTACGGTCCAGTTCGCCTACATACAGTGTATACAGTGTGCTCTTGGCTTCAAGAGTAGACTCCCATGATTCATGGCTTCCGTACAATACCCAGTGCTCACCCTGACAAGTGCCCCCCTCAATGCCCATCACCCATTTTCCCCTCCCCGCTCCCCCCCATCTACCCTCAGTTTGTTCTCTGTATTTAAGAGTCTCTTATGGTTTGCCTCCCTCTCTGTTTGAAACTATTTTTCCCCCTTCCCTTCTCCCATGGTCTTCTGTCAAGTTTCTCAAATTCCACATGAGTGAAAACATATGATATCTGTCTTTCTCTGACTGACTTATTTCAATTAGTATAATACCCTCCAGTTCCATCCATGTTGTTGCAAATGGCAGGATTTCATTCTTTCTGACTGCCAAGTAGGCTCCACGCCCAACATGGGGCTCTGACTCACAACCCTGAGATCAAGGGTTGTGTGCTCTATTGACTGAGCAAGCCAGGTGCCCCCAAATAAAGTGTATTTGACTCGAAGGTAGCCATGTTGAAGATGAGTTTTAAAGTCAGAACCTCTGTGCACTCTTGTCATTGTTCCATCATCTAAAATCCTTTCTATAGGCTCAGTCTACCCAGCAGTTCACAAGGAGTGTAATGAGATATAATGAATAGCATTAAAATGTATTCAGATCAGAATGTTAATCGTAAGCAAAAAAATCCGCAGAGGACTTCTTCCTTCAAGGCATACGTTTTCTCAGCAAACTGATTTCTTAAGTTATCAAATAACAACTAACACCAATTCTATTTCTCTGTTGAATTTACAAGTTCAATAGGAACACAAATTGCAATGACACGTTGCGGGAGTGGGGAGTGGTTACGGGAGAATGAATCATAGCCCAAAGGAATGCAAAGCTGAGAAACATCCTAAAAAAATGTTAAGCTAGAGAACTAGAGATGGCTCTGAAAGACAAGTGTTTAGCAATCATGGCTCAAGTCCATTTAGGACAGTAATTTTCAAACTCTGCAGGTCACAGATCATGTTCCCAGCCCACTAGGGTTTAGGCTATTCATGGGTCTCCATGAGTTCCCAGTTTCATGGATGAAATAAGGAATTTTGCTCCAGGAACCTTATTGCTAAATACCACCTACAGACTGAGAACATAAGGAAAATACTTGAGGTCCCTAAAGCATTCTGGTTAGATCCTATCTTTCCATTTGGACCCAAAGGGAGTAGAGGCGAGAACATTTGGACAGGGGGACAGAAGAAAGGAGGAGAGGGTTGTAGGGAAGTACAGGGTCTGGAGCAGAGCTTCTCGGCTTCGGCACTACTGAAGTTTTGGATGGGAGAATTCTTTGCTGTGGGGTGCTGTCCTGTGCACTGTAGGATGTCTGTATAGCAGCATCCCTGTTCTCTATGCACTAGTTGCCAAGAGCACCACCTCCCTCCCGATTGTGACAAACCAAAAACGTCTCCAGACTCTGCCAAATGTCCCCGTGGAGGGAGGAGACATGGAGATGGAAAAGCAGACTGAGAGCCGTCATTCTTGGTGTGAGGAAGCAAAGGATGGGAATATACCCTTGCCATCTGCCTCCCCACCTTTCTCCTTTTATAAACATCTCTTTTCTCCTTTATAAACATTTTCGGGCTTTAAAAGGCTTTTTTTTTTTTGGATCCCTTAATTCCCTTCTCTTTTTTTGGCTGGAAAGTTATATCTTTTTCATTCTAGTTACCCCATGACAGGCTGAGACTTACCCAAGAGACCACTGGTGAAGCCCTCGGGCATCTGGGAGAAGAGAAGGAAGACACGAGGGCACAAGGCGCAGGCTGGAGCTCATTGGGACAGGTCTTGCATTCGGCCCGTTCTTACCACAGTTTTGCCTATCACTGTGCTTCATAAAAATGGAGGAGAGCAGGTAAAGAAAGAAGGGGGTAAATCAGAATCATCTGGGAGAAGGGGCGCCTGGGTGGCTCAGTCAGGGAAGCAATGGATTTCGGCTCAGGTCATGATCTCACGGTTCAAGAGTTTGAGCCCCTCGTTGGGTTCTGTGCTGACAACTCAGAGCCTAGAAGCTGCTTCAGATTCTGGGTCTCCCTCTCTCTCTGCTCCTCCCTCACTAGTGCTCTGTCTCTGTCTCAAAAATAAATACACATTAAAAAAAAATTTTTAATAAAAAAAATCATCTGGGAGAAAATGATCCTTGTCCACCTGCAGTCATGTAGCCCCAGGCACATCAAAATCACAGCAGCCGCGAGCGCCGATGGGTATCCGTGGGATGGTTTCCAATAAGCATCCAGTGCGGTTCTCAGGTGTTACTTCTTCCCACTCTCTCCTCCCAGAACAACCACCTGCCTAAGAAGTTTTCTATGACTCTAATCTCAGTCACAAGTGGGCTCTCAGTAACAAGTTAAAGATGTTCCTTGGGGTGCCCGGCTGCCTTAGTTGTAAGAGAATGCAATGCTTGATCTCAGGGTTGTGAGTTCGAGCACCATGTTGAATGTAGAGATTACGGACATAAATAAATAAATAAACTTAAAAAAAAAAAAAAAAAGATGTTCCTTGAAGCATTATCTAAACTAATGAAGGGGTGCCTGGGTGGCTCAGTTGGTTAAGCATCTGAATCTCTGTTTCGGCTCAGGTCATGATCTCACAGTTTCGGGAGTTCCAGCCCCACGTCGGGCTCTGCGCTGACAGTGTGGAGCCTGCTTGGGATTCTCTCTCTCTCTCTCTCTCTCTCTCTCTCTCTGCCACTCCCTTACTCACACTGTCTTTGTCTCTCTCAAAATAAGTAAATAAACAAAAAAAATAAAGTAGTGAAAATTAGGAAGTAGGACATTTGCTTAAAAAGTTGTGGTGGAGTAGAAATGAAATAATTTATGTAAAAAATATGAATTTTTATAGTACTAGTGCCTAGCACATAGTGAGCCCTCAAATGTTAACTGCTGCTATGAAAAACTGGGGGCACCTGGGTGGCTCAGTCAGTTGAGTCTCTGACTCTTGATTTCGCCTCAGGTTGTGATCCCAGGGTCATTGTATCGAGCCCTGCCTTGGGTTCTGTGCTGAGCATTAAGCCTGCTTAAGATTTTCTCTCTCTTTTTCTCTCTCTCCCTCTGCCCCTCTCCCCCACTCATGCTTGCTGTCTCTCTCTCTCTAAAAGAAATAAAATGAAAAAAAAATTTAAATATGAAAAACTGCTTTTGGAGGTAGAGAAGTGCTTAGGGTAGATGATATTGAATGAAACTAGTAAGACCCCAGGCTACAAATAGTGGATCCCTATTTTACAAAAATATATCTATAACTTGGGAATTACAGGGGCACCTGCATAGCGTGTTAAGCGTCCAGCTTCAGCTCAGGTCATGATGTCGTGGTTCGTGGGTTGGAGCCCCGCGTTGGGCTCTGTGTTACCAGCTCGGAGCCTGGAGCCTGCTTCGGATTCTGTGTCTCCCTCTCTCTCTGCCCCTCCCCTGGCTCACACTCTGTTTCTGTCTCTCTCTTTCAAAAATAAACATTAAAAAAACGTTTTTAATGTTTATAATTTGGGGATTCCAGCTCAATCTGAGCTGTGACAGGCTATCCCTTGGATGTGGTTATGACTGGTGGGGAAACACGCTCGAGGAATTTGCTCTGGTATCAAGTAGAATAAGAGGGCACCTGGGTGGCTCAATTGGTCGAGCGTCCGACTTGGGCTCAGGTCAAGGTCTCAAGGTTCATGTGTTCAAGCCCCACATTGGGCTCGCTGTTGTCAGTGCAGAGTCCACTTCAGATCCTCTGTCCCCCTCTCTGCCCCTGCCCCAACTTGTGCTCTCTCAAAAATAAAGAAAACATTACAACAGTAAGTAGAATAAGAGAGCAGAGTGGAGGGGGAAAAGACAACTACCTGGAGGGTCATAGCACAGCTGTGTTTTGGGCTGTCCTTCCCGGCAGAGCTGGATTAAGGGGTGGGCGAGCAGGGGAGCCTCCCGTGTTGCCATTGTACAAGGGATGCTAAAGTGTCGGTGAGCGCTAGTCATGGTGGAAAACAGTGCTTTGGGGAAAATCGTATTTACCAGAACTCTCAGAGTACAGAATGTGGTTAAAGTCACTTGTCACAGTTTGAGACCCCCCAGGTGGCGCTCGTGAGTAAGTGGCCCCTACACCACTTTCTAGGGAAACTGGGTCCAGCTGATTGCTGTCTTTTCGTGTTGTGAATAGTAAGCATATGCAACTCTCTTGCCAAAACTGGAGAGCCCAGAACACAATAGCTGGGTTGCCAGCTGCCCCCAGAAGTCTTACTTCTCTGCCCTTCCTTCTTTTCTCCAAATAAATGTTAAATAAGTATTTAAATAGTATTAGTTTTAAAAGGCACCAAATTATTACTTTTCCCTGGGGCTCTGTATGTCCTATCTGACCCTGATCCTAGGCCGGCCCCCCTGGCCTTCTTCGGAGCTCATAAAGAACAGGATTATTGGCAGAAGCTGAAGAATTTTTATTTGTTGCATTTTATTTGTTTCGGTTGTTACGTTGGCCAAGGAATCTGTTGCATACTAAGATCTGAGCAACTTGTGTCCTATAACTGGGGCTTAGGTGACAAATACTAATGCAAAGTGTGGGAGCTGGGGACTCTCTCCTCTGTTCGGGGCCCAAGTCACTGTCAGATACTACCCCGAGGTGAGAGGAAGCTTGGATCTGCCAGGCTGCCACCACTGTTGGCAAACTCTGACGGGTGACTGCCACTAGGGGTGGCATATTCTTAGGTGATGTCAGCAGGTCCTTAATGATGCTGTGTTTCTTAATTTCTGGATTTGAGAGAATTCAATTTAATTTTTAGATTTGAGAGAAAATGGAAGATACAGAGAAGAAAAGTCAAGATGAAATCACCCAGGATCCCATGGTTTTATTTTTAAACCTTACATTGATCTTTACTTAGGCTGCTTGAAGCCTGGGCTTTGTAGTCTCATCTCATACTGGTTTCATGGTTTTCTTTGCTTTGGTTTCTGAATGCTGAAATGTACAACTTGTCCTACTGCACTTTTTCTTTCTTTTTTTTTTTTTTAAATGTTTATTTATTTTTGAGACAGAGAGAGACAGAGCATAAATGGGGGAGGGTCAGAGAGAGAGGGAGACACAGAATCTGAAACAGGCTCCAGGCTCTGAGCTGTCAGCACAGAGCCCGACGCGGGGCTTGAACTCACGGACCACGAGATCATGACCTGAGCCGAAGTCAGCCTCTTAACCGACTGAGCCACCCAGGCGCCCCTACTACTGCACTTTTTCTAATGTCACTTGAAAACAATAGAAACACAGATCCTCTGGAATTTGGTATTTTAAGAGTAAACGAAATACATAAATGTCCCTTATGCAGAACTTTGGTCTCACCAAATGCATGCAGGAAGTTAATCACAGATTTACTCAGCTTGTTGTCTCTTTTACTCTCACACAATTTTTCCTCCCAAAAACCTATTACTGTTCCTTGGATCCCTTAAATAAACCAATCATTAATATATAATCAAAGCAATGCTTTTAGTAATCAATCCCAGTTCCTTTTATTTGAAATAATGGGTAATTTTATAACATTCCAGATATTGGTTGGTACATATCTCTACTCTAGTTAAAATAGGATGTTTCTCTTGTTTTTGTTTCATTTTAAAAATACAACAGTAGGGGTGCCAGGGTGGCTCAGTCGGTTAAGCGACCAGCTCTTGATTTTGGCTCAGGTCAGTTGGTGCGAGCCATGTGTCGAGCTCCATGCTGAACATGTGAAGTCTGCTTGGGATTCACTCTCTCTTTCTCTCTCTCAAAAATAAATAAATAAACGTTTAAAAAAAGGAAATATTACCTTAGGTTGAATGACAGCTGACATCTGTGAGGTCAAAACTGTTTCTTGTGAATGTTGACATATAACATTTTGTGAAAAGTATGGCTTGCTTATATATTTTCAAAAATCATTTTGTTTACAAAGAACATATCCTCTGATTAGAGGAATGACAAAATATGGGGATAGTTAGCTGTATGCTCAGAGAAATTTAAAAAGAAACCTACTGTCAATTTTTCAGAGTAATCCTAGACCTTAAAAAATTTTTTTTAAGTTTATTTCGAGAGAAAGAGAGACAGCAAGAGAGCACAAGTGCACATGCACAAGCTGGGGAGGGCCAGAGAGAGAGAGTGTGAGAGAGAATTCTAAGCAGGCTCTGCACTGTCAGTGTGGAGCGTGACACAGGGCTCGAACCCACAGAATCGTGAGATCATGACCTGGGCTGAAACCAAGAGCTGGATGCTTAACCGACTGAGCCACCCAGGTGCCTGCCCTTAGACGTAAATATTGATACAATAAGCAACTAGCATATAGAAAGCACTCAATTAATATTTGAATGTTGAATGAATGAATGAATGACTCAAGATAAACTATTTTCTGAGACTATTATTTTTCCTATGGCAATTTGAAGTTGCTTTTCTTTATATATCTTTATGAAAAATTTCAATTCGTATGAAGAGAGATAAAAGGAAGTTTGCAATTATAGGATCACAACGCAAGAAAATAAAGAACTAGGTTAAACTCCATAAAAACATTAAAACATTTTTGTTGGAAAAAATTTTTTGAAATACATGTAGATTTACAGAAAAGTTAGAAACAAATTACAAGAATTCTAGCTTATCCTTAATCCTGATTCTCTAGTAACATTTTTATTTCATTGGCTTAATCTCTCTCTCACTCTTTCATTGCTGAATCATTTGTTGGTATGTTGCAGACATGTTGCTTCTTTACTCTCCAATACTTGAGTGTGTATTTTCTAGAAGAAGGATATTCTCTTATGTAATCACATTGCAATTACTGAAACAGAAAAATTAACACATGCAATATTGTTATCGAATCTGGAAATGTTAATTTCTCACCAATTGTCTCAATAATGTCCTTTATAGTAGGAAAAAATATTCTGGCTTGGGTCCAATCAAAGATTACATACACGTTGCATTTAGCTGTCTTCTGTAGTCTTTTATTCTGGAAAAGTTCCTCAGTCTGTCATTGTATTTTATGACCTTAACATTTTTGAAGAATATAGGCCAAGCATTTTGTAGACTATTCTTCAATTTGTGTTTGTCTGATATTTCCTTGTGATGAGATTAGGTTCTGCCCTTTTGGTAGGAATACCACAGAAATGACATTATGCCTTTCTGAGTGCTTCGGATCAATAGGCCCATGACACTAATTTGTCTCTACTGGTGATATTCACTTGGTTAGGGTGCTGTCCCCATGTTTTTCCATTGTAAGGTTATTTTTTTCTTTTTGTAATTAATAAGAATTGTGTAGGTACAACTTCAAGACTGTATAGATATACTTGTCCTCAAGAATTTTTTATCCATTAGTTACAGTGCCCATTTATTGCTATGCTTTGTGAAATGCTATTTTTTTTTAACTTCATCATTACTTCTACATTTGTTTGCATTCTATTATAGGAAGAAATTTTCCTTTTTCTTCATTCATTCATTCATTCATTCGTACCAGTTTGAATTCGTGTGTTCCTATTTTATTTAATGGATTTTAATCCCTTACCATCATTCTCCCTGACCCCCAGGCTTAATGAGATATAATTGACATATAACAACCTCCATTTTTATTTGCATGTTCAACTGTCCCAGATTTTGCCAGTGGGAGCTTCTTCAAGCTGACTCCTGGTTCTTCGGACATGTCACTATTGTTCTTTGGGCACTTTCCCATTTTCTAGCATAATATGATATTCTAAACTTACTTTGAATGTTCTCTACCCTAGCCCTGGAATCAGCTAGTTTTCCAAGGAGTTCTGGTTTCTTTTAAAGGAGAATGGTATTTAGAAACCAACATAGATATGCTGGTATATTACTGGGATGTTATTGCTTCTAGATCCTCACAGCAGACAGCTAGGAAATATATAAACACACACATCGATGTGTCTATACCTATATCTATATCTATATCTATATCTATATCTATATCTATATCTATATCTATATCTCTACAACTATATCTGTTTCTGTTATAAACATCTATACCCACCTAGATAGCTAAATTTATAAAAACCGTGTATTTGTGCCGATTCCTGCAATTCTAGTCCAAAAACAGGATTTATTAGCATGTTCTCCCTCTCCATATTGTAACTGCTTTCTCTGACAGTGAGAAATTTGGTTTCCATTATCCTCAACACATCACTTATTTGCTCAGTTCTAAAATTCAGCAGAAGTAATGTTAGAGACGTTAAGCCATGCCACTGGGAGAAACACACCAATGACCTGGAATTCAATATTTGTTTGTAAGTCTATCATTTTTAGTTTAAGAATACATAGTTAATATTCTGTATTTAAAAGTATGTGTTAATTAGTTCTTCTAATTTTTAGCTTCAGTTTGGCTATTATTCGTGTGCTATTATTTGCTATACAGACAGGTTCACTCATTTGCATTTGTATTTTACTTTAGATTTTGTTTCACAATTTTATTGTGTGTGTGTGTGTAAAACATTAAGATGGTTCAAAAGTCAAAACTCAACAAAAAAGGTATGTTTAGAAAAGCGTCATTGGGGCGCCTGGGTGGCTCAGTCGGTTAAGTGGCCGACTTCGGCTCAGGTCATGATTTCGAGGTCCGTGAGTTCGAGCCCCGCGTCGGACTCTGTGCTGACGGCTCAGGGCCTGGAGCCTGTTTCGGATTCTGTGTCTCCCTCTCTCTGACCCTCCCGCGTTCATGCTCTCTCTCTGTCTCAAAAATAATAAAAATTAAAAAAAAAAAGAAAAGCATCATGACTACTTTAGAAAATAATTTTTCTCTATTGAGGGTTCCTTCTTCTATATTTATAACTAAGCCTGGGTCCTTTGCTTCATTCTCTTTATATTCCATGCCTGCCTGCTCTCTACTCCTCAAGCATACACACAAACATACATAAATGCATCTTGATGGAAAAGATACTGAAAAACTACAAGATGATCTTTAGGATAAGGCATGTTTCTTCCACCGTTGGACATGATTCTCTACAGAAACAACTTTCTTAAGTTAATTTTTTCACAGTATATTTCACAGTATATGACAACATATTTAAGTGATTTAAAATATTGTTTCTTGTGAAAATGCCATCATGAACTATAAGGTCCATTCTCACTGTATGAAAGCAGAGAGTTTCTTTTACTAAGACAAAGCAAGCTGGCTTTGTTTTTACTTAAATGCAGGACCAAAACAACCCATGAATCACTTCCTCTATGAAGTAACTGCAGACTAGGCACTCATCCAAACCCTGGGCCAGATCCACCCTGCCAGCCCCACTTCCTTAGGACATGTGTCTTTCAGCGCCTCTGGCTCCTTTTGGAACAGGGACCAGCTGCCTCTAATTTCCTCAGTCCAGGTGCTATGGTGATGGTGGTGATGGTGGTGATAGTGGTGATGGTGAGACTGAGTTTTGAAAGCAAAAATCCATTATGCGAAGATTAAGATTTTCATCATTATATTTTGAAGTCCTTGATTATGTATTAACTAATCAGAAATCTGGTTTTGTTACTAAAAGAGTTTAGCTATATAGAATGTTGATTTCTTTTCCCCTCAGCCTCTATTCCAAAGCTCTATATGCCCTACAATTTGATACTTCAGAAGAAAGGTTCTATTCATTTTTTTTCCTTTTACATAACCTAGCTTGTGCACTGAATAAGTATTTATTAAGTTCTTAAAATGTGCCAGGCACTGTATTGTGGATTTGGGACGTCAGTAATCACAAAAGATAAGTGGAACTTATTTGGAACTTATTTTCTCACCAACGCAAGTTATTCAAGACAGCACAGGGGAAGTGCCCCGCAGTTCCGCACCACCCCAGGGACTATCCAAAATGACGAAACGGAAGAATTCCCCTCAAAAGAATCTCAAGGAAATAACGACAGCTAATGAACTGATCAAAAAAGATTTAAACAATATAACAGAAAGTGAATTTAGAATAATAGTCATAAAATTAATCGCTGGGCTTGAAAACAGTATAGAGGACAGCAGAGAATCTATTGCTACAGAGATCAAGGGACTAAGGAACAGTCAGGAGGAGCTAAAAAAAGCTATAAACGAGCTGCAAAATAAAATGGAAACAACCACGGCTCAGACTGAAGAGGCAGAGGAGAGAACAGGTGAACTAGAAGATAAAATTATGGAAAAAGAGGAAGCTGGAAACTTATTTTCTAGTAGGTACAGGCAGACAATGAAAAAAACCCATAAAAATAGCTAATTATTTTGCTATAAGTTATGGGAAAATAGATGTTATGGGAAAAATAGATCAAATTAAGGAGGAATGGGAGTTACATTGGTAGTGAAGGCAGTTGTAATCTAAAATACCGTGGTCAAGAGAAATTGAGGTGGTGAGATTTAAACAAAGACTTTAAAGTGGTGAGGGTGTTACTCATGCAGGTATCTGTGGAAGGAGTATCACAGGAAGAGGGTACAGCCAGTATATGTGATATAAGGCTGAAGTGTACTTGGCTTCTTTAAGGAAAAGTAAGGATATGCATGGTTCAGGGTGGTGGTAGGGAAGACATTTAAGGCCTGGGAGGCCACACAAAGCCCTAGGCTTTTATTCTGAGTGAAATGGGGAGTTGCTGCAGGGACTGGGGTGGAAAAACAACATGATCTGACTTGTGCTTTAACTGACTCCCCTGGCTGAATATTTGACAATGGAGGGGTGGGCTGGGGGGGCGGGGGTGGAATGGAAGTCTTGAGACTAGTTAGAAAGCTATTGCAATAATGTAGGCAAGAGATGATGATGATTCAGGCCAGAATGGTAGCAGTGAAATTTGTGAAATAGAATCTGATTATATATTTTGAAGATGACCTAAGAGAACTTCCTGATGCACTGGATGTGTAAACTGAGAAAGAAAGGAGTCAAAGATGAAAGGTTTTGGCTTGAGCAACTTGAAAACCACAGTTGCTATTAACTGACATAAAGATGATTATGGATAGAATGAGTTTTATGGGGGAAAACATCAGGCGTTCACTTGTAGATGGGTTAAATTTGAGATGTACTAGACATCCAAGTGGAGATGACAATTAGATGGTTAGAAAAATGTCTTTGGTGTGCAGAAGAACAGTAAGAGCTGGAGATATAAAATTGGGAGTTGACAGCAAGAAATTATATGTGATCACCATTGGAATGAGTGTGGATAAAGAAGAGAACCCAGGACATACTTAGCCTTAGGATACCCCTAAGAAGTCTAGGAGAAATGTAGAAACCAGCAAAGGAGCTCAAGAAAGAGTATCTAAAGGAATAGAATGAAAACCAAAAGTTGGGAGTCCAGAAAAACAAGTGAAAAAAGCGAATCGAGGGGAGCATGATGAAGCATGTCAAATGCTACTGTATTAATAAGTTAAAAATTGAGAATTGACCGTTGGATTTAGCAACATGGAAATCATTTGGTAACCTTGATAAGAGCAGTTTTAGTTAAATGGTGGATGGGGGCAAAACCCTAATTGAAGTACATTCGGGAAAGAATGTGGACAGAGGAATTAGAGATAGCAAGTATAGAAAAGTCTTTCAAATACTGCTCCAAAAGAAAGGGAAAATGGGGTGGTAGATGACAGGGGAAGTGGAGTGAAGAGGTTCATTTAAGTTGGGAAGAATTTGCAGCAGGTGTGTTCGCTTATAGAAAGACCCAATGAAAACAGAAAAGACAATATTGTATGAAAAAGGGAAAATGGCTGGAGCGATACCTTTGAGAAGGTGGGTGGGGATAGGATATGGTTCATGCACAAGTGCAGGGATCAGAGTTAGGTAGGAACATGGATGGATGGGCAGGAAGATAGAATGTGTGGGTTTAAGTGTTGATAGATGCCTTGATGTGACTGTGGGAGACTGTGGAAGTCCCTTGCTGATTGATTTTCTCACTAAATTAGGAAAGGTCATCCGTGGGGACCCAGGATGAGGGAGACAGCATTGGAAGTTGGAGGAGAAAGGAGATGTGAAAAAATGACCTAATAATAAATTGAAAGTGAGACCAATCCATGTAGTTGGTTGTTTTGGACAGTTGCATGGGCATTGGCATGGAGAAGACAGAGTTGAGTAGATCAGGTTCTAGTTTTGCCAAGCGAGACAAAGCTAGGAAGGAGCAAGGGAGTTGAGTGAATGCAAAGCAGTGATTACAGTGATTAAATGTGACGTTTAACCTGGGTAAGGGCGGGGACGGGGGGAGGGGGGGAAGAAAGGAGGACATCAAGAGCAGTGACAAATTACTTCACCTCTCTAAATGTTTCCTACCTAAAAATCTGCATATGGTGTTATGAGGTTTATGTGAGATGATGTATATATAGAAGAACACTTAAAGGACCAAGCACCGAATATATATTCAGTGTTTCTCAAATGAGGTTTTCATCAGGATCACCTGGGGAATGCCCAGAGCCCAACCCAGGCACATAGAATTTCGGTGGGTGAGGCCAGATCTTCACTCTGTCTATTCCTCAGATGATTCTAATGTGTAGTCAGGGTGGCAAACTTTTGCATTAACTACATGATCTCCATTAGTATTATCAACTAGATGGAATGGAGGGAATATGGTAGGAGAGGAGGATCCGGAACTCACCTCCTCCCACGGACACACTGAGGGAACAACTACATACATTGCAACTCACTCTGAAAACAATCTGCAGACTCTCGGAACACATCTCCCACAGCTGAAATCATCAAAAGAAGGCGGCATCAAGAAGATAAGGAAGGGCAGAAACAACAAGCCCCTAGTGTGGCTATTCACAAGAAGGGGTTATATCGCAAGCATCCAGGAGCGAGGGGAACAAGCCCCACACTGGGCATCCCCAACCCCGGGGACCTTCATGGGAACACAAGCCTCTATAACACCTGGTTTGGAAATCAGCAGGGCCATAGGAAACAGAGTCCCCACTCTTGAAGAGCCAATGTGCTATGTCACTTGGTCTGAGACCCAGCAGTTTGAAAAGTGCCTATATGTGAAGACTTAATGACTAATTTTAGGATGTGTGCTGGAGGGGCAGAGCCCTGTAGGAACTTTCTCTGAGAATGGAAGTGCTGGTAGGCACCATTTTTCTGGCCCTCCTTCAGCTTAGCTAAACAGACACCTGTGGGTTTAGACACTGTCCATCTATCTCGCTAGCACCCAAGTGTTCCCCTAAAGACCTGTGCCACTCAACCAACCCACCTACCCCAACAGGCACCCTTCCACCACAGGGGCTCCTGCCCCACCACACCTGGCAGGCAGCCTCTGTCAGGAACGACATCCTTTCTAGAGTGACTACTGCCCCACACACCCAATGGGACCTAATGCCTCTCCAGAGCAATTCTTGCCCTGGTAACTGGGAGCTAGTCTCACTCACAGCATGCCTGCAGTAGCTACAGCCAGGCCTCTCAGCCTGTCAACATGCGGACAAGCCCTGCGCACTACTAAAACCATGGTTGGCCAGTCATTGCTGACAAGTAGGCTGAGGGGCAGCCCTGCTCACCTGTATACCTGCAGCAGTTGTGACTCAGACACAACAGGAAGGCACGTGCAGCCCCACACGGGGGTTACCCTGGAGCACCTGGTTCTGGTGACCAGAGAGGATTATGCTAATGGAACAACAGGACACCTGCACAAGCCCACTACTTTCAAGACCAGGAGATGTCGCTGACCTACCTATTATACAGAAACTAACACAGAATCAGACAAAAGGAGACAGAAGAATATGTTCCAAATCAAAGAACAAGACAATACCTTAGAAAAAGAGCTAAGTAAAAATGGAGATAAGCAACGTACTTCATAAAGAGTTCAAAGTAATGGTAATAAAGGTGCTCACCAGAATTGAGAGAAGAGTAGAGGAACTCAGTGAGAACATCAACAAAGAGAAAATATTTAAAAGAACCAGTCAGATCTGAAGAATAACTGAAGTGAAAAATACACTAGAGGGAATCGGAGCAGATTAGAGGATGCAGACTGGATCAGCGATCTCGAAGACAGCTAGTGGAAAGCAGCCATAACGAAGAGCAGGGGAAAAATAACGATGATTAAAGAAATGAGGAGAGGTTAAGCGACATCTGTGACATCAAACGGACTAACAATAACACTATATGAACCCCAGAAGGGAAGAGAGTAAGGTGCAGAAAATGTATGTGAAGAAATAAAATTTCTCTAACCAGGGGAAAGAAACAGACATTCAGGTCTAGGAAGCATAGAGAGCCCCAAAGAAGATGAACCCAAGGAGGTCCACACCAAGACACATGATAATTAAAATGGCAAAAATTAAAGGTAAAGAAAATCTCATAAGCATCAAGAGAAAAACACATAATTATATACAAAGGAAACTCCATAAGGCTATCAGCTAATTTTTTAGCAGAAATTTTGCAGGACAGAAAGGGGTGGCATGATATATTCAAAGTGCTGAAAGGAAAAAACCTTTCAACCTTAAAAAAACCTTTACGACTTGAGAGGAGAACATGGCAGCAGAGAAGGACCCTAGCCTCATCTGGTCCCATGAACACAACTAGATAACTATCAAATCATTCTAAATACCCCAGATATTGATCTGAAGACTAACAGAACAAACTCCACAACTAAAGGGAGAAAAGAGGCCATATCAAAGAAGGTAGGAAGTGCAGAGATGTGGTTTAGGGGAGAAATGGATCACAGGTGCTGCAGAGGGGAGGGAGCTGTGGTCCTGCAGAGGGAGGGAGGGAGGGAGGGAGAGAGAGAGACAGAGAGAGGAGCATATAGGGGAACGCACAAGGAGAAAGTTTCCTCAAAACCATTGGCTTGGAAAATGAGAGGGGCTGAATTTAATAAGTTATTCCAAGGAGTGGGGCTTAAAGCCTGGAGTTTTTTGGTTTTTTTTTTTTTAATTTTTTTTTAACGTTTACTTATTTTTTGAGACAGGGAGAGACAGAGCATGAACAGGGGAGGGGCAGAGAGAGAGGGAGACACAGAATCTGAAACAGGCTCCAGGCTCTGAGCTGTCAGCACAGAGCCGGACGTGGGGCTCGAACTTAGGGACTGTGAGATCATGACCTGAGCCGAAGTCGGACACTTAACTGACCAAGCCACCCAGGCGCCCCATTAAAGCCTGGAGTTTTAAAGGTCAGCAGGCTTGGCTAAGATAGAGACCTGAGGGTGCTGCCCAGCTACTAGAGAAAAGGCAAGCAAACAACCCGGGGGCAGACAGCATGGAAACAGCATCTGAAGCTTGGGACACAATAGGAAGATTATTTGTTCTTTTTGGAGTGCATCCCCCAGAGGCAGCATTCAAGGGAGGTTCCTCTCTGGCAACAGGGGAACAACCAGACGCCATTTCCCTCCCTCTCCTCCAACCCTCCGCGTAAACACAGAGCAACCTTTGGGAAGCAGCACAACACTGACACTGGCTGCCTGACTTGCTTACACCAAGCCCCACCCCTCTTGCTCTGGCGCAACTGCCCTTCTCAGTCAAATCTGCCTCAGTCCCAGCTTGGCAGTCCCCTCCCCCAGAAGACCAGTGCAGGCCCCTACCCACACCATTCCTATAAAGCCTGGGATTTTAAAGGTCAGCAGGCTTGGCTGGGATAGAGCCGGGAGGGAACAGCCCTGCTTCTGGAGAGAACGCAGGCAAACAACCCAGAGGCAGACAGCACGGAAACAGCTATCGGAAAAATACCTGGGGCACACGGTGAGGGTAGGGGGTGAGATTATTTGCTCTTTCCATAGCACTTCCCTGAGAGCTAGCTTTCGCCAAGATGCTTCTCTGGGGATAAAGGAGCTGGCTGGGGCCATTTCCCTACCCCTCCCATCAGCATAAACAGAGAGTCAATAGAGAGAAGCAGCCCAGAACCTACACTAGCTGCCTAACTTGCTTGCAGCAAGCCCCACCCCCTTGTGTTCTAGAAGGACTGCCCTTCTAAGTCCAGCTTGCCTCAGTTCCAACGTGGAGGGCCCCTTCCCCAGAAGCCCAGCACAAAACCCCACACCAAGTCTCCTGACTGCAGAGTTCTACAGGGCCTCATTTCTGGTGGGATTGGTGTCAGGTCTCATTTCACCAGCAGACCAGAGCACACCTAGCTAAACTTACCACCCGCAGGCCAGGGACCAAACACCGCCCATGGCAGGCAAGAAGAGCCTCTGCAAATGACTATCCTTAAGGATAGAGCAGCCACATCACGACAGCAGAATGCATGCAGCACACACCGGAGACACTAGCTGAAGCACTAGGCCCTCGGCACTACATGACTTCATCTTCATGAGGCCATTACTTTTAGGAGGAGACATAACTGGCTTTTCCAACACATAGATGAAGGCAGAGACTTGGACCAAATGCCAAAATGTTGGAATTCATCCCAAAGGAAAGAACAACATAAGTCCGTGGCCAGAGATCTAAGTGGAATAGATATAAGTCACATGCCGGATGGAGAATTGAAAGCAACAATTATAAGGATACTCACTGGGCTCGACAAAAGAAGACATCAGGGAGATCCTTGCCACAAAGATAAAAGAGTAAAAAGAATCAGAAATGAGAATGCAATAAATGAGATTGGAAAAACAGGCTTGATGCAATGAACAGCAGGCTGGAAGAAGCAGATGAATGCGTATGTGATACAGAACACAAAGTAATGGAAAACAATGAAGCTGAACAACAGAGGGAAAGAACAATTATGGAACACGAGAATAGACTTAGGGAAATCAGTGACTCCATCAAATGAAATAACATTCATATTATAGGAGTCCCAGAAGAAGAGAAGGGAGTAAAGGAGGCAGAATATTTATTTTAAGAAATAATAGAAAACTTCCCTAATCTGGGGGAGGAAACACATCCAGATCAAAGAGGCACAGAGAATTCTCATCAAAATCAACAAAAGCAGGCCAATACCAAGACATACTATAATTAAATTTGCAAAATATAGTGAGAAAGAAAAAATCTTAAAAGCAGCAAGACAAAAAAAGTCCTAAACTTATAAAGGAAGATCCATAAAGCTAGCTGGAGATTTCTTAAGACAAACTTGGCAAGCCAGAAGGAAGGGGCATGATATATTCAAAGTGCTGCATGGGAAAGTCAGCAGCCAAGAATACTCTATACAGCAAGGCTGTCATTCAGAATAAGAGATATAGAGTTTCCCAAACAAATCTAAAGGAGTTCATGACTACTAAACCAGCCCTGCAAGAAATATTACAGTGAACTCTTTAAGTGCAAAGGAGAGACCAAAGGTAACAACGACAAGAAAGGATCAGAGAAAATCTCCAAAAACAACGACAAAACAAGGAATAAAATGGCAATAAATACGTATCAATAATTACTCTGAACATAAATGGACTAAATGCTCCAATCAAAAGACATAGGATTTCAGAATGGATTAAAAAAAAAAAAGGCCCAACTATATGCTGCCTACAAGAGACTCATTAAAAACTTTTTTTAACGTTTATTTATTATTTTGAGAGAGAGAGACAGACATGATGCAAGCAAGAGAGGGGCAGAGAGAGAGGGACACACAGAAACCGAAGCAGGCTCCAGGCTCTGAGCTGTCAGCACAGAGCCCAACATGGGGCTCGAACCCACAAACCATGAGATTATGACCTGAGCTAAAGTTGGACACTCAAACAACTGAGCCACCCAGGTGCCCCGAGACTCATTTTATTTTATTATTATTTTTAAAAGCTTTTACTTATTTATTGTGAAAGAGAGCAAGCAGGGTAGGGGCAGAGAGAAAGGGACAGAGAGAATTCCAAACAGACTCCACGCTCAGTGCAGAGCCCAATGCAGGGCTCAATCCCACAACCATGAGATCATGACCTGAGCTGAAATCAAGAGTCGGACGCTCAACCAACTGAGCCACCCAGGCGCCTGAAGAGACTTGTTTTAGACCTAGACACCTGCACATTGAAAGTGAGGGGTGGAGAAAACATTTATCACGCAAATGGATGTCAAAAGAAAGCTGGAGTAGCAATACTTATATCGGATAAACTAGACTTTAAAACAAAGAGTGTAACAAGAGACCAAGAAGGGCATTATATAATCGTAAAGGGGATAATCCAACAAGAAGATATAATGATTGTAAACAAACAATAAAGCACCCACAGTGACAGCACCCAAATATATAAAACAATTAATAACAAATGTAAAGGAACTAATTAATAGTACAATAATAGTAGGGGACTTCAACACCCCACTTACATCAATGGACAAATCATCTAAAGGGAAAATCAACAAGGAATTAACGGCTTTGAATGACACACTGGACCAGACATACTTAATAGATATATTCAGAACATTCCATCTTAAAACAACAGAATACATGCACTTTTTAAGTGCATGTGGGACATTATCTAGAATAAATTACATATTAGGTCACAAAACAGGCCTCAACAAATACAAAAAGACTGAAATCATACCAATCACCATTTCTGGCCACAATGCTATGAAACTTGAAGTCAATCACAAGAAAACATTTGGAAAGATCACAAATACATGGAGGCTAAACAACATGTTACTAAACAATAAATGGGTTAACCAGGAAATGAAAAAAACAAACAACTATATGCTACAAATTGGACAACCTAGAAGAAATGGATAAATTCCTACAAAGGTATAAATTACCAAAATGGAAACAGGAAGAAATAGAAAACTTGAATAGACTGATAACCAGCAAATAAATTGAGTCAATAATCCAAACACTCCCAACAAATTCACAGGCAAATTCTACCAGACATGTAGAGAAGAGTTAATACCTACTTTTTAATTTTTTTTTTTGAAGGGGGGGAGAGGGAAAGGGAGAGAGAGAATCTCAAGCAGGCTCCAAACTCCACACGATCTCACCACCATGAGATCATGACCTGAGCTGAAATCAAGAGTTGCGTGTTTAACCAACTGAGCCACCCAGGCGCCCTGAGTTAATACCTATTCTTTTCAAACTATTTCAAAATGTAGAAAAGGAAGGAAAACTTCCAAATTCATTCTATGAGGCCAGCATTACCCTGATACCAAAATCAGACAAAGACTCTACTAAAAAAGAGAACTACAGGCCAATATCCCTGATGAACATGGATTCAAAAATTCTCAATAAAATACTAGCAAACTGAATCCAACAGAACATTAAAAGAATCATTTACCACAAATAAGTGGGATTTATTCCTGGGCTTCAAGGGTGGCTCAATATTCACAAATCAATATGATACACCACATTAATAAAAGAAAGGATAAGAACCACCTGATCCTTCCAGTAGAGGCATAAAAAGCATTTGACAAAGTACAACACCCATTCAGGATAAAACCCCTCAACAATGTAGGTTTAAAGGGAACATAGCTCAACATAATAAAGGCCATATATGAAAAATCCATACCTAATATCATCCTCAGCAGGGAAAACTGAGAGCTTTTCCTCTAGGTCAGGAAGAGGACAGGGATGTGCCCTCTCCAAACTGGGACTTAATGTAGTACTGGAAGTCCTAGCCACAGCAACCGGACAACAAAGAAGAAGTAAAAGGCATACAAATTGGCAAGGAAGAAGTAAAACTTTAATTATTTGCAGATGACATGATACTCTATAGAGAAAAACCCAAAAGACTACACCAAAAAAACTCCCTGATACATGAATTGTAAAGTCTCAGGTTACAAACTTAACATACAGAAATCTGTAGCTTTCTATACACCAATAATGAAACAGCAGAAAAAGAAATCAAGGGATCGATCCTATTTACAATTGCACCAAAAACAGTAAGATACCTAGGAATAAACCTAACAAGAAGGTCAAAGATCAGTAGTCTGAAAAGTATAGAACACTTATGAAAGAAATTGAAGATGACACAAAGAAATGGAAAAACATTCCATGCTCATGGACTGGAAGAACAAACATTATAAAAATGTCTGTACTACCCAAAGCAATGTACATATTCAATGCAATCCCTATCAAAATAACACCAGCATTTTTCATAGAACTGTAACAAACAATCCTAAAGTTTGTATGGAATGACAAAAGACTCCAAATAGGCAAAGCAAACCTGAAAAAGAAAAGCAAAGCTGGAGGCAACACAATTCCAGACTTCAAGCTATATTACAAAGCTGTAGTCATCAAGACAGTATGGTACTGGCACAACACATAGATCAATGGAACAGAATAGGAAACCCAGAAATGGACCCACAACTATATGGTTAACTAACCTTTGACAAAGCAGGAAAGAACATACAATGGGAAAAAGACAATCTCTTCAACAGATGATGTTGGGAAAACTGCATAGCAACATGCAAAAGAATGACTGGACCACTATCTTACACCATACACAAAAATAAATTCAAAATGGAAGAAAGACCTGAATGTGAGACAAGAAACTATCAGAATCTTAGAGAACATAGGCAGCAATCTCTGTGACCTTGGCTGTAGCAACTTCTTACTAGACATGTCTCCAGAGGTGAGGGAAACAAAAGCAAATATGAACTATTGGGACTTCATCAAGATAAAAACCTTTTGCACAATGAAGGAAACAGTAAACAAAACTAAAAGGCAATCTATGGAATGGAGGAATGACATATCTGACGAAGTGTTAGTATCCAAAATATATAAAGAACATATAGGAGTGCCTGGGTGGCTCAGTCAGTTAAACATTTGACTTCAGCTCAGGTGGTGATAGTCTGTGAGTTTGAGTCCTGCACTGGGCTTTGTGCTGTCAGCTCAGAGCCTGGAGCCTGCTTCAGTTCTGTGTCTCCCCTTCTCTTTTTCTTCCCCTCCCTTGTTTGAGTTCTGTCTCTTTCTCTCAAAAATAAACATAAAAAAAAAAAAAGAAAGAAAAAGAACTTATAAAACTCAACACCCAAAAATTGAATAATCCAGTTAAAAAATGGGCAGAAGACATGAATAGACATTTTTCCAAAGACAACATCCAAATGGCTAAGACACATGAAAAGGTGCTCAACATCACTCATCATCAGGGAAATACAAATCAAAACTACAATGAGAGATCAGTTCACACCTGTCAGAATGGCTAAAATCAACAACACAAGAAACAACAGGTGTTGGTGAGGATGTGTGGAAAGGGGAACCCTCTTGTGCTGTTGATGGGAATGCAAACTGGTGCAGCCCCTGTGGAAAACAGTATGGAGGTTCCTCAAAAAGTTAAAAATAGAACTACCCTATGATCCAGTAATTGCCCTACTAGGTATTTAGGAAACAAATACAAAAATATGAATTCAAAGAGATATGTATATCCCGATGTTTTTGGCAGCATTATCTACAATAGCCAAATTATGGAAACAGTCCAAGTGTCCATTGACTGATAAGTGGATAAAGAAGATGTGGTGTATATGCACAAAGAAATATTACTCCACCATAAAAAGAATGAAATCTTACCATTTGCAATAACATGGATGGAGCTAAAAAGTAATATGCTAAGTAAAATAAGTCAGAGAATGACAAATAGCATATGATTTCACTCGTGGAATTTAAGAAACAAAAAAGTAAGTGGTGCCTGGGTAGCTTAATCAGTCAAGCATCTGACTGTTGATTTTGGCTCAGGTCATGATCTCATGGTTTGTGAGATCAAGTCCCGAGTCAGGCTGTATACTGACAGGGAGGAGCCTGCTTGGGATTCTCTCCCCTGCTGTCTCTTTAACCCCCTCCCCCACCCTCTCTAATGCATTTAAAAATGAGCAAAGGGGGAGAAAAAGAGAGACAAACCAAGAAACGGACTTTTTTTTTTTTAACGTACACTCCATGTCCAAGTGGGGCTTGAACTTACAACCCTGAGATCAATAGTCACATACTCTATCAACTGAGCCAGTTAGTCTCCCCAACAGATTCTTAACTATAGAAAACAAAACTGATGGTTACTAGAGGAGAGGTAGATAGGAGGATGGGTTAAATAGGTGATGGGGATTAAAGACTGCACTTGTATGAAAGTGTTGAATCACGATTTTGTACACCTGAAACTAATATTATACTTACAACCCTTACAACCAAGAATATTCTACCAAGCAAAGTTATTATTCACAAGAGAAGGAGGAAAGGCTTCCCAAACAAAAATTCATCACCACTAAACCTTACAAGAAATGTTAAAGGGACTTCTTTAAGTAGAAAAGGCCATAACTAGAAAATATTTACAAAAAGAAAAAATCTCACTGCTAAAAAGTACACATAAAGATAGCAGATCAATCATTTTTGAAGTCATATGAATGTTAAAAGACAAAAGCAAAATCAGTATCTATGAAAAATAGTAAAGTGATATTCAAAATAAAAAAGATGTCATATAGGACAGATACATGACATGTGGATGCAGCATAGATAGGTAGCACATTTAGAATGTGTATGAACTTAAGCAACCATCAATGTAATATAAACTGCTACATGTATAGGATGTTATATATGAACCTGATTGTAACATGAACCAAAACCTGTAATAGATACCCAAAAAACAAACAGAAAGGAATCTAAGCATAACAATGAAGTCATCAAACCACAAAGGAGGAGAACAAGAGAAACAAAGAACTGCAAAAACAACCAGAAAACAACGAACAAAATGGTAATAAGTACATATCTATCAATGATTACTTTAAATGTAAATGGACTATATGCTCCAAACAAAAGACATACGGTGAGCTAATGGATAAAAAACCAAGACCCATCTATACGCTGCCTACAAGAGGCTCACGTCAGACCTAAGGACACACACAAACTGAAAGTGAAGGGATGGAAAAAGATTCTCCATGCAACAGGGGAAAAAAGCCTGAGGTAGCAATACTCAATTTTTGACAAAACAGACTTTAAACAAATTCTGTAACAAGAGACAAAAGGTGGGTTTTACCTAATGATAAAGGGATCAATTTGGCAAGTGTATATAACAATTGTAAATATCTATGCATCAAACATAGGAGCACCTAAACATATAATTATTAACAGACCTAAAGGGAGAAATTGACAATAATACTGTCAGGGAACTTTAACACCGCATTTACCTCAATGGATAGATCATTCAGCCAGAAATTCAATAAGGAAACAGTTGCCTTTGAACACATTAGACCATGTAGACTTAACAGATATATACAGAACATTCCATCCCCAAACAGCAGAATACACATTCTTTTTTAAGTTTATTTATATTTGAGAGTGAGAACATGCGCATGTGCATGCAAGGGGGTGGGAAGGGGCAGACAGAAAGGGAAAGGGAATCCCAAGTAGGGTCCATGCTGTCAGTGCAGAGCCTGATGCATGGCTTGAACCCATGAACCGTGAAGTCATGGCATGAGCCAAAATCAAGAGCTGGATGCTTAACCGACTGAGCAACCCAGGCACCCTTACACATTCAAGTGCACATGGAACATTTTCCAGGACAGATCATATGTTAGGGTACAAGTCTCAATAAATTCAAGATTCAAATCAGATGAAGCATCTTTTCTGACCACAATGTTATGCAACTAGAAATCAATTACAAGAAAAAAAAAACTGGAAAAAAACAGAAACATGTGGAGGCTAAATAGCATGCTACTAAACAACCAATGGGTCAATGCAGAAACCAAAGAGAAATAAAAAAACACCCAGAGACAAATGAAATGGAAATATAATGCTCCAGAGCCTCTGGGATGCAGCAAAAAGAGTTTTAAGAGGAAACTTTATGGGAATACAGGACTACCTCAAGAAAAAAGAAAAATCTGAAAGAATCTAACCTTATACCTAAAGGAACTATAAAAAAACAAAGCCCTAAGATAGGGGAAGGAAATAAATATCAAAGTGGAGCAAAATGAAATATACTAAAAAAAAAAAAAAGAAACAATGAGCTAGTACTTTGAAAAGAAAAAATTGATCAGCCTTTAGCCAATTCATCAAGAAAAAAAGAGAGAAGACTTAAATCAGAAATGAAAGAGAAGAAAGTACAATGGACATCACAGAAATACAAAGGATTATAAGAGACCACTATGAAAATTATATGTCAACAATCTGGACAATCTAGAAGAATGAATAAAATCCTAGAAATATACATTTTTCCGAGACTGAATCAGGAAAAAACAGAAAATCAATTCCATTACTTGTAATCAAAAAGCTCCCAACAAGCAAAAGCCCAGGACCAGATGGCTTCACAGATGAATTCTATCAAACATTTGAAAATGGGTTAATATCCATCCTTTTTTTAAAAAAACACTTTTCTAATTTTAATTTTTTAAAGTAATCTCTATGCCCAATATGGGGCTTGAACTCACAACCCTGAGATCAAGATTCACATGCTCTACTGAGTGAGCCAGCCAGGCGCCCTGATACCCATCTTTCTTAAACTATTTAAACAAATTGAAGAGAAAGGAATGCTTCCAAATTCTATGAGGCCAACATTATCTTGATACCAAAACCAAAGAAACACACCACACACACACACACACACACACACACACACACACACACACAAACACACACACACTGCAAAACCAATATCCCCAATGAACGCAGACGCCAATACCCTCAACAAAATATTAGCAAACTGCATTGAACAATTAAAACATTAAAAGGATCATTCCTCATGATCAAGTGGGATTTATTCCAGGGATGCAAGGATGGCTCAAAATACACAAATCAGTCAATTAACAAATTGAAGGACAAAAATCATACGATCATCTCAATAGATGCAGAAAAAGCATTTGACAAAATTCTACATCCATTCATGATAAAAACATAGTGAGTATAGAAGGAATATACCTCAACATAATAAAGACCATATATGACAAACCCATAGCTAGCATACTAAATGGTGAAAGCTGAAAGTTTTTCCTCTAAGGTCAGGAACAAGACAAGGATATCCACTTTCACCACTTTTATTCTTTTGGGTTTTTTTTGAAATTTATTTATTTATTTTGAGAGACAGAGAACATAAGCAGGGAAGGGGCATAGAGGGAGTGAAGGAGAATCCCAAGCAGGCTCTGCACCATTAGTGCAGAGCCTGATACGGGGCTTGAATTCATGAACCATGAGATCATGACCTGAGCTGAAATCAAGAGTCAGATGCATAACCAACTGAGCCGCCAAGGTGCCCTTCACCACTTTTATTCAACATAGTACTGAAACTCCTAGCTGCAGCAATCAGGTAAGAAAAAAAACACATTCAAATTGGTAAGAAAAAAGTAAAACTGCTATATTGCAGATGACATGATACTATGTGTAGAAAACCATGAAGACTCCACCAAAAAACTATTGAAATAAATGAATTCAGTAAAGTTGCAGAATACAAAATCAACATATAGAAATCTGTTGTGTTTCTATCCACTAATAACAAACTCACGGAAGAGAAATTAAGAAAAAAAAAACAACACTGGGGCATCTGGGTGGCTTAGTCAGTCAAGTGTCTGACTCTTGATTTCAGCTCAGGTCATGATCCCAGGGTCATGGGACCGAGCCCTACATTGGGCTACAGGCTGGCTGAGCATGGAGCCTGCTTGAGATTCTTTTTCTTTCTCCCTCTCTCTCCCTGCTCCTTCCCGCTTGCTCTTGCTCTCCCTCTCTCAAAATAAATCAAGTTAAGGGGCACCTGAGTGACTCAGTGTGTTGAGTGTCTCACTCTTGGTTTTGGCTTGGATCATGATCTCATGGTTCATGGGTTCGAGCCCTGCATTGGGTTCCACACTGATAGTGCAGAGCCTGCTTGGTATTCCCTTTCTCCCCCTCTCTCTGTGCCCCTCCCCTGCTTGTGCTCTCTCTCAAAATAAATAAAATTTAACATAAATAAATTTAAAAAAGAAAACCCCATTTACAACGGCATCAAAAAGAATAAAATGTGTAGGAATAAATTTAACCAAGGAGATGAAAGGCCTATATTCTGCAACAATAAGATAGTGATTAAAGAAACTGAAGACAACACAAATAAACAGAAAGATACACCATGTTCACAGGTTGGAAGGATACTGTTAAAATTTTCTTACTACCAAAAGCAATCTATAAATTTAATACAATCCTTATCAAGATACCAACAGTGTTTTTTACAGAACTGGAACAAATAATCCCCAAATTTGTATGGAACCACAAAAGTGCTCAAAAAGCCACAAATAGTCCAATTACAAAAATGGGCATAAGACATGAATAGATGTTTCTCCAAGGAAGACATACAGATGGCCAAAAGACACATGAAAAGATGCTCAACATCACTATTCATCAGGAAAACGCACATCAAAACCACAATGAGGTATCATCTTATAGTCAGAATGGCTATTATCAAAAAGATAAGAAATAACAACTCTTGGCAACGATGGAGAAAGTGGGACCCTCATGCACTGTTGGTGCGGCGGGAATGTAAATTGGTGCAGCCACTTTGGAAAACAGAATGGAGCTTCCTCAAAAAATTAAAAATAAAAATACCATACCACCCAATTAATTCTTTCAGCTCTTTACCCAAAGAAAAAGAAAACACTGGTTAAAAAAGATATATGTTTAGTTTACTGCAGCATTATTTACAATAGCCAAGATATGGAAGGAACGTAAGTTATCTATCAACAGAAATGTGGTATATATAAATACAATAGAATATGTTCTGCTGTTCTTTCATAAAAAGGAATAAATCTTGTCACTTGCCACAGGGATGGACCTAGAGGGCAATACGTGAAGTAAATCAAAGAAATATAAACACTATATGATTTCACTTATATGTGGAATCTAAAAAACAAACGAACAAAAAAATCTCATAGAGATGTGGTGGATGCCAGAGGGGTGGGAGGATGGGAGAAATTTGTGAAGGTGTTTGAGAAATATAAACTTCCAGTTATAAAAGCAAGTCATGGGGATGAGAAGTACAGTAGAGAGAATATAGTCAATATTATAAGATGGTAACTAATGGCAAACGTTTTGTAATATATATAATTGTTGAATCAGTATATTGTACACCTGGAAATAATTATTTAACTATAGTTCAATTAAAAATAAGATATTATGTGCTGAATGCCTCATGTGGGCTAGGCAATTTACTAAAATATCACCTAAGTCCCACAACGTTTCAAGAAAGCGTTTGTGTCTAAAGTCACAAATAATGGAAGTCAGGTATTTCTAGCCAGTTAAGTATGAGCCGCTATGTTAATGTATGAGTATAAACCGCCACTCCAAAGAATGGTTTGCAGAACATCAACATCACCCGAGACCTTGTTGGAACTGTGTCATCACAAACGTGTTAAATCAGAATCTGCACGTTATCAAGTGATTCCTATGTACATTCGTTCGAGAAGCCTTGAGTTACCCACACTGGCTCTCTCCACCATGTTTCTAATCTGGTATAAGGTGAACTCAAACAAGTCATATCAATGAGCCAAGGACAACCTTTAGTTTAAGGAATTCTGCAGCTGATGCTAATTGTTTTTATTAATTTTTTTTTAAGGTTTATTCATTTTTCAGAGACGGAGAGACAGAGCGTGAGTGGGGGAGGGGCAGAGAGAGAGGGAGACACAGAATCCAAAACAGGCTCCAGGCTTTGAGCTGTCAGCACAGAGCCTGATGTGGGGCCCTAACTCACGGATGGCGAGATCATGACCTGAGCTGAAGTCGGATGCTCAACCGACTGAGCCATCCAGGCGCCCCTGATGCTAATTGTTTTTGGGTATCAATTAATAAATTAATTCATTACTTTACCTGTGAAATCATACTGTTCACACATTCCTTTTTGAGATATGCTTTATGTTTTAAATCAAAAGCCAGTAACTGGGTGAAACCCAGTGAAGCATTCCATGAAATACAATTTACCTGTAGAGTGCTTTGTAGTCAGCAAGTGCCTTTTTCATATTTCTTGGACTGGCCATAAGACTTTATTATTGGGACTCAGGTAAATTGTATAAGGTCATATAATACGTAATAGCAGGACTACAACTCAGACAGTTTCTCTGACTTCCATTTCCATGTCTGTTTCCCCACATATGACTGGAAAATTTAGGCGAACACCATTAACTATGGAGTAGAGCAGTCGTTTCTCAGAGAAGAGAGCAGCACTGTTGTAGTGCTTCCTGCCGATGTAATCTTGGAGTTATCACAGGGAGAAGTCCCTATTTCCACACCTGGGGAACCCGGACTTCTGTCACAGCCTTATTCTTGAGAGATTTACACAGGTTTTGGTAGGGAATGAGAGGTAGGAAGCAGCATTGGTACTCTATTGGAGTAACTTTTCTCTGAGACAAACAAAATCATGTGAACATCTCCAATCCTGGCTGCAATAACATTTAAGTCTTTATAATTCATTTAAGGACGTATTTATTTACAAGATACAAATGCTTAATATTTAATAGGAATTAAAGTGCTTAATTTTACAATGTTTCCAATTCTATGCCTTTGTGACCAAATATACATATGTTACACAATATATACACTATATGCAAATATTTTACATTCATATAGCTAGAAAAGAATTACTTTTTGTGTATGCTTTTTTCACATTGGAGTTAACTCTAAAATTCTGATAACATACCTTTTCAAACTGACCAGTCAACAATTCAAAAACCCAGATAACACTTACTCAAAAATATCAGTCAATTGTCACTCACAAAATAAAACGCTAGTTTGGTTAAAAAAAAAAAAGTTTTATATACAGATATGATTGCTAATGAATGGAGACCCCTCCCCCAAAGTGATACATTCCAATATCCACATAATATGTAATATATAATACAATTCTGTTATCATAATGGTCCCCACAGACTACTGTGTTTCTTTCCAAACCTGTGTATATATCACTCTATGTATTTGGTATTTACTTATTAAAATATGCTACAATGAGATTTCTTGATTTACTCTCTCACTAAATCTACCATCACAAATTTTAGGAAGAAGGATACCATCATGTAACCCTCAGTGACTCCAATGAGTTAAAAACTATCTTGTAGAAGCCATGTGCTAGTTCTGCCAAACGCTCAGTCCAAAAAGTAGAAAACCATGATTGACTTTAGAGGAATTTTTTACCTCATAAAACAGTGCAGAAAATGGCCCAATAGGATGAAAGTCTTTTAAGCCTAAAGAAAAAGGTAAGTAATAGAGAAAGACCTGGGGGCAACAGATCCCATCAGTATGCTATTACAAAGACTTCTACTTTATAGTTCATATCCCTACTGCACTTAAAGTATTTTTCTCTTGTCTTAACATACACTGCTCTGATCAGGAGATCAGCAGTCTCTTTCTGTCCACCTCTCTGTTCACTCTTGCTTATTTCAGTTCCTAATTTTTTATTCCTCTTTACTGTATCAGTAAAGAAAGCAAAGTTATCTGCTCATGAGAACATGATTACGGGGCATACAGAAGAATGAATTGTATTAAAAACCCATGTAAATAATTCATGTTAAGATATTTAAGTGAAGAGAACAATTTCTATAAAAATTTCATTCCTATGGAAAAACAGAATTGGAAATCAACAGTGTTTTTACATATATACATATATGCATAAATTCACAGAAAGGGTTTTAAAAGTAGATCTAGTGGTCTTTATATATCAGACTCATATTTTCTAAATCTGAAGAATCTATAGTAGGTAGTAATATGAAAATAAAAAGCAATTTGATTCTACTAAAATTGGATGAGAATGAAGAAGTAACACGATCCACTACAGGTGTCAATACAGTTCTATAGAATAAGAACTGGTTAGCCACAGTTTTTATATTAATACATTCTTGAAGAATACAAAATTGAAGAATGAAAACATTAAGACATTCTTGCCTTTTGAGTTAATTTTAGCTTATTAATACCATGTGCTTAATCTTAGACCCGCTAACACGAATATCATGTGATGTAAGAAATTTTAATTAACCTTCTATTCTGCATTATAGCAAGGATACCTGCAAAAAAAATAAGACCTTTGTTCCTTAGAAGTTTATTTGCTCCTGTTGGTGCCCTTTCCTCTGGACATATCTAGTCCAGAAAGATAATAATTAGAGTTATCACAGACAATATTCTCAGCATAAGAACTTAAGGCTTTAAATATAACCAGAAGTGGGATCTAAAATTTGAAGGGAAAACAACCACCCTGTTTCCACAAAGTTGACGAGAGAAAGTAAAACATAACTGTGAACTCACAGAAGAATTTTTGATATACGGTTTTTAAAGGCATCAATGAGTCTTTAGCAACCCTGCAGCACTATGAAGCTTGTCGTTTTCTTTATATACTCATGACTACTACAAGTACTCTTTTAAAAAATCCAAATGTGTATCTATATATGGGACAGGGTATATTTAAAAGGTTTTTGTAAAAAGTTTAGTACTTTTTTAGGTTGGAGTATTTGTTTTTAATTGGGGTAGGTCACCTGGTGAAGGTAAGTACGCCAACCTGCATGTTATGTTAAACTTCACAGAAAATGAAAGGAGCTTGATGACGTAGTGCAGATGTGCTTAATTCTTTCACTATCCATACCCTTTGGAAAAGTAAAGATGCCCTTGACAGTTACTTGAATCCAAGGAATAATGCCCTCCCCTTCTCTTCCCGAGAAGTTATAGTATCATTTCTAGAAGTTAATTCTCTATCTCCTTGTGGCTAGAGGCATTCGTATTAAAATTTCAGTATAAAAACATACCCTGAAGAATTTTATTGCTTGCATACATGATGGCATCGTAGATGCCATTATTAGGAAAGTGGCTGGTGGCATTTTTCATTACCGAGTCCCACTTAAAATCTGGAGAGAAGTCTGCACTACATTTTGTACTTAATGTACCAAATGGGAGACTTTCAATAAAAGCAAAATTTAAGTTTAAAAAACTGGAATGTTTGTGGTGAGTAGCAGTTTTTATCGAAGAAGTACTTTTTAGGTTTGGAGGAAGGGCACTTTAAAGATGGCTTGGAAAGCACCAAATTAGGGAAGATAAAGAATAAAGCCTATATGGGATGTTGTTTTAATAGGAAAGCAATTAATTGTTTTTTTATGTTCAATTTGTCATGGCTGCTCAGGGGTGTCAAAAACCAAGATGGAGATGGTTCTTGAAACCAATCACACTTTGAAGTCTTTTAGTTTAGTTGAGTGTTTACTAAATGCCTAAGAGTATGCCCTTGGCTTTCTCCAAGTAAAAGCATTAGTGATTCTTTAAGAGAAACAGGTAAGGCTGCTTCAGTGCTTCTCTTTGTGCTTGTCTAAAGAACACGGGGTGAAACATGAAGACGGTGACTGAATAATCAGAAATTCTCTTCTAGTACGAATATTTCTGATTTTTTTAAATTAAAGATAATGTTAAGAGCATGATGATATTCTTTTTACAGGAGTGCTCTCTCAATAACCTAATTAAATGACATTGATATTTATTCAGCCAAAACTTGAGTGTGTCCATATCGCTCAATTTCCCAGGAGAAGAACTTACGGTAGGGAAAGTGTAGTCTGCTTGCTGTTCAAAAGAGTTTTCAAAACTAACTTGGCCCATAAATCTTCTAACTGGCCCTTATGTTTCCATTGCTCTGTCCACATTTACGAAAGTCATGTTTTACTGATAATCATTCTGCATTTTTATTGCTTCTCTTTTCTTGAGATTAAGAACACCAACACATCATCTATAGCTATAGTGTAACCTTCTCAAAAGCCGCCCTGAACACATATGGTGTACATACATACCCACCCCAAGGTTGGCAGCTAGAAAAGAGAAGTAATGTAACATTTCTTTGAGTCTGTCCCTTATTTGATAGGGCCTAAGAAGCTACCTTTATCTCTTTCTGACTCCAAATATTTGGTTTAATGTTAATGATCGTGGCTGACTTTCCTTTTTATAGAGGAAGGCAATCTGTGTCCGTCATAATCAGTTTACCTTCTTTTTTGGAGTGGGGAAAAAAGATACTTTAAATATTTCTTAAAACAGCAGGCCTGAATAAATGTGTGGCAGTCTCAAATTCTGAGTGAATCTATTCTACATTTAAGGTGTCATCCTCAAAGGCTAAGATAGTGGGGTCATTCTTGTGGATTTCTAGCTGACTTAGGCATTTAAACATGATAATGTTTGGGGCATAACAGGCTACATGAGGGGAAAAATACTAATTTGGGAAAAAGATTAAATTAAATAGTCAACCTAATGTGAGATTTTAGTCACAACCACAGTATGGTGAAAAGTGGCCTTTGTACAAGAAATCATGTTTGGACTATTAAAAATTCTCCAGAAGATGAGAAAAAGTGCTCAGACTCTCTTCAATCATCTTGTATCTCCCCCAAACTTGCCATTAAAATATTGCTTTTCATTATTGTGTTTCTCCCTCCTCTTCCTCACTGAGGTGGTTAAAAGAGTTGAGCATAAACTTCCTCTAATATCTATCTCCCTGCACCTCAAACACAGGTGATCACGTGTGAATTTTGTTCCCCATCGGAAAAAGGAATAGGCCCACACAGTTATCTGAAGTGTTAGTTATATAGTCCGCATTTGGCCATACTTTAACAGTCTTGTGGAAAAGAAAAACATTACAATCAATGTAGTTTCCCTATGTCCCAGTTCTGTATAGAGTCAGGTATCTTGTACAGTTTAGGTTTCTGTGAAAATTTGTGCACATGCTGATATTAACTGCTGCAAAAATTGCGAGATTGTGAAAGATAAAATAACCTGTGTGACTTTGACCATCCCAGTGACCAAAGTGCACTTTATCTCAGAATAATCAAGACTGAAGCATTAATTACACCCTCATCATATATTTCAATAGGTATTATTAGCACCTTCAAAGAGAGGCACTGTTTTAAATAGGCACAGAACGAAAAAATAGTACTTTAAAAATACTGTTGGAACTAATATATCCCATGCCAAATAAATTACTGCTTTTTCTTATTATAAAAATATCAATACCTTAAGATGTCAATCAGTTAAACATAAATCACCAAAAACATTTCTTAAAGTTTAGAACACTGTTCAATTGCAAGATAAAACATGCTTTACATTTAAAAAATAAATTAGAGACAAATATGAACCTAAAGCTGAAGAGAAAAGCATGTATAATATAATTATATTCATATTTAATACTATATACACATAATTGCTATATACTTGAGATATTTTATTCTTAGGAGTATTTCTACAAAAACAAGTATTATCTTTTCTTAATAAGTTGAAAGTTTGAACACCAACAATTTGTCCTTGTTGTTTTAAAAGAACATACATCATTTATGCAGCTTGAGCTTTATAAACTAAATTAAATAAGTTAATACAATAGCCTAAACTGTCCCTGTATTTATTTATTTATTTATTTATTTATTTATTTATTTATTTACCACGGATCTATTTTGGCAACATGGAGGTATATCTTTCAAACTGTTACAAGTCCTACCTGTGAAGGAGAAGACATTACAGGACCTTAAATGGAGGTGGCCTATTCTAACCTGATAGTGATAGAATCCACTGATAACATTTTCTTCAAGACAAAAGTACATATGCAAGGAATAGCTCATTAAAAAATGTTCCATTTTCACATTATTTCAAACTTTTACCGGTAGAATGGCTCTGCACATTAGTTTCACTATGAATACAGAAACATAGGAAAGTACTTCCCCAAAAGATGCATTTAAGAGCCTATATTTTTCAACATAAAGTGCTAAGAGATGAATGAGGAGGGCTGGGAATGTCTTGAGCTGTAAATCTTAGGACCTCCACACTGTGGATGGTCCTGAAGTTCAGCATTCTGATTTTTTCTTAGGTTCAGGATGATCATCCAAGGTGGTTGGATGCTTGTTGGGACCATCTGGTGTCTCACCTGTGACAGCTAAAAAGATGATTTTCAGCCACTTCTGTTTCAGTTCCTCACTGTCTGCGGCAAAGCTGTGCACAGACTTGGACTGGGTCAGTTTGAAACTGTGCGGCAGGTCTGCACTCCTTGGCATATCGTCCACAACGTAACCCAGGAGTGGAATGGTGGCCTGGGCTCGGACATCCTAAGGAAAAAACATGGTACATAGGAGCGTGAGATGTACTAGCTTGCTGTGCATGGGCCTGTGTGACCTGGCTCCCACTAAACCTCTTTTGCTACCACTGTTCTACACAGATGCACCCTGTGAGCTCTCCGTGGACAGAGATGGGCATCCAGGACTTAGCATACTGCCTGCACGTGAGGCCACTGATAATGCTGGCTGAATGAATTAATGAATGAGAGCTGATACCTAAATCAGCTACGATTCACTGATCCTACACCCTCTCTCTGTGAAGGAGTCTATTCAACTCTTCATTCAGATGAAAAAGGGAAAAAAATTAGGTATCGCATAAAAGCCGCAAATGTTAATGATGATTTCATTACCAAACGCAGCTTTATTTGGTGATCCATTTATTCAGCCATCAATGTATTTATGCACAAAAACAGTTATGGGAAAAACAACGAAAAAGAAGACAATATATACCTTGGTATTTGTAGTCTATTTCTAAAATAAGGTTTTCCTAGCTCTTAATGCAGACATAGGGTAAAATACAACAGATGCGTTGAAGATTTTATATATTTCCAGGTGAATGCAGGTGTTTTTCAAGCACAACACAAGCCACAGTGTCTGGGGCTGCTCTGGTGAGAAGCTCAGCCTGCATGTCTGTTGTTCCCATAGATTTAGTTCACATCTATGCACACATGGTTCTCAAAAACTTACTACTGGATAATGTTAATCCAAGGTTGATTTAAATTCCCCTTCCTCTCATATTCTTTTCTTTTTCAGGTATCCATCCATTCAGGAAAAAAAAAAACCCAACTTATAATCATTTCCTGGCATTATAAAGGCTCCTTCTCCTCCTTGCTTCTCCCTCTGCTTCACCCCTTCTCTCATGCCCCCTCCTAATCCAACTCACCCTTTCTCAAACCACTGGAGAGGAATGAGAAGAAGGGAGGAGACAAATGAGGCACAAGGGGAAGAAATTATGGGCTATATTTTAAAAAGCAGCCTAAAAACTTTAAAAATCAGTTTAAATAAACTTGAATTTTAGTTACTATTTTTCAATTGTAATGAAAGACAATGCAAGTGGTTGAACTCTCTTGTTCTATAGAGGACAGTAATGGAAAGATTTTGATTTCAGTGTCTATTCACCTCCCTTTGTACCCCAGGACCTCCATCCCCTCAGAAAAATGCAGTTTACATACCTGGGGGGCACCGTACATGTACAGCACAAGAGGGTCTTGTTTGGGGATCACACACCAAGCTTTTTGCCAAGGTTTTGACTTTTCCATATACTGAAGAAAGCTGCACACTACGCTGTTTCCAGACACTTCTGCTGATTCAATCTAAAAAATACAATGGAAGGAGAGTGAGAGAAAGAGAACACAAAATGAACTGGGTAGAGAGTAATTCACCTTATTGGAACATTCATAAAGTACAATATATTCATATAAAATGTCTCTCGGGGATATCCAAAAAGGGCTCATCCCCAATAATTATTTAAATACTTATCTAGATCTTTTATGAACAAGGGAAAATATTTAAGTATTACCAGGCCTCAAATTTAAATAAAGTTGAACATTTATTGAATGTTTGCTATGCAGGCACTTTTCTTAGTTCACTACTTCATTTAATCTTCACCAACCCTAAGAAGATATCATTTGCATTCTCTCTGAGGTTCAGAGAAGAAATTACTTTCCCCAGGTCACACATTAGGAATTTCCATGCTAGAATTTGGATCTGGATCCAGAGCCTGAGCTTTTTTTTTTTTTTTTTAATTGATTTTTTTTAATGTTTATTGGAGAGAGACAGAGCATGAGCGGGAGAAGGGGCAGACAGAGAGGGAGACACAGAATCCAACCAAAGCAGGCTCCAGGTTCTGAGCTGTCAGCACAGAAACCAACGTGGGGCTCGAACTCACAAACTGTGAGATCATGACCTGTGCCAAAGTCGGACACTGAACCGAATGAGCCACAGAGGTGCCCCCCAGAGACCGAACTTTTTTTTTTATTAAAAAAAAAAAATTGTTTTAACGTTTATTTATTTTTGAGACAGAGAGAGACAGAGCATGAACGGGGGAGGGGAAGAGAGAGAGGGGGAGACACAGAATGGGAAGCAGGCTCCAGGCTCCGAGCCATCAGCCCAGAGCCCGATGTGGGGCTCGAACTCACAGACTGCCAGATCGTGACCTGAGTCGAAGTCGGACACTTAACCGACTGAGCCACCCAGGTGCCCCAAGCCTGAACTTTTAACCACAATGCTATACCAGCATCAATGATATAATAACGCGATAGCAAAAAGGTAAATACTGACCAGCAATCAGAATCCTGGAACCCGAGATAATTTAAAAGTTTTTAAAATTGTAGCCCTCAACAAGTACAAAAAGATCGAGATCATTACCGTGCATATATTCAGACCACAATGCTATGAAAGTCGAAATCAACCACAAGAAAAAATTTGGAAAGGTAACAAATACTTGGAGACTAAAGAACATCCTACTAAAGAATGGATGGGCTAACCAAGAAGTTAAAGAAGAAATTAAAAAGTTCATGGAAGCCAATGAAAATGATAACACCAGAACCCAAAACCTCTGGGACGCAGGAAAGGCAATCATAAGAGGAAAGTATATAGCAATCCAAGCCTTCCTAAAGAAGGAAGAAAGATCTCAGATACACAACCTAACATTACGCCTTAAAGAGCTGGAAAAAGAACAGCAAATAAAACCCAAAACTAGCCGAAGACAGGAAATAATAAAGATTAGAGCAGAAATTAATGCTATCGAAACCAAAAAAACAGTAGAACAGATCAATGAAACCAGAAGCTGGTTCTTTGAAAGAATTAACAAAATTGATAAACCACTAGCCAGTTTGATCAAAAAAGAAAAAGGAAAGGACCCAAATAAATAAAATCAAGAATAAAAGAGGAGAGATCACAACCAATACAGCAGAAATACAAAGAATAATAAGAGAATATATCATGAGCAATTATATGCCAATAAAATGGGCAATCTGGAAGAAATGGACAAATTCCTTGAAACATATACACTACCAAAATTGAAACAGGAAGAAATAGAAAATTTGAACAGACCCATAACCAGTAGGAAATCGAATTAGTAATCAAAAATCTCCCAAAAACCAAGAGTCCAGGGCCAGATGGCTTTCTAGGGGAATTCTACCAAACATTTAAGGAAGAGTTAACACCTATTCTCTTGAAGCTGTTCCAAAAATTAGAAATGGAAGGAAAACTTCCAAACTCTTTCTATGAAGCCAGCATTACCTTGATTCCAAAACCAGACAGAGACCCCACTAAAAAGGACAACTATAGACCAATTACCCTGATGAACATGGATGCAAAAATCTTCAACAAGATATTAGTCAACCAGATTCAACAATACATTAAAAGAATTATTCACTACGACCAAATGGGATTTATTCCTGGGATGCATGGCTGGTTCAATATCTACAAAACAATCAATGTGATTCATCACATCAATAAAAGAAAGGACAAGAACCATATGATCCTCTCAATAGATGCAGAGAAAGCATCTGACAAAACACAGAATCCTTTCTTGCTAAAAACCCTCAAGAAAGTAGGGATAGAAGGATCATACATCAAGATCATAAAAACCATATACGAAAGACCCAATGCTAATATCATCCTCAATGGGGAAAAACTTCCCCTAAGGTCAGGAAAAAGACAGGGATGTCCACTCTCACCACTGTTATTCAACATAGGCTTGGAAGTCTTACCCTCTGCAATCAGACAACACGAAGAAATAAAGGCATCCAAATTGGCCAGGAAGAGGTCAAACTTTCACTTTTCACAGAAGATAGGATACTCCATATGGAAAACCAAAAAGATTCCACCAAAAAACTGCAAAGTGGCAGGATATAAAATCAACGCACAGAAATCGGTTGCATTCCTATTCACCAACAATGAAGCAACAGAAAGAGAAATCAAGGAATCGATCCCATTTACAATTGCACCAAAACCCATAAAATACATAGGAGTAAATCTAACCAAAGAGGTGAAAAATCTATACACTGAAAACTATGGAAAGCTGATGAAAGAAATTGAAGAAGACACAAAAAAATGGAAAAAGATTCCATGCTCCTGGATAGGAAGAACAAATATTGTTAAAATGTCAATACTACCCAAAGCAACCTACGTATTCAACACAAAATAACACCAGCATTCTTCACAGAATGCTCTCAAAATAACACCTCTTTTTTTTTTTTATTTTTTAATATATGAAATTTATTGTCAAATTGGTTTCCATACAACACCCAGTGCTCATCCCAAAAGGTGCCCTCCTCAATACCCATCACCCACCCTGCCCTCCCTCCCACCCCCCATCAACCCTCAGTTTGTTCTCAGTTTTTTTTAAAAAAAAATTTTTTTTTTCAATGTTTTTTATTTATTTTTGGGACAGAGAGAGACAGAGCATGAAAGGGGGAGGGGCAGAGAGAGAGGGAGACACAGAATCGGAAACAGGCTCCAGGCTCTGAGCCATCAGCCCAGAGCCCGACGCGGGGCTCGAACTCACGGACCGCGAGATCGTGACCTGGCTGAAGTCGGAGGCTTAACCGACTGCGCCACCCAGGCGCCCCTGTTCTCAGTTTTTAACAGTCTCTTATGCTTTGGCTCTCTCCCACTCTAACCTCTTTTTTTTTTTTTTTTTTTTTTTTTTCCCTTCCCCTCCCCCATGGGTTTCTGTTACGTTTCTCAGGATCCATATGGTATGAGTGAAACCATATGGTATCTGTCTTTCTCTGTATGGCTTATTTCACTTAGCATCACACTCTCCAGTTCCATCCATGTTGCTACAAAAGGCCATATTTCATTTTTTCTCATTGCCACGTAGTATTCCATTGAAAATAACACCTCTCAAAATAACACCAGCATTCTTCACAGAGCTAGAACAAATAATCCTAAAACTTGTATGGAACCAGAAAAGACCCCGAATAGCCAAAGTGATCTTGAAAAAGAAAACCAAAGCAGGAGGCATCACAATCCCGGACTTCAAGCTATACTACAAAGCTGTAACCATCAAGACAGTATGGTATTGGCACAAGAACAGACACTCAGATCAATGGAACAGAATAGAGAACCCAGAAATGGACCCACAAACGTATGGCCAACTAATCTTTGACAAAGCAGGAAAGAATATCCAATGGAATAAAGACAGTCTCTTCAGCAAGTAGTGCTGGGAAAACTGGACGGCGACATGCAGAAGAATGAACCTGAACCACTTTCTTACACCATACACAAAAATAAACTCAAAATGGATGAAAGACCTCAATGTAAGACAGGAAGCCATCAAACTTCTCGAGGAGAAAGCAGGCAAAAACCTCTTTGATCTTGGCCGCAGCAACTTCTTACTCAACACGTCTCCAGAGGCAAGGGAAACAAAAGCAAAAATGAACTACTAGGACCTCATCAAAATAAAAAACTTCTGACAGCAGAGGAAACAATCAGCAAAACTAAAAGGCAACCGATGGAATGGGAGAAGGTATTTGCAAACGACATATCAGATAAAGGGTTAGTATCCAAAATCTATAAAGAACTTATCCAACTCAACACCCAAAAAACAAATAATCCAGTGAAGAAATGGGCAAAAGACATGATTAGACACTTCTCCAAAGAAGACATCCAGATGGCCAACCGACACATGAAAAAATGCTCAACATCACTCATCATCAGGGAAATACAAATCAAAAACAGAATGAGATACCACTTTTCACCTGTCAGAATGGCTAACATTAACAACTCAGGCAACAACACATGTTGGTGAGGATGCAGAGAAAAAGGATCTCTTTTGCACTGCTGGTGGGAATGCAAACTGGTGCAGCCACTCTGGAAAACAGTATGGAGGTTCCTCAGAAAATTAAAATAGAACTACCCTACGACCCAGCAATTGCACTGCTAGGCATTTATCCAAGGGATACAGGTATGCTGTTTCGAAGGGACACATGCACCCTCATGTTTATAGCAGCACTATCGACAATAGCCAAAGTATGGAAAGAGCCCAATGTCCATGGATGGATGAATGGATAAAGAAGATGTGGTATATATACACAATGGAGTATTACTCAGCAATCAAAAAGAATGAAATCTTGCCATTTGCAGGTATGTGGATGGAACTGGAGGGTATTATGCTAAATGAAATTAGTCGGAGTAAGACTAATATCATATGACTTCACTCATATGAGGACTTTAAGACACAGAACAGATGAACATAAGGGAAGAGAAGCAAAAATAATATAAAAACAGGGAGGGGGACAAAATGTAAGAGACTCTTAAATATGGAGAACAAACAGAGGGTTGCTAGAGGGATTATGGGAGGGGGGATGGGCTAAATGGGTAAGGGGGCATTAAGGAATCTATTCCTGAAATCATTGTTGCACAATATGGTAACTAATTTGGATGTAAATTAAAAAAAAAAAAAAAAAGGTTCTAAAATTGCAACAACTCTTTGACGACCCATTTATAGTTTTCTGCTTTGTCCCCTGATATATATATCACTGGCTAAAAAGGGAACAAAATCATTGACTAAATAGATTTTATTATACACATTATGGGAAGCAAGTGGTTTGCTTCTATTTTCAATTGCTCAAATCTTTAGGGTAGCACTACTCAGTGCCATCCACTGAACAGTGCTGGTTCACAAACTGCTCTGTTACCCATTCCAGACAAAGCACAGAAAGTAGGAATAAGCACTTAGAAACTTTTAGAGCAATTTGACTTTGTGATGACATGCAAGCAACATGATTGCATATTTTACAAAAATATTGAGTTGTGTGGCTTGGAAATAAAACTGGCCCTTCATCATAGATACCTTAAGGAGCATTGGCAGGCAAACTACGGCCCACCAGCCCACCACCTGTTTTTGTATGGCCTAAGAGCTAAGAATTTGTTTAGATTTTTTTGACTTTTATAGATAAAATTTAAAATCAATCTGATGACAGGGAACACTAACTTTGGACTCCAATGAAATGAAACGTTATCTCTCCTACCTACAAAGAATTCCAATCTTATTGCCCTATGATAAAAAACTATACTACATTATTATTGTATTTTGAATTCTGTCAGTAAAAATTTGTGAAAATGTGTTTTCTTTCTTATTATAGAAGTAATGTTTTCAGGTTTTCCTCTTGGCCTGCAAAGACTAAAATAGTTTCTCTGACCCTTTACAGGAAAAGTGTGTTGACTCTCGGTCTAAGGCACATAACACACTAGCTGGCAAGAAGCAAGTTTCAAAATGCATGTACGTGTGTGTACATGCACATATACATACTTATCTTCTACTTATAGACCTCACATAATATATATATATATATATATATATATATATATATATATATATATATATATATATATATATATATATATTTTTTTTTAACGTTTTTATTTATTTTTGAGACAGAGAGAGACAGAGCATGAACAGGGGAGGGTCAGCGAGAGGGAGACACAGAATCTGAAACAGGCTCCAGGCTCTGAGCTGTCAGCACAGAGCCCGATGCGGGGCTTGAACTCACGGACCGCGAGATCACGACCTGAGCCGAAGTCGGCCGCTTAACCGACTGAGCCACCCAGGCACCCCAAGACCTCACATAATATATTTATTTGATTAAATAAATATAGGTTTTTCGAGAAAACTACCTAGAGATTTTTAATTCAGAGATACAACCTGAAACCCATCCCTTAAAACAAGTCATTGGACTCATTATATTATTGCTGTGTTTAAAAGTCTTAAGGCTGTGTTCTTGGGAGCCAGTGAAACATGTCTTTCCACCTCCTCGCCAGGGAAAGCCCCATTTAGGTCTGCCTACAAGCAACACATATACCCTAGAAGAATTCAGAGTTAAACTTTTAGCTTTTCAGCCTTAAATGGACTCTGAAGTTTATGATTCTTTTTCACTTAACAGAAATGACCCTTGTATGCTTATACTGTATAGATGCTCAATAAACAGTCATTGATTTTTTTTTTTTAATATTCTTAAAATGTTTATTTATTTTTGAGAGAGAACATGAGCAGGAGATGGACAGAGAGAGAGGGAGACATAGAATCCAAAGCAGGCTCCAGGCTCTGAGCTGTCAGCACAGAGCCCAATGTGAGGCTCTAACTCACAGCCGTGAGATCATGACCTGAGCTGAAGTCAGATGCTTAACTGACGGAGCCACCCGGGTGCCCCAACTGTCACTGATCCCTAATAAAGCATGGAAATTCTTAGTAAACTATGTATGTCTATGACTTTAGATACAAAGAATTATGGTCATGAGCCTATTCTTCACAGACCTTCCAGGCTACCTTGAAATTTCTGCCACAAAGGCCTTATTATATAATTTATTCCTTATGTTAGTATCTTTGAGTGTGAAACTCATTTCAGGTACAAGCTGCATCATAGTGCCCAGGCTTGGGAGGTTCTGACTATTCTAAAAATATGAGTCACATTCACTTGCTAGATATTTTAATAATATTTCAAAGCAGTTACCAGATTACTGTCACTGGCTGCTAAATGATGTTTTTAATACAATAAGCTGGAAGACGTTTTCAGGTAATAAAGTAATAATTTAATATGAATTTTAATAATTTCAGACAGTGGCTTTTGAAGCCAATATGATAAAATTACCAGGTAAACACTTTCCTATTAAAAAATACAGTGGAGGGGCACCTGGGTGGCTTAGTCACTTAAGCATTCGACTTTGGCTTAGGTCACAATCTTGCAGTTCATGGGTTTGAGCCATGCATCTGGGCTCTGCGCTGACAGTGTGGAGCCTGCTTGGAGTTCTCTGTCCCTCCCTCTCTTTCTGCCCCTCCCCCAATTGCACATTATCTCTCTCTCTCAAAATAAATAAATAAACTTTAAAAAAAATACACTGTAGGGGCGCCTGGGTGGCGCAGTCGGTTAAGCGTCCGACTTCAGCCAGGTCACGATCTCGCGGTCCGTGAGTTCGAGCCCCATGTCAGGCTCTGGGCTGATGGCTCGGAGCCTGGAGCCTGTTTCCGATTCTGTGTCTCCCTCTCTCTCTGCCCCTCCCCCGTTCATGCTCTGTCTGTCTCTGTCCCAAAAATAAATAAAAACGTTGAAAAAAAAAAAAATACACTGTAATGTTGGGCATCAGAAGAGACAACAATTCATACTCTTAATATTTTATTATAGCTGCTTTCACAACATTAATGTATTTCACTCTCAAATGATGTTGACTAAACATAGCACTGACCCTCTTCTTTCTACACAACTGAATATGATCCCAAAATTAAGCAAGATGAGAGAAAAGTATGAATCTTGCTTCTTCTTCAAATTGTTAAATATTAAGAGAAATAATAAAATATGCTATTTGTATTCTTTAGGGCTAAAAAACAATTCTACATTTCTTGCATAAAAATTTCAGTTCTCCAATATTTAATATTCCATACCTCTAAAATTCCTTTTCTCTTCTTTTCTTCACTGTCTGTGAATCCACTTATTATTTGATAACAGTCTTTACAAACTTTGTTCAATTTTCCACCATCATACTCAAGTTGAGCTTTGTAATCAGAACACTTCCAACAAACCACCTTAAATTAAAAAAAAATGAAGAGTAAATAATCATACAGATTTAAGCAATAATCACTTCCAGTAATACTAAATGAGAAAGAGTTAAATATTTAAGGCGTTTACCGGACCAAGAATATCCCATGAACATTAGGAATATTTATCACGGTATTATAACGCTGTTGGTGATGAGCTCTGCTAGTTCATCCTTGTCTTCCTTGCTCTAAAGGTAGGAGACCTTTACCTTTCATATCTCTGGATGTTTCATCAATAAGCTCCCGAAATCAACTCAGGATCTTCCCTGCCTGAAGCTGTTTCCTGACTCCACCCCACCCCTCCAAACCTATTCCCTACTAGTGCTCCCTATCCTGGAAAACAGCACCAGTCATGGCAAGTCAGAAACCCAGGAGTCATCGTCCTTGACATATACCTCTACTTCACCCCATACAGTCACCATATTACGAAGTCCTGATTTTATCTCCTAGATATTTTTTTTCGATTTGTCCATTTCTCTACATCTTCCTTCTAAGTCCAAGCTATTAACATCCTACTTCGGACTACTGCAATTTCACGACTGGTCCTTGTAGCATTCTTACCTGAGCGTTCTCTAGCCTCTGTTTTTACATCCATCCAAGCTATTTTCCAAACACCAGATGCTGTCTTAAATATGCTAATCTGATAGGTTTCCCCTCTATTTAAAATCCTTAGTTTTCCCTTTGCTCTTGATAAAGAACAGATTCTTACCGATGGCCCACAATATCCCATATAATTGGCCCCTTTTACTCTCTGTATCCCCAGTGACACTGGCTTCTTAAGAGCCCCTGAAGTGCTATATGCCTGTCCTCTCTCAACTCTGCTTCAGTGAGTTATCTCTTGCTCATCATTCAGATGTTGACTCAAATTTCACTTCCTCAAGGAAGACTCCTCCAACTTCCAGAATAAGGAACTGTTTCTTGTCACTATGCTACTGAAGTTCCCTTATTTTTCTTGATGTACTTATTAGTTAAAAAAAAATTTTTTTTAATGTTTATTTATTTTTGACAGAGACAGACAGACAGAGCATGAGCGGGGTAGGGGCAGAGAGAGAGGGAGACACAGAATCTGAAGCAGGCTCCAGGCTCTGAGCTATCAGCACAGAGCCCGATGCAGGGCTCGAGGTCATGACCTGATCTCACAGACCGCGAGATCATAACCTGAGCCGCAGTCGGACACTCAACCGACTGAGCCACCCAGGTGCCCCATTGATGTACTTATTAGTTTTTAATCATACACTTGTGTGATTATTTGGTGTTTGTAACACTCACTAGGCTGTAAGCTCTGTGAGGCATCATTCTTGTAGATTTTGCTCATAAGGCACACAATAAACTTAGAATGCCAATGAATGAATAAGTATAATGCAAATGCATTCCATTTCTTAGTGAATAGCATTTTTTTCCTAATTATTATAGGTTAATTGTCAAAAAACACTTCCCAGTTTAAAAAATTATTTTCTTGGGGCAACTGGGTGCCTCCGTCGGTTAACTGTCTGATGTCTGTTCAAGTCATGATCTCATGGTTCATAGGTTCAGGCCCCGCATTGGGCTCTGCGCTGACAGCTCAGAGCCTGGAGCCTGCTTCGGATTCTGTGTCTCCCTCTCTCTCTGTCCCTCCCCCACTCATGCTCTGTCTCTCAAAAATAAATAAACACGAAAAAAATATTTTCTTGGCCATAGCAACTTCTCACTAGAAATGTCTCCTGAGGCAAGGGAAACAAATGCAAAAATAAACTATTGGGACTTCATCAAAATAAAAACCTTCTGCACAGTGAAGGAAACAATCAACAAAATTAAAAGGTAACCTACTGAATGGGAGAAGATATTTGCAAATGACATATACCAGATAAAGAATTAGTATCCAAAATACACAAAGAACTTACAAAGCTCAACATCCAAAAAATGAATAATCAGTTAAAAGATGGGAAGAAGACACGAATAGACACTTTTTCAAAGAAGACAGATAACCAACAGACACACGAAAAGATGCTCAACTTCACTCATCATTAGGGAAATACAAATCAAAACTACAATGAGATATCATATCACACCTATCAGAATGGCTAAAATCAACAACACAAGAAACAACAGGTGTTGGTGAGGATGTGTGGAAAGGGGAACCCTCTTGGCTGTTGATGGGAATGCAAACTGGTGCAGCCACTCCGGAAAGCAGTATGGAGGGTTCCTCAAAAAGTTAAAAATAGAACTACCCTATAATCCAGCAATTGTACTACTAGGTATTTACTCAAAAAATACTAATTCAAAGGGATACATGCACCCCAGTGTTTATTGCAGTATTATCTACAACAGCCAAACTATGGAAACAGCCTAAGTATCCACTGACTGATGAATGGATGAAGAAGAGGTGATTGTAAATATATATATCATAATGCATACATACACACATGCAATGGAATATTCCTCAGCCATAAAAAGAATGAAATCTTGCCATTTGCAACAATGCAGATGGAGCTACAGAATATTATACTAAGCAAAGTATATCAGAGAAAGACAAATACCATATGATTTCACTTATATATGGAATTTAAGAAACAAAATAAGCATAGGGGGGAAAAAAGAGAGATGGAGAGGCAGACCAAGAAACAGATTCTTAACTATAGAGAACAAACTGATAGTTACTAGAGGAAAGGTGGGTAAGAGGATGGGTTAAATAGATGATGGGGATTAAAGACTGCACTTGTTATATGGAAGTGTTGAATCACAATTTTGTACACCTGAAACTGATATTACACTGTCTGTTAAACTGGAATTTAAATGAAAACATAAAACACACACACATACACACACTTAAAAAAAAGCATCTTCTTGCTTCAAAAAGCATATTTCCTCCCAATTATAGTGGACAAACTATTTAAAACTATATAAATAGTAGTAAAACTTTTAGTTTAGGTTCACAGCATATACAATTCATGATAGAAAAAAAAACTATTCATTGTTGGGGCGCCTGGGTGGCTCAGTTGGTTGAGCGACCAACTCTTGATTTCAGCTCAGGTCGTATTCCCAGGGACGTAGGGATTGAGCGCCATGCTGGGCTCCATGCTGACTGTGGAGCCTGCTTGGGATTCTTTGTCTCTCTGCCTCTCTCCCCTGCTCATGTTCTCTTTCTAAAATGAAAATTTTTAAAAATTTAAAAAAACTCAATTCATTGTTTTCTCATAATTGCAATGAAATTACTCTAAGATTTAGAATTAAACATGCCTGCATCTACATATTCATATCAGCTACTCTCTTATTTATTTCCAACTCATATAACAGTATTTTGGTAATCCACATTCAAACACGTTTGTTTGAACACAAGGCAAGTGTGTCAGTCAATACCCAAAATCATTTCAAGCAAACTCAATGACAGATTAAAAAGTCTTACCCTGAGGGGAAAGTTTGCTATCAAATTGAACTTTGATCAAAGAACTGTTTCACTGAGAAAACTTAGGAGGAAAGCAGAAGAATAAATCTGCAGTAAAAGACCAATCTAAATGAATGATCAATAAGAAGTCTTGCACTTCAGCATACTAATAATATGTTAAATCATGGCACCACAATGCCTGCCCTTCTGTTTACTTGTTGCTTGTTAGAAGAAAGTATATAATCTTCAACTTGGTACACAAGGCCATCAAAAGCCTGCTGTTCTCTCTCTCCTGCTTCATTTCATGCTTTGTTCCTCCCTCACTCTTTCCATATGAAACAGCTCAAATTGCTGAAAACCTGTCACCAGCCCCCTCTGGCCTGAGTTATTGAGTTTTGCGTGCCTCTTTACATGTATAACCATAAACCTCTAATGGGCACAGAAGTCCACACATGTTCCTCTGGGAGGCTCACTTCCCTGCCCAGAGACAACTATATCATACTGAACCCTCTTTCTCGAATCTCCCTCATCCCTCTTCTCCCTCTTTTTTCAGCTGATGACTCTTCCTCATACTTCAATGACAAAATTTCCTACCACAAAAGCAAAAACACCCACATTTGCACCCATCATTTCCTTTTTCCTTTCTGTTATAATGGAGGGAAGTTTTCCTCTCCCATCAAAAGCCTGAGCTTCCATTTATGCTGTATGTTCCAACTCTTGTTTTCTCAGAGACATCAACTCCTTTGGTTATTATTTACCTATTTAACTATTTAACTATTATTTACCTATTTAACTATTTCTTATGCCCCAGTTCCTCTTACTCATTAGGCTCCAGCCCCATTACCTCTGGCATCCCAATAGCAGACCCAACTTTCTCCTATCTCAGTTCTTCTGACATACGGAGCCACTGAATGCCTTTCCCACCTCCCTTGCCATGGTTAGCTCTTTCTCACTTTTTAGGCACCAGCTTAAATATCTGTGCCTCAGAGAGGTTTTCATTTTTCTAAGTAAAATTGGTTCCAAGTCCTCCTCTGTTAACATCATTCTCCATTCTAACTTCTTGATTGCCTTCTTGGTGTCTTTGTAGTAATTTAAAATGCTTATTTGTCCATTTACTTGACTTTGGTTATTTTCTCCATTAGAATGTAAACTAGGTGAAACTGGCTATCATTTTGCTTACCATTTTTTCTCCATGATCCAGCACAGTGTTCTGCACATAGCTGTCATCAAAATAAGTTTATCAATTAAGTAATTTATTTAATTGAATGATTCTTTTTTTTTTTTTTTTTGCCTTTCCAAACTTGATGCTTTTACAACACTTATATAGTTACTAGCAGCCTTCATGACCATGAAGAAATCTCACTTACATGTCCACATGCTCGACAATGATGTCTTCTCCTTGTCAGTGCATTGAAAGACTCCTTGCATTTCATACACATCGTTACTTCATTATCTCGGATCCATCTTGGAGCTCTTTTCCCTAGCTCAGCAGTCTAAAAAAGAAAGAGATTCAATTTTAATAGAAAAAACTGTCATTTCCATCTATTTGTTTACTTACTTATTTATTAAAAAGCACTTCAACAACATTGCTTATATCATGCTCTGAAACTCAAGACCCAGGAAAAGAAATAAAAGGTACAAAGAAGTTTAAGCAGCACAAAAAGGCACTCGCTATTGTATTCATGTAAGGAAAAATGAGATTCTGTCTAGCCAGTTCTGCAACTGCAGAGAGAAAAGAACTTAAAGAATTTAATTCAACTTACAGAAACCTCTGAGTGCATGTCATTATCCTTTGCAATTGCATTTCTGAAGGTTTCATGCCTCTGATGGAAAGCATCAATGGTCTCCTGAAGAGCCTAAAATATAAATGAGATTCAAAGCACACATTAAAATATCACTTGCAAATTAATGAAAATGCCTTATCAAACAAATATCTATGATGTGAAAATGACCTTAAGAATTAACTGACCTTGTTCTTATGACATTGATGTATGTATACGCTATAATATGTACATGTTTGTGTACACACACAAAGGTTACCAAAAAACAAAAACAAAAACGAAAATAGAAATCCGGTTTACCTTGATCCATTCTTCTTTGTCTTGCTCAGAACTAAAACAAAACAGAATATAAGTGAATGCAGAAAACATTAATGAGTTATAACTTGTGAATAAGAATAAAACTATGCTTTGATGTTGTTTCAACTTTCTGGAAAATTCAGGGATGTCCAGGAAGAAGTTTCAACAAAAATTAAACAGAATCTTTGGCAAGTGAACAAACAAATTCTTAAACAAAATTATGGTACACATAATTTTTGAGTGGGAAAGTTAAGTTTAGCTTCCATTAATATACTGCCCTGATGTTATTTTTAATAACCATCATCTAGCTGAACATATTAGGTAACGTAGATGTAGTTATACCAGATATACAACTAGTCTTCCAATTCACCTTTAAGAAAACACACGAGATTTTCAAAGGCTACTAGTCACAGTTCATCTTAGAAAACATTACATGTATCCTCTAGAATCTGAAATATCTTTGTAAAGGTCTTCGGGAGCTATTTAATATTTCCTCTGATAAATAATTTTGCTAGAAAGTTTTAGGCAATACTGTACTTAACCTATTACAGATAAAGCAAAACAAAATTTTTAGATGCTTGTAGGAAGGAAGTTTCACAGATTAATGGACTCTAGTACTTAATAATTTTCTGTTGGGAAAAAAAAAATTTCCTTGACTATAATCAAATCTTCTTTTTTCCTATTGAGGCAAATTCTCTTTATTTCATCTCCCTTGCAGGTAGCTTACACAGCTGGCTGCTGTCACAGAATGTGTTAGAAAAGTCCTCATTAGTAGACTCTGGCCTGAGCTAGATCTTCAAGTTGGGGGATTTTGAAGAATGTCAAAAGAGTGGGGCTCCATTTGTTTGCATGTGTTTGCTAGGCTAGGGCTGAGTTTGAGTTCCAGCCTGAATGTCACATGCCTCGCTCGTACAGGTGTCACATATAAATGAGTCTAGCAGGAGCTTGGCTCTTGTGACATCATCCATCTTTCTAGCAAATTTATTCTTGAGCATCATGATGTGCCAAGAATGCAGCTGGAATCCGTGCTTGTCAAATGGAAGATTCTGCTTATTGTTCACCTGGGGATCCTTGGACCAAGACTCTTACTGGGGAAGGCTTCACTCTTGCTCCTCAAAAAAGATTGCTCCCTACTGCAGTGGCCTGTGTGGATAAAATTATTTCTACTGCCTTGTAATCATAGTTATTTCCTAGCTGCTCTCAGGCTTTTAAATGCAAAGAAACTTGATAAGTCTTTAATGCTTTTTGTTTTACTTTCTCAGTCATGGCAGATTTTTTACTCCTCTAACTTACTTATTACTATGTTTTTACATACATTTAGTAACATAAAACCATGAAATAAAAACTATGTAAGACAGAATACTTTATATTCTTTTAAATATGGAAGAGGAAGTAGAATGTAAGAGGTTTTTTTTTTTCCCTTCTTTTTTTTTTTTTTTGGTCACTGTGGAAAAATCTTTATTTTAAGAAAAAAATTTAGTTAACAAAAAAGTTTAACAAGTTTCACTTAACAAAATACACCCAAAAGGAAATCACAGTACAAAGAAAGTTTCAAGTCAAGGCCTCACCAATTCCTATGGTATTAGTAATGTGTCTCAATTTTCAAAACTAACTTATTTTTAAAAGTTTAAACTTAACCTAAAAGATTTTAAATAAAAGTAAACTAGAATGAACAAACATGAGAAATGTTCCTCTTTAATTAGGGATCTAGCACCTTGAGTTTTCCAAAAAAGTATGTCTCCCCAATGTGTTCACAGTGATGTGGTATAAAAGATCCATTTAATGTACTCAAAACTAATTTAACTCAGATAACATCATTCTGAAGTACACCACCAAAGTGTTAATTGAGAAAAGCTGAAAATAGTTTTAGTTTACTCAAAGCACATGCTAGAAGAAAGCTTATATGACAAAACACTGAAGAGGTAATTTTTTAATCCAGATTTCACAAACTCATGGTGCAAAGTGGGTCCCACAGCTTCTGTAGGAGGTCAGTCTTAAGGCTGACTCATTCTGCAAGAAAAGCAGAATCCTTTTTCCCCCCAGTTGGTTTCAGAAGTGAATTATCTATAAATATGTCCAAACATACATCCAATTTTGGGCTCCGTGCAATCTCTGTAACACTCTGATGTTCTGAGACTTTCAATGTTTGTCTCTATTCTTGAAAGAATCATAGACTGGATGAAAAGTAATCACTTAATTTGGATCTTTGATTCACCATGTAATCATAGATATAAGTGCAGCAATGCGATTAGGGGAAGAGGAAATTTAAGGAAACATGACCGTGTTTTCAATACCAGTTGAAATGTATCCAGTACTGCATACTGGAACTCTACAAAGTGATTACTGCCTGTACTTACCAAAATTCCTCATGAATCAGCCCCATCCTCAAGAGAAAAGAGCCCACTTGCTAATGGAAGGCTGGAGTTCCCATTTAGACAATCCCTGAAACCTTGATAATCTCTCTTCTGCTGTTTAGACATGTCTCAGGTTTGCAGATTTGGAAGTGTGCTGGTATTTCAGAGCAGCAGCACTTCATTCTTCTGCAATGAAAACTTCTCTGAGGGTCAGAACTACTGATAAGTTCTCCCCGTTGCCAGAACCAGTCACTCAGTGAGTCAGGCTCTGAGTGAGGATTCAGGTCAGGAACCTCCAAGCACAGCAAAATACCTTCTTCCCTTGGGTTTGAATGGCTGGGGCCCAAAACCCACCATAAAGTCGGAAAACCATGGCACTCAAAGCCAAGTCCTCTATACTTTTAATTCATGCTTGAAATGCCACCTTCTAATCCTCAGAGCAGTCCCCTAGCAGTTCCCTAAGTAATGCCAGGTTCAGTAGAGATTTGCTGTGGGAAACCAAAGTACTGGCTGGCTATTTCTTCAAATTTTCCCAGCCTGCTGGATCTCCCCTAACTGTAAGATCACTAATTCCCTGATTCCCTGGGCAGATTCCTGCCAGAATGAATTATTCTCTTTTGAAAGTCTGAACTTCAAGCTTTTATGGTTACTAAGTCCAAGTATCCAGGATGAATTCATATGAGCTTCAGAACTACACTATAGGTACAACAGAACAAAAAGGAACAGAAGTGCTCTATGAGTCTCCAGATCCTGGGGTATCAGAACCATCAGAGTGAGGATTGGTACTTAACCCTCTGATCTGTGACCTTCTGAAGGTTCTCAATTTTCACCATGACACAGGTCTTTGTAGGATAAATGGATGACAGTCTTCTAAGGCAGATATTTCAAAATCCGACAGCATGCTGTTTCCCAGAGGTTCACACGTCAGGTAGCTATGATCCATTGTAGTGGTTCTCATTGTTTTTTCCCCTCTAAACATGGTTAGGTTAGAGAGATGGATGCTAGAACTCTAGCCTTCTTTCCAGTTCAATAAAGCATGCAAAAAAGAATCACCCCTTCCAGAAGTCCTGGTTTCTAGAGGCCACTAGAAAGGGGGCTCTAAATGGCCCCCTTCATGTATCCTCCACTGTGTCAGGAGAATCATTACCTTTTCTACCCTGCCTCTTCTGAATATTCTCTCCATCAAAGTCCAACAAGTCCCACAAATGCAGAGACACTGAAGGACTGACAGTTGATGCTTCAACATTTAGCATGGAATAATAAGCATCAATAAACACTGTGCACCCAAAAGAAGGGCGGAGGGAGGAAGTGTTAGGGGAGAACCTTTTCCTACAAGTCTCAAAACCCTGGCTTGAATGCAACAACTTCATTCTCTGAGCACCCTGTAAATCTGAAGAGGCAAAGTAACTTACTGAATTTTTACCGTCTCAAAACCACTATCCTAGGCACTACGGAGGAATCAAAAGGGAAGATATCATTCTTGCCTTTTAAGAGCTTCTACTACTTCTCTTATGCCAACCAGATTCCCAGAGGTCTATAGTATTCACTTGGGAAAGATCCTCAGAATTATTCTGTCCTACAACTCCTTCCAATGCTTGTAGAAAGCTGTGTGAATGAATCTCTCACCTGGCTTGTAGCTCCAGTGTTCTCTCTTTTCCAGATACCTGGAAAGTGTGTGGATACTCTTCATTGTGGGTCTCTACAATTTTCATTCCATCGATGCCAACCCTGGTTCGAACTGTGAATTTAGAGCCCACCAAGCTGAATCTTGGTACACAATACAGCAACATGTTGTTGAACTGCAAGGAGACAGAACACACATCAACAAGTAAGAAAACAAAGAAGAAAGAGGAAAGTGACCAATACGAAAAGTAGCCCTAGGCAAAAATTCCAAGGAATTTCTAGGGAATATCATACTTTCTATGTGAGCAAAATTATTGAAATACTATATTGAGATTTTAGGCCTATATCAAAATTACCCTATTTTAAAATTTATAACATATTTCTCTTTATTGGTTCATAATAATTAATTATTAATGTTTTTATTTATTTTGAGAGAGGGGAAGGAGCAAAGGGAGAGAGGGAGAGAGGGAGAGAGGGAGAGAGGGAGAGAGGGAGAGAGGGAGAGAGAGAGAGAGAGAAAATCCCCAGCAGGCTTCACACTGTCAGTGCAGAGCCTGATGTGAGGCTTGATCTCACAAATTGCAAGATCATGACCTGAGCCAAAATCTAGAGTTGGACGCTTAACCAACTGAGCCACTGGGTGCCCTTCATAGTTTATTGATATTTAAATCAATCATCATTTGTACTATTAAGAAAATTAGTTCAATTAAATTCAGCAATAATTTATTAAGGACTTTCCACATACCAGGACCTGAAATTCTCAACCACATAAGTTGAAGCCCTTAGGCATCAAAATTTCTAATTGTTGTGTCTTACAAAGCAAGTCTACAATAGTTATTAGAGAAAAAGAGTAATTTTTAGCAATTATTTTTGTGTGTTTAATATTAGGTTAAAAAAAACCCAAATTATTACTTTAGAACATGTGGGGTTAGCACACTAAGCCCTACATAAAAATCGAAGTTACTGTTTTATATTGGCCCACATCTTAAGAATTTGTCATGTATGAATAGAGAAGTCATCTATTTTGGCAAAAAGTTTTTAAAGATCTGCTTTACCAGATCTGCTTTTAAAATGAAGGACCTTCTGGGTACCTGGGTGGCTTAGTCAGTTAAGCGTCCAACTTTGGCTCAGGTCATGATCTCATGGTTTGTGAGTTCGAGCCCCGCATTGGGCTCTCTACTGTCAGCTCAGAGCCCGCTTCAGATCCTCTGTCTCCCTCTCTCTCTGCTCCTCCCGACTCGTGCTTTCTCTAACTCAAAAATAAACATTTGAAAAAAATTTAAGTAACATGAAGGACTTTATTTTGAAAACTGAATCAAACTTTGTATAATATCTCATTTCTAGTCAACAATGAACTAC